>NC_068399.1:20579340-21236840 GCF_023724105.1 Carassius gibelio | reverse complement strand
GCGTGTGTGTGGCATCCACCTCCACCTCGAATTCAGTCAGCCCGCGCTGCGCTGATCCTACCAGTGTTGCCAACTTCTTTCAATGGAAAGTAGCTAAACCCTGCCTGAAAAGTCGCTAAATGTCGCTAGATGACGTCATATGGTAATTACCATATTCATGACGTAGGTGCGTCATATTATCTCGCCCTTTCTGTGCTCATGTACTGCATTTTAATGCTGCAAAAATTCTCAATAAAACGTTTTTTATTATTATATTTTAATGTTTCTGTTGTCAGACAACGGAATTAATATTATAATGACTGAAACGCGGTCCATTAAGACTACATACCAGCTCTCAAAGATGTTAATCTGTGCACTAAAATCCTATTCACGACTATGAAATAACATACACATAAGATTAAGACAATGGTTGAACTGTGATTTCGACTGTACTTGTATGTAAAATAGAGTTTGAAGCAACAGAATATCTTTTTTTAACTGAAAGTGCTGCTCCTCTCTGCTCGCTGAACAGGGCAGATAGAGATGCGTGTGCGCGCGCTGCCTGTGGGGGGGGAGAGAGAGAGAGAGAGAGAGAGAGAGAGAGAGAGAGAGAGAGAGAGAGAGAGAGAGAGAGAGAGAGAGAGAGCGCGAGCGCTTGTGCTCGTTCGGCAGTACTGGAGAGTCTCAGAGAATAAATAAGGTCTGTCAAAAAAAAGTCGCTAGATTTGTCGCTAGTCGCTTTTTTGGAAAAAAGTCGCTATGGGGGTTTGAAAAGTCGCTAAATCTAGCGACAAATCCGCTAAGTTGGCAACACTGGATCCTACGCGGAGTTGATTTGACCCAGTGAGCTGGGTTATTGCGTCCGAGTGGGGGAGGGGGTGCATTGATTCAGCTCTCAGTGAAAACGACCCAGAAAATAACCCAGCGGTTGGGTTACATAGAACTACCCAAAAACTACCCAAGACTGAGAAAATAACCCAAAAAATTTACCCAAATGGCTCAACCCTGCACTTGGGTAGAAAAAATAACCCAGGATTTTTTAGTGTGTATGTATTAATTATATATGCATTTATGCCACATTTGACTAAATGTGAAAACAATATATAAATATTGACAAATACATATATAAATAAAAGAAAAATATGAAAATAAACGTATATATAAATTAAAAATAAATGTGTTAAAAAAATGCAATTATACAAATACTGACATATTTGTTGAGAACAGAGTAAGGAGTATTGACAGAGTATTTATTAACAGAGTATTGAGAATCACTTTATCTGAACCCAGTTAGTTCATAACAATAATTTATTCAATCACTCAGATTTTGTTTTGAAATACTAATTTACAGTTTCCAGAAAATAATTGAACATGTCTTCCAATCTCATTGGAAATCCTGCTCTTTTTGTAAAATTTTTGCCTAAAACTAGAAGCCATTTGTTTTGGGATTGTCCTTTCAATCCTTTTGGAGTAATATTAATGCTTTAATTTTTCAGAATGTATTACGTGATTTTTCTTTGTATGATAATTATTTTTGGATTATTGTTATTTTCTTTAAACACTAACAATACAAAAAAGCACTTCACGTTGTAACTATCTGGGGTGTACATTATTTTTAAATAATTCAATGGTCCGTCATCAATTATTACTTGTAGTCCATTACTGATTACAGATTACATGATGAAAACTGTAGTTATAGCGTAATTCATTTTAGGTAATGTGTTCTTACTACTTTTTAGATAACTTTTTTTATCTAACTTGTTTTAAACTTTCCATTAAACATACAATATTGATATAAAAAAAGCAAATAGAATGCAAACTTTATGAATTTGGATTTGAGAGAATCAATAAAGTAAGTAATTGGGTTTATGTCCCCACCAATGTCAAAAGCAAACACACGCCGATGGTCGCACCTCACCCAAGATGAGTGTGAAAATAGATTTTAATTATGAAATATAATTCTTTATAAAAAAATATATAGTTGCCAAATGCATAGGCTTTCTAGAATTAATATGATGCTATTATAGCAACAATTTAGCACAGTGTTTCACAAAGTGGCATTTTAATTGTTACTCACTTGTTTAATTGCAACCAAGAAAGCAGCACAACACTAATACTGAGTAAGCTTTGATTTATTTATTTTTTTCATGTTAAATAGAGGGCTAGATGATCGTAATTTGTTAATTATTTCGCTGCATTGTTATTGTTTGCTGCTGTTCAAGTTGTTCTTAAAATGAAAACCAGTGCTGCGCTGGCGCCGGCTATGAAGACTATAGAACCCTTGATATATATACACAGTTACCATTAAACTAATACACATAAAATATGAATATTTAATGCAGTTCTGTGTAACTTGTTCAGTGCTGTCCATTAATAATGATATCATCATTGTTTAGCGTGAGCTCTGAAATGTAACATTACACTGATAAAGTGAATTTTTTGTTGTTGTTTTTTTTTTATCTGTAGCCTACAGTGTGAAAAATAAATAAAAAGCTAGACAATATACAAGAAACCGATCATATAATAACAGAGCTGCAGAGTCATCATCACACAGTGTTCCTCACTGACCGTCATGATGAACCTTCACTCAGCAGCACAGAGATACTGCCACACACCAACCTCACTAAAGCTTCAGGTCTTTAAAGTCTCTACAAAGTCAGCATTATTTCTCTGAATAAATGATATGTATGTTATTTCCTGACTGAGCAACATTTATTTCAAACTCTTCAAGACTGTACAAATTCCATGGCATTTTACTGATCTACAGTTTCCATAGGAGTAAAATGTTTTTATGTTATTATTAATTTAAGCATGTGTAAATCATTAAGTGCTTCAAATTGCATACTGTTACCAAAATATTTTTTTAAACATTTGCAGTTGTCCTACTGTACTAATAAAAACAAATTTACAACGACATAATCACATAAGCACAGTGAATAACACGGCGCATACATTACAAAGCATACATCATATTCAGATTTCAGAATGAACACTTTACATTTGTAATACATATGCTGAGATTTCTCGTTCAAATATTCGCTACTGTAATGAATATGAATGTCATTTTTTTATTTTTTATAAGTTACTATGCTGCCCGCAGTTGGAATCAGCTTCCAGAAGAGATCAGATGTGCTACAACACTAGTCACATTTAAGTCTAGACTCAAAACCCATGTGTTTAGCTGTGCATTTATTGAATGAGCACTGTGCAATGTCTGAACTGATTGCACTATATTTTCACTGTTTTTTTTTCACTATATTTTCAACTTGCATTGCCTTGCCTTGCCTAATAAGCAGGGGGAATGACCAACATTAAACAATCATTTATAGGCTTAGGACATCTGCATTGTAAGAATGTATAGTGAGATTTCAGAGATAAATATTGTGTATTGTTAGGTGAAGTTTTCTTGTTTCTTTTCTCACTGCATGATTTTCTAATGTGTGAGAATACTAGAGCAAAGCATGCTTATGTTGATTTTATTAATAAATATGGGATAAATGCTTCAAAATGGGACTATACTATTCTCAAAAATTCCATTCCTGCTAAGTTGTTAATTTTTAATAATTTTTAATTTAAAAATGAATTTTTATTTAAATATATTGAAAATATATTGTAATTTTAGTTTAATTATCACTAGATAATTTATTAAAGGCGTTAATATTATGGATAATACGTTTACAAGCTTATTTGTGAGAAACTTTGTTACTGCTAATAATCTTTTAAAGCTCATGGAAAGTGGTTGACTCTTTATCCAAATGTTAATTTTCAGAAATTATAGGCAGTCCCAAACCAATTTTGTTTTAATAATAAAATAAAATAAGTTATTTTAAAATGATTCATCATTATTACCACTTCAAGAAACATTTAAGTAAATTTATATAAAATCTTTCTCCGCTCTGTTCTTTTTGCCAAGAAGAGGAAGAATCTCTTTCACATTTATTCTTTTTCTGTCCTTATACTAAACAATTCTGGCTTCAGATCTCAGCATCTTTACGTCTTGTATTCTTTCGTCTATGTAACATTTCAGCAGTTAAGGTTCTCTTTCATTCTGTGGTTTCTGATAATAGAGAGCTAGAGGATGTCCTGGACTTTATTTGTATGATGGGAAAATTCCACATTCACAAAGCGTGATGCCTTAACATTAAACCATTTATTTAATTACCTTTTAATTGTTATTGTATCCCCTCATGTTTATGTTTTTGTTCTAATGTTTATCAGTTTCTTTCTGATATTGTTAATAAAAAATAAATAAATAAAAAAATGCTAAAAAAACAAAATGCTAAAAAGCAATATGGTGGAGTGGTGGTTTCACTTTTTGTGATGTCGTGAGCAAGTATTCATGTCATGTGTTTCTGACAAGTTCTGAAAGTGAACAACATGCTTTCCTTTTCAGTAAATTCATTGTTGTGATCTTTGATTTGTGTTTTTTTTTGTTTTTGATGTAAACTTGTATATTTCTGTTATTTGTTTCTGCGTTTTCGGCCAGGTCACTGTTGTAAGAGATTTTAATCTCAATGAGTTTTTATCCTGGTTAATTAAAGAACGAATGAATCAGTTAAAAAAGAAAAGAAAAGAAAAAAAAGTTATTAAATGATTTTTTAAAGAAAGATTATGCTCATGTCTGCTACTATAATTAAACCATGGTACCCATGCACAAATGAACCATAGATTTACTATATACCATAGTTTAACCATGGTATTTGTACAACTGTGGTAACAAATGGTAATAATAAAAAATAAAAAGAAAAAAAAAGAAAACGTACATTTTCGTTTAGTTAAAGTAATTTTCTTGTGGTCTGTTTCTTTATTTGGTTGTGTTGTGAGTATTTTCAGCACATGTGATCTCAGACTGATGAAGATGTTTTCTTTATTTGCTGGTGCTTTTTCTATTTGCATGTGTTTTCTGAAGTTGCAGCGCATTGAGCTCTCGGTCCCCGTAACATTCTAATGCCATTTAACAAAATATTAACAGTGAACCATCAGTGAATAATATTTTGATATTTCATATTATGATATTATTAAGTTGAAGATATTGTTATCCATTAATGATGGGTGGTAGCTGAATGATGAACGATCTGAACTCGACACAATTATGTTTATACAAAGTTACTGAATGTCAGAAAATAACAGGTTTTTGTTCTCTCAAATTTCTAAGGCTACACAATAGAAAAGATTTGTAAAAGTGTCTGGAAAAAGTCAAGCACCTTTTTAAAATGTCATGAAAGCAAAGCATTTTTTTCTGTCAAAAATTTTAATTGTATATTTCAGCACAGAATGTAACAAAACACTGTTAGACTGAAACATATAGTAAGATTGCTAAAATCTTAAAAGCTTTAAAAGGATCTGATGCTGTGTGGGAGGTTTGAGTTAAACAGCTCCTGTCTGTTTTCCTGGATCCTCCTCCACATCATCATAGTCTGTTATTGAAAAACAAGAGAATGATTCATGTATTGATACATACATTACAATGCATGATACAAAACTACAACACTAAAACAAGCAGTAAATTTAAATGAGCTTTTATAACCACAGGAATTGATCATACAAAGTGATTACAAAGACTAACTGAAGGTGTTCAAAATTTACCAAACATGTCACTCTTATATTCTTTGACATTCTTCACATCATCATACTCCTCCTGAACCCCTTCTGATAATAAATGTGGTGATAATTAATTACATGAACAAACAGACATATATCAGGGGTGACCAATCCTGCTCCTGGAGGGCCTCAGTCCTGCAGAGTTTAGTTCTGATCCCAATTAAACACCTGAACCAGCTGATCAAGGTCTTCAGAGTCACTAGAAACTTCCAGACAGGGGTGTTGGGACGAGATGGAGCTAAACTCTGCAGGACACTGACCCTCCAGGAGCAGGTTTGGACACCACTGGACTACTTTATTTGGCACAATAAATTGAAGAAAAATAAATAAAGAACTCTGTATCTAGAAGTTTTTTAATTGAATCCCACACCTGCTTTATTATTGGAGAACTGTCGTATGATGACGACATCATCATAGTTTTCTGGTAAGTCATCTACAACAAAATAATGAAAATTTAAATGCATCAAATAAACACTTTGGATATCGAAAATATGAACACACACACATATATATATATATATATATATATATATATATATATATATATATATATATATATATATATATATATATATATATATATATAAGCACACACATACATACATAAACCTGTAGCATGTCTCAGTCCAACAGTGATTACATCATCATAGTTCTCTGATGTGATTTGTTGCTTTTCTAAATGAGTAAAAAACAGAGAGAGCAGACATTATTCAGGACAGAAGGAAAAGATGGGACAGAAGTTAATGGTGTACAGTGGATTGTACTATTGTGGATCAACATATTAATTGTTCAGCTGATGAAACATCTTTCCCAAAAAATTTCAGTAATCAAAAACTTTTTGAAAATGATGATCTAGAACATTTGTACAGTGCATGCTACTGTACACATGCAATGTGAATATTTTTGGAAAGTTTTTAATTATATATGAATCACATTACACACAGTACATAGAGTTTATCAGTGGGTGACATTAATATATTTAAGTCCTCCAACCTGAAAGACGCTCATAAGCATCTTCATACCCAGAATGCTGTTCTCCAGAAAAGACACTTCCTGTTATGGAGTAGAACCATCAGACAGATGTTCACAATCAAAAATCTTTCAAATCTGCCAAACCTCCACTTCCTTTGGATCATTCATAACCAATATTATAATCAAATCACACTCAAGGTCCCACAAATAAATCATTGTGATTTATTCCACTCATCCCTCTGTATAAAGTGATTATCCTGTTGATAACTACAAATCTAATACTATGACAGTTACTCACCCCTCTGAGTGAAGAGACTGTGTCTGTTAGTGGATCTGTGCTGAATCTCCTCATAAACGGCCTCAGTCTTCACCCTGTGTCTCCTCTTAGAGAGAGCTGTGAGTGTAGACAGACAAACCTGCTGTCAGTTCACAACACATGACTGATCACACACTGAATAAGACACAATATGACAGTCTCTGGATCTCTCCTACCTCTCCTCATCACTCTGTTCTGCTGAATCAGTATAAGCAGTGGCACTAAGAGCAGTAAGAGCACAACTCCCAGAACAATCACAAGCACTGGGGGGACGGAGAGAGTTTGTGGAGGAGAGACTGATGTTGAGCGCACTGGAGGAGAAACTGCACGAGAAGCTGATGTTGTGGCAGGAGTAGAGGACATTGATAAACCTTTAAAATCTGGCAAAACAGGCACAAGCACATTCAAAGCTATGTTCTCAATATACCAACATTACACACTTTAAAATGCTCTAAAAATAAATATTATTTCTCAGTATTTTGTTGTGACCTTCACAGGTGAGTCCAGCGTGCTCTTTGTGGGAGCAGTCAGTGTGGTTTTTCAGGGAGAGAGAACAGTCCCACAGGTGAATCTCATTCCCTCTGCACTCGACTCTGTTCATCCACACAACACCTTCACCAGCATCAAAGACTGAATTCCCATCAGCCCTCAGTGCTGCTCCACAACCCAGCTGCCTGCAGACCACCTGAGCATCGCTGATGTCCCACTGATCATCACAGACTGAGCCCCACACAGCGTTATGATACACCTCCAGCCTCCCAGAGCACCGGCCCTTACCTCCACTCAGTCTGAGAGGAACTTGATCTAAAACACATACACATAACAAAAAAGTAGATACATTTATTATCAGCAGAGTACTGTCTGAACAGCAGCGTCTGCACAGGAGTGTGTGTGATCTTTTGTATATTCCAAGATGAAATCCTGCTGGTTTCTCATGTTAAAACACCATTATCTTATTTCCCTGAAAACAGGGTAAACAACCATGAAAATTATGAATGTGAAATGCAACTCCTGTTGAAAAAAACAGCACATGCTGGTTAGATATGTTTTGAAGCATGGCAGCTGGTTAAAGCTGGTCATGTGCTGGTCTATGCTGGTCCTGAGCAACTAGCTCCTGCTCATGACCATCTTTTAATCAGCTCATGACACACTAAGGACCAGCTTAAAACATACCTAACCAGCATGTGCTGTCTTTTTCAACAGGGGTTGCATTCAACATTCATAATTTTCATGGTTGTTTCTTATTCACATCATCTAACTACTGGGGTGCCTCAGGGCTCAGTTCTTGGACCACTTGTCTTCTCTGTCTGCATGGCATCATTAGGTTATGTCATTCAGAAACATGGCTTTTCATACAACTGCTATGCTGATGACACTCAACTCTACCTCTAATTCCATCCTGATGATCTGATGGTAGCTACTTGCATCTCAGCTTGTCTAATAAACTGTTTAACTGCTTCCCCAAGTGGATATTAAATTATGTTGTGGGATAATTAAATATATTCTTAATAAACTACAAACATAAAATTATATAGATTTATTTTGTCCCTACATTTTTTCTTGTAACACCTCCCTCACAGTGGCACAGCTGACTGAGAGGCTCATTATGCAGCTCATTATGCAGCCCTTTGTCTTCTCAGGTGTAAATCACAATGATATTCATGATAGTTGACGCCTATTCGCATATGACTCTTACCAACAAAAAGTGTCTTTGAAAATGTAAATCAATATATTGTTTTCTGTGAGTAAACAAAATGATTTTCACATAATTTAGAAAGAAAAATTCTAAGCAAAGCTCCAGTTCTCAAAAATCCTGGGAACCATTGTTCTTTATATGTTTTATGGCCTTATTCAAGTGATTTAACATTTTTAGTTTTTCACTATCCACACATAAAAATTTTTTCCTCAAAAATACAATCGTGTACATGCATGCATTTCACATATTATTATAGCCCAGTTTTGTGCTGTTTACAGTGAGATTAGACCCATTTAGATATTTGTAAGAAACTGAAAAAAGCACAAATATCAGGGCATGACAAAACTTCTCCAGGCCCCAAAAATACCCCTAGACTCCAGAGGGTTAAACCAGCTGCCCTGCTTCAAAACATACCTAACCAGCATGTGCTGGTTGTTCAACAGGGGTTGCTTTCAACATTCATAATTTTCATGGTTGTTTCAGTTAAATGAACTTACCTGGACACTGTCTCTGATGGGGAGATGTGGAGCATTTCAGAGAGCTTCGAGGAGACTCCGGGATCTCATGTTCTGTAACAATAATTTAATTATTATTAAATGTATTCCACACATCTTCTCTAAGCACTAATAATAAAAGATAACTATTGTATTGTTTAGAGATGAAAAAAGTCATGTTTTACCTGAGCAGATGATTTTGGCCACTTCATCGTCACCACAGTTATTCTGTCCCCAGTGTGAAGATGGACACTGCCATAAAGAGGAATCATGTGGTCGACATGTAACTTTATCCAGCCAGTTAGGAGCTGATTTCACTCTTGATGTAGAATCAGACAAAACACCAGATCTTCCACAGTTCAGCTCTTGACAGATCAGACTCACTGTGTCTCTGTTCATCTGGTTTAAACACACATTACCCCAGGATCCATTGTAGAAAACCTCCACATTCCCGTCACAGCCCTCAGTTAACCTGATCTCTTTATACTCTACATAACAAATGTCAATTTTAAAATAACAAATTTGAAAAAATTTGAACATTATGGGAACTTGAATTTTGAAATGTGTACAACTTATAAACCTATATTTCAGTGTAAACAATTTAGCAGCATGTTTACCTGAGCACAGGACTCCTACATCCTCCTTGTGATTACAGTCATGTTTTCCCCAGCCTGAAGAAGAGCAGCTCCACAGGGACGTCTCATTCCCCTCACACTCCACCTCATCCAGCCATATGTGACCAGAACCAGGACCAAACCAGGCTGGTACCTGCTGGTTACTGAGGGCCACTCCACACTGCAGCTGTCTGCACACCACATGGGCATCTTTAATATCCCAGGAGTCATCACACACTGTCCCCCATGAGCCGCTGTGAAAAACCTCCAGCCTCCCTGCACAGTCTCCCCCAGAACCCACCAGCCTGATGGACCCACGACCTGATATTCAGAGAAAGAAAAATACATTATTGATCACTAACAACTGAAGAATCTGTCCAGATGTCGTTAATCTCACCAAGGCAGGTGATGTACAGCTGTTGTGTGGAGCTGCAGTTGAGAGTTTGTGGAGAGCTGCAGTTCCCCAGATGAGCTTCACTCCCAGAGCACTGGAAGCCCGTCACACACTCATGACTGTGTTCAGGACTGGATGAAGAGGAGCCATTAAAGTTCAGCACAGAGCCACAGTCCAGCTGTCTGCAGACCACAGAGGATTCAGTGAGACTCCAGGAGTCCAGCAGAACTCTCCTCCAGACCTGATGGATGAAAACTTCCAGCTCCCCCTCACACTGTCTCTCTCCAGACAACCGCACCAGACCATCATGAAGAGCCAGAGAGGAATCTGAGGAGATGTGGAATTTTACAAAGATGTTGCAGTATGTATTGTTTGCATTTTTACTCAATAAAATCCTCTCACTAGAGCAGATGACTCCAACATCTCGTCTGTGAGAACATTCAGCTCGACTCCATGAAGAGATGGAACATTCTGAGAGTTTTGTTTCATTCCCATCACAATCAAACACATCATCCCAGATTTCATCACTTCCCTCTCCAAACCAGTCTGATCCCACAACAGACACAGCAATCCCACAATTCAGCTGTCTACAGAGGACACTGGCAGCTCTCATATCCCAGCATGCATCACACACTGTGCCCCACTCTTTTAGAAAATGAAGCTCCACTCTTCCAGAACAAGAGTCTGAGCCATTAATCAGTCTGAGATCAGTGTAACCTGAGAAAAGTAAAGAGACTTCAGAAACAATGCATAAAACATTCTTAAGCTAAGCTGTCATTAGATTGATCACATTATAACACAAACCTAAGACATGATCTAGAATCTAAAACAAATGAAGAGATGCTGAATATTTATACTTAACCAGAGCAGATCAGTCCCACAATGTTGTCAAAGGTGCAGTTGTGTTCAAGTGATGATACTGAACAGAATGAAATATGAGATTCATCTCCTCTGCACTGAATCTCTTGTGTCCACATCTGAGTGTCTCCTTTGTCAAAAGCAGCTGCTCCCAGCACCTGTACAGGAGCCCCACAGTCCAGCTCTCTACACACAACCTCTGCATCCTGCTGGTCAAAGACAGCGTCACACACCGACATCCACGTCTGATCATGAAGTAGCTCTAACCTCCCAGAGCAGCGAGAACCTCCAACCAGCCTGACTTCTGCAGTAGTGAGAGAAAATAAAATAAAAGTTCCACAACCATTGTTATCAAAGTTATAAACAACAATCAATAATGCTGACAGATCATTATTTTATGTGCATTCAAATTGTTACAAATGTTATTAAACTGATTCATATATATATTTTTGTGAATGTACATGAACTATTGGTACTATCATTAGACTTGGCCTAAGATCGCACAGACAAAAACTGAAGGTGTACTTAATGCCTTTTTTGAAAGGAAACACTTGTGATACTGGGTTTGTACAATAAAAGCTACTGATAAAGAACTAATAATTGCATTATTTGGGTTTACATTTAAATATTATCTTTATGTATTTGGCACATATTTATGCACACAGAAAAAGCTACTTACAGATGCATTCAAGATTAACATTTTATCAGTTCATGCATTCCCTGAGAATATAGCCTATGACTTTGGTGTTGCCAACACTTGGTGTTAAAAAAATTATCTAAATAAATATCTTTGGAACTAAAATATATGGCATGTGGATCAACAGTGATGTAATAGATTACATTTTAGAACAGCTCACCTGAGCAGATGACTCCAGCATCTGTACCATGATTGCAGTCATATTCATACAACAGAAATGATCCACAGTTCTTCAGTGTAGTCTCTGATCCAGTGCACATCATACGATTAGTCCAGCTTGGTCCTGATCCTGGTCCAAAATAAGCATCACCCACAGCATCTACAGGTTCTCCACAGTCCAGCTCTCTACACACCACTGCAGCTTCAGTCATATCCCAAGCAGCGTCACACACTGTTCCCCACTGACCTCTGTGAAAAACCTCCACTCTACCAGCACAGCGACTGTGACCACCAACCAACCTTACATTCACACGGCCTGTATATTGAATACAGAAAACAAGAAAAGTTATACTTACTGTATCAACAGAGCAAACAAGATGGTAAGAAGAATTACTATAAAAAAAATATTTCATACAAACAGTAAGACGATTTGAAATAAGATTTCAGTGAAGTAAAATAAATTTGCTCAAACCTGCACACACCAATCCAACATCATTAGCATGTGAACAGTTGTATTTGTGTTGCAGAGATGTTGGACAGAGGTGAATCTGAGACTCATCTCCTCTGCACTGAATCTCTTGTGTCCACATCTGAGTGTCTCCTTTGTCAAAAGCAGCTGCTCCCAGCACCTGTACAGGAGCCCCACAGTCCAGCTCTCTACACACAACCTCTGCATCCTGCTGGTCAAAGACAGCGTCACACACTGACATCCACGTCTGATCATGAAGTATCTCTAACCTCCCAGAGCAGCGAGATTCCCCAACCAACCTGACACCTGAAAAAAACATGAATATGAATCAACCTTAAAGAACAAAACATGCACTACTTTCTTTTCACAAAATAAAGTTTTGAGTTTACCTGAACAGATGACTCCTGCACTCTTGCTCGGACACACACCTTGAAAACCCCATATGACAGATCCACACCTCTTCAGTGTGGACTCAGATCCAGTACACATTGCATTATTCATCCAGACTGGTCCTGATCCGAGCCCAACCTGAGCATCACTCACAGCATCTACAGGTTCTCCACAGTCCAGCTCTCTACACACCACTGCAGCATCAGCCAAATCCCAGCCAACATCACACACTGTTCCCCACTGACCTCTGTGAAGAACCTCCACTGTCCCACTGCAGGGACTGTTTCCATTAACCAACCGCACATTTATTATTTCTGTGCACATTAAGGGAAAAAACTAAATCACACACTATCAAAATTAAATATGTCTTTACTGCTGAACAGTCAACACATACCTGTACACTCCAGTCCAACATCATTGTCATGTGAACAATTGTTTCCATGTGATGGTGATGTTGGACAGAGGTGAATCTGAGACTCATTTCCTCTGCACTGAATCTCTTGTGTCCACATCTGAGTGTCTCCTTTGTCAAAAGCAGCTGCTCCCAGCATCTGTACAGGAGCCCCACAGTCCAGCTCTCTACACACAACCTCTGCATCCTGCTGGTCAAAGACAGCGTCACACACTGACATCCACGTCTGATCATGAAGTATCTCTAACCTCCCGGAGCAGCGAGAACCTCCAACCAGCCTGACTTCTGAAAGAACATAAATAATTTATGACTTTATGATTTTATGACCAATTCACTCTTTTGTAAGCACCATATTTCGCTAAGATAACGGCAGTATAATCTAAAGACACATTTTTTTTGAGTGTTGTCCCCAAGAACACCATTAATCGAAAAATGGCTTAATGCATTAACACAGTTAAATCCAAAGACCAAATTAATGATGGACCATGAGTAAACACTTCAATCATGTAATGCTTTACTAATTAATTTTGTTGTGTAGAAATTATAATATATTATAGTGGAATGCATAAATACTTAAACACACATTCCAATTTTTTTTTAATGATTTCTCCAAAGCTGGCCTCATTTTACAGGTATTTTATTTTCACAAACACAAACACCTCAAATAATCAACTCTAGAGCAGCGGTTCTCAATTCCAGTCCTCACATCCCTCACAAGCTCTTTGTTAACACACCTGATTCAGATAACCAGCTTTTTTAGAAGTGAGCTCTGTGCATATTCATTGCTCCCTACTCCCTGAGCAGAGGAAATCTGTTAAAGTTTACCTCACTTCAGAACATTCATTCACGGATTTGATTTGTGTTGCACACTTCTTCACACACAGACAAATGTGACATCATATTTCTAAATAAATACAATTTAAATGTCTCGCACACATCAAAGCACTTTGATTGAAACATATAGGATCGCTTCGAACGTGAATCATGACGGAATATCCTGTGATGTCCACCTAGCAGGGCACTAACATCCCAATAGAATAAACATCTGAAGCAATAAGAGAAAAACAAAATGTGAAGAGCAGGGGGGGACGAGGATTGGAATTGAGAACCACTGCTCTAGTGTCACAGTGTGAACTCAAATAACACAATTATCCAAAAGCAAGCATTCAGTAGCAAAACTGATGACACAACAATCAGAATCTCAGGCTAGTATAAACAGGAGAGCAGGTGACTGCTTTCAGGGACATTTCACTATTTGGTCCCCAGTAAACAGTATGACATACACACATTCAAACTTGTGATTGGCAAATTTAGCCAGTTTTTTGTTTGTTTGTTTTTTTTTACTCATGTTTTTGCAGAACTATGTCTGAAGCTGCAATGATAGGTAAAAATTAATAGACTGAATGCACTGTAAGTTGCTTTGGATAAAAGCGTCTGCTAAATGCATACATTTACTTTAATTTAATTTAGATTTTTAATTTAATTTTAAATTTAGTGAAATTTGTCCAATTTATTTATGCATGTAATCAAAGGTATCCTGTGTTATATTACATTCATAATAAATAAAAAAACAAACCAAAAAGTGAGGGGATGTTTTAATTATTTATTAACAAGCTAATGTTTTCTGAGTCAATGTTGCAAAAATGAATTTGAGGAACCTGACTTACCATTTCCTCACTAGACGTGCTTTTTGAGAGAAATTCAACTTTATGGATTGTATAATGAAAGAGTTTTTCTTTTTGATTTGAATTATTTTGTTTAAAAATAGTAATTTAAAGCATTGTATAGAAAATTTCAAGACCAAGAGGACAGAAAGCGCATCCTGTTTGTTTTCCTTTTTTTACAAAAGCATAAGGTTTCGTTGATATTGTGAGTGCACTCAAATACCAGTAGACCCTTTGCAGTTCTGAATGATGCATACTCTTGCCTTTATGAACAAAAATGACGTCATTTTTTTAAGTTCCCACTGTTATTGCAAAAAAAAGTGCATGTGGTCGCACTGCCGCCTCAATGACCTGCAAAGCATGCTTTGGCTTCCACACAAACAATTGGATATGAACCTAACAGCACTCATTTATCTAGGTTAAATGTTTAAATGAATAGTGTGAAATGCATTAAGTGTTTTATGTCTGATTATTTTAGGCAAGTCGTGTTGGTTTGAGAAGGCTTAATTCATCGAACATTATGCACAACTCACTGTCTGCTGCAGCTTGATCTTTCCTTTAAAAAACTAAACTTAAAATTACCGAACATAAAATGTTCCAAACGTATTTTTAAATTAACTTAAGAAACAAAATAAAACATGACCAGTTTGCCATTAAAAACAAAAACTGAACTATTTTAATAGCTGTGTAATGGGGAAGAGAGAGAGAGAAAAAGTCATTTATATACACTGTTTGTTTATTTTGCTCAAATAGTGTTAAAAGCTTATTTTTCAGGGTAGATCAGTCAGTGTGCATGCACAGTCCTAAGCGCATGTCTTTTTGTCGCAAAACTTTAATTAGTGCTTAAAGCCCCATTAAAATTAAATGGCCACCACCACATGAAGCTGTTCTAGAAACAAGGATAAAATAACATTTTGTGTGCCACCCTAAGAAAATGATAGGCTAGCTAAAATGTGATACTTTATTCACAAAAATAAGTTTAATCTTACTATATTCAAAAACTTGCTCACTCTGCTGTTGTTTAGACGATATGCACTAGAATTTTATTGAAGCAGTGAGACACGTTTTAAATCAAAATATTCAAGTATTTATTGACTTTGCGCCTTATTTTGAAGTGAACAGAATTACGTGCTCTCATATGTCCTTTAGTTATGATTATTTAATTTATCCACTAAACTATTAATTACCAACATACTGTCTCAGCTTTAGTTTGGCTCTAGTTTTATACTTATTCCAGTTTTTATGAAAACGTAGCGTGGATTAAATTTAATATACATAGTAAATCCTTTTTACTGAACATGTTAAAAATAAGTTTGAAAAAGTTGTCAGAAGCATGCTGGTGGTGGTGACGTTGAAGACGAGCGACCGTGGTAATGTAGTCCGTTTATTGCCAAAGTAGCTTTTAAGTTCTGGCGATTCCATAGGAATCACAATTATTATTATAATTTTCGATAATTCAAAATCCTATGGAAAAATGTTATTAGCTTATTGTCACGGGAACCAGTGTGATGCTAACAGCTGATTGGCCTACAAAGTGACTGTACTGAATACAGTTATTATTTACTTGCTGAAGGGCACAGGTAGCTAATTATGACATTTATTTTGATGGGTTTATGTAATGATTGTTTTAGGTTATATTCAATTAGTTTTTTTTAAATTAGTTATTTGGTTTTCCAGCATTTTTGTGTATTTGAACCCTTTCCAACAATGACTTTGATTTTGAGATCCATCTTTTCACAAATGAGGGACTCGTATGCAACTATTACAGAAGATTCAAACGCTCAGACACTCTCAAAGGAAAAAAAAAAAACATTCATTAAGAGCTGAATTTGAAAATCAGGGAAAATTTTCTTCTGGGAAACATGTAACTATCTTCTGTGGCCTCCAAAGAGCAAATGTACATGCCTCCATACTGTTTAAAAGTACAGTCAATGTTGGAAAGGGTTCAAATACACAAAATGCTGGAAAACCAAAGAATTTGTGGAACCTGAAGGATTTTTCTTAAGAATGGCAAATTCTTTTGGTAAAATAATTAACATTTAACAAAGGGGAATGTAAACTTTTGACCTCAACTGTAGTTGTATTAAACATTACACGTGCACATTTAACCAGGAGTATTACAATTATAAGTTTGCTTTGTAAAAATGTAACTTTTTCTCAAGGCAAGACAGAAACTAAATCTCAAACAGCATATACCTTGAATATGTGCGTAACTGTTAATGATGCACAAATGTGCCATAAATGTGTTAACACTGGAATAAAATATAAGTGTTAAGTTTTTTTTATATACTGTATATAAAATAAAAATAACATTAATTAGTGTTCAATATACTGTATATCATACATTTAAAATTTGTGACAGAGTTTGCTTTCTGGGTACTGGAAGGGTTTTGTTTTTGCTGTTTTTTTTTTTTTTTTTACCATACAGTATGTTTCTTATCTTTGTGCATATTACAGTCTAAAATGTTGTTAACTATGGCATTGAGTAATTTGGCTTTTCATACTTTAGATACAATATGAACAGCAAAACTCGGATTTAGCCACAATTGTGCAAATGTTACCTGAGCAGATGACTCCAGCATCTTTAGCATGATCACAGTAACTTTGTTCCCATCCTCCTGATACACAGTCCTTCAGTGTGGATTCTGAACCAACACATCTGACAAAATTCATCCAGATTGGCCCTGATCCTTGTCCAAAGTGGGCATTCCCCAAAACATCTACAGGTTCTCCACAGTCCAGCTCTTTACAAACCATTGCAGCATCAGCCAAATCCCAGGCAACATCACACACTGTTCCCCACTGACCTCTGTGAAGAACCTCCACTCTACCAGCACAGCGACTGTGACCACCAACCAACCTCACATTTACACGGTCTAATATAAAAAAAAAAAGAGAGAGTGAGAAAGAAAGGCATATTGTGAATAAATAAATAAAAAATATCGAAATCTGAAATGTTAAGTTGTAATCAAACATCTTGAAGCAAATTGTTGTTGTTTTTAATTTGTGTACTTACCAGCTGTGATGAGTATTACAACTGCAGACAGTAAAATGAACATCGGGCATCTCCTCATCATCCTCAGCATGATTAACTCAACACCCAGAACAAGCTTCTCCGCTCTGATGATGCAGAAGTACAGGCATCCTCTCAGCCCCCTTAATGAGAGAGAAAGAGGCCCAACACCCTCCAATCACACTCGCTATTACCTTATTAGACACAACAGAGGAAATCATCAAACAACTTCAGTGACAAATCAGAGGACGCTTTTCTCATTTTCTCCATATATAAATATATACATCAAAACCATCAGAGCTGATGAACTCCTCCTCCCCATACATCAAGACCTCAGTGAGGGGAAACACACACACACACTCACAGACTCACACATGTTTTTGATTTACAGGAGACAGGAAACTCTCCAGTTTATTTACAGCATCAAAGCCAAACACCTGCAGAAATGACATAAAAGCACTGATAACAAACTGAAAATGTGTACATATATCATATAGTCAACTGTCATGGATTCGGTTTCCCTTCTCTCCTTCCCCCTCCTCTGCTGGTTATTTTGCTACACTCACACACGGCTCATCGGCTGCTTTTGTTGTTTATTCCCAAGACTTGTTTTGTTGCAACGCTACTCTATTAAAGGGGCTTCATTTTGCATAACCGCTTTTGGGTCCTCATCTTTCCATATCACACTCAACTCTGTAAAGTTGTAAAATTACATAAAATGACATTTGAGTAAATAAAGGCTTACCTTAGGCTTTGTATAAGGCTTAATAGACTATGAGGGAAATTTAGTGAACATCTGACAAAATAACTCCTGTAAATAATGTCAAATTGAATTTCATAAAATTGCTCTTTTTTTTTTCATTTTGCACACACAAATAATAATTGTGATTCAGTGGTGAACACATGACATATAGCCTAAATAAACTTTTAAATAAACCCTCCACTAAACAAAACTGATGTTTGGTTTACATGTCAGTCAGACCATCTCTTCCCATCTATATGTCAGTGGTTCTTAAATCGTTCACTCGTCCACTATGGGATTATAATCCCGCCAAATGTATTGCAGTCACAGAGCGAAAAATAACAAGCAAAGATAAAATATTTTAAAACACGTGTAAAATAATAACGCACAAATCCGAAAAACAAATGCAGTTTTTTTTTTACCAAAAGCGCAGTCATGGATCGAAAAATAATAAGTGTAAATCAAAAATGTAAACGCATTTAAAATTATATTGCACAAAACTGAAACATGAATTAAAAAATTTCCAAATCTCAAATAAAATCAGGTTTCCTGCTCATATGTAATTTTTTTTGTGTGTGTGTTTGTGGTTTTTTTCCCCTTTGCTCTTGTTTCCATGTTCTGCGCTTGTGTTTCTTAAAGTTGCAGTTTGAGTTTCATGTAAATCAGGGCAGGCTTCAGTGTCACCATTGGCCCGCAAGTTCTAGATTGACAGCTGCACCTCTAGCCAATCAGTCCAATGGGGACTTGACATCACTCCAATGTGATTCGTGGCTGCTGTGGCCAAGAGGGTAGGTGTGTGTGTATGAAGTAGAGGGTGATGGTGACACGGGAGTGGATTTTCAAATCTCTCCCATCCCCCTCCCGCAAATAAAGATCCCGTCCCATTCCAATCCTACGAAAAAAACATTGGGGAAACATCCCGTCCTTTTTCCCGGAATGACTCACGATCTCTCCCTCTCCCATGTTGTATTTATTTATTTGTATTTATTGTGCCTCCATCTGTCCTGCTGTTCAGTGTCTACACACGCTTCAATAGTGCACATTTCTGTAGGTATATGTATGTAGATATACATACATCTTTTCGATGAAAAGCTATATTTGAGGTCTATGAATGATCCAAAAGGTGGGCTTTTGGATGTACTGCCCGATGTAGGCTACTGTATTACCACATTGACCAGATGTTAATGATCTGTCCTTTATCAGCCACACCAAACAAACAGGAGGACAGCATAAAGACACAGGTCGAGTACAATTGAATTCAAAATTAAAATATAAGCCTACAGTTTATACTTTTGTAACAATATTAAAATCTCCATATACATCGGGAAGAAGGAGGCGGGAACCGGCGGACAATCAAAACACTTTAATATTCAAAATAAACAAAACAGCGCGTCAGCCCCTCACGGTGACTGAGGCGCACAAATAAAAGCCAAAACATAAAATAATATCCCAGGCCTGGTCCTCTCTCGTCCTTCACGGTCGTCACTCCAGTTTTATATCCTTCCATCTCCTACGTGGGACTCGATACTGGCGGTGGGGCGCAGGTGTAGCTCATCTCCAATCACTACACCTGGCCTCACTCCTCGTTCCCACGCCTCTCGGCCCCGCCCCACTCGCCACATACCCCCATCGCCCCTCGCAGGCCGGGGGGTACCCTCGACACTGCGCTCTACTCCCCCCCCCCCCCTTCCCTCCGGGGGGGACCGCTCACGGGGACCTGCAGGAACCTGGGGGTAGGACAGACGAGGCGAGAGAAAAGGAGATGGAAGGAGGAGCGACAAGGACGAGAGAGGGGAGAGAGGAAAAAATAAAATAAAAATTCTGGTTCCTAGACGCACTGCTGCTCGGCCCTCCACCGGCTGGGTGATCTCCTCCGCGGTGCCCGGCGGTGGCACTGGACGGCCCTCGCCGGACGGCACGACACTCCTCCGCCGCCCGGTGGACGGCGACGGCTCCTCCGATTTTGGGCAGCGGCAGGAGTCCCCCGTTCCCTGCCCCTCCGGATTCCGTCACGGAGGCGGCAGGCTCCGGCCCCCTGGCGAACGGCGCCGACTCCTCCGCTCCCTCACGGACGGCAGCCGCCCCTCCATATCGTGGGCGGTCAGCAGCGAGCTCGCCCGTCCCCGGCAACTCGCTCCAGCCCACCGCCTCGAGCGTCCATGGCGGCACATACTTCGCCTGCTCGAGGGCACCGCGGATTCACCACAGCGGCGAGGGATCTTCAGCAGCGCGTCCCTCCTTCTCCCGGGCTTCGGCACCACTGTAACAATATTAAAATCTCCATATACATCGGGAAGAAGGAGGCGGGAACCGGCAGACAATCAAAACACTTTAATATTCAAAATAAACAAAACAGCGCGTCAGCCCCTCACGGTGACTGAGGCGCACAAATAAAAGCCAAAACATAAAATAATATCCCAGGCCTGGTCCTCTCTCGTCCTTCATGGTCGTCACTCCAGTTTTATATACTTCCATCTCCTACGTGGGACTCGATACTGGCGGTGGGGCGCAGGTGTAGCTCATCTCCAATCACTACACCTGGCCTCACTCCTCGTTCCCACGCCTCTCGGCCCCGCCCCACTCGCCACAACTTTATTTATTTAAAAGGTAGGCTATATTTGTGTAGAAAGTTGTGGATCAAATTGTTATTACGATTCTAGGTCCCACCAAAAAATTTTCTCGTCCCGTCCCAATCCTGTGATAGTGATTTTGTTTACAATAAATGTCAGCCTCTAGTGTGAAGATGGATAGCCAGTGTCAGAAAGCAAATACCGGACGATCTCAGGTAATTGGTCTTAAATATTTTGTTAGCAGGTGACAGAAACATTCCCTTTGTGTGATATTTAATGCGCATCTTGTCAGTAGGTGATGAAGATTTACCGCTGATTACACAACCGGCTTTACTGACAAGATAAATTAAATATCGCGTGTGATTTATCGTGCAGCCCAACTGCCTAAAATATAAAGTATTGGTAAATAAACCAAACTAACAAGACACGTGTTAACAGGATATCGGCCTACATAGTGCTTGCAGAAAATAGTGCTGTCACCCACTAACAAAATATTTATGGGTAATTACCTGAGATCATCCGAGATTTGTCTGCTGACTCTGGTTATCCATCTTCACACACCTGCCACAGCAGCCACAAGTCGCACTGGAGTGACGTCAACTCCCCCTTGGACTGATTGAAACTCAAACTGCAACTTTTAGAAATGCAAGCGCAGACAGTGGAAAGAAGGGCAAAGGGGAAAAGACCACAAGCACATAAAAAAATAACATGTGAGCAGGAAATTGATTTTGATTTTGTTTGCGACTTGGAAAATTTTTAATTCATGTTTCAGTTTTGTGTAATCCATGACTGCACTGTTTGTTATTGTAAAAAATTGCATTTGTTTTTCGGTTTTGTGCGTTATTATTTTACACGTGTTTTTAAATATTTTATTTATGCTTATTATTTTTCGATCTGTGACTGCAATACATTTGGCCGGATTCTAATCCCATAATATACTCCTCAGCAGGGCAGACGGAGAACGGGGATCCATTATTCTCCAGCACCCACTCCACGACCGACTGCTCCAGGCATAGGAACTGAACAGCTGGGGGATATTCATTCTGGGAGGGGGGAGAACAAAACAAACAAAAAGGAAAGATTACAAAACATAGCTAAACTCACTTTTCGGTCCGCTATTCTGTCACAAGTGTGCTAACGCGCAAGATGAAGGATATATAGGCTATATCAAAAGTTATTTTAATGCTCATGGGAGAACAAGGCACATCCAACACAAATCATCAAACATATGATATAACATTAATAGCAGACAAGGAGGAACTAAACAGACAGGGATTTTAAACACAAGGAAAGTAATCAGGGGAATGGAAACCGGTGGGGATTAATTAACAAAACAAGGGAGCGGAACAAAAAGGAACAGAAAGTCCATGATTATGACAATATGATACAGTATGGTAGAATAAATATTTTAAACGTGTTACAGGTTGTTGAATTACACACATAACACAGTACTTCTACAGTAATAAAATAAAATTAAACGTTTTTTATATGTAAAATATAAAAGCCCAGCAGACAAGCAATATGCATAATTTATTTATTGGTTTATGCCTGATCACTTAAGAAAATAAGTTGATACAGCTGATTTTAGTTAATTTTTATTTCTTTTTTCTCCATTGTGAAAGTTACTTCTTGCATCCAAAATAAATGCAAGCATATTATCAGCATTATCCGCTCATGAACTCAGTACTTTCTGTGGTAATGCTGAGGGCTGTTACGTCACTGATGGTCATTGTGTTTATATTTATATTTTATACTTAGTCTTGGATTGTCACTGTTTTTTGTGCTTTATAATGTAAATACTTATATTTGACTTCAGGGATCATGTAATCTCTTATTGACATACAAAAACTTGTCCAATTTTTATTTTTATTTTATTGCTATTAACAAGGCCAAAAACATCCAACAAAATCCACAAAGGCAAAACAGATTTCATAAAAAAAATGGCGAAAAATATAAAAGCCTGAAATTTTACATATCAATAACAATATCGATATATCAATAACTCAGCATTTGTTTAGATGTGTTGAACTGAAGCAGTGGATGACATCATTGACCAAATGACCCCCTTCTTTGTTTGACTCCTCCTCCACATCATCATAATCTGTTATTAAATACAACATTTTAAATCATGTCAAATACTGTAACTGAATAAATATTTGAAGTCTAAACAACTGGAAAAATATAAAATATTAAATCTAAATAAAGATGTTAATATGAGAACAAAAGTGTTTTAGTAACTTACTCTACATCTTCACTGACACTCATGACATCATCATACTCTCTCTGATTAACTCTCTCTGATCAAGAATGACATAAAAACATCTCATATCAGTTTATAAACAGTCCCTTTTCCTTTCATTGACATGATTACAAAGAGCGAATATCTGATCCTCCTGTAAACATGAAAATGGCTCTAGTTTAAATATTTAAATATGAGTCATAATAAAATATGATCCAATAAACCCATTAAAGTCAGTAATTTAAAATATTATCTGTAACAATCTGGATTTTAAATATTATATATATTTTAACTGATAAAAAAAGTAAAACACCTTTTCTGATATGAGAGTTCAGTCTGCTTGTCATGACATCATCATAGTCTTCTACAAATACACACATTCATAACAGACACATTCATTGCATTCAGAAAAATAAATAAATATCTAACTTAATTATACAGTAATATTTTAAATTAAAACTATATTCTATGCTGTTGTAGAGTAAGAGAGTGACACCTGTCTCAAGATATGGTTTCAGTCCATCAGTGATGACATCATCATAGTATCCCGGTGTGATTTCCTTCACCATCTCTTCTGCATCAACACACAATATGTTTGGATACAAACCAAAATATTTTCTTTTGGCAGATTGAGAATGTATTAATCATTTGTTGATGAATCATGTGATCAGTTAAAAACGTCTCTGACCTTTTAGGCCACTGCCATTGGTGACATCATCATAATATGCAGTCTTGAACTCTTTTGCAAAAAAAAAGGAGAACAGACTGTTAATATATAAGCAAACAGAAGTACTTAAATAATATTGGGTCAATAATCTAATTTGTAATAGCATTGGTTCACTTCACTTAATTATTTATTTAAGAATTAAAAAAAAAAAAAAGATTTGAGTAAATATGCGCATCATCTCTCGAACCTGAGAAAAGCTCATCAGCATCTTCATACCCAGAATGTAGTTCTTCAGAGATGAGACTCCCTGTTAAAGAAGAGCAGAGCAGAAACATGTTCATCTTTACAAACAAACTGAATCTTCAATACCTTTTGATCATAAAGAAGACAGCTCAAATATTAATTATTCACATTTTAAAAGCATTATAGGCAGAAATCCCTTTATTTTATGTTACTAAACACACAGGTATCCTCAAATGAACCCATTCCTCACTGCATTCCAGAAATAGACACACACACACACACCTGCACCTACACTAAACAAGTGTAACAAATGAACACCTCCTTATGACAATCTAAAAATACTCAAAGGAAGACACACACACACACAGACACACATACACACAAACACACACGCACACACACACACACATACACACACACACACACACACACACATATAAACATGCACCTGCAGCTCTGTGGTTTTCTGTCAGGAATTCTGTGGTTTGAAGCAGAAGGTTTAACAGGACTAATAATAGATGAACATCAACTGTCTGACAGATGTCATTTAATTAATGCTATTAAATGAGATTGATGGCTCATGTCTCACCCCTCTGAGTGAAGTGATTTTGTCTGTGCTGAATCTCCTCATAAACGGCCTCAGTCTTCCTCCTGTGTCTCCTCTTAGAGAGAGCTGTGAGTGTAGACAGACAAACCTGCTGTCAGTTCACAACACATGACTGATCACACACTGAATAAGACACAATATGACAGTCTCTGGATCTCTCCTACCTCTCCTCATCACTCTGTTCTGCTGAATCAGTATAAGCAGTGGCACTAAGAGCAGTAAGAGCACAACTCCCAGAACAATCACAAGCACTGGGGGGACGGAGAGAGTTTGTGGAGGAGAGACTGATGTTGAGTGCACTGGAGGAGAAACTGGAGGAGAAGCTGATGTTGTTGTGGCAGGAGTAGAGGACACAGACAAATCTGTCAAAATGGATATAAACACATTAACAATAATGTAAATGATTGATCTAAATGCAAATATTGTTAGAATTGAGATGGTCCAAAATTTTTGACAAACCTGCACAGTTGAGTGTTACAAGCTTCTTTTGCGCACAGTCAGTGTGGTTTTTCAGGGAGAGAGAACAGTCCCACAGGTGAATCTCATTCCCTCTGCACTCGACTCTGTTCATCCACACAACACCTTCACCAGCACCAAAGACTGAATTCCCATCAGCCCTCAGTGCTGCTCCACAACCCAGCTGCCTGCAGACCACCTGAGCATCGCTGATGTCCCACTGATCATCACAGACTGAGCCCCACACAGAGTTATGATACACCTCCAGCCTCCCAGAGCACCGGCCCTTACCTCCACTCAGTCTGAGAGGAACATGATCTGAAACACACATCAATCAGCACTGAGCAGCTTCAGCACATAATTTACAACAAAATACACTAAAACTGAAGACAGAAATTTAAATGTGCTTATTTTAAATGCAAATATTCCAATCCACAGATAATAATATATGAGACAAATACATGATTAAACTAAAAAACATTAACAGGTGTATTATCAGGAAACTTACTTGAACACTGTCTCTGGTGAGGAGATGCTGAACATGTCAGATGACTCCGAGGAGACTCATCACTCTCCTTCACTGAAATAAAACATTGTATAATCAAGACTCTTCTCACCTGCTCTGTTTGTTTTTGCAGAAAAATGTTTACTTACCACATAAACCTGACCATATTAAATCCAAAAAACATTTAAATTGATCTTACTCGAGCAGATAATTTTGGCCACCTCATCTTCATCACAGTAGTTCTGTCCCCAGGGTGAAGATGGACACTGCCATAAAGAGGAATCATGTGGTCGACATGTAACTTTATCCAGCCAGTTAGGAGCTGATTTCAGTCTTGGTGCAGAAGCAGATAAATCACCAGATCTTCCACAGTTCAGCTCTTGACAGATCAGACTCACTGTGTCTCTGTCCATCTGGTTCCAGCACACATTACCCCAGGATCCATTGTAGAAAACCTCCACATTCCCTTCACAGCCCTCAGTTAACCTGATCTCTTTAAACTCTAGATAGAAATGCAAAAATACCATTAAATAAATTAATTAAAAAAGGGCATTATGGACAAATTAATATAATTATGAATATGTAATATTCATTTAAATAGAAAAAAATCAGCAGCATGTCTACCTGAGCACACAACCCCTACATCCTCCTTGTGACTACAGTCATGTTTTCCCCAGCCTGAAGAAGAGCAGCTCCACAGGGACGTCTCATTCCCCTCACACTCCACCTCATCCAGCCATATGTGACCAGAACCAGGACCAAACCAGGCTGGTACCTGCTGGTTACTGAGGGCCACTCCACACTGCAGCTGTCTGCACACCACATGGGCATCTTTAATATCCCAGGAGTCATCACACACTGTCCCCCATGAGCCGCTGTGAAAAACCTCCAGCCTCCCTGCACAGTCTCCCCCAGAACCCACCAGCCTGATGGACCCACGACCTGATATTCAGAGACAGAAAAACAACATTACTGATCACGAACAACTGCAGAATCTGTCCAGATGTTGATTTTCTCACCAGTGTTCTTTACTGACAGATGTTGTGTGGAGCTGCAGTTGAGAGTTTGTGAAGAGCTGCAGTTCTCCAGGTGAGCTTTACTGTCTGGAGATAGTATTTATTTGTCATTTAATATTTATCTAAAATATGCTACATTTGTTGAAATGTGTAGTTTTATTCTGAAACCAGACTTCAGTGTGGTGTGAATGTGCTCACTAGAGCAGATGACTCCAACATCTCGACTGTGAGAACATTCAGCTCGACTCCATGAAGAGATGGAACATTCTGAGAGTTTTGTTTCATTCCCGTCACAATCAAACACATCAGCCCAGGTTTCATTAATTCCCGCTCCAAACCAGTCTGATCCCACAACAGACACAGCAATCCCACAATTCAGCTGTCTACAGAGGACACTGGCAGTTCTCATATCCCAGCATGCATCACACACTGTGCCCCATTTATCGAGATACTGAAGCTCCACTCTTCCAGAACAAGAGTCTGAACCATTCACCAGCCTGAGATCTGTGTAACCTGGACAAACAATTGACAGCTCTTTCAAACAGTATGAAACTAGAGTTAAAATAATTGAACAAAACAACAGCAGTATATTACATGAGTATGTAATTTATCTAAAGAGATGACAAATGTTGATACTCAACCAGAACAGATCACTCCCACATCATTGTCATGAGAACAGCTTTGCTTCTGTGAAGATGATCTTGAACAGACGTCTATCTGAGATTCATTTCCTCTGCACTGAATCTCTTCTGACCAAACACGGCCTTTTCCTTTACCAAAAGCAGCTGCTCCCAGCACCTGTACAGGAGCCCCACAGTCCAGCTCTCTACACACAACCTCTGCATCCTGCTGGTCAAAGACAGCGTCACACACTGAACCCCATCCTTCTGTACGAAACATCTCCACTCTCCCAGAGCACAGGTGAAGCCCGTCCACAAGTCGAAGTCTTTGCTCTGAGTCTTTGAAATATAAAGACACATAATTAAACATCTCTACTCAGCTGGAGGACTAGAGAAAAATCATTACATTTAGAATTTTTTTTGTCAAATCTATGAATGTAGCTAATTCACTTAATCTGCACTAATTTTATATGTTCGGTTCACTTAGTTTTGTCGTGGCCACGAGTTCATTGTGTAAACAAACCTGCATGACCATAGAAGCCTGGGATTATCAGAGATATAGATTTATTAATATTATTAATATTATGTACATTATTATAGAAATTATTACATTATTTAATTACTATATTAACAACAGGCCTAGGTTACCAGACTGTAGTCTGTGCACGTGATGTAAACAGCAATCAAAAGTTTATCATGAATAAATGTTACATAAAGTACATAAAATAAAAAAGGGCTACAAGAAAACATTTTTATCCATCCCACACTCTTGTAAGTCCATTAACTGATCATCTTCTTCCCTTAATATTTGTACATTATTATTATTATTATTATTATTATTATTATTATTATTATTATTATTATTATTATTATTATTATCATATTCATTATGTATTTGATTTATTTTCCCTTCATTTCGATCTCTTTATGTTCTGAACAGATTTGTAAATAATAATAATAGCCTGATATATGCTGTATGACTTACGGAAATGTTTAATGGAAGTGCAATTTGAAGGTCAAATTTATCATATATTACATTTTATTTTGGCTAATTTATACACTATAATTATGCATTTTCGTTGAAGAATCAATCATTTGCATAGTGTCATTTGTAAATGAAAAACACAACACGCCACATACAATCAAATACAATTATAAAGTCGAAACTTTATTGGTATAATTGTCAGGCGTTTATAGTAGGCTATTTGCTAAATATATGGAAGAATAATAACACTAACATAATTATACAGAACATTAATTAGGTAAAATGATACACAAATTGAAAGGGGAAATAAGCATATATAACAATAAATATACAAATAATTATATTAATAATTTAATTAATATAATAATTGTCAAGATCCGGTCAATGAATTTCCCTTTATTCACCACCTAGGAATATTCTTTGTCTTGCACTCTATATAACTGTTTGTGTTTGACCCATGCCTGTTACGACCACGTCTCTGTGTAATAAAAGTTTGCACATGGATCCGCATGTCTCATGACTCGTCAGCCCCATTACAATAATATTATTATTATATTATTATATTGCAGTTATTATTATTATAAAATACAAATATTAAATAAAAAGAAACGATCAGTTAATGGATTTACAAAACTGAAGAAAAATGTTTTATCAATCTTTAATAATCCCAGGTCCTAAGGGATTATTAAGAACTACGAACTAACATGTCCCTCCAGCTCAACGTAGTAGATAAAATGTAATTTTATCTCTCATCTGTAATTTGATAATTTTCATTCTATAAACAACTGAAATAAGATTGTCAGATCAGACTGTCTGAATATACTAAAGACATGACATATTAAATGGTGACTCTCTTCATCATAGTTTATTTTAAAATAATAAGGAATTAGGATTAATATATTATTATGAATAAAACAATTAAACAGAGGCTGCCTGTTTCATGAGATTGATAGTGATGTTTGTAAACACCAGCATAAATATGTTTTTAGCTTGAGTGTGAATTATGAAAGAGAGTGATGAAATAACAGACTGAGGTTTGGAGCTGTTTACCTGAACAGATGACACCAGCATCTTGACCATGATTACAGTTCTGCTGTGCAACCTCGCTGTCTGACCTGCAGTCTTTAAGTGCAGTCTCTGATCCACTACATCCTACAAGAGCCATTGAAATTGGTCCTGATCCTTGTCCAAAGTAAGCTTCATGTGTTGCTTTTACAGCCGTCCCACAGTCCAGCTCTCTACACACCACTGCAGCATCAGCAATATCCCAATAATAATGACACACTGTTCCCCACTGACCATCATTATAAACCTCCACTCGACCAGCACAGGGATAACTACCATTCACCAACCTCACACTCACACTGTCTACACATGAGAGAGAGACAAACAGTGAACATACCAAACATAGTATGTAGTAAAGTGTAACATTACATGTAAATTATTTCAGCACATTTTAAAGAATATATCACCTCTTGACTCTGAGTATGTACCTACCAGAGGTGATGAGTTTTATCATATAACACAGAAACATCAGCATCAGACAGTTCTCCATCTTCTCCTTCAGCTCGATACACACACTACTTCATCAACTCAGAGCACAGCACAAGTTTCTCGTCTGCTCCTCAAACACACTGAAGAAACTGGCTCCTGTCAGCCCCCTAAAGAGAGAGAGAGACTCACAGCTGCCAATGACACTCACTGTTCCCTTATTAGACACAACAGAGGAAATCATCAAACACAATCAGTGACAAATCAGAAAGCAGCAGTTTGATTTTCTCCATATATATCAATAAAGTGTGAGCGCTGATGAGCGGGACTCCTCCTCCAGCGTGAAGAGACACTTCACTGAGGACAGACTCGTGTCAGTCAGAAGTCAGTGTGGAGATAAAGTCACACTAAACTTAAAGCAGATTGATACAGAAACACTGCAGCTTATATTCAGCATCAAACCTGAACCTGAACACAGCAGACACAAGCTCTGATCACTGACTTCTGTAAGTCTGAACACTTCAAACACTTACACAAACAAACTAGAACCAATTTCTAATGACTAATTTTAATGGATTTTCCTCAGTTGTTCTTTATTCTATCAGAAAACAAATAAAAATGTGATTACTCCAAAGTATTAACTATATTGTTGCTAATTTTATTTTGAGTATTATTTTTATTTTTATTTTATTATATCTACTTTCATTAGGTTTAACTTTGAGAATAAAATAAAAGCAATAATCATGTGGGTTTAATACTGCGCTACTGCATTTGTCCAGCAGGTGGCAGCAAAACACTTCTTATTGTAAAGAGGAGCAGACAAGAGTCTTGTCTCTGTGTTGCTGCATGAGGAACTTCTCACCAGTGAAAGTATTACAGGACAGTCTCTATTATGTGAAATGATAAAGTTAACAAAATAATAAATAAATGAGTATATAAATAGACTAGGAAAATAAATAAAATGTAATAAAAATAATAAAAATTAGAATTATACTTATATTTCATTATTTATTTACAATTATATTTTTTTCATTTAATATTTAATAAATGTGAAAATATATAAATGTTAAATACATACATAAATAAAAGTGAAAATAAGCGTATAAATAAAAAAATGTAAAAAATGTGGTAAAAATGCAATTATACATATTCAAGGAAATATAGACATACTTAATATTTGTTGTTTTACATTTTTTAGGCAAGACAAATAATTGTCAAGAGTTGGAAATCAGAGGATGTCACTTCCTATCAGGAATGGGCGGTAGAACTAGAGTGTCTGCATTTGAACAATTGTCTTTTAAGCAAACTCAAGCTAAATCTGTATTATGAAAAATGGTCTAAGTACTTAATTTATTTGGAAAAGGGACATTAATAACTGTGTGTGAGAAATACACTGTTTGTGACAGTGTAAATGTGATGTGTTATTGATTGAATTTATTTATTAATTTAATGTAATGTATTTTATTTACTGAATTTTCTTTTGATTATATAATGTAATATAATGATGGATGCTTTTATTGTATTTAACCTTGAAGCCGTATTTGAGGATTAGTTTGGGTTGGGTTTGTTAACAGAATAAATTGTTGTATTCTGTATTCTATTTTGAAATTTGTCTGAGAATCAATAAAACTGTTAATCACTAGATTAGTTTCAGGTCAGGGCTGGAGAACAGAGGAGCGAGGAAATGAGGAAGCATCAGTTTGAGTTTGAGAAGCACTTTATCTGAACCCAGTTATCTGATAACAATCATTTATTCAGTCACTCAGATTTAATTTTGAAATATTAATTTACAGTTTCCAGGAAATAATTTACTGTAGCTTTCAGTCTCTTTGGAAATGTGTATGCTCTTTAGAAACAATAATAATGGCTCAATGATTTCCATTAAATTGACTGATTGGTATTTGTTTCTCAATGCAAAAGTGTTATTACAAAGTCAGATTCTATTTTTGGATCATATTACCTAAATTCCTTCCACATTGAATTAATATTTATGATGATTTTAACTGATATTAACACTCCCTCAAAATGTATCCTAATAATTAAAGTTAAATAAATACATAATTACACAATTATTCATCACATATTTGACCCTGTTAAGTATTACTTACAAAAATGTAAAAATATCACAAAATGACACGTCCTGCTGTTTTTGTCAATATTTGCCTAAAACTATAATAAATTTTTTTGGGATTGTTCTTTCAATCCTTTTAGAGTAATATTAAATATGAGTTTTTACTAAAGACCAGTGTGCTTATATTACTACACAGATGTCTGAATGCATTTTCCCTCAATTATAGCCATACATTTTTGCCATTACAATATAATTAAAAAGCTATTATTTTTTACATTTAATATGTTTTAAAAATATAAAAACTTTTAATTTAATGTGAACATAAACAAAAGAAAAAAACTTCACATAAACAATAAATGTAAAGCTTTGCGTTCATGTTAGTTGTAAAATCACATGCACTTTTCAATGTTTTAATTACTGTTATTCAGAAGTAAATTTTAGCAATGCTTGTCAGGTACAGTATATATTAGTCCATACTTTGTTAATAGGTAATCAAAAAAGATAATAAATTATATCTATGAACTCATCATACAGGAATAATAGACCAAGTTTGCAGTTGCAATTTTGTTTAATACTGCAATACCGATCTATTTCTTTGGGTGGCAGTAAAGCACTGAGATGTAAACTTGAGGACTACAGATTTATTTAAAGGGGGGGGGGGGGGGGGGGTTAATGCTCGTTTTCACTCAATATCCTGTTAATCTTGATTACCTATAGAGTAGTGCTGCATCCTTCATAACTCCAAAAAGTCTTTAGTTTTATTATATTCATAAGAGAAAGATAGTCTGTACCAATTTTTCCCAGAAAAACAAGACCGGCTGGAGGCGTGACGTTTGCGTTGAGAGCATCTGGAAACTGTGACATTGCATGAGGAAAAAAACATAATCCAAAACAAACCATGGGTAACAGTCAGATTCAGCCGTATATTTATGATCTAGAATCAGATCCAGAGGCTGAAATCTAACAAGAGCAGCAGCAGCAACGACTACATCTGGACGTCTCTCTAGTATGTATTGAAACTTTGCTTAGCGGTTTTGGAAAATGACTAAGTTCCACTTTATGTCGTCTTTTTTTTTTTTAAGCTGTACATGTGGAAAGTGCAGTCTGATGACAACATCGCATGTTGTTTACTTGCTGTGCTTACGCGCAGATAGCTAAGTTAACAACACAGAGATATTTGAAGCAGTTTTACTCACCGCCTGCGCTTCCAACACATGATCGTGACCCTTTTTCGTTGGGACTGCATTATCCTTAAGAAATAAACGATATGCAAATCCGGCGTCAAACTGGGCCTTGTTTGTAAAACAAGCATCTTCGAAATGCAGGGGAACAAACACAAACACTTGCACAACTCCATTGATGCTCTGTAAAAATAAACTCCGTCCACTGGTCCCTTGATGCTTTTTTTTTTTTTTTTTTTGGTAATCTGTGCAGGGTTGTCTTGCCCTGGCAACCAAAAATACACGTCTTTTGTGACATTTCTTGTGTTCTCGCTCTGATCAATGAAGTCTGTTGTGCTCTCAGTGCTCTGCCATACGGGAGCGCGCCCTCTTCCGGCAGAAGTGGCCTTAGGACCCATATAAGGAAATTCCGCTCCATCTAACGTCACACAGACCCATACTTGAAAAAAAAACTTTCCGAAACTTGTGACAAACCGGAAGGAGTATTTTTGTTCCAACGTACAACTTAATTTTTTGAAACTTTGTCCATGTTTAGCATGGGAATCCAACTCTTTAACAGTGTAAAAAACTCAGTATGCATGAAATAGCATTTCACCCCCCCTTTAATAAATCATTGAACGGAATCATTGGAGCTTACTCAGAAACACTGTAACCATATATTAACATCAAGATAACAAAATGAGCCCTGCAAATAAATATTATCGATTGACAGCAATGAAGCAGCACTTTAGAATGTTGCGTGAGCTTTGAATGACTCGGTCCTGCAGTGAAGGACAGTTTCCAACCGAAAGAATATTAAAAGTATCAGAAAGTAGCAGTACATTAGAATGATATCATTTATGACTGCAGCAAAAAATTTTTGTTGTTTTTATTGATCTTAATTACAAAAACAATACAAATCTCACAAAGGTTTAATACCAAAGGAGTGGGGGGCAGAAAAACCTGAGAATTAACATATCAGTATCAACATCAATAAAACGTTGCTCAGATGTGTTAAACTGAAGCAGTGGATGACATCGAGCCAAATGTCCCTCTTCTTTGTTTGACTCCTCCTCCACATCATCATAATCTGTTATTAAATACAAAATATTAAATCAGGTCAAATGTTGTTATTGGATAATTATTTTAAAACTGGAAAATATTAAAAAATTAAATAAAAATGGAATATTTTTAACTAAATTAAAATAATGTTAAGATGAGAACAAAAGTGTTATAGTAACTTACTCAACAGGTTTGTCACATCTTCACTGACACTCATGACATCATCATACTCCTCCTGAACTCTCTCTGATCAAGAATGACATAAAAACATCTCATATCAGTTTATAAAACACATTTGAAGGATCACAAATCTAATACTCATGTAAACATGAAAAGGGTCATAAAAAATGTAGTTCTGTGCATTTCACCTGTTACCCCTTGAGAGATCCGTCTATTAATGATGACATCATCATAATTCTCTGGCGCGTCCACTACACATAAAAATATAAGTCAATTTAAAATGTAAACTAAAAATCATTAAGGCATATTATTTGAAGGAATATTATTACATATTGTTTTTAATTGATGAATTAAAACACCTTTTCTGATATCAGAGTTCAGCCCGCTCGTCATGACCTCATCATAGCTCTCAGATGTGTCTTCTACAAATTCACACATTCTTCACAGAAACATGTTCATTACCTTTATGAGCAAAAATATCGGCGTATCCACTGTCTGTATCAACTTTCAACTTTCTGTAACATCATACTGTCACAGTGTCTGGGTTGTGTTCCCTGGGTTTCCACTAGATGTCCTCCTTTCCCCACGGTGTCTGTCACTTCATTAATCACATTCCTCACGTCCCTGCCTAATCAGTGCACCCAGCTGTCACTAGTTATCAATTATCTCACTCTGGCAATTTCCCATTAACGTTTGTCTCTCCTAGTGTGTATTTAACCCGGTCTGTCTTAGTATGTGTCACGGAGTCATTGTGAATTCATGTCCATCAGTCTGTCTTGCCCATGCCTTGTCTTCTTGTTTTGTTTTCATGTTTGGGTTGTGTTTGGTATTGACCCCTGCCTGGACTGTTTATGCTCTTTGGATTACCTCTTAAATAAAGACTCAATCGCAATTGGTTCTCTCTCCGCGTTTCCTTGGATCCCGGTCGTGACACATACAGAGCAACTACAGTAATTTCCAAATGTGTGGGTATCATCTGTGTGTCAGCTGAAGGTTTTAGGTTCAGTCACTGTTTTAGCAATCACCAAATAGCTCAACTTTGTCTTCAATCTACTGATGATAAATATTTAATATTTTATGTCATTTATGGTGTTTAAATCATAAGTTTTTCCAAATATCTACATGCATCTAAAAACCATAAAACAGCCTGAGCTACTGAACTACTAAAATGAATAGATTGTGTGGCACAGAAACAAAACAAATCCAGCATGACATAAAATCTATAATGTACTTTATATGATGGTGCATATGATGGACAGAACAAAAGATGTAGACTTAATGATTTTAAAATATATATACACATGCACTTATAAATATAAAATATTTTTAAATAAAAAGTAGTCATAGATATCTAAAGAGAACAAGACATAAAGACTTAATGATTTTCAAAACACACATAATAAAAAAAAACATTAAAAAAATGAATGTACTAATTTATATTGACAAGAAAATACATAAAAATACATATATAATATTACAAAAAACATTAAATAAAAATTAATAAACACACACACACACACACATATATATATATATATATTTATAATTTTACAAAAAAATATTAATTAAGAAATTACACTTCATATACTTATTCATTTATATTGACATAATATACACACATACATAATAAATACATAAAAGTTTATGTATTTAGATGTCTATTTATATAATCTGTGCTGTAAATTAATAAAAGTATAGTGTGTGTGTGTGTGTGCGTGTGTGTATAGAGAGAGATAGATTAAGAGAGAGAGAGAGTAAAATAATTTTCAATTTTAAGTAAATATTTTACTTAAATACTTATTTCCTGACAAACATCCAATATTTGGTTATATTTCTCTTTAAACCATGAAGATTTGCTGTAGCAATCTCATAAAATAACATGAAGGACGGCCCGATAAAAAAGTGACTCCATAGGCAGCTGAAACAGACAAGAAACCAAGTTAACCACGATTACATTTCAAAGCTAATTTTGCTTTACTTACACAACGCATGCTTACTTGGTTATGTTTGCTTACTTATTTATATTCTTAATTATTTCATTTGAAATGTTTGTACCATTTGTGACAACTCTGAAAACAGATTGTTTCATATTTTCCATGACAATTATATAATCCAAACAATCAGACATGCACAAGATAGAAAGAGTTTGTTCATGCTGACTGTTTCACCTCTGTACTTTCAATCGTTTTTTAAAAGAGAATAGTTCAAATTAAAATACACAGTGCTTCCAGTTGAATTTGGAAGCACTGTGCATATGCATAGGTGCATACGCTGTTCATTCTGGCATTCATGTTTGACCAACACATTACAATCAGCTGTGCAAACAGCCTCGGTCACATTAGATTGAAGTCTTTATATGCAAATCCTGCAGTGGAAATGAGTTTCTAATCAAAAAAGTGAATATTGTAAGATACATGAGTCACATGACACAATCAGATACTCACCCCTCCTCCAACAGACACTCTCTCCAGAGCCTGAGAGGGGAATGAAAAGCTTGAATTGAAAAAGTAGTGATAACTCAACACAAATTTTCATGATTTGATGGTCGCCTTCAGCTTATTGGCAATGTTTTTTTTTAAAACACCTAAAAGATTATGTATTTATAGTTAAAACCTTATGCAACATGCATCAGCTAATAAGCAAAGGATGTGGTTGAAGATGCGTGGGCAACGTGATGTTATTTGTGACGTGTGAGGCAGACTTACGAGACACGCTGACATCCGTGCATTTCGACCACAGAAACACTCCTGAGCCTTCAGATACTGACTCACAGGGAAACCACACACACCATCAACACACCCTGAACAACAACCACAGAACAACACGGAGATGAAAAACTGTACAGCTTAAGTTTTAACATAAAGTACTGTTCAAATGTTCAGAGTCAGAAGATCTTTTAAAAATAAATTATACTTGAAGAGAGCATGGATGCATTAATATTGATAAAAACATTTATAACGTTATAAAATGTCTATTTCAAATGAATGTTGTTCTTTTGAACTTTTTTTTTCCATCAAACTGTCCTTTATGTATATATATATATATATATATATATATATATATATATATATATATATATATATATATATATATATATTATTATTATTTTTTTTTTTTTTAACCTTGATAACAATAATAAATGTTTATAAATCAACAATTCACTATATTAAACTTATTTCTGAAAGATCTTGTGACACTGAAGACTAGAGTAATGATGCTGAAAATGTAATAATATTTCACACTTTTACAGTTTTTTATTGTATTTTTGTAGAGACCTTCAAAAACAGTAAAAATCTTAACAACCCCCAAAATTTTTATTGCATTTTAAAACTAATCACCAAACATTTTGGATGAGAACCTGTCGAACACGTGTCATTCAAACAAGACCCACACTGCGGCTCGAGGTCTATTCAGTGCAGACAAACACTGTTTACTCCAGCTATCATACTAATCTAAACCACGCCAAACTGAACAGGATCCAGAGTCCAGCACAGGCCTGAAAAATGTGTTTGTGATACAGAATGAGCTGTGCGTAAGAAAAATGCCTGAGAGAGGGACAGTGTACAAAACAATATCAGTGATTTCATTCTAAAAGGTTTGACTCATTGCGAGTGAACTTTAACACTGTCTTGAGGCGACCAGCTGCTGTTGGATGATAAACTGAGTCTTCAGTTCATGTTTTATAATACAAAAATGTATAACTGAAGTGTTTTTTTTTTTTTTATGAAAATGCAAATGTAATGCACTATAAATAAGCGACTGCTTAATGAATGCTGTTGGTGGGTGGGACTTCCTGTTTTCTGTTTAAGTAGGACACATTGCGGGGGGCTCTTCTGAATTGTGTCAGCAAATGCAGGGCCTGAGAAGAGATTTCGTGGAAGAGTATTACGCTGTCAAAATGAAAAGACCATAGAAATACATTCTGGTATGCAAGTGAAATTCTATGCAAAATCATGGTGTGAGTAGCACAGAAATGACACACTTCACCTTTAAACGCACAGCATGCTGTAATCATACAGAGTTTTTGAGACACATATGAAACTGCATTTGTTTCATTAGATTTAGTTTTTTTCTGCAGAACAAATGTGCTTGTAAAGTGAGCCGCTGAAGCCCTGAAAACACTGACATCATCAGACTGAAAACACCACATGCTGTAGTCTTCTTGAGTTCATGAGATCAGTCTGATGAAGGGAAGAGTGTTTGTGATGTCAGTCCAGCTTTTGCACACACTTCTTGTGTTTTAGCTCTGTCCCTGCAGCAATCGAGGGTCTGTGATGTGATCAGCAGGCTTTAAAAGACACTGAGATATTATTGTAGACCTGCTGTGCTTCATAACGCAGTAATTACGTGATCAAAATATCAGATTTTGTAGGCACTCGAATCGTTTCTGCACTGTCTGCTCAAAGAGAACGTTTCTAAGAGGCAGAGAGAAACCACATGCTCTCTTAAAGCTAACACCAAGTTAGAAAGTCCACCTAAAAAAAAAAACTGTAAAACTTGTCATCATTTAATTATTCTCATGTTGTTCCAAACCTGTGTTCTTTATGAACATAATCTGAAAAAAGTGTCTTTGTGCTTTTTGTCCACAAAATAAAAGTAAGTGGAGCCTAATGGGGTTGTTTTAGAGACTAGTAAACTCATAATTAAATTACAGTTAAACAACAACAACAACAACAATAATAATAATAAACGATTAAGTAATTTATTTAATAAACAACTATTTATTATTTATTCTAAAACAATGTATTATTTGTTATAAAATAACACAAGTTAATAATAAGAATTTTGACTTATTATGTTACAAAAACATGTTGACATGTTACATTTATTATCATTGTTGCAGTCATTATATTTACTATATTAATTAAATTACATTGTATATTATATTGTTCCAATTTTTATAATTATGTGTTCACTGAATACACTGAGTAATAATTATTATTATTATAGTGTTATATATATATATATATATATATATATATATATATATATATATATATATATATATATATATATACATACATACATACACAAAACATTATATATTTTATGTATTGTGAAATAATTATTTATTTACTAAACAATCAAGAACAAAAATATTCATTATAAAATAATAACACATTTTCATAATAATAATAATAATAATAATAATAATAATAATAATACATTATTGTTTTTATTATTATTAAAAATACAGGTATAGGGCTGCACAGTGCAGGAAAAAATATTATACAAAGAAATGCATTTCCACAGAGCTTGTCTTGATTGAAAACTTGTTCATCCGTTCTAATAGAGACTGATCTGCCCACGTGTGTGTGTGTGTGTGTTCTTACCCTGTCTGTCCTGATCAAACTCTTCAGAGAGCAGATGGTAGCAGCAGTCCACACTGCAAACGGCGCGCAGCTCCTGTTTGGCCCCGAACATCCTCAGAGTGCTGGGGGCCAAATCTCCACACGTATGCAGACCAACCAGAACCGCATCCTGGGTACCAGCCAGAGAAAAGAGAGAGAGAGAGAAAGAAAGGGGGTAATTTAGTGAAATCAACACAGATCGTTTGCCATCTCTCATTGATCATAAATAATGTGCTATGGACACATCCAAGTCCCTCTCCATTCTTGAGCTCAATTTCACCTAATTAACATGATTAGGATAATCACAGTCGTCTCGCTGAGCTGTAACAGCAATGATACAACTTCAGGTCTATAATCAGAGCCAGCAGCTGGACAACTAAAGTGAAGTGAAGTGAAGTGAAAGTGACATTCAGCCAAGAATGGTGACCCATACTCAGAATTTGTGCTCTGCATTTAACCCATCCAAAGTGCACACACACAGAGCAGTGAACACACACACACACACACTGTGAACACACACCCGGAGCAGTGGGCAGCCATTTATGCTGCGGCGCCCGGGGAGCAGTTGGGGGTTTGATGCCTTGCTCAAGGGCATCTAAGTCGAGGTATTGAAGGTGAAGAGAGAACTGTACATGCACTCCCCCCACCCACAATTCCTGCCGGCCCGATACTCACACTCACAACCCTTCGATTGCGAGTCCGACTCTCTAACCATTAGGCCACGACTTCCCCTTGATCCTGAATATCATATCAAATTAATACATAGTGCATTTACGAGGACAAAAATAAGTAATGCTTTAAATAAAAAATATTTCACACCCACTTATTAGCACAATATTATATGATGATATAACATTATAAAAACAACGATGTCAAATTATTTTATTCATTAATTATAATGATGATAATTAGTATAATTGTAATTATAAAAATGTCAATGTTTGTATATTATAATATTAGTAATAGTAGACATTAAAATGATTACAATTACATTTTAATAATAATAAAAATAATAATACAGAAATAACTATTATAATTAATGTTGTTTTCATTGTAGTTATTTATTATCTCTATTTAATATATGTATTTTATTTATTTCACAATGAATAATAAATTAGTATTATTTCTATTCTTACTACTACTACTATTTTAACAATTTTTATTAACAACTGTTAACAACTATTTTATAATTATTATTATAATTATTATTATTTAACAATGAATTAAATGACTGATTCTATAAATCATATCGTATTGTTGTATATTTTGTAAACATTGTTCTGCCCTGGTACTTTTTTTAGAATTAGAATTTTAAAATTATTAGTATAATTGTTCATCTTTATTTATTAAACCTTACTTTTTTAACATATTTACACAATTTTTCTTAAAATTATTCTAAAATGTATTACTAATTATTAATTAATTAATTAATTGAAAACATAAAAATAATAAGAACAACAGTTATTATTGTTATTCTTACTACTATTATTATTATTATTATTTATTTATTTATTCTCCCTTGGACAAAAGGATAATCTCTTCACCTCCAGCTCTGTGATCAGCGTCTTGAGCTCAGTTTCTGCGGTGACATATGAGGTCAGAGGGGAAAACAGGCCGTCGTCTCTGATGTTCCCCCTTCCTTCTCCAGCTTTCCTCTCCAGATTCAATCTCTTCCTCTTCTCTCTTTCCTCCAGACTCAGCTGGCTGTGGTTGACGCGGGGAGAGACGTCTTCTGTGACGTCTAGAGGCAGCATACTGAGGAAGCTGCTTCCTGAATCTGAATCATTCAGGTCTAATGGACATTCTCCAGCATCATCTGAAGCAGATAAATCATTGGGGACTTGTTTTGATAAAGCACTGCTATCCGCTCGAGCCTCAAAGCTTTACTTTTCCTCAGTAATAAAGTTTTTGAGGCCATCGCTGTTTTCAAAGTTTCTGCTGTGTTGTATACTCGCATCCTCACTGTCCAAAGTTTGCTTCCTAGTGGCTTTGTTTGGTTTCTGATAAGCTTTGGAGAACTTCTTCAGTTTCCTGTTCCTCTCCTGAGCTCCATGTGTGTTGGTGCTGGAGGAGTCGATCCCGAACACTTGCAGGTTGAACCGCATGGACAGATAGGAGCACAGGTAGCCTTTCCCTGAACCCACGTCTATCACCTGACAAGCAGAAACATGATCAAAAGACTAAATTCAGTTTGTTTTTAACTAATTACATTTCAATCATTTTTACCTGTTTACCTGTACTCTGCAGTATTTGGCCAAACTAGCCACAACCTCAGACATTGCCTGCACCTCATGGGCCTTCTTACAGTTCATAAACTCATCCGGTGTTACTGCTTTGTCTGATGGGAATTACAGACAATGCATGACATATGACCTTCTAATAATAACATGAATTTGGCATGCATAATAATCACAATAAAGATCCAGTGGAATCTAAATGTGGTTTTCAGTGCTTCTGACTGCAGTTACCTGCAGTAGTGTCTCTAGTCATCAGTCTCAGATTCTGCATCAGATCTTCCAGCTGCATACAGACCCCCAGACCTTGTAAACAGTGGGCTTTCGCTGCCCACCAACTTCTTTGAGGCATTGCAGAAACAAAAAGTAGTGTTTTCCTTAATATAAAAATAATAATAAAAAATAAAATGAAACACACACACACACACACACATATATATATATATATATATATATATATATGTGTGTGTGTGTGTGTGTGTTTCATTTTATTTTTTATTATTATTTTTATATTAAGGAAAACACTACTATATATAAATAAAATAAAATAATAAATATTATATATACTTTTTTACGCAAATCAAAGTATCTTACCTTCTATCGCCCTCATGCGGTCTTGTGTGGAACTGACAGCACACAACACTTCCTCAGGACTCACACACATAAACGTGCTCCAAACACCCACAGTGTGCGCATTTGAGATACTTAATGAAATGGAGAAAAAGCGATTAAGAGAATCTATTTTCTTTTAAAGTGTCCACGGGTATGTCATTAAATCACATTGTTCACGGGCACAGAAAAGAGAGAATATTTAGTGAGAGCAGGATGAGCAGCAGCTGTTGACACAGTATTTAAGACGTAAGTAATCGAATTAGGAAATGATTCCTCTGAGCAACCGAATGCGCGCAGCCAATGTTGAGTGTACCGGTGTGCGTTTTGTTGAATGGCGATATCGAATATGTTGCCCTCACACAAATGGTGTTCATTTTGATTTTTTTTTTTTTAGCAAACAAACAAATGTACATACAAATTAGGTACTGAATAAACAATATTAACAATTCTCCGAGGCAGACATAGTTGCAAATACAATATGTAATAGTGATGTAATACATTAAATAGCGAAAAGGGATTAAAAAATAAATAAATAACAATAATAATAAAAAAACAACAACCTTACAATAAAATAAAAATAAAAGAGCAATCATAGATAGCTAATTTCTTACAAGGGGTAGCAAGTAGTTATTGGGTACTTAGTTCACTGAAGAAGCTGGCAACTGCAGTAGCTTTTTCATTTGAAAGAGCATCAAGAGAAGCAGCAAAACATTTAAGTTCATCAGAAAAGTGAGGAAAGGATGGAGGGGTTTTCAGAAATCTGCATTTATGAATGAAGTATTTAGCAACATCAAAAAGGTTGTTAACCAAGTAATGTTGTAAGCATCTTTCTTAAGCCCACCAAACTTAATTTGTTTGTATTCAAGGGGATTTACCCATGTAATTACGCATGACATTTCACTGCACAATTGAGTCCAAAACAACTTTGAGTAATTACATTTAAAAATATATATGTTCGGTGGTTCCAATATCACTATCACAGAATTGACAAAAGTTTTCTCCAATATCAAATTTTGATTTGAGAAGTTCTTTAGACGGGTATATATCATATTTTAAAATGAAGTTCTTTTACTTTAGAGACTTGGAAAGGTAAGATAATTCATTCTCAGTTCCTTTACCTCTTTAGTGTTAAATTCTTTGAAAACATAATATCGTTTAATTCTATTTGGATAAAGTTTATTAATGAAGACATTTCTAATATATTTGTTATTAAATTTATGATCTCTAATAAACAAATTACCCAAACAAGGAGATGGGAGAGAGAATGTTACAGAGTAATGTGAAAGAATCCCTTTTACTAATAATACCATGTGTTTTGGGTATGGCATTTACAACACTGTAAAACTCTTTAGGATGACAAATCCATATTTTAAAAAGAAATCCCTTGTAATTGAGAACATTTCCATAAATGTCTGCCATGTCCAATAGGGAAAGAATATTATATTGAAACCAGTTTTCATATAATAAAGATTTGTTATGGTGCAAAATAAAACGATTGTTCCAAATACAAGTTTTGTGTCGACTAAAATTGTGAGAAAATGCTATTTTCCAACAAAGGAGAACTTGTTGGTGGAATGCAGACAATTTAAGAGGTAATTTGGATATATCAAAGTCACATCTAATCAAAAAATCCAAGCCATCTACTTTCCCAAATATTGAAGAAGATACAATGAACCATAAGCAGTTTGTATTACAAAGAAATTATCTTAACCACTGAGTTTTTAAAACACTATTCATTATTTCTAAGTCAATAACATTTAAACCCCCTTCTTCATAACTGTGAACTAAATCATTTTTGTTAATATAGTGATGCTTATTTTTACAGATAAAGTTAAACAATGCAATATTACATTCTTTTAGTAAATGAGGTGGGATAGCTAAGGAGGAGGCTGGATAAACGAACCTGGAGAGTAATTCCATTTTAGTCAATAAAACAGATATCTCTTTGTAGCCAGTTATTGAGTTATTGAGAATTGCTTTTGCTTTTGAAAGATTTTTAACAAAACTTTCTTGGACACTTTGATTACTATCTCTAGTAATAGTTATCCCCAAATATTTTACACATGTTTTTATGGGTATGTTACATAAAGAGTCTAATTTGCTGCCATGAATTGCAAGTAACTTTCACACTTTACACTCAAATTTAAGTGTAGGCCTGATGCTTTGGAAAATAGATTAACTAGTTGAATGGCTTTATTAATCTGAAATTTGTCCTTTAAAAAGATCACTGTATCATCAGCTAATTGACTTATACCAATTTGTCTTCCAAATACACTGCGTCTATCAAAGTTGCTATTTTTATCTATCAAGATAGCAAGCATTTCTACTGCCAAGATAAATAGAAAAGGGGAAATGGGACATCCTTGTCTTATTCCTCCTGAAATGTTGAATCTCTGGGATGTTCCAAATTAAAGGGATATAGAACTATTGATGTCTTTATATCACATTTTTATAAAAGAAATACATTTCATGCCAAAACCAAATTTTTCGAGGGAGTTAAATATCAAATTATGTTCGATCGTGTCAAATGCCTTTTTAAAATCTAAAAAGAGAATAAAACCAATCTGATGTTCGGTGTTCATTTTGAACAGGAATGCCTTACTATCATCCGTACGTCATTATTGTGCATCCTTCTTTACGCGAGAAATAAACAACCGTTTTGTCCACAAATTAGAATATGTTAACGTGAACATGGCACCTTTTAAACAAAATGCAAAAAATAAAGGTCCGATTAAAGGAAAATACTTCAGTACAAATGTGCACATGGTTGTTTAACACACAACGCCCAAAATAAAAGAAAATGGGTTCCAGAGGACAACGTTTTTGATGGTAGTTTAAAAGAATAGTCCACTTTAAACTTAACCACTAAACAAATTATCATTTAAGAAAATGTATTTTAAATGTAATAAGTTAACACTGAATAAACAAATCTGACATATAATTTGTTATGTTACATAAATAATTACTTTTTCGTGTCATTACATTTCATTAGGATTAACTGAGAATAAAATAACAGCAACAATCAAGTGTATAATACTGCGCTGCTGCATTTGTCCAGCAGATGGCAGCAAAACACTTCTTATTGTAAAGAGAAGCAGATAAGAGTCTTGTCTCTGTGTTGCTGCATGAGGACTTGAGGACTTCTATTATGTGGAATGCCAAAGATGGAAGAATAATAATAGTAAAAAAGAAGAAGAATAATAATAAAAGAGTATATATATATATATATATATATATATATATATATATATATATATATATATATATATATATAGATAGATAGATAAAATGTGTAAAAAATGAATTTTATATTTCATTTTTTATGTAGAATTGTATTTTTCAACATTTATTTTCATTTATTTATTTATTTCAACATGTATGTATTATTTATATATGCATTTATGCCACATTTTACTAAATGTGGAAAATATATAAATGTTGACAAATACATATATAAATAAAAGAAAAATACGAAAATAAACGTATATATAAATAAAAAATAAATGTGTAAAAAAATGCAACTATACAAATACTGACATACTTAATATTTGTTGAGAACAGAGTAAGGAAATAATAAGGAAGAATCAGTTTGAGTATTGAGAATCACTTTATCTGAACCCAGTTATTTGATAACAATAATTTATTCAGTCACTCAGATTTTGTTTTGAAATACTAATTTACAATTTCCAGAAAATAATTGAATATGTCTTCCAATCTCATTGGAAATCCTGCTCTTTTTGCCTAAAACTAGAAGCCATTTGTTTTGGAATTGTCCTTTCAATCCTTTTGGAGTAATATTAATGCTTTAATTTTTCTGAATGTATTACGTGATTTTTCTTTGTATGATAATTATTTTTGGATTAGTGTTATCTTAAACACTAACAATACAAAAAAGCACTTCACATTGTAACTATCTGGGGTGTACATTATTTTTTAATAATTCAATGGTCCGTCATCAATTATTACTTGTAGTCCATTACTGATTAGACATTACATGATGAAAACTGCAGTTATAGCGTAATTCATTTTAATGATGAATGGTAATGTATTCTGACTACTTCTTAGATAACTTTTTTATCTAACTTGATTTAAACGTTCCATTAGACGTACCATGTTGATATAAAAAAGCAAATAGAATGCAAAATTTATCATCATTATACAATGTATTAAAAATGACATTAATTCAGGGTTTCCCAAACTGGGCTTAATGTAAAAACTGCAGTGGGTTTGTGATTAAAAAGCTAATAATTATTTAAATCATAAAAATGTACACTTGAACACTAAAAACAGATATATTTTATTTTAAGTCTTTCAGGTCATATTTCTCAGTTCAACAGTTAAGGTCCTTCTGAAAATGATGAGGACTGCTATACAGAGGGGTTACCAGGATGTCATGTTTGGGGGGGCATTTGGCGTTTTTTGGGGGGAAACATAAACAACTGAAAAAATCGGCGCAAAATTAAGCTATACTACACACAATCTGTTTTAGTGCATATCTTTTTCTAAGCCAGGAACCCAGAGACAGGTACAGGGCCCCTATTAGACTATAGGGCTGTCACATAAAAGTTAGTTAAACCCGGTCAACATTAATAATATGATGATGATATTATTATTATTATTCACAGATTCATATATAGAACAGATCACAGTGATTGCCTGATGATGAGTGACAGGTGTTTGCTTGTGAGAAGACTTGCTACACGAGTTGGCTTTTTTTAAATGAATCTGAAGTCATGTTTGTATAGACAAGAGGTAAATTAATTTGTTTCTTCTAAGCTGTTCCAGACGTAGGTGCTACCATAAATTTGCCAGTTAGCCTCTTATAAGTTTCTTTGTGAATGCGGCCCCAGGTAAAAAAAAAAACAGTATGAGAACAGTATTTGAATGGTATTTTCTGGTTGTAAGTGGCTTTGGATAAAAGTGTCTGCTAAATGAATAAATGTAAACATGTAGGCCTAGATAAAAGGGAACATATTAGGCTACAGGGGGTAAGGAGACTTAGAGAGTTGAAATAAAAGATATTTTTGAAGAAAAAAACCTGAATGAGTTTCCTTCTTCTGCTAAACATAAGCATTATTTTGAAGCAAACCAAACAGTTGCTGGTTCACAGTGACTTCCAGAGTATGTTTTAATACTATCAAAGTCAATGTGAACCAGAAACCGTTTGGTTACACAGATTCTACAAAATATCTTCTTTTGTGTTCAGCACAAGAAAGAAGTTAATATAGGTTTTGGACAACATGTGAGTGTATAAACAATGACAGAAATTAAATTTTAGGGTGAACTATCCCTTTAATTCACACGGCAGCATGTACTGCCTACTGTCCCTTTAAGACCTCCATGCATACAGACATGCATCCTCTTTCAGTTGTTTACTTTCATCTTAGACATATCCAACTTAGTCTATACATAAACCTTGTGTGTTTCGACAGTATTAGCACAGAACATAACTTAGAAATCAGGCACAGTTTGAAGGGCTTTTTCGTTTTCGTTTTTTTTTTTTTTTTTTTTTTTTTGTCAGAAAAGCACAGGAATGAAACGTTTAAATAAGCAGTAAGGATTTAAAGCAGATACAAAAAAAAAAAAAAAAAAAAAAAAAAAACTAGAACTGCAGCTGATAGAATGTGCGCTGCGGCACAATGCAACGATATTTCTTCAAAAGCAGATCGTGGAGACATTTTTATCGTCCACAACCAAAAATATTAACATATTACCCTCGGCAGAAATTGAGGACAGGGGGCAGACCGGACCGCGAGGGCACTTTAGCGTTGGACCTCAAAGTCGTAGCCGCAAGTCGCAGAATTCTCTGACTTTCAAAAAACCCTGTTTCAGTCAAAATCACGATGTTCCGCTCTCAATGCACTTCGATCCCATATGCTGTTTTGGGGTGGCAACTGGAGTGGCAAAGCTCATTTGTGCCACTCTTGTGGACACGCCACTGTCTAAGGCTCTGCCAGGTAAACATTTCATTGGCGTTCTATTCTCACATGATGCACTTTTCCTGAGCCCGTAAGCCTGAAACGCGCGCGCACTGTCAAACAGCGCCAAACTGGATTTTTGTTGGGTCAGACTCATCTGCTACTGATGGAAAAATATGCACAAAACAATCAACTTTTAAATGTTTATTTATCATCAGAGGGACAGTCCGTTTCTCGGGGAGGCAGGGCTTATCCTAGGGGAGGCACTGCCTCCCCCAGCCTCCCCCTAGACAAGCCCCTGCTGCTATAGTGTTTCACAGATAGACATCAGCAGTATTTAGTAACTTGCAAATATTATTTGTGTCATACATGATCTCATTTATTATGAGGCGCTTTTTTTTTCACCCAAATTCAGAAACATGGTTTGAAAATGTATCGAAAGAATAAATCGATCGTTTAATATTGTGAATATAGCCAAAACTAAATGTGACACAAATAATAATTTTAGAGAGTAAATTTTAAAAGCAGAGAGAGAGAAAAAATATGAATTTGGGAGAGTCAATAAATTATTAAGGATTTACTGTCATTGTGTGGATAATATGTAATAATGTTATCAATAAAAAAGTAACTTTAATCTAATTGAGCATTTTAAAATGTAATATACTCTAATTATGAATACTTGATTTTTGGAATATGATTACATTACTACCCAGCTCTGGAAAACATTTACTGTGTGTAGGCTACTTTGGTAATAATAAATGACATATAAAGTATTATCATCACTTTACTTTTTTGTAAATTAGCCTACTTAATATTTACCATCAAAAGTGTATTTTATTTCATGATCTAAATTTAAATGAGCTTTTATTTATATCAGGTTTTAAAAATAGTCAGCAAACCAACTTTTTTTCATCAACATGAAAAAGAAAGATAGAATATAATGACCTGGCCACATATTTGTTTTGACACCTGAGAACCACAGATTAATACAAATAATCAGAAACATTGATTAAAACGGTTTACGTACACGACACAAAGGATAGTGTTCTCCTCAGAGGAGCCTCACTGACTCAGAAAGAACCTCTGTTGGGTTGTGTTCATATCTCAGAGCATTTTTGTCTTATTGGAGACATTAGAAGTGGTCTGGATAAATAATGACACTTACAAACTTTAATAGCTGTTGGATTTAAGATAAAAAATTGTATAGTCTAATTATTCAGAATAATTGTATATTTAGATTCAGAACCATTAGCTGGACTACTTTATGAAATCGGTAATTGTACAAAAAAAAAAAAAAAATTCTGATGCTGATGTTGTTGGTTCACAGAATAACAATTGTGCAATTATTGGGTGGTTATTTTTTTGGGTGGTGGAGTGATGGGTGGGGGGCTGTAGGTACTTGGGTTTATGTCCCCACCAATGTCAAAAGCAAACATACTCCGATGGTAGTCCCTCTCCCAAGATGATTGTGAAAATATATTTTGATTATGAAATATAATTGTTTATTAAAAATATATATATAGTTGCCAAATGCATGGGCTTTCTAGAATTAATATGATGCTACTATAGCAACAATTTAGCACAGTGTTTCACAAAGTCGCATTTTAATTGTTACTCTGAAACTAATTCCTAGGCCTACTGAGTAAGCTATGATTACATTTTTTTTTTCGTGTTTAATAGAGAGCTAGATGAGTTAGAAGTTTGTTCATTATTTCGCTGCATTGTTATTTTTTGCTGGTGTTTAAGTTGTTCTTAAAATGATGCATCTGTTAAAAGGGTCGTAATGAATGTATTATGTCAGGGACCCAGACAGCAAGCAGTTTCGGCCCAGAACCGGCTCACGTGAAATCCATGCAGGCCAGATTTGGGCCATTTTTAGGCTGAAACTGCTTGCTGTCTGGGGAATCGGTCACAATGAGCTTGTGTTTCATTGTAAAGCAGACATAACTCAGGACACATTGTTCATTCCACTGCTGTACTTTTCCATTGTATTTCAATGTAACTGCGCTACTTGACATTTTGAATCGTCTCAGGTCTCTAGCCACCAGTGCTGCGCTGGCGCCGGCTATGAAGACTATTTTACTGAACTACAGTTTCCATAGGAGAAAAATCATTAAGTGCTTCAAATTGCATACTGTTAACAAAATATTTTTTTAAACAGCAGTTGTCCTACTGTACTAATAAAAACAATGATACAACGACATAATCACATTAGCACAGTGAATAACACGGCGCATACATTACAAAGCATACATCGTATTCAGATTTCAGAATGAACACTTTACATTTGTAATACATATGCTGAGATTTCTCGTTCAGATATTCACTACTGGAATATGAATGTTTTTTTGTTTTTGTTTTTTATAAAAAAGTCCTCCTTTAGTTACTATGCTGCCCGCAGTTGGAAACAGCTTCCAGAAGAGATCAGATGTGCTACAAAACTAGTCACATTTAAGTCTAGACTCAAAACCCATGTGTTTAGCTGTGCATTTATTGAATGAGCACTGTGCAATGTCTGAACTGATTGCACTATGTTTTCACTGTTTTTTTCACTATATTTTCAACTTGCTTTGCGTTGCCTTGACTAATAAGCAGGGGGAATGACCAACATTAAACAATCATTTACAGGCTTAGGACATCTGCATTGTAAGAATGTATAGTGAGACTTCAGAGATAAATACTGTGTATTGTTAGGTGACGTTTTCTCGTTTCTTTTCTCACTGCATGATTTTCTAATGTGTGAGAATACTAGAGCAAAGCATGAGTATGTTGATTTTATTAATAAAAATAGGATAAATGCTTCATAACGGGACTATACTATTCTCACAAATTCCATTCCTGCTAAATTGTTATTTTTAATGATGTCTAAAATATATTGAAGAAAATACATTGTAATTTTAGTTTAATTATCACTAGATTATTTATTAAAGGCTTTAATATTATGGATAATACATTTACAAGCTTATTTTTGATAAACTTTGTTACTGCTAATAATGGTTCAACTTTTAAAGCTCATGGAAAGTGGTTGGCTCTTTATCCAAATGTTAATTTTCAGAAATTATAGGCAGTCCCAAACCAATTTTGTTTTACTAATAAAATAAAATAAGTTATTTTAAAATGATTCATCATTTTTACCTCTGCAAGAAATATTTAAGTAAATTTATAAAAAATATTTCTCCACTCTGTTCTTTTTGCCAAGAAGAGGAAGAATCTCTTTCACATTTATTCTTCTTCTGTCTTCAGAAGATTCTAACAATTCTGGCTTCAGATCTCAGCATCTTTACGTCTTGAATTCTTTCGTCTATGTAACATTTCAGCAGTTAAGGTTCTCTTTCATTCTGTGGTTTCTGATAATAGAGAGCTAGAGGATGTCCTGGACTTTATTTGTATGATGGGAAAATTCAACATTCACAAAGCGTGATGCCTTAACATTAAACCATTTATTTAATTACCTTTTAATTGCTATTGTATCCCCTCATGTTTATGTTGTTTTTTTTTATGTTAACTTGTATATTTGTTTCTGCTTTTTCGGCCAGGTCACTATTGTAAGAGATTTTAATCTCAATGAGTTTTTTATCCTGGTTAAATAAAGAACGAATGAATCAGTAAAAAAATAAAAAATAAATATATATATATATTTTTTTTTAATTAAGATTTTTTTTTTTTTAAATAGATTAAATTAATTTAAAAAGAAAGATTATGCTAATGTCTGCTACTATAGTTAAACCATGGTAACCATGCACAAATTAACCATGTATTTACTACATACCATAGTTTAACCATGGTATTTGTACAACTGTGGTAACCATAGACAGTAAAAGAAAGATGTTAATAAAAAATACCCCCCCACCCTCCTCCAAAAAAAAAACATTTTTCTTTTTTGTTAAAGTCATTTTCTTGTGGTCTGTTTCTTTATTTGGTTGTGTTGTGAGTATTTTCAGCACATGTGATCTCAGACTGATGAAGATGTTTTATTTGCTGGTGCTTTTTCTATTTGCGTGTGTTTTCTGGAGTTGCAGCACATTAAGCTCTCGGTCCCCATAACAATGTCCTTTAACAAAATATTAACAGAACCATCAGTGAATGATATTTGGATATTTAATATTATGATATTATTAAGTTGAAGATACTGTAATCCATTAATGATGGGAGGCAGCTGAATGATGAACGATCTGAACTCAACACAATTATGTTTATTAGGGGTGCTCCGATCACTGAGAAGATGTGCCAAAAACCGCTGAAAATGAAGTGGATTTGCGCATCTTATCTATTAACAACGGCTCTGTGTAGTAACAGCTGCTCTACTTGAAATCAGGCACCTGATGGAATTAACCACTGATTACATAACCGGCTTTACTGACGAGATGCGCATTAACGATCGACCGATCGTGATCGGAGCACCCCTAATGTTTATACAAAGTCATTCAATGTCAGAAAATGACAGGTTTTTGTTCTCTCAAATTTTTAAGGATACATAATAAAAAAGATTTGTAACAGCGTCTGGAAAAACTCAAGCACCTTTCGAAAAGGTCATGAAAGCAAAGCATTTTTTTTCTGTCAAAAATTGCAATTGTATATTTCAGTACAGAATGTAACAAAACACTGTTAGACTGAAACATATAGTAAGATTGCTAAAACTTTAAAAGCTTTCAAAGCATCTGATGCAGTGTGTGAGGTTTGAGTTAAACAGCTCCTGTCTGTTTTCCTGGATCCTCCTCCACATCATCATAGTCTGTTATTGATAAACAAGAGAATGATTAATGTATCAATACATACAATAAAGTGCATGATAAAAAAAAAAAAAAACACTACAACACTAAAACGAGAAATACATTTTTAAATTATAAATTTATAAATAAATTACTTAAAGAGAAGTAAATTTAATTGAACTTTCATAACCACAGAAATTGGTCCTATAAAGTTATTATAAAGACTAGGGATGCACGATATTGGATTTTGGCCGATATTTTCAAAATAATTTTGGTCGATGCCGATACCGATATCGATATATATACAAATATATACTAATATATTTAAACTTTAATTTTACTGAAGAGAAATCCATGTATCTCTTCTGTACTGATTCTACCATAAATGTATTATTTTAAAAATGTAGACAGACATTCACATCTGAAAAACAGGTCAATAATTTCACTTGGAGAATATCGGTTTGGCTCATCGGCAGAAATATTCATATCGGCCGATACCGATGATGGTCATTTTAAGCTTTTATCGGCCGTTACCGATGTTGTGCAGATATTATCGTGCATCCCTAATAAAGACTAAATAAAGGTGTTAATAACGTACCACACATGTCACTCATATATTCTCTGACATTCTTCACATCATCATACTCCTCCTGAACACCCTCTGATAATAAATGTGGCTATTATTAATTAAATGAACAAATAGAAATATATCAGGGGTGACCAATCCTGCTCCTGGAGGGCCACAGTCCTGCAGAGTTTAGTTCTGAGCCCAATTAAACACCTGAACCAGCTGATCAAGTTCTTCAGAGTCACTAGAAACTTCCAGACAGGGGTGTTGGGACGAGATAGAGCTAAACTCTGCAGGACACTGACCCTCCAGGAACAGGTTTAGATACCACTGGACTACATACTTTATTTGGCACAATAATTTGAAGAAAAATAAATAAAAAACCCTGTTCCAATCTAGAAGGGTGAAAATTGAATCCCACACCTGCTTTATCATTGGAGAACTGTCGTATGATGATGACGTCATCATAGTTTTCTGGCAAGTCATCTACAACAAAATAATGAAAAATGAAATGCATCCATCAAATGAACAAATATTGGATATTGAAACTATGCAATAAAAATAATATACATACATAGTGTTACAATGTGTAGAAATAATTATAAGAACTAAACCTGTAGCATGTCTCAGTCCAGCAGTGATGACATCATCATAGTTCTCTGATGTGATTTGTTGCTTTTCTAAATGAGTTAAAAACAAAGAGAGAACAGACATTAGTCAGGGCAGAAGGGAAAGATGGGATAGAAGTACAGGGGGTTAAGTGGATCGTACTGTTGTTAATCAACATACTAATTGTTCAACTGACAACACATCTTTCCAAAAACTTTCAGTAATCACATACTTGAAAATGATGTGATCTAGAACCTTTGTACAGTGCATACCACTGTTAAGACTGTAAGACTGTCTGTCCCTCACATCCTCATTTTCATCTACATACAATGTGCTGTCTACCTTGACTAAAGTCTATAAACAGAAACAGGTTTACTGTTCACAGGCACAGAAGGTTAAAGAAGTGAAACCCATCAGCTGAAGTCACTCACCTGTTGGGCCTTCAGTGCTGGAGAAATCATTAAGGTATTCAGGTGTGGTTCTTTCTGCAGATTTTGCTTTAATAAAAAATAAATAAATAAATAAATAAAAACAATATCTAAATTATGTGTTGAATGGTGTATATAAAAACTTGCTATGTGAATGTTTTTATAATGTTTTTAATTAATTATATCTGCATTACACAACATACAGTAAACAGGGTTTAGTAGTGGGTGACATTAAAGAGCCACACAGATGGGAAATCAAAAATTACCTGTATTACAGTGTATGATGTAGCTGTCCATCAGTGTAAACGATGTGCAAAGTAATTAAACCAAAAACTACATGATTTATAAAGTTATTGGCTTCTAAAGTAAGGAGTCGACTCTGAATCGCTGAAGCGAGTCGTCATAGATTTCAAATATTTTGCCCATCTCTATGTACGTCCCTAGGAACACTTTGCATAATAATCTCCGCCTACCGTCTTGGGAGAAACGGAACTCTGACCTGCCCCCATCAACCGCCCCCAAACCCCCCCTCAGTGAATACTCAACGAAGAGACATGAGAGAGATATCTATAGAAAGTTTGACATGTCTACTTTAAAACTAAACAAGTGCTGCCGAAAACAGATATTCTGTGATAAAGTAATCCATATGAAAACAACGCAATGTCTGCTTTTCATGTCTCCCTTCGTGACCACGCCCCCGCGCTAAACGCACTATTCAGATTCAAACTGAAGCGTGCGGCTTGAATACACCCACACAGAAGAAAAAGCAGCGAGACTGTTCAAGTTTTTTATTTTACTGTTTGCTTCGCGGTGAAAGGAATAAGACATAATTCACCCCTATTCTAACGCATAGTTTACCGGTTGCGGAACAACAAATCAAACCTGACTATGTTAGTTGACCAATCAGAACACAGTATGCTACCGAAAGGTGGGGTTTAAGGAAACTGAATCTTTTGAACAGCTTCGCAAGACCGTTTGGGGATCTCTGAGAATTGAGGTAATTTTAAAATGATATTTTGACAAAATTACAATGTTTTTTAACCTTGGATGGATTTAAACCTAATGTACAGGACTTATAAACAGTGATAGGAAGCTTACAATTTTCATCTTACTGGCTCTTTAATATATTTAAGTCCTCCAACCTGAAAGAAGCTCATCAGCATCTTCATACCCAGAATGCTGTTCTCCAGAAAGGACACTTCCTGTTATGGAGTAAAACCATCAGACATGTTCACAATCACAAATCTGCCAAACCTCCACTTCCTTTGGACCACTCAACACTAATATTATGATTTCAAATCACACTCAAGGTCCCACAAATAAATCCTTGTGATTTCTTCCACTCAATCCTCTGTATAAAGTGATTATCCTGTTGATGACTACAAATCTAATATTATGACAGTTACTCACCCCTCTGAGTGAAGAGACTGTGTCTGTTAGTGAATCTGTGCTGAATCTCCTCATAAACGGCCTCAGTCTTCGTCCTGTGTCTCCTCTTAGAGAGAGCTGTGAGTGTAGACAGACAAACCTGCTGTCAGTTCACAACACATGAATAAGACACAATATGACAGTCTCTGGATCTCTCCTACCTCTCCTCATCACTCTGTTCTGCTGAATCAGTATAAGCAGTGGCACTAAGAGCAGTAAGAGCACAACTCCCAGAACAATCACAAGCACTGGGGGGACGGAGAGAGTTTGTGGAGGAGAGACTGATGTTGAGCACACTGGAGGAGAAACTGGAGGAGAAGCTGATGTTGATGAAGCAGGAGTAGAGGACACTGACACATCTGGCAAAACAGACACAAGCGCACGTTCAAAGCTATGAATGTTCTGAATATAACAACATTACACACTTTTAAAATGGTCTAAAAAAATATATTATTTCTCAGTATTTGGCTGTGACCTGCACATGTGAGTCCAGCGTGCTCTTTGTTGGAGCAGTCGGTGTGGTTTTTCAGGGAGAGAGGACAGTCCCACAGTTGAATCTCATTCCCTCTGCACTCGACTCTGTTCATCCACACAACACCTTCACCAGCACCAAAGACTGAATTCCCATCAGCCCTCAGTGCTGCTCCACAACCCAGCTGCCTGCAGACCACCTGAGCATCGCTGATGTCCCACTGATCATCACAGACTGAGCCCCACACAGCGTTATGATACACCTCCAGCCTCCCAGAGCACCGGCCCTTACCTCCACTCAGTCTGAGAGGAACATGATCTGAAACACACACATCACAAAAAAGTAGATACATTAATTGCCAGCAGAGTACTGTCTGAACAGCAGCGTCTGCACTGGAGTATGTGTGTGATCTTTTGTATATTCCAAGATGAAATCCTGCTGGTTTCTCATATTAAAACACCATTATCTTATGTCCCTGGTTAGATATGTTTTGAAGCATAGCAGCTGGTCCTGAGCTGGTTGTGAGCTGGTTTAAGCCGGTCCAAAGCAACTAGCTCCTGCTCATAACCAGCTTTGAACCAGTTTATGACAAACTTAGTACCAGCTTAAAGCAGCTGCCACACTTCAAAACATACCTAACCAGCATGTGCTGATTTTTTCAAGAGGGGTTGCATTCAAAATTCATAATTTTCATGGTTGTTTCTGTTAATGAACTTACCTGAACATTGTGTCTGATGGGGAGACGTGAAGCATGTCAAAAAGATTCGAGGAGACTCATGGATCTCCTGCTCTGTAACAATAATGAAATTATTATTAAATGTATTCCACACATCTTCTCAAAGCACTAATAATAAAGGATAACTCTTGTGTTGTTAACTGATAAAAAAAACAACAACATCTGTTTTACCTGAGCAGATGATTTTGGCCACTTCATCATCACCACAGTTATTCTGTCCCCAGGGTGAAGATGGACACTGCCACAAAGTGGAATCTTGTGGTCGACATGTAACTTTATCCAGCCAGTTAGGAGCTGATTTCACTCTTGATGTAGAATCAGACAAAACACCAGATCTTCCACAGTTCAGCTCTTGACAGATCAGACTCACTGTGTCTCTGTCCATCTGGTTGTAACACACATTACCCCAGGATCCATTGTAGAAAACCTCCACATTCCCTTCACAGCCCTCAGTTAACCTGATCTCTTTAAACTCTACATAAAAAATGTCAATTTTAAAAATCACAAATTTGAAAAATGTGAGCATTATGGATACTTGAATTTTGAAATGTGTAAAACCTTACATGTGATTTCAGTGTAAACAATTTAGTAGCATGCGTACCTGAGCACACAACTCCTACGTCCTCCTTGTGATTACAGTCATGTTTTCCCCAGCCTGAAGAAGAGCAGCTCCACAGGGACGTCTCATTCCCCTCACACTCCACCTCATCCAGCCATATGTGTCCAGAACCAGGACCAAACCAGGCTGGTACCTGCTGGTTACTGAGGGCCACTCCACACTGCAGCTGTCTGCACACCACATGGGCATCTTTAATATCCCAGGAGTCATCACACACTGTCCCCCATGAGCCGCTGTGAAAAACCTCCAGCCTCCCTGCACAGTCTCCCCCAGAACCCACCAGCCTGATGGACCCACCACCTGATATTCAGAGACAGAAAAACAGTGATTGTAAACACATAATTATCATGAACAAATGAAGAATCTGTCCAGATGTTGTTCTTCTCACCAATACAGGTGATGTACAGCTGTTGTGTGGAGCTGCAGTTGAGAGTTTGTGGAGAGCTGCAGTTCCCCAGATGAGCTTCACTCCCAGAGCACTGGAAGCCCGTCACACACTCATGACTGTGTTCAGGACTGGATGAAGAGGAGCCGTAGAAGTTCAGCACAGAGCCACAGCCCAGCTGTCTGCAGACCACAGAGGATTCAGTGAGACTCCAGGAGTCCAGCAGAACTCTCCTCCAGACCTGATGGAGGAAAACTTCCAGCTCCCCCTCACACTGTCTCTCTCCAGACAACCGCACCAGACCATCATGAAGAGCCAGAGAGGAACCTGAATTGTGTTAGAATGTAATGAGATAGTGTTTAGAAAATACATCAAAACATTTTTCAGTAACATAATGCTCTGAAGTCAAAAATGTTTACTAGAGCAGATGACTCCAACATCTCGTCTGTGAGAACATTCAGCTCGACTCCATGAAGAGATGGAACATTCTGAGAGTTTTGTTTCATTCCCGTCACAATCAAACACATCAGCCCAGATTTCACCACTTCCCTCTCCAAACCAGTCTGATCCCACAACGGACACAGCAATCCCACAATTCAGCTGTCTACAGAGGACACTGGCAGCTCTCATATCCCAGCATGCATCACACACTGTACCCCACTCTTTGAGGAACTGAAGCTCCACTCTTCCAGAACAAGTGTCTGAGCCATTTATCAGTCTGAGATCAGTGTAACCTGAGCGAAGTAAAGAGAGTTCAGAAACAATGCATAAACCATTCTTAAGATAAGCTGTCATTAGATTGAAAACATTATAACTCAAGCCTAAGACATGACCTAGTATCAAAAACAAATGAAGAGATGCTGAATATTTATACTTAACCAGAACAGATCAGTCCCACAATGTTGTCAGTGGTGCAGTTGTGTTTGAGTGATGATATTGAACAGAATGAAATATGAGACTCATTTCCTCTGCACTGAATCTCTTGTGTCCACATCTGAGTGTCTCCTTTGTCAAAAGCAGCTGCTCCCAGCACCTGTACAGGAGCCCCACAGTCCAGCTCTCTACACACAACCTCTGCATCCTGCTGGTCAAAGACAGCATCACACACTGACATCCACGTCTGATCATGAAGTATCTCCAACCTCCCAGAGCAAAGATTAGATCCATCAGCAAGTCGGGAGCGTTTATGACCTGTTTATATTGCATAAAAGTGAGCATTAGGTGAGCAGGTTTTGGATGTGGCAAGTTTTACATTAATTCAATTACATTTTCTGCATATATATATATATATATATATATATATATATATATATATATATATATATATACAATGCCACCAATGCCTTTGACTATTGATGGTGTACTGTAAATATTCCTTTAAATCATTGTGAAAATGCAGTAAAATAATCATGGCAAATTTACATTATTTTCAAGATGCCTAACTTTTAAGTGGTAATTAATTATAATAATAAAACAGACATGTTTAAAGCTAACCATATCCAAAAATATATATCTTTATTTTCTTACATAATCAAGACAAAATTATCAGAAAGCGAGGAATGCTTTGAGTTTTAATTTTATTCACCTGAACATATGACACCAGCATCATAATTATGAGTGCAGACAGGTTTATTCCATCCTGCTGACCCACAGTTCTTCAGCGTAGACTCTGTTCCTAAACATGTTAAAGCACTCATCCAGATTGGTCCTGATCCTTGACCAAAATAGGCATGACCCAGAGCATCTACAGGTTCTCCACAGTCCAGTTCTCTACACACCACTGCAGCAGCAGGCATATCCCAGTTAAAATCACACACTGTTCCCCACTGACCTCTGTGAAGAACCTCCACTCTACCAGCACAAGGACTGTTACCATTTACCAGTCTCACATGCATTACATCTAAGAGAGAAAGACAGAGACTAAAATCAATCAATCATTCTAAAGAGATGTCATCGTGTTTAAAATAGATAAAAAATAGAAAAACTAAAAAAAGAAATATACTTTTTAAAAACAAAATTACAGTGTTATATTTTTAAGATTTTTAGTTAATTTTTCTGAATGATACTAATTTCTCTCATATTAATCTTTTTACCAGCACACTGAAGCGCCTGGTGATCATCATGAGAGCAGCTGTGTTTCTGTGATGCTGGACACATTTGAATCTGAGATTCATCTCCTCTGCACTGAATCTCTTGTGTCCACATCTGAGTGTCTCCTTTGTCAAAAGCAGCTGCTCCCAGCACCTGTACAGGAGCCCCACAGTCCAGCTCTCTACACACAACCTCTGCATCCTGCTGGTCAAAGACAGCGTCACCCACTGACATCCACGTCTGATCATGAAGTATCTCTAACCTCCCAGAGCAGCGAGAACCTTCAACCAGCCTGACACCTGCAGTTGTGAGAGAAAATAAAAGTTCAATAACCATTGTTATGATAAGCAACCACATTTATCTAAAATAAAATGACAAGACTTTATAATAACCTTGGCAATAACTTTTACTGACATTATTGTTCCATTCAGTAATACTGACAGATAATTATTTTATGTGCATTCGAATTGTTACAAATGTTATTAAACCATGATACATTTATATTTTTTATGAATGTCCATGAACTACTGATATACTATCATTAGTCTTGGCCTTAGACAACACAGAAGGTGTACGGTACTTAACGCAATTTTTGTATAATCACTGCATTATTCGTATTTAGATTTACATTGTACTTTTATGCATTTGGCACACATTTATGCACATAGAATAAGCTACTTACAGATGCATTTAAGATTAACATTTTATCAGTTCATGAATTCCCTGAGAATTGAACCTATGACTTTCGTGTTGCCAGCACTTGGTGTTAAAAAATAAATATAAATCTTTGGAACTAAAATATACTGTAAAGTATGTGGATTAACAGTGATGTAATAATTAACATTTTTGAACAGCTCACCTGAGCAGATGACTCCAGCATCTGTTCCATGATTACAGTCATAACCTAACAATTGTATTGATCCACAGTTCTTCAGGGTAGTCTCTGATCCAGTACACATCAAATGATTAATCCAGATTGGTCCTGATCCTGGTCCAAAATAAGCATCACCCACAGCATCTACAGGTTCTCCACAGTCCAGCTCTCTACACACCACTGCAGCATCAGCCATATCCCAGCACCTATCACACACTGTTCCCCACTGACCTCTGTGAAGAACCTCCACTCTACCAGCACAGCGACTGTGACCACCAACCAACCTCACATTCACACGGTCTGTATATTGAATACAGAAAACAAGAGAAGCAATTCTTATGAACAGAGCAAACAAGACAGTAAGAACAATCTCATAAAGAGAAAGAGAGAAAATAATCTTTCATACAAAGAGTCAGAAGATTTGACAAAATTTCAGTGAATAAAAATTAATTTGCTCAAACCTGCACACACCAATCCAACATCATTATCATGTGAACAGTTGTATTTGTGTGGCAGAGATGTTGGACAGAGGTGAATCTGAGACTCATCTCCTCTGCACTGAATCTCTTGTGTCCACATCTGAGCGTCTCCTTTGTCAAAAGCAGCTGCTCCCAGCACCTGTACAGGAGCCCCACAGTCCAGCTCTCTACACACAACCTCTGCATCCTGCTGGTCAAAGACAGCGTCACACACTGACATCCACGTCTGATCATGAAGTATCTCTAACCTCCCAGAGCAGCGAGAACCACCAACCAGTCTGACTTCTGAAAAAAACATGAGTATGAATGAACCTTAAATAACAAAACATGCAGTACTTTCTTTTATTTTATTAATAACATTTTTGAGTTTTCCTGAGCAGATGACTCCTGCACTCTTGCTCGGACACACACCTTGAAAACCCCATATGCCAGATCCACACTTTTTCAGTGTGGACTCAGATCCAGCACACATTGCATTATTCATCCAGACTGGTCCTGATCCGAGTCCAACCTGAGCATCACTCACAGCATCTACAGGTTCTCCACAGTCCAGCTCTCTACACACCACTGCAGCATCAGCCAAATCCCAGCCAATGTCACACACTGTTCCCCACTGACCTTTATTGAGAACCTCTACTGTCCCACTACAGGGACTGTTTCCATTAATCAACCGCACATTTATTATTTCTGTGAACAGTAAGATATATGGAAGCATATGGGTATCATTATTCAATTTGGGATGTAATATGAAAAATGACAATGCAATATGTAAAATGGCCATTAATTTTATGTATTTACATTTACATTTTCCAATACATTTGTGCAACGTTTGGTGCAAAATGAAAATGAAAATTAAATAACATAAGTTTAATTTGCTATTTCATACACCAGTTTTAATATGTAAAATGGAAATTAATTTTAACGCTTTATAAGTTGCAAAATTAAAATGAAAATGTATTACAGAAATGTCTAACATGTTCAAGCAAAAACTGTGGCAAAATGATCATTTAAATGCTGTTTTTCTTAAATGCATTAACGCTCACAGTCAAGACACTTACGATTGCATTTTCATTCAATGTCCCCCAATGAATGTAGCAAAATTCAATGAGCACATTGAAAATGCATCCCGAGCCGATCACATCTCCGCCCCCTCCCGCCCTGTCAATCAATGCGTGAACAAGGCGGGGCTTACAGAAGGTCAAGAGACTCAAGTGAGAGAAAATGGACAAGATAGTTGGCCCGTGTACGTTTTGATCATTTCGGTTTATGGCTTCAATATTTCATTTGCACTTGTGGGCGGAGCTGAAACGCTGCTTTCATCTGATTGGTCGAATCGCTCCGCTTTCAGCTCGGTCTTTTTATTCTTTCAGGCAGAATAAGAGTCAGTTCGAGTGAAGCACTTTAATGTCTGAAAACACCGCTCACTGTTAATTAGCATAATATTTGAATCAGATGTAGCTGGGCACATAATTTGTGCTGCTGAGACCTCCAAGAGACCCCATTAAATTATTGTATGAATATGAATTTGTCCCACTAATAAATACAGTACAAATAGTTCTGTCTCCTTGGATAACAGTGAAGTGGAAATAAATATAGTTACATTTATGAAATAAAATTAAATAGGATTTTTTGGGAAGGTAAGTCTGGCCAGTTATACAAGCAACACGAGTCAGATGAGTCTGAAGATCTGAGCTGAATTGGGTGAAACATTTAAGTTCTAGTCTGTGTCAATTACTCTCATAATAAATAATAATAATAATGTTAACTGTATTTTTCGGTATAAGTTGCATCAGTCCAAAAATACGTCATGACGAGGAAAAAAACATACATAAATTGCACTGGACTATAAGTCGCATTTATTCAGGACCAAGAGAAAACATTACCGTCTACAGCGGCGAGAGGGCGCTCTAGGGTAGGCTACAGGAGCACTGAGCAACATGAGCACTGAGCAGCATAGAGCTAATTTTACTATTTTTATTTAGAAATTTAACTTCATTTTTACAATTATTTATTAAGGTCACATACACACATACCTACTGCCTTATGACTTAAAAGATGAGAGTGGTAAATGTTACAGACATGGAACTGTTCAGTCTATTATTGACTTTTATTTCCACTTTACTTTTATCCAAATAGAGAGAACTATTTGCACTGTATTTATCAGTGGGACAATATTCATACAATACTACAACCTAGAAATAATTTGCAGGTCTCGACAGCACAAATTATTTGCCCAGCTACATCTGATTCAAATATTTTGCTAATTAACAGTGAGCGGTGGTTTCAGATATTACAGTGCTTCACTCGCACTGACTCTTATTATTCTGCTTGAAAGAATAAAAAGACCGAGCTGAAGGCGGAGCGATTCGACCAATCAGATGAACGCAGCGTTTCAGCTCCGCCCACAAGTGTGAATGAAATATTGAAGCCATAAACCAAAATGATCAAAACCTACACGGATCATCTGTATTGTCCATGTTCTCTCACTTGAATCCTCTTCTTGAGATTTGAGACCTTCTGTGAGCCCCGCCTTGTTCACGCATTGATTGACAGGGTGGGAGGGGGCGGAGTTATGATCGGCTCGGAATGCATTTTCAATGTGCTCATTAAATTTTGCTACATTAATTGCGGGTCACTGAATGAAAAAGCAATCGCAAGTGTCTTGACTGTGAGTGTTAATGCATTTAAGAAAAATAGCATTTAAATGATCATTTTGCCACAGTTTTTGCTTGAACATGTTAGACATATCTAATCATTTCTGTAATACATTTCCATTTTAATTTTGCAACTTATAAAGCGTTAAAATTAATATTCATTTTACATATTAAAACTGGTGTAGGAAATGGCAAATGAAAATTATGTAATTTAATTTACATTTTCATTTTGCACCAAACGTTGCACAAATGTATTGGAAAATGTAAATGTAAATACAGAAATGCATTGCCATTTTACATATTGCATTGTCATTTTGCATATTACATCCCAAATTGAATAATGCTACCCATATGCTTTCATAGTAGAGAGCTATCAAATTAAATAAATCTTTCCTGTTGAAACAGTCAACACATACCTTTACACACTAGAAATACATCACTGTCATAAGAACAATTGTTTTCATGTGATGGTGATGTTGGACAGAGGTGAATCTGAGACTCATTTCCTCTGCACTGAATCTCTTGTGTCCACATCTGAGCGTCTCCTTTGTCAAAAGCAGCTGCTCCCAGCACCTGTACAGGAGCCCCACAGTCCAGCTCTCTACACACAACCTCTGCATCCTGCTGGTCAAAGACAGCGTCACACACTGACATCCACGTCTGATCATGAAGTATCTCTAACCTCCCAGAGCAGCGAGAACCTCCAACCAGTCTGACTCCTGAAAGAACATAAATAATTATAGTTCTGTCAGGACCACTATTGTCAAAATGACACTTAGTGTAATGCTTGCTTGAGCGCTTGTGGGTGTTTTCGGGGCTTTAATTTAATGTTTATAGAAATAAAACCCTCGAATACTGAGGAGCTCTTTTTTCCCACCTTATTCTCTGGTTCACAAAATCCTCACTTCTCTCTTTTTTCCGCCCCGTCAGAATAAAAGTCCTCATAACAACAGGCACTTTGATATGGGGCATTTTTTAACACAAAAATAAAATTGTTTAATTTAACTCTTACATTAGCATACAGTTTGGGTTGGTGGCATGATTCTGTTCGGGTATAAACTCCCTGCCCATCCATGCAGCCATGAATGAGCAGAGAGAGCTGCAGTAACCCATTTTAGAGTACAAAGAACAGAACCAGATATAGCAGACATTAATGCTCTTAATAACATTTAATGTAACAACCCGTGCTGTCAAAATTAGCACATTAACACATGCTATTTATTTTTCCAGTTTACAGCGTTAAAAATATTTTATACAGTTAACACAGGGGCGGAGCTGTCCCATCTCAGCCTCAGACGTCACACACATTGTCGTTGGATGAATGTCTGATGCATATGGACAGTCTCTTGCATTCTGACTATGAGGTGTTATGATGATGATTTAGTGTTTTTTGTTTTGTTTTGTTCTGAGCAAAAAGAAAGAAATAACATGTGCGTTATAACATTTTAGCACCTCCAAATCCCTGAATATTTCATAATCCAAGAATGTTGACGAACATATGACAATAATAACACTGCAATATTATCTGATCAATTAACTTTCAATATTATTTAAAAGTGTTTATGACTTTAAGATTGTATGACCAATTCACTCTTTTGTAAGCACCATATTTCGCTAAGATAACGGCAGTATAATCTAAATGGAAAAAAAATAAATAAATTGAGTGTTGTCCCCAAGAACACCATTAATCGAAAAATGGCTTAATGCATTAACACAGTTAAATCCAAAGACTAAATTCTAAATTAATGATGGACCATGAATAAACACCTCAATCATGTAATGCTTTACTACTTAATTTTGTTGTTTAGAAAATATAATATATTGTAGTGGAATGCATAAATACTCAAACACACATTCCAATTTTTTCTAATGATTTCTCCAAAGGAGGCCTCATTTTACAGGTATTTTATTTTCTCATTCATAAAATACAAACACCTCAAATAAACAACTCTAGTGCAGTGGTTCTCAATTCCAGTCCTCACATCCCTCACAAGCTCTGCATACTTTGCACGTCTCTCTTTGTTAACACACCTGATTCAGAAAACCAGCTTGTAAGAAGTGAGGTCCATGCATGAATTGCAATAGTATGTTCCTGCACAACCGGAGTCTGCAGATTCAGGACGGCAGATCTGGGCCGCAGTTCTAGGACCATAGTTTTTCCTGACAGCGCCACCTACCGTACTGGACGATATAGCGATGGCTGCAGTTTCAGGACCGCAGTTCTAGTACCGTTGGTTTAGTTTGCAGTCACTTTACTTTGTATATAGTATCAATATATTAATCTCAGTAGCATTTTTTTTTTAAATGTGATTTTTGATTCAAAATACAGCAGAGGTTAATTACTAAGTGTGCTGAGTCACAATTTTAAATTTAAACATGAATTTACACAAAATATAAATGAAATATAAATTTTGTAAAATTGATGTATCAATTTTAAAACAATTGTAAAAAATTAAGAACCTTAAAAGTCTTAGTCTCTTGAATAATACAGTATATTGATTAACCTACTTAAAGGTGAATTAGCTCATTATCAGGTAAGTTAAAGTTGGAATCAGCGTATGGAGTCACTAAATTACTGCCAATATTTTAAAAGTTGTTGAGAGGCAAGACAATACACAAGAATGATTCAAGAATGTTTATTTATATACATATATATATACACACACAGTACAGACCAAAAGTTTGGACACATCTACTCATTTAAAGAGTTTTCTTTATTTTCATGACAATGAAAATTGTAGAGTCACACTGAAGGCATCAAGGGCTATTTGACCAAGAAGGAGAGTGATGGGGTGCTGCGCCAGATGACCTGGCCTCCACAGTCACCGGACCTGAACCCAATCCAGATGGTTTAGGGGTGAGCTGGACCGCAGACAGAAGGCAAAAGGGCCAACAAGTGCTAAGCATCTCTCGGGGAACTCCTTCAAGACTGTTGAAAGACCATTTCAGGTGACTACCTCTTGAAGCTCATCAAGAGAAAGCCAAGAGTGTGCAAAGCAGTAATCAAAGCAAAAGGTGGCTACTTTGAAGAACCTAGAATATGACATATTTTCAGTTGTTTTACACTTTTTTGTTATGTATATAATTCCATATATAATTCTACATGTGTTAATTCATAGTTTTAATGCCTTCAGTGTGAATCTACAATTTTCATAGTTATGAAAATAAAGAAAACTCTTTGAATGAGAACAAAACTTTTGGTCTGTACTGTATATACATGTCATTTTTGTGACAACATCACAACAGCACCAAAGTGAACCCCTTTTCCATCAGTCGCTGTATGGATAGAATGACTGTAGGCATCAACTCTAGAGAAAGAGAGGGCGAGAGACAGAGAGATAAATAAGAAACATTTGTTTAACATAATCAACTGGAATATATATATATATATATATATATATATATATATATACACACATACACACACTGTGTGCAGAATTATTAGGCAAATGAGTATTTTGACCACATCATCCTCTTTATGCATGTTGTCTTACTCCAAGCTGTATAGGCTCGAAAGCCTACTACCAATTAAGCATATTAGGTGATGTGCATCTCAGTAATGAGAAGGGGTGTGGTTTAATGACATCAACACCCTATATCAGGTGTGCATAATTATTAGGCAACTTCCTTTCCTTTGGCAAAATGGGTCAAAAGAAGGACTTGACAGGCTCCGAAAGTCAAAAATAGTGAGATATCTTGCAGAGGGATGCAGCACTCTTAAAATTGTCAAGTTTTTGAAGCGTGATCATCAAACAATCAAGCGTTTCATTCAAAATAGCCAACAGGGTCGCAAGAAGCGTGTGGAAAAACCAAGGCGCAAAATAACTGCCCGTGAACTGAGAAAAGTCAAGCGTACAGCTGCCAAGATGCCACTTGCCACCAGTTTTGCCATATTTCAGAGCTGCAACATCACTGGAGTGCCCAAAAGCACAAGGTGTGCAATACTCAGAGACATGGCCAAGGTAAGAAAGGCTGAAAAACAACCACCACTGAACAAGACACCCATGCTGAAACGTCAAGACTGGGCAAAGAAATATCTCAAGACTGATTTTTCTAAGGTTTTATGGACTGATGAAATGAGAGTGAGTCTTGATGGGCCAGATGGATGGATCGGTAAAGGGCAGAGAGCTCCAGTCCGACTCAGACGCCAGCAAGGTGGAGGTGGAGTACAGGTTTGGGCTGCTATCATCAAAGATGAGCTTGTGGGGCCTTTTCGGGTAGAGGATGGAGTGAAGCTCAACTCCCAGTCCTACTGCCAGTTTCTGGAAGACACCTTCTTCAAGCAGTGGTACAGGAAGAAGTCTGCATCCTTCAAGAAAAACATGATTTTCATGCAGGACAATGCTCCATCACACGCGTCCAAGTACTCCACAGCGTGGCTGGCAAGAAAGGGTCTAAAAGAAGAAAAACTAATGACTTGGCCTCCTTGTTCACCTGATCTGAACCCCATAGAGAACCTGTGGTCCATCATGAAATGTGAGATTTACAAGGAGGGAAAACAGTACACCTCTCTGAACAGTGTCTGGGAGGCTGTGGTTGCTGCTGCACGCAATGTTGATGGTGAACAGATCAAAACACTGACAGAATCCATGGATGGCAGGCTTTTGAGTGTCCTTGCAAAGAAAGGTGGCTATATTGGTCACTGATTTGTTTTTGTTTTGTTTTTGAATGTCAGAAATGTATATTTGTGAATGTTGAGATGTTATATTGGTTTCACTGCTGAAAATAAATAATTGAAATGGGTATATATTTGTTTTTAAGTTGCCTAATAATTATGCACAGTAATAGTCACCTGCACACACAGATATCCTCCTAAAATAGCTACAACTAAAAACTACTTCCAAAAATATTCAGCTTCGATATTAATGAGTTTTTGGAATCGAGAACATGGTTGCTGTTCAATAATAAAATTATTCCTCAAAAATACAACTTGCCTAATAATCTGCACTCCCTGTGTATATATATATAAAAAAAGTGAAAGTCCTTGCAGCATGTGGTGCATCTCTTCAATTCGGGCAGGGATCTCCCTTTTTGGATTGTTATATCTATCTTGGAAAAGAGAGAATGTACTTAGAATATTTTGAGATCATGAAAATATCCCTAGTGCCTGTTTTAATCATCTCTCCTACAATGAGCCTAATCAAATCCATAAAATCACTTCATATTGGCCATGCAGAACATGACAGAAACTAACACATGATAGCAATGTATAACTGTATGTGGAATAGACCTGCAGATTAGGCCAAATTGTAACAAGCTATTAAAATTGCCAAATGCCTCATTTATCATTGCAAAACAATGCCAAAACAACAGGCTAACACATACTGCAACTAGGTAGTCAGTGCAGTTTAATTATGAAAGATATTTTATACATAAATATGGTAAAACAATGACTATTAAGCCAGTATTCACACTAATACATTAAGCTGCAGTTAAATCTTACAAACCTTACATCAACCATACTCTTGTCATCTGATAAGTTTAATTAATGTGCAGGCTAGATTCACTTATAATACTTCGTCATTAAAACACAACAAGGATTTATGAAATCATAGCCACGAATTAACGTCGTAGTAATTTATAAAACTAGGTAACAAATTCTTAATTTGGTGGGAATTAATTATTAATTCATAGGTAGCAGTTCTCACTATGTAAACTTTGCACCGTTTAAACGTTATAAAATAAAACTTAATTAAATATCGGTACTCACCATCTGACTGCTGTCCACGTCGTCCAACTTGAATTAGTGTTGATCCAGTACAGTAGGTGGCGCTGTCACAAAAATACTAGGGTCCTAAAGCTGCGGTCACAGAATTGCGGTCCTGTAACTGTAGCCTCCGGTTGTGCAGGAATACCCTTCTCATGAATTGTGTTGCCATTGACAGGGTCCCTACACAGTGGTCATTGCTCCGTACTCGCTGAGCAGGGGAAATCTGTTGAAGTTAACTTCATTTTGGAACATTCATTCACGGATTTGCGTTGCACAACATCTTCACACACGGACAAATGTGACATCATATTTCTAAATAAATGCAATTTAAATTCATGTCTCGCACACATCAATGCACTTTGAATGAAACATATAACTTCCACACCCCCAGGAAGTGCGTGCCACTACACTGAAACAGCGACCCCACTGGATTCAACGGAGAAAAATTAAGTCGATTAGAAGCACGCACTTCTTGGGGGTCGAGCGTAGTGCGCAGACTCAAACTGAGCTTGATGATGTAGATGTCATGTGAGCAACCTGTAAATCTTCAAATCGCTGTGCCAAGAGAAATCTGAATCACCCACCGAATCTTCCAGAGAAGGCGAGCGTGAACAGGAGCAAATTTTGGTAAGTATTCTGATTAATTATCCCCCTTGACTTTATGCCTCCACGTCCCCCCGATAGTCTCATTGACAGTAAAAGATTGCCTGCAAGCTTTTCCTCCTGTCCATATGGTAATTTCTCTACTGTGCGACAGAGAGTCGCAGGTTATGATGCAATCGTTAGCCTATTTTTTACAAAAACTGCTTCTACGGGAACATAACGAATCGTGTTTCTTTAGAAATAATTACTGGACAAATTGAGTTTTTAAATGCCTCAGATGTAAAGTTATTCGCTGTCAAAGTGGCACCAAAATGAATGGGAGTCAATGGAATGCTAACAGCAGGTGGGGGTCTGCTAGCCAATGGCGGCACCCAGGGGTGCTTCAAAAAAATATGAAACCCTGCCCCCTGGTAGTGATGTATTTCCATCTGAAACTGCATATTGAATAGAGGGCATAGTTTTATGTTTGCGCTCCTCCTCTGTGTCTCGCACTCATAGCAATCCAATAGTCTGAGGGGTTAAAGGATATTCTGCCCAAGTCGTCAAACTGACGTCATCAGAAAGGGAATACCCAGAGCAGAAGTAAATATTCAGATTTTGATTAAAGATTACGAAGACAAACAATTTTCAGTGAGACACGTTTTAAATCCAAATATTGTAGTATTTATTGACTTTGTGCCTTATTTCGAAATGCACAGAAATACGTGCTTTCATATGTCCTTTAGATATAATTATTTAATTTATTCACTAATTACCAACGTACTGTGTCAGCTTTAGTTTGGCTCTAGTTTTATACTTATTCCAGTTTTTATGAAAATGTAGCATGGATTAAAATTCATATACATTGTAAATCCTTTTTACTGAACATGTTAAAAATACGTTTGAAAAAGTTGTCAGAAGCATGCTGGTGGTGGTGACGTTGAAGACGAGCGACCGTGGTAATGTAGTCCGTTTATTGCCTAAGTTTAGCTTTTAAGTTCTGGCACTTCCATACGCTTCACAATTATTATTATTATTATAATTTTATTATTTTAAAATTGTTTGCTTACCGAGCAAACAGGTCCGTGGATGATGCAATCAACATTGGATTGCACTTCATCCTGCAACATCTGGACAAAACAGGGACTTATGTGAGGATCCTATTTGTGGACTTTAGTTCGGCATTCAACACCATCATCCCAACAGCCCTTCAGACCAAACTGACCCAGCTCTCTGTTCCTAGCTCTATCTGTCAGTGGATCACCAGCTTTCTGACAGATAGGCAACAGTTAGTGAGACTGGGGAAATTCACATCAAACAGCTGCTCCACCAACACTGGTGCCCCTCAGGGATGTGTTCTCTCCCCTCTGCTTTTCTCCCTGTACACCAACGACTGCATCTCTAAGGACCCCTCTGTCAAGCTCCTAAAGTTTGCAGACAACACTACAGTCATCGGCCTCATCCAGGACGGTGATGAGTCTGCTTACAGACAAGAGGTTGAGCAGCTGGCTGTCTGGTGCAGTCTTAACAAGTCACCCCATCTTTGAACTTTTTTTTTGCCATCTGGTCCGCGCCTCAGAGCCGCAAACACCAGAACAGCAAGGCACAAGAACAGTTTCTTCCCCCAGGCAATCTAACTCATGAACAGTTAAATGTTCCCTACTTATGCTTATAAACGTGCAATATCCTTATATTTATTTGTTAACCCTCCATCCTAGAACATTCCTGCATCTCACTCAATCCTATTCCATTATCATTTATAGCACAATTGTTTATACACTTATTTATTTGCCAATTTGTAAAATTTTTATTTTTTTTGTCTGTGTGTTGTTGTCTCTGTGTACTGGAAGCTTATGTCACTAAAACAAATTCCTTTTATGCGTAAGCATACTTGGCAATAAAGCTCATTTTGATTCTGATTCTGATTTTTATTTTTTCTCGATAATTCAAAAGCCTATGGAAAAATGTTATTAGCTTATTGTCACGGGAACCAGTGTGATGTTAACAGCTGATTGGCTTACAAAGTGACTGTACTGAATACAGTTATTATCTACTTGCTGAAGGGCACCGGTAGCTAATTATGACATTTATTATGATGGGTTTATGTAATGATTGTTTTAGGTTATATTCAATTAGTTTTTTTAATTATTTATGTGGTTTCCCAGCATTTTTGTGTATTTGAACCCTTACAGAAGATTCAAATGCTCAGACACTCTCAAGGGAAAAAACATGCATTAAGAGCTGAATTTGAAAATCAGGGTAAATTTAACTTATTTTCTTCTGGGAAACATGTAACTATCTTCTGTGGCCTCCAACGAGCAAATGTACATGCCTCCATACTGTTTAAAAGTACAGTCAATGTTGGAAAGGGTTCAAATACACAAAATGCTGGAAAACCAAAGAATCTGTGAAACCTGAAGGATTTTTCTTAAAGGCCATATTGCAGGGTACATTTTTCAACGAATTTGTGCAATTTGCTTTTTGGTAATAAAAATTTAAACTGTTATCCATTGTATTTTATGTTGTTGGGTATCACAAAACGGAATATAATACGACAAATTAGGTACTATCTTACATCGGTCTGCTTTCCCCCACAACGCATTGCAATGCGTCACGTTGGGGAGAGAATTTACCAAAGCCCGCGTTGAGAGCATTGAGAATGACTAGAGAGAGATGAGTAGTAGACGAGTGTTTTCAGACAGCGCAGATTATAGATAAATACATGGATATAGATAGATAGAAGATAGACATAGATGGATAGATATCGACCATCAGCGACCAAAACGCACTCACTTCCCTACAGCACAAGCTTTCCAACGCAGTTTCAATGGGACAGCACCCCCACAAGCACTTGCCAAACACATCAACACATGCACGGTTACCTTTGCATAAACATTTTCACCGGAGGAAGAGATAAACGCTTAGAAACACCCATATAGCTAGCATGATGCCTTTTATTTCTAGATGACGAAGACAAAGTTTACCAGTACTACGACACCATGACAAAAGTTACCGTTACTTATCTGAACTAACGTCATGATCACTGCCACTAGATATAAAGAAAACGTTGATTTTTCTCTCGGTGCTATTCAATGACAGTATATATATATATATATATATATATATATATATATATATATATATATATATATATATATATACGTATGTATGTGTATTATACATTATACATATATTATATTAAATCACATGCACACTGCAGGGCTACTGAGGCCACGCTACTTAATTTATTAAGGAGTTTGAGAATATATCACACATTATAAGCAATAGTAGGGCTAGTAACTTTACACTGTGCTGACACTCTTTCCACCACTCCAATAGCACTAGGCAATAGCACACACATTGAATCAAAAGGCTTACTTATTTAAGGTAAAAAAAAACTCACAATCAGGAAGTAAGGGAGCTCGCCCTTCGAGCAGTGATCTCACCTTGTCTTTACTCATTTCTGCTCTCAGTCTCGGCCTCATCTCCAGAACAGTAGCCAGGACTGGCCAGTGCTGCTACTACTGCTGGTGTGTCAGAACCACTGGTTGTTTCTGAAATGTTTCTGGTTACTGTTGGCAACCTGACGTTAGCTGGCCTGGCCCATAATTTACTAACAGCAACAAGCAGCCTGGTTGACAAACTAAGCTAAAGATTTAACATCAGCATACATACATTAGCAGCAGCTGTCTGGAGGTGACTACGTTAACTTTAATAGGTGCATAACAAGCAAACTCAGTCCACCTTTTGGAAAGAAAGCAGTCATCAGCTGTTTCCCCTCATTCTGTCTCCTTTCTTTTTCCTTCCTTTCTTTTTTTGAATGCCCGATTTGGGCTTTTTGCTCAGCATGATCAGGCTTCAAGACTCTAGACCAGTGATCCTCAAATCTGGCTCGCGAGATCCACGCTGAGTCCCAATTCGCATACTATCCGTCCTAAATAGTATGCGAAACTAGTATTCCAAAGATACCCGGATGGTCTACTATTTCCGGTTAGAATTCGAAGTGCAGATCAATGCACACTCTAAGTGCTAATATTTCCCACAACCCATTGCGTACGGGAGGGAGGAGCTTTGCGGTGATGTAAACATGGCAGCCGGGTGCAGCAGCGGAGATGCGCCCTCAGCTTTTAAGTGTAAGAATTCAAATGTTTAACCCTAATTAAAGTTATATTTTATTTTGTTACACACATTGCACATGAACGTCAGAACCAGTCACCTCACAAAGGACCTGCGTTTGGTTCTACGACGACGCAGCCCTGCTTCTTCACTCCTCAACTTGGTAGAAGAACACATTGTAAAATGTATTGTAAAAAAAAACGATAAGAAAAAAAGATGGGAATAGTAAATAAAATTTTACTGGACATAAAGAATGAATGAAACTTTAACAGTTGTGGTGTGCATAACTAGGCAAACACGTTGTCGTTCACGTTGCATGACGTCATCGAAGTATGTCCCAGAACGTGCATACTCTTTTGCTACACACTCAAAAGTATGTACTTTTTCCTCACAAAAAAAGTACATACTTTTAGGTCGTAGTATAAGTAGGCGAATTGGGACTCGGCACCAGTTTCCTGCAGAGTTTAGCTCCACCTCCAATTAAACACACCTGCCTGTGATTTTCTAATGATCCTGAAGACACTGATTAGCAAACTCATGTGCGTTTGACTAGGTCCAGAGTGTCTGGCACTGAGTTTATTCTCTCAGTTGGTGTTATCAATATATTTTGAAATGAATAATGACATCAATTGGAGGGCCCAATTAATTCGAATTAGGCTACCAAAAAAAATAAAAACTGATGGAATTTCAAAGGGCCCTCTCCCTAGACGGGGCCCTGGGTAGTCAGGTCCACTTTCCCCCCCACTACCACGCCCATGTGTGTATATTTATGTATATATGTGTGTCGTTATTGTGCACTGCTGGCATAGACTAGCTCCAGTGCTCATTGCTGCTTTGCTAAATGATAGCAACTCACCAGGTATGGCGTGCATTTTGTGACACATCGAAGGCTTAGCAGGAGAAGGAGAAGGAGCAGTCGACCCTTCTGTCGCCGTCAGTCCGTGTCCATTTTTGAATGGGATTGAATGAGAGGGCAGACAACAGACCCGCGGCTACGTCACGGCGACGTCACTGTTGGAACCAATCATAGACGGCGACGTGATGGCGGCGTACGTAAGAAATTTATCAAAAATAGTACGTGTTCTAAGTACGTCTGAACTAGCTACGTCGCCTTAGATGACGCCTGATATAAACGCCGTCTCAATATACGTTGCCTCACAAGACGCCTGATATATACACCGTCTCAATATATGTTGCCTCACAAGATGCCTGATATATACGCCGTCTCAATATACGTCGCCTCACAAGACGCCTGATATATACAACGTCTCAGTATACTTCGCTTCACACTAAATGTTAAGTTTGCATTACGGTAGATGCATTTGTAACAGGTTGTTATTTAGATATTTCCCAAAACATGGTAATAGTGCATTATAATAACTGCATAAAGTCTATTTTATGTTTGATAAATTATGTTTATCTGTTAAGTTGGTGTTGAAGTGAAGTACAAGCACATTAATGTTCAGTTTGCTTGGATGATACAAACAGTAGGGAAAAACTGAGAGGAAATGCATGATTTCTGCAATGTAAGACCGAACAGTAAAGGTTTGATAAATAAAATGGGTTGTAATAACTTAAAAATGTAAAAAAAAAAAAGTGAATTAGTCTCAAATTTTCTGTCATGTGTACATTTTTTTTATTTTTAAGTTTACAGTGCTCAAACGCTTTAATTCATTTTTGTCATAGCACTATCTCGCCTGACGTCACATCCATGTGCATTCAACGCACATGCTCATCTGCGCCTGAGAGAGAGTTCGCCATTTTGGGTTTGCTTGACTCGGGTGCGTTTTTTTTTTTTTTTTGTCGAGAAAAGTTGAGAAAATATAGCGAAACAAGTTTCACAGTGGCATTATTCTGTGAATACTTCTGAGAAGACACGCGCTGTAGCATGCAGCAATTTTATGAAGATCATCGGACAAAGTTTTACTCCGTTTTGACCACGCTGTCTGTTGGTTTTGGGAGCATTAATCTGGTAAGTAATCTATTAACACTATATCACTATATTTTACTGTCGTTTTATAATTATCTGCAAACTTGGTGTCTTAAAAGTAGATTTATTTTATGCCTTTACAATTAAATATGGTGTCCATCGCAAACTAGCAAACCGGTAATCATTGAATTCGGGCATGACATTAACATGACATAATCCTTGTTAAACATAGTCACAGTTGGGGTTCGCGTTTCGCGGTAAAATAAATAAAAAATAAAAAATGAATAATAATTGTGGTGACGACCAACAAACGTGACGTGCTAGAGCAGGGGTTTTCCTACTTAGAAAAATTGGCGGCACACCCTTTCCTTTTAGCCACTCTCGTTAAATTTGCAGGTGTTCACACACTGGTGGTTTCAGTTGTCCCTATATTTTTTTGGTAAATATAGATATTTTGGAACTAATTCGTCGGCTTGGTGCGTTTACCAGAGCGTCAATGTTAAAGCACAGATTAAAACAAGCTACCTTAATTACGTTTTTTTACTTTAACAAGTTATATGTGTCACACACTTGGACTCATTTAGTGTTTTTGCCCCAGTGACCCAGTTTCTGTCTTCCGTGTTTAGTTTGATTAGTTCCCAGGTGTGTCAATTCTATTCCTCATGTGTTCCATGTCCCTGTTAATTTAGTTATTCCATCCACCTGTGTTTCCCCATTATCCTTTGTACTTAAGCCTTGTCCTTTCAGTTCTGTTTTGTCGGGTCTTCACTTGCTACTTACGTGTGTCTACCTCTGTGCTCCATGTTGGATATCCCCTGTGTTGGATATATTAAAAGCCTTATTCTGTTTATCCTCGACTCCGTATTCCTTCAGGCAGCGAAGACCGTGACAGAAGACCCGACCTCAAAAGAGAAAATAGAAAACTGCGTGTTCTTCCCTCCGTTTTGCTTTTGTTTTTTCACAGTCTTTTCTTTTCTTAGTGTCTATGGATCCCCTCTATCGTCCCGAATTCCTCATCCTCCTGCTGAAGCAGGAAGGACGTTCTCTCGAGGACCATACCAGACAGTTTTTCCTATTAGCTAATGCCACCAGCTACCCGGACTGCGCGCTCTGCACCTTCTACAACACCAGCCTGAACTCCAAATGCAGAGCGTTGTCGTCCGAAGATGGTCCTCGAGAGGATTTCGCCGCATTCGTGGAGTGGACTCTGGCGAGAAATGGCTCATCTCTCACCATCTGCCCCATAGAGGACCTCGCCAGCCCCACTCCCGACCCAGAGACCAGCCAGCCACCATCACGCCGCACGGAGCCAGAGCCCACCGCAGCCGCAGAGCCCGAGCCATCCACTGACAGGGAGCCGGATCTCGAGAGCGCGACTGACCAGGTGTGTGAGCCGGCAACACCGTGCATCGTGGGAGTCCTCGTGGAGATCGAGGGCGTGGAGGAAAGCCCTGCCCACACTCCTGCGACTGAGGGTGAGCTGTATGCAGTCTCTGAAGATCATATGGAGCAAGTTCAGGATCTGATGGACTGGTCTATGGAGGTAATCCCTAATTTTCCTGTTTCCCCGCTGGTTCCGTCCAGCACTGATTCCCCTGTATACCCTCTCAGTCTCCCACTCCTACCTCCTCCAGTCATTTCCTCTGCTCCATTTCCGCTGGTTCCGCCCAGCCCTGAGTTTTCTGTTTCTCCGCTGGTTCCGCCCAGCCCTGAGTTTTCTGTTTCTTCGCTGGTTCCGCCCAGCCCTGAGTTTCCTGTATCTCCGCTGGCTCCGCCCAGCTCTAAATCTTCTGTGTCTCCGCTGGTTCCGCCCAGCTCTGAATTTTCTGTGTCTCCGCTGGTTCCGCCCAGCTCTGAATCTTCTGTGTTTCCTGTATTCCCTCCCAGCCTCCCTCTCCCGCCTCCTCCCAAACCTGCTGGTCCCTCTACTCCTCTTCCGCTGGTTCCGTCCAGCCCTGATCCTCCTGTCCTTCCTCCCATCCTTCTCCTCTCTCCTCCTCCTAGACCAGCCAGTTCCTCGTCATCCCTGCTGGTGCCAGTCAGTCCCGCAGCTCACCCTCAGTCCGCGCCATCGGGGCGCGGTGGTTCGCCGCTGGACTGCCAGTCTCCAGCTCCGCCTTGGCGTGTTAAGGCCCTGTCTCCGCCTCCAGCCTCCGAGCCCTGGACTCCTCCTCGGTCCTTCGACCCAGCGGCTCCGCCTTGGCTCTTAGCTCCCTCGTCTCCACCGTGGCCTGTCATCCCACCTGCTCCACCGGGCTCCCTCGTCCCTCCGGCTCCACCTTGGTCAGTCGTCGACCATCCGCCGCCTCGGGACTCCACTCCTCTGGTTCCACCTCGTCACTCCATCCCTCCGGCTCTGTCAGGCTCCTCCTTTCCTCCGGTTCCACCTCCATCCTCGGTCGCTCCGGCTCCACATCGGTCTGCCAGGACCCCGCCTCCGCCTTGGTCGCCTGAGCCTTCTGCTCCACCTAGGCCCTCCGGATCCTCGACGTCACCCTGGCTCTGCGGCTGTGCTGCTCCATCTTGGGCTCCTCACCCACCGGTGCAGTCTCCGCCTGTCGGCCCCCTGGTGTCGTCGACCCCTCCTTCACCATGGCTCCTCCCGCCGTCGACTCCACCTTGGATCTCCGTCCTGGCTGGTCTCTGGTGGACCATCTGGCTCCTGTCTCCTCCCTGGCTCCTCCCTCCGTCGTCTCCTCCCTGGCTCCTCCTTCTGTGGTCCCTGTCTGCTGGCCCCCTCCTGGGAGTCCGTCCTCCACCGGAACCTCCTCCCAAGTTCCCACCCACGCCTCCCTCTGTTGTTTCTACGGTGCGAGGACGCACCTACCGGGAGGGGGGAGTACTGTCACACACTTGGACTCATTTAGTGTTTTTGCCCCAGTGACCCAGTTTCTGTCTTCCGTGTTTAGTTTGATTAGTTCCCAGGTGTGTCAATTCTATTCCTCATGTGTTCCATGTCCCTGTTAATTTAGTTATTCCATCCACCTGTGTTTCCCCATTATCCTTTGTACTTAAGCCTTGTCCTTTCAGTTCTGTTTTGTCGGGTCTTCACTTGCTACTTACGTGTGTCTACCTCTGTGCTCCATGTTGGATATCCCCTGTGTTGGATATATTAAAAGCCTTATTCTGTTTATCCTCGACTCCGTATTCCTTCAGGCAGCGTAAACCGTGACAATATGCATGTTTTTTTTCTTGTATTGTACCACAGTGATAAATGCATTGCATTAAGATTATCTATTACACATTTCTATGCTGGTATTTAGCTTTTAACACTTTAGAAAGCAGACTGTATACTGATAAGTGTTTTTTGTGAACATTGCAACCTAACTAACTTTTGAATCTTCAATTTTTTTAAATTAAAACTGAAGCAGCTGGCCAGCATACAGCGTTTTCAGTGCGGTATGTTGAAAAACTATTAACAACAATGGAAACATTGCAAAATAGTGACTAAAATGTGAATGAGGACAGTGTACATAGAACCATTTAAGCAAAAATCCAATGGCTTGGACGTGCAAACTTTGTGCTGCTGCCTTTGATAAAAGGACACATGTACTGGAATATTATCGTTTACATCATAGCAGTGTTTCCTCAGTCAGTCCATTACCATGTGTCCATTATGACTGTGTTGGCACATTTCAGACTGTAAATGCATTATAAATACACTTATCACGAATACATACTCCGATAGAGCATGATGTGAATCCAATGGAAAGGGTTTCATTCATTTGTCCTTAATGTGGTTTCAAGCAGCCATTTAATGGGAAAACTATCCTCCGTCATTTAAGGGCACATTTAAAACGACATGAGATGGTGGATTGTCCATATAAAGACACTATTGTGAGTAATGTGTATACCTCTTTCAGTGCCCACAAAAGTAGGCATCATCCAGATGCTGATGCTCATTTGTCAAATTTTAAGAATATTATCTGAACAGAAACTGACAGCCCCACAATGCTGGGTCAAGTTGAAGCTGCTGACTTTCCTCAGAATCCTCCTGAGCATGAAAGTCCTGACTATAGTCCTCTTGAGTCGACTTATGATACTTGTGAATTGCAAGGTCAACTAAAAAGCAACTTGTCGTCTTTGTTCTCGAAAATGCACAGTATTCTTCATGTTTCAGAGACTGCAATTCAAGACATAGTTGAGAATTTGGGGCAGATATTCTTACTGTCCAAACCTCTTGTGAGAGACTCCATTCTGACGGTTCTTCAAGAACATGAACAGTCAATCAGTGATGTCCTTCTTAATGATTTAGTTGAAGGTATCATGAAAAGTAATGTTTTTGTCAGTGCAACTGCGGAAGGTGCAGAGCTGTCTACCTCTAAGCGAAGGAAAACATTTGTGAGAAGCAACTACCCTCTGGTAATGCCAGTACAATATACTGTAGGTTTGAGAGAATGCACAGTGGTATATGTTCCAGTACTACAAATGCTTCAAGCTATGTTTAAAAATACTGATCTTAATGAAAAAATTCAAGCCAACCTGTTATCACCAGGAATGCACATGTCTCATGAAGATGGAACCTATTTTAAAGAAAACCAGTTTTTGTCAGAAGCAGGAGAGCTGAAATTGTCACTCATTTTGTATATGGATGACCTTGAAATAGCAAATCCTTTAGGCACATCCAGAAAAATCCACAAGCTTTGTGCAGTATATTGGCTGCTTGCAAACCTACCCAGTAAGTATAGGTCCAGCCTACATGTCATACAGCTAGCGCTGCTATGCAAAGTATCTGACGTGCAGAGGTGTGGTTATAAAAGTATCCTGTCACCTTTGTTGAAAGACTTGCAAACTCTTGAACAGGATGGCATTTTCATTGAAACCCTCGGTCAGCTTGTTCAGGGCACTGTGTTGTGCGTTGCAGCTGATAACTTGGCTGCTCATGGTCTTGCAGGCTTTGTGCAGTCTTTTCGAGGACAATACGTTTGCAGATTCTGTTGCTGTACTACAGACCAAATACAGATCAGCAAAGTTTCTGAAGGAGAGTTCAGCATGAGAAAGAAGGAAACTCATGATCTACATGTCCAAAAAGTTGTGCAGGAAGAAAATGTAGCTCATTTAGGTGTTGTGGGTGAGTGTCCTCTTAGCAAGGGCCTGCAGCATTTTCATACCATTACAGGTTTCCCGCCAGATATACTTCATGATTTGTTCGAGGGTGTTGTACCTGTTGAGTTGGCTTTGTGCATCCGTGAAATGATTTGGCAGAAGTATTTCACGCTTGAATATCTGAACACAAAGATTCGCACATTTCCATATCAGCATTTTGACAAGATTGATAAACCACAGCCAATCCCAAAGAGTTTTGTTGCCAAACTAAGTATTGGAGGAAATGGACATGAAAATTCTGCTTTGCTGAGATTATTACCCTTGATGATAGGAAGTAAGGTCCCAGAAGGCAATGAAACATGGGACATAATAATGAACCTTAAAGAAATTGTCCAGCTTGTGTTATCTCCTTCTTTCACAGAGGAATCCCTTCAGTACCTGCAGACCAAAATAAGTGATCACAGACAGGCTCTTAAAGCTGTGTTTCCAGAATTTAATCTCAGACCGAAACACCATTACATCGATCATTATCCGGAACTGATCAAGCGTTTTGGGCCTCTGGTTCATCTGTGGACCATGAGGTTCGAAGGGAAACATCGTTTTTTTAAAAGGGTGATGCATGACACACAAAATTTTTAAAATGTCTTGAAGACTCTTGCTGATAGGCATCAGTCCATGGTGGCTTTTCATATGAATGCCCCATCTTTTTTCAAACCCCAAATACAAACCAGAAGTGTTACTTCTGTGCAGGTTACTACTCTACCTCAAGTGGCGAAAGACTTCATAAAGACCAGGACAGACAGCCAAAATATATATAGCACATCAGTCGTCTCCATACATGGCACAGATTATGCAAATGGAATGTTTGTTTCTGCAGGACAGTCAGGGGGACTTCCTAATTTTTGCAAGATTGAACGTATACTTCTTGTAAATAACTCTGTGTCACTTCTGTGCAGGTCCTACGAGTGCTGGTACATTGAGAATTTAATATCATTTAAGCTGACATCATTGGACAACTTCTCTGTGCATGAGCTACCAGAACTAAATGACACAGTAAGTCTCCCAGCATACAAAATTGATGGACATTTGGTGTTAACACAGAAAAGGTTCATTTTGATCAAACACCTGGATGTCTAAAATGCATTTAGAAATGTTGACTTACAGTCATGTTAAATGAGGTTGGGAAAAACATTGACAAGCTTTTTTTTCTTTTATTTTTTTACAGGAATGGAAGCGCAGAACTTTTTCCTGCATTTCCATACATCCACTGACATTGTGAGGAAGATGACTTTATCTTCACGTCCAGCATCTGTGGAAGAGCTATAAAAAAAGATAAAAGAGAAAATTGATCTCACCATTGACTTTACCCTATCATACCAAGATCCTGACTTCAACGGGCAGCTATGTTCCCTTTTAGACATTGAGGAACTTCCACAGAAGGCTGTCCTTATAGTGGTGCGATCTGAGAATGATGCTAGTTCTGTAGCATCTGATGACACAGTAATATTGCCACATGCAAGGATTCCAAAAAGGCCTGAAATGAGGCCTTGCATTTTTCGAGGGCCCACTTTTTCTTTTGAAGTAGAACTTGTACTTGCTGAGGGAAATGCTGCATACGAGACAACAGGAAAGACTTTGAAGTTAAATAGAGGACAAAAGCACAACATTCTTGAGACCCTAGCAGAACAAAAGCATGGCTATAAAGCATACCCTAATGTTAAGGAAATTTCTATGGTAGCAGAAGCCCTTGTCAACAAGCACCCCTGTCTAAAAGAGCCAGGCTCTTGTGCAGGTTGGTATGGATGGAAGAACAGCCTAACATTTAAGATGGGCAACTACTGCAAAAATTAAGTCGTGCTGGAATTCAGGAAGTTGCTGTAAATTCTGGAAAGAGGAGTAAAAACTACCCCCAAAAAGATGCCCCTCACACGAACATCAAAAGACCAAAAAGGGCAGAGATTAATTTAATTAATTTCCCAAGAGATGAAGATGCTTCAAGCCTCAAACAACAAAGACAAAGAATTATAGATGAAGTTCAGATGGCTGACAAAAATCTTGTCCTGATCACAAAGTTAATGGACCGCACTTTTGCTTTGCGGCGCAAAGAGATTGTCTGTAATGAGATACCAGTTGATAAAATCCTGAAACGATGGCCTGCCCTTAAATTAGAGTCGCAGGTACAAATATTTTCTTTATTATAACTATTCAAGATATTTACATTTAATTATTTGTTGTGGTTGTGTTGAATGTTCACATTTTTTTACAGATCTGTGCTGAGTTTCACAGAGTGACGAATGTCAACCTGAAGAATCATTTCTTTGCTCAACTGGACCAACATACCCCCCGGCTTCAGAGCCTGTTTCGGAAAAAAGCTTCTAGGACAGGAAAAGCTTCTGAACTCCTGGATCAGCTCTTCCAGATTTATGACCTCCAGGTCAGTTGGTTCAAATTCTCAATGCCTGGTAAAGGTGCTTAATTATCTTTAGTTGAACTCTAATGGCTGGTTCATGAATAGTGTTGTGAGGCTATACTGATTAGCATCCGTACTGAATGATATATATATATATATTTTTTTTTTTTTTTTTTTTTTTATGACAATGAAAGGATCAAGTTGATGTCCATGTTAGACGTGCTGTGGTACTCCGGGCTCTCCCTCCGTATATGCATGAGAGTGATGTTAGCTTTTTCAAGATGTGGGACGTAAGTGTGCATATTCAGCAGTGTCTATAGTTTATTAAAATAATTGCCGTCACATTTGAACCCACCTATGATCTGATTGTGATTTAATAGATATGTAGGTTGCGATTGTGTTTGCCTTTTTTGGACTGTCCTGGTATTTGACTGCAGGTTTGGTGTCAGCTTTAAGAAAAATTTTAGTAATGGGTAATTGTTTCTCTTGTTGTCTTTAGGTGGAGCAGACTGAAGAACTGAACACCAATGATGTACCACTTGGGCTCCTCCTAAGCAATCAGACATCATCAGATGCCCATTTTTTCTGCCCAGAGAGGATTGCAGTTCTGATTGAGGGTAGCATTGTTATTGAGTCCTCCACACTGGCTGATGCATTCGTCATTCTATTTGCACTTACATACACCCTGCACCTTAACTATCCAAAACAATTGCTCAACACATTTGACTTCGTCCAAAAGGTCTTGATGGGTCTTGAGGATGGAAAGTTGAGGCCTATGGGTGCCAGATGGGTTTTATAGATATTGTTCCTGAAGTTTTAATGCGTTAAAGTTGAATGAAGTCCTGTTTTGTACATTTTTATACTTGTGTAAAATGTTTGTGTATCTAACACATATATTTGTGTTGACAAATATTCTAAATGTGTGGTATGACAACAAACAATGTGGGGGAAAAAAATCATTAAAAATAGTTTAATCTCTTTAATGGTATTTGTAACTTTCTCATGCTATTTGTTTAATTGTTATTTTTTATGTCTTTGCAATGTCACACCATAGGACATATTTACAAATATAATACACTAAGGTAATTTTGAAATTTTGGAATGGTGTGGTGGCAATAGGAATTTGCACATAGGGTTAACTGCAAGTTAAATGATGGCTTCCTTGCAGCAGACAATTGCACACTGCCATGCTGTTTTGTATATTAAACCTCTTACAGAATTGTTTTATATTATAGAAGTTGTAATGTTAAATGCTTGTTGAAGGACTGAATGTTCGCATAGGATACTTGCACATTGGTGTGACTGAGAGATTCTGTATCTGTTTACATTGCAGTGCACAAACTTCAGCTTTATTTGTGTACGTAACAAAACACTAAAGATAAGCTTTGTATTATACTTATAATATTTGTAATACGTGTTACACTTCATTCATCTTTATTTTATAATTTCAATTTGTTACAGTAAAAACAATAACAGTATATGGTAACGGACACTTAAAAATATATATTTCATTGAACTGAAAAAAATTAAGTTAATTTGATTTAAAATTTTCGATTTAATCTGTTTCAACAATTTTTTTGTCGGGTTTTACAGTGTGCTTGAATTACATTTCTTTCTAGTTTCCTTGTGATCTTCAGCGCTGGCGCTATGGTGGGGCATTCGAGGGCCGTGCCCCCCCTAGCAGTTATTGATGCCCCTCCTTCAGGCCATGGCGTGGCCAAAAAAAAAATATCCCTTTTAGTTATTATTTTAATATTAAATGTTCAAACTTTAACTTAAATTAAATAAAATAAAAAGAATGGGAAAATGCATCATTTAGTTTGTTCATGGCACGTTACTAGGCTTTCTTCATGGTGCATGCTTATTGGTCGCCATCTTGCCGAGTAAACTTGTTACATTTGATTTGCAGCGCGCGCGCAAAATCCATTTCAAGTTTAAGAACAGTTTGTCGGTCTATATTATAGACAGTTGTTAGCAGCTAATTAAAAAAATGGATTTACGAAAATGGATTAGACCTCCGCACCCTCGTCAATCAGCAGACTTGGATACTCCGGCCACGACCACCAGTACCACGGTCCAGTACCGAGCTGGCACTTCTTTTGCGAATGCTAGCAAATGCACAAGCGAATGGAAGGACACAGTACTTAGACGGTTCAGTAGCAGCACTCGTCGCCTGAAACTCTTCTGAGGGTAACTCATTTGTTCAATTCACTTGTTGAAGCCAGCCAGCCCTGGCTTTCATAAGGCATATACTAAGCAGGTGAATTGTTGATGATTGTTTGTGGCTTCTAACTGCATTTGTGTTTTATACTTGGCTGTCTGTAAAGATATATGGGCTTATGTAATTTCTGCTTAGTGCGTGCATAAACTGCTGGGAGGTGTGTAACCCAGGTTAAAAACAAGTAGCATAAATAGCAGAATATATATTTATTTTTTATTTTTATTTTAATTTTATTTTTATTATTTATTTTGTTTAGAAAGCGAGTCTTTTAGAGTATTTAATGTCCTTGAAACCCTAAGAAAAAACGGTGTTTAAAGAAATCATTTTATTTGTTGAAGCACTCTTTGTATTTTCTGTATTTTATTTTTTCCAATTCCTGTATTTTATTTATCTTTATCTATTTCTCAAGTTCTACAAAATTTGCATTCTACGCAAATCAAAAACTAAAAAATCAGTTCAAAAATGTTGTGACATCCTTATTCTCTGCAGGCGAATTTTAGACTTCTGATTTAACTTGTCCATATACGCAGTAGCGGTTTTAGGCACGGGCGAACCGGGCAGCCGCCCGGGGCGTCATTTTTTCGTGACACATTGGGGGCGGCAGCATGAGCAGATAAACAAAAAATCCTCTGTGTCGTGAAACGGTTTTTCGTCATTTATATCATTTCACTGTGTGTGGAATTGGCAAATTGGCGCTCCCTGCAGCTGCCGGCGCCCCTGCTTGCTGAAAATATCCACTGAAGCTCTGTGTTGTGAGAGAAGTGTAAGGGAGTGGGGCGAGAGGCGCGTGCGACATTTCACCTCTGGGTCTCTCTCCAATGGAACGGACAGGGCGGGGGTGGACGGGGGATCCACACTAGTAATATAATTAATAATAGGCTAAAGTCAGTCACACACCTCGACTTTCTTCCAAATAACGCACATTTCATTCATAATGTTATAATAAAGGCCTATATTTCCTGCAAATGAAACTAGGTAATACAAGACGATTATGCGGTCATCAAGGTGAATTGGTTTAGTCTTGACTTCTGGTCCTGAGTGACAGTTGGGGGGATGGGAAATCTGTTGATTGTCGAGTGTCAAATAAACAGAGATGGAGAAGAAAAGGTCAAAGCCAGGTGCCCAATTTCGAAAAAAAAAGAAAATTAGAAGAGGAGAAACGAGCAAAAGATAAAGGTATGCAACTATTGTCTCTGTATGATTACAGTATCCATTTCATGAATGAAGGGCTAATGTTAATTGGTGGTGGGTATAACTCTTTGTTAACTCTTGCTATGCTTATACAACAATAATTTGGTTTCAACTCAATCACGAGATCTAATTTATAATATTGTGCTTTGCAATAAAACTGTTAAAAGTTCAGTTATCATTTCCATCAGTTGGTTTAACATTAGGCCCTGTAAATAACCAATGGCATTTTATTTGCTACACAGTATGCTAAGTATAGTTTCCTAAGTATAGTTTTACAAGTCATAACTAAAAGTGTGTCATGCGTATAATTTGAGGCAGTAACCTAATGGCACCTCCATGAAAGTTAGATTGGTATTCAAATTTTGGTTGAAAAATATCCTGAAACCCAAAAAGTTTTTGTTTTTGCCTATACATATAATTTAAAGTCATTTTATTTTTTTAAACAACTGAGTCCCAGTGACCATAGCATAACGTGAATAAAATATAAATTTTCAATGTATTTTTTTTACTATTTGTTTCTATGCTCTAAACAATGTGATGACATGGGGGAAAAATGAAATAAATAAATGTTTTTTTTTTCCGGGTCTAGGAGGATATAGCGTGTAATGACAGACATTTAGTGTGTAAGAGCATGTTTATGTAACCCTTCTATTATGTTTTGAGTCAATTTGACCCTAGTTTTTTTTAGCTTTATAAAACATTGTCCTATGGTCTTTTGATTTCAAATGCAGTTAAATTGCAATTTCAGGGGCACTTCTAAAATATTTCGGAGCATCCTCTGCCACTGGTCAGGATGAGCCAACCACCTCCTCCGCTACCCATATGTCTCCACAAATATCTGATATTGAGGATGAAGACCTCTTTGCCTCTACTTCTACCCAGCATGAGCTTTCAGGTGTGCATATCGTGTGTGTGTGTATGTGTGTGTGTGTGGGCTACAAGACAACTGCAATTTAATGTAATTTTAATATTTCTGATAATTTATGAGTAATTTATGAGGGACCTGCTGGTCCCTCTACTCCTCTTCTGCTGGTTCCGTCCAGCCCTGATCCTCCTGTCCTTCCTCCCATCCTTCTCCTCTCTCCTCCTCCTAGACCAGCCAGTTCCTCGTCATCCCTGCTGGTGCCAGTCAGTCCCGCAGCTCACCCTCAGTCCGCGCCATCGGGGCGCGGTGGTTCGCCGCTGGACTGCCAGTCTCCAGCTCCGCCTTGGCGTGTTAAGGCCCTGTCTCCGCCTCCAGCCTCCGAGCCCTGGACTCCTCCTCGGTCCTTCGACCCAGCGGCTCCGCCTTGGCTCTTAGCTCCCTCGTCTCCACCGTGGCCTGTCATCCCACCTGCTCCACCGGGCTCCCTCGTCCCTCCGGCTCCACCTTGGTCAGTCGTCGACCATCCGCCGCCTCGGGACTCCACTCCTCTGGTTCCACCTCGTCACTCCATCCCTCCGGCTCTGTCAGGCTCCTCCTTCCCTCCGGTTCCACCTCCATCCTCGGTCGCTCCGGCTCCACATCGGTCTGCCAGGACCCCGCCTCCGCCTTGGTCGCCTGAGCCTTCTGCTCCACCTAGGCCCTCCGGATCCTCGACGTCACCCTGGCTCTGCGGCTGTGCTGCTCCATCTTGGGCTCCTCACCCACCGGTGCAGTCTCCGCCTGTCGGCCCCCTGGTGTCGTCGACCCCTCCTTCACCATGGCTCCTCCCGCCGTCGACTCCACCTTGGATCTCCGTCCTGGCTGGTCTCTGGTGGACCATCTGGCTCCTCCTGCTCCTGTCTCCTCCCTGGCTCCTCCCTCCGTCGTCTCCTCCCTGGCTCCTCCTTCTGTGGTCCCTGTCTGCTGGCCCCCTCCTGGGAGTCCGTCCTCCACCGGAACCTCCTCCCAAGTTCCCACCCACGCCTCCCTCTGTTGTTTCTACGGTGCGAGGACGCACCTACCGGGAGGGGGGAGTACTGTCACACACTTGGACTCATTTAGTGTTTTTGCCCCAGTGACCCAGTTTCTGTCTTCCGTGTTTAGTTTGATTAGTTCCCAGGTGTGTCAATTCTATTCCTCATGTGTTCCATGTCCCTGTTAATTTAGTTATTCCATCCACCTGTGTTTCCCCATTATCCTTTGTACTTAAGCCTTGTCCTTTCAGTTCTGTTTTGTCGGGTCTTCACTTGCTACTTACGTGTGTCTACCTGTGTGCTCCATGTTGGATATCCCCTGTGTTGCATATATTAAAAGCCTTATTCTGTTTATCCTCGACTCCGTATTCCTTCAGGCAGCGTAAACCGTGACAATATGCATGTTTTTTTTCTTGTATTGTACCACAGTGATAAATAATTTAGTTATTCCATCCACCTGTGTTTCCCCATTATCCTTTGTACTTAAGCCTTGTCCTTTCAGTTCTGTTTTGTCGGGTCTTCACTTGCTACTTACGTGTGTCTACCTCTGTGCTCCATGTTGGATATCCCCTGTGTTGCATATATTAAAAGCCTTATTCTGTTTATCCTCGACTCCGTATTCCTTCAGGCAGCGTAAACCGTGACAATATGCATGTTTTTTTTCTTGTATTGTACCACAGTGATAAATGCATTGCATTAAGATTATCTATTACACATTTCTATGCTGGTATTTAGCTTTTAACACTTTAGAAAGCAGACTGTATACTGATAAGTGTTTTTTGTGAACATTGCAACCTAACTAACTTTTGAATCTTCAATTTTTTTAAATTAAAACTGAAGCAGCTGGCCAGCATACAGCGTTTTCAGTGCGGTATGTTGAAAAACTATTAACAACAATGGAAACATTGCAAAATAGTGACTAAAATGTGAATGAGGACAGTGTACATAGAACCATTTAAGCAAAAATCCAATGGCTTGGACGTGCAAACTTTGTGCTGCTGCCTTTGATAAAAGGACACATGTACTGGAATATTATCGTTTACATCATAGCAGTGTTTCCTCAGTCAGTCCATTACCATGTGTCCATTATGACTGTGTTGGCACATTTCAGACTGTAAATGCATTATAAATTCACTTATCACGAATACATACTCCGATAGAGCATGATGTGAATCCAATGGAAAGGGTTTCATTCATTTGTCCTTAATGTGGTTTCAAGCAGCCATTTAATGGGAAAACTATCCTCCGTCATTTAAGGGCACATTTAAAACGACATGAGATGGTGGATTGTCCATATAAAGACACTATTGTGAGTAATGTGTATACCTCTTTCAGTGCCCACAAAAGTAGGCATCATCCAGATGCTGATGCTCATTTGTCAAATTTTAAGAATATTATCTGAACAGAAACTGACAGCCCCACAATGCTGGGTCAAGTTGAAGCTGCTGACTTTCCTCAGAATCCTCCTGAGCATGAAAGTCCTGACTATAGTCCTCTTGAGTCGACTTATGATACTTGTGAATTGCAAGGTCAACTAAAAAGCAACTTGTCGTCTTTGTTCTCGAAAATGCACAGTATTCTTCATGTTTCAGAGACTGCAATTCAAGACATAGTTGAGAATTTGGGGCAGATATTCTTACTGTCCAAACCTCTTGTGAGAGACTCCATTCTGACGGTTCTTCAAGAACATGAACAGTCAATCAGTGATGTCCTTCTTAATGATTTAGTTGAAGGTATCATGAAAAGTAATGTTTTTGTCAGTGCAACTGCGGAAGGTGCAGAGCTGTCTACCTCTAAGCGAAGGAAAACATTTGTGAGAAGCAACTACCCTCTGGTAATGCCAGTACAATATACTGTAGGTTTGAGAGAATGCACAGTGGTATATGTTCCAGTACTACAAATGCTTCAAGCTATGTTTAAAAATACTGATCTTAATGAAAAAATTCAAGCCAACCTGTTATCACCAGGAATGCACATGTCTCATGAAGATGGAACCTATTTTAAAGAAAACCAGTTTTTGTCAGAAGCAGGAGAGCTGAAATTGTCACTCATTTTGTATATGGATGACCTTGAAATAGCAAATCCTTTAGGCACATCCAGAAAAATCCACAAGCTTTGTGCAGTATATTGGCTGCTTGCAAACCTACCCAGTAAGTATAGGTCCAGCCTACATGTCATACAGCTAGCGCTGCTATGCAAAGTATCTGACGTGCAGAGGTGTGGTTATAAAAGTATCCTGTCACCTTTGTTGAAAGACTTGCAAACTCTTGAACAGGATGGCATTTTCATTGAAACCCTCGGTCAGCTTGTTCAGGGCACTGTGTTGTGCGTTGCAGCTGATAACTTGGCTGCTCATGGTCTTGCAGGCTTTGTGCAGTCTTTTCGAGGACAATACGTTTGCAGATTCTGTTGCTGTACTACAGACCAAATACAGATCAGCAAAGTTTCTGAAGGAGAGTTCAGCATGAGAAAGAAGGAAACTCATGATCTACATGTCCAAAAAGTTGTGCAGGAAGAAAATGTAGCTCATTTAGGTGTTGTGGGTGAGTGTCCTCTTAGCAAGGGCCTGCAGCATTTTCATACCATTACAGGTTTCCCGCCAGATATACTTCATGATTTGTTCGAGGGTGTTGTACCTGTTGAGTTGGCTTTGTGCATCCGTGAAATGATTTGGCAGAAGTATTTCACGCTTGAATATCTGAACACAAAGATTCGCACATTTCCATATCAGCATTTTGACAAGATTGATAAACCACAGCCAATCCCAAAGAGTTTTGTTGCCAAACTAAGTATTGGAGGAAATGGACATGAAAATTCTGCTTTGCTGAGATTATTACCCTTGATGATAGGAAGTAAGGTCCCAGAAGGCAATGAAACATGGGACATAATAATGAACCTTAAAGAAATTGTCCAGCTTGTGTTATCTCCTTCTTTCACAGAGGAATCCCTTCAGTACCTGCAGACCAAAATAAGTGATCACAGACAGGCTCTTAAAGCTGTGTTTCCAGAATTTAATCTCAGACCGAAACACCATTACATCGATCATTATCCGGAACTGATCAAGCGTTTTGGGCCTCTGGTTCATCTGTGGACCATGAGGTTCGAAGGGAAACATCGTTTTTTTAAAAGGGTGATGCATGACACACAAAATTTTTAAAATGTCTTGAAGACTCTTGCTGATAGGCATCAGTCCATGGTGGCTTTTCATATGAATGCCCCATCTTTTTTCAAACCCCAAATACAAACCAGAAGTGTTACTTCTGTGCAGGTTACTACTCTACCTCAAGTGGCGAAAGACTTCATAAAGACCAGGACAGACAGCCAAAATATATATAGCACATCAGTCGTCTCCATACATGGCACAGATTATGCAAATGGAATGTTTGTTTCTGCAGGACAGTCAGGGGGACTTCCTAATTTTTGCAAGATTGAACGTATACTTCTTGTAAATAACTCTGTGTCACTTCTGTGCAGGTCCTACGAGTGCTGGTACATTGAGAATTTAATATCATTTAAGCTGACATCATTGGACAACTTCTCTGTGCATGAGCTACCAGAACTAAATGACACAGTAAGTCTCCCAGCATACAAAATTGATGGACATTTGGTGTTAACACAGAAAAGGTTCATTTTGATCAAACACCTGGATGTCTAAAATGCATTTAGAAATGTTGACTTACAGTCATGTTAAATGAGGTTGGGAAAAACATTGACAAGCTTTTTTTTCTTTTATTTTTTTACAGGAATGGAAGCGCAGAACTTTTTCCTGCATTTCCATACATCCACTGACATTGTGAGGAAGATGACTTTATCTTCACGTCCAGCATCTGTGGAAGAGCTATAAAAAAAGATAAAAGAGAAAATTGATCTCACCATTGACTTTACCCTATCATACCAAGATCCTGACTTCAACGGGCAGCTATGTTCCCTTTTAGACATTGAGGAACTTCCACAGAAGGCTGTCCTTATAGTGGTGCGATCTGAGAATGATGCTAGTTCTGTAGCATCTGATGACACAGTAATATTGCCACATGCAAGGATTCCAAAAAGGCCTGAAATGAGGCCTTGCATTTTTCGAGGGCCCACTTTTTCTTTTGAAGTAGAACTTGTACTTGCTGAGGGAAATGCTGCATACGAGACAACAGGAAAGACTTTGAAGTTAAATAGAGGACAAAAGCACAACATTCTTGAGACCCTAGCAGAACAAAAGCATGGCTATAAAGCATACCCTAATGTTAAGGAAATTTCTATGGTAGCAGAAGCCCTTGTCAACAAGCACCCCTGTCTAAAAGAGCCAGGCTCTTGTGCAGGTTGGTATGGATGGAAGAACAGCCTAACATTTAAGATGGGCAACTACTGCAAAAATTAAGTCGTGCTGGAATTCAGGAAGTTGCTGTAAATTCTGGAAAGAGGAGTAAAAACTACCCCCAAAAAGATGCCCCTCACACGAACATCAAAAGACCAAAAAGGGCAGAGATTAATTTAATTAATTTCCCAAGAGATGAAGATGCTTCAAGCCTCAAACAACAAAGACAAAGAATTATAGATGAAGTTCAGATGGCTGACAAAAATCTTGTCCTGATCACAAAGTTAATGGACCGCACTTTTGCTTTGCGGCGCAAAGAGATTGTCTGTAATGAGATACCAGTTGATAAAATCCTGAAACGATGGCCTGCCCTTAAATTAGAGTCGCAGGTACAAATATTTTCTTTATTATAACTATTCAAGATATTTACATTTAATTATTTGTTGTGGTTGTGTTGAATGTTCACATTTTTTTACAGATCTGTGCTGAGTTTCACAGAGTGACGAATGTCAACCTGAAGAATCATTTCTTTGCTCAACTGGACCAACATACCCCCCGGCTTCAGAGCCTGTTTCGGAAAAAAGCTTCTAGGACAGGAAAAGCTTCTGAACTCCTGGATCAGCTCTTCCAGATTTATGACCTCCAGGTCAGTTGGTTCAAATTCTCAATGCCTGGTAAAGGTGCTTAATTATCTTTAGTTGAACTCTAATGGCTGGTTCATGAATAGTGTTGTGAGGCTATACTGATTAGCATCCGTACTGAATGATATATATATATATATATTTTTTTTTTTTTTTTTTTTATGACAATGAAAGGATCAAGTTGATGTCCATGTTAGACGTGCTGTGGTACTCCGGGCTCTCCCTCCGTATATGCATGAGAGTGATGTTAGCTTTTTCAAGATGTGGGACGTAAGTGTGCATATTCAGCAGTGTCTATAGTTTATTAAAATAATTGCCGTCACATTTGAACCCACCTATGATCTGATTGTGATTTAATAGATATGTAGGTTGCGATTGTGTTTGCCTTTTTTGGACTGTCCTGGTATTTGACTGCAGGTTTGGTGTCAGCTTTAAGAAAAATTTTAGTAATGGGTAATTGTTTCTCTTGTTGTCTTTAGGTGGAGCAGACTGAAGAACTGAACACCAATGATGTACCACTTGGGCTCCTCCTAAGCAATCAGACATCATCAGATGCCCATTTTTTCTGCCCAGAGAGGATTGCAGTTCTGATTGAGGGTAGCATTGTTATTGAGTCCTCCACACTGGCTGATGCATTCGTCATTCTATTTGCACTTACATACACCCTGCACCTTAACTATCCAAAACAATTGCTCAACACATTTGACTTCGTCCAAAAGGTCTTGATGGGTCTTGAGGATGGAAAGTTGAGGCCTATGGGTGCCAGATGGGTTTTATAGATATTGTTCCTGAAGTTTTAATGCGTTAAAGTTGAATGAAGTCCTGTTTTGTACATTTTTATACTTGTGTAAAATGTTTGTGTATCTAACACATATATTTGTGTTGACAAATATTCTAAATGTGTGGTATGACAACAAACAATGTGGGGGAAAAAAATCATTAAAAATAGTTTAATCTCTTTAATGGTATTTGTAACTTTCTCATGCTATTTGTTTAATTGTTATTTTTTATGTCTTTGCAATGTCACACCATAGGACATATTTACAAATATAATACACTAAGGTAATTTTGAAATTTTGGAATGGTGTGGTGGCAATAGGAATTTGCACATAGGGTTAACTGCAAGTTAAATGATGGCTTCCTTGCAGCAGACAATTGCACACTGCCATGCTGTTTTGTATATTAAACCTCTTACAGAATTGTTTTATATTATAGAAGTTGTAATGTTAAATGCTTGTTGAAGGACTGAATGTTCGCATAGGATACTTGCACATTGGTGTGACTGAGAGATTCTGTATCTGTTTACATTGCAGTGCACAAACTTCAGCTTTATTTGTGTACGTAACAAAACACTAAAGATAAGCTTTGTATTATACTTATAATATTTGTAATACGTGTTACACTTCATTCATCTTTATTTTATAATTTCAATTTGTTACAGTAAAAACAATAACAGTATATGGTAACGGACACTTAAAAATATATATTTCATTGAACTGAAAAAAATTAAGTTAATTTGATTTAAAATTTTCGATTTAATCTGTTTCAACAATTTTTTTGTCGGGTTTTACAGTGTGCTTGAATTACATTTCTTTCTAGTTTCCTTGTGATCTTCAGCGCTGGCGCTATGGTGGGGCATTCGAGGGCCGTGCCCCCCCTAGCAGTTATTGATGCCCCTCCTTCAGGCCATGGCGTGGCCAAAAAAAAAATATCCCTTTTAGTTATTATTTTAATATTAAATGTTCAAACTTTAACTTAAATTAAATAAAATAAAAAGAATGGGAAAATGCATCATTTAGTTTGTTCATGGCACGTTACTAGGCTTTCTTCATGGTGCATGCTTATTGGTCGCCATCTTGCCGAGTAAACTTGTTACATTTGATTTGCAGCGCGCGCGCAAAATCCATTTCAAGTTTAAGAACAGTTTGTCGGTCTATATTATAGACAGTTGTTAGCAGCTAATTAAAAAAATGGATTTACGAAAATGGATTAGACCTCCGCACCCTCGTCAATCAGCAGACTTGGATACTCCGGCCACGACCACCAGTACCACGGTCCAGTACCGAGCTGGCACTTCTTTTGCGAATGCTAGCAAATGCACAAGCGAATGGAAGGACACAGTACTTAGACGGTTCAGTAGCAGCACTCGTCGCCTGAAACTCTTCTGAGGGTAACTCATTTGTTCAATTCACTTGTTGAAGCCAGCCAGCCCTGGCTTTCATAAGGCATATACTAAGCAGGTGAATTGTTGATGATTGTTTGTGGCTTCTAACTGCATTTGTGTTTTATACTTGGCTGTCTGTAAAGATATATGGGCTTATGTAATTTCTGCTTAGTGCGTGCATAAACTGCTGGGAGGTGTGTAACCCAGGTTAAAAACAAGTAGCATAAATAGCAGAATATATATTTATTTTTTATTTTTATTTTAATTTTATTTTTATTATTTATTTTGTTTAGAAAGCGAGTCCTTTAGAGTATTTAAAGTCCTTGAAACCCTAAGAAAAAACGGTGTTTAAAGAAATCATTTTATTTGTTGAAGCACTCTTTGTATTTTCTGTATTTTATTTTTTCCAATTCCTGTATTTTATTTATCTTTATCTATTTCTCAAGTTCTACAAAATTTGCATTCTACGCAAATCAAAAACTAAAAAATCAGTTCAAAAATGTTGTGACATCCTTATTCTCTGCAGGCGAATTTTAGACTTCTGATTTAACTTGTCCATATACGCAGTAGCGGTTTTAGGCACGGGCGAACCGGGCAGCCGCCCGGGGCGTCATTTTTTCGTGACACATTGGGGGCGGCAGCATGAGCAGATAAACAAAAAATCCTCTGTGTCGTGAAACGGTTTTTCGTCATTTATATCATTTCACTGTGTGTGGAATTGGCAAATTGGCGCTCCCTGCAGCTGCCGGCGCCCCTGCTTGCTGAAAATATCCACTGAAGCTCTGTGTTGTGAGAGAAGTGTAAGGGAGTGGGGCGAGAGGCGCGTGCGACATTTCACCTCTGGGTCTCTCTCCAATGGAACGGACAGGGCGGGGGTGGACGGGGGATCCACACTAGTAATATAATTAATAATAGGCTAAAGTCAGTCACACACCTCGACTTTCTTCCAAATAACGCACATTTCATTCATAATGTTATAATAAAGGCCTATATTTCCTGCAAATGAAACTAGGTAATACAAGACGATTATGCGGTCATCAAGGTGAATTGGTTTAGTCTTGACTTCTGGTCCTGAGTGACAGTTGGGGGGATGGGAAATCTGTTGATTGTCGAGTGTCAAATAAACAGAGATGGAGAAGAAAAGGTCAAAGCCAGGTGCCCAATTTCGAAAAAAAAAGAAAATTAGAAGAGGAGAAACGAGCAAAAGATAAAGGTATGCAACTATTGTCTCTGTATGATTACAGTATCCATTTCATGAATGAAGGGCTAATGTTAATTGGTGGTGGGTATAACTCTTTGTTAACTCTTGCTATGCTTATACAACAATAATTTGGTTTCAACTCAATCACGAGATCTAATTTATAATATTGTGCTTTGCAATAAAACTGTTAAAAGTTCAGTTATCATTTCCATCAGTTGGTTTAACATTAGGCCCTGTAAATAACCAATGGCATTTTATTTGCTACACAGTATGCTAAGTATAGTTTCCTAAGTATAGTTTTACAAGTCATAACTAAAAGTGTGTCATGCGTATAATTTGAGGCAGTAACCTAATGGCACCTCCATGAAAGTTAGATTGGTATTCAAATTTTGGTTGAAAAATATCCTGAAACCCAAAAAGTTTTTGTTTTTGCCTATACATATAATTTAAAGTCATTTTATTTTTTTAAACAACTGAGTCCCAGTGACCATAGCATAACGTGAATAAAATATAAATTTTCAATGTATTTTTTTTACTATTTGTTTCTATGCTCTAAACAATGTGATGACATGGGGGAAAAATGAAATAAATAAATGTTTTTTTTTCCGGGTCTAGGAGGATATAGCGTGTAATGACAGACATTTAGTGTGTAAGAGCATGTTTATGTAACCCTTCTATTATGTTTTGAGTCAATTTGACCCTAGTTTTTTTTAGCTTTATAAAACATTGTCCTATGGTCTTTTGATTTCAAATGCAGTTAAATTGCAATTTCAGGGGCACTTCTAAAATATTTCGGAGCATCCTCTGCCACTGGTCAGGATGAGCCAACCACCTCCTCCGCTACCCATATGTCTCCACAAATATCTGATATTGAGGATGAAGACCTCTTTGCCTCTACTTCTACCCAGCATGAGCTTTCAGGTGTGCATATCGTGTGTGTGTGTATGTGTGTGTGTGTGGGCTACAAGACAACTGCAATTTAATGTAATTTTAATATTTCTGATAATTTATGAGTAGGACTGTGTTTTTTCACTGCTATGTGTTTTGAGTAATGTGCCAATATGCTGTCTGATAGAAATGCCTGGAGCTGAACCCCCACTGAGCCCCACTGGCCCTCACATCTGACTGACAGGATTCGGACTGAGCCGGTTCACAGAGGACCAAGTAAAGTGCCACCTGGCTTTGTTTTCCGTAGGAATGAGAGTAATGGGAGAAGTTGCCACCACTAATATTTTAATAAGACATTAGTAAGTGGTGAAAAGATGGCAAGAAGTTGGCTGATTTATTCAATTAAGAACAACAGCCTCTTTTGCTTCTGCTGCAAATTGTTTTCCAAGAGGAACATCAATTTAACAAGTGCAGGAATGGCAAATTGGAAACATGCATGCAATGATCTCACATCATATGAAAACAGTTGTTATAATAAAATATTGCTGTTTGTGCAGAACTTTGTTTGCTATTTTTTTTTTGTGTGTGTGGGGGGGCTCGAAAGGGGTCTCGCCCAGGGTGTATTTCAATGTAGAACCGCCACTGTTGTTGCGCTCCGACGGAAAAGAAGGAAGAGCTGTTTGTGTTTGTCGCCATGTTGTTGAAACGCTGTTTTTTTTTTCATCTCTGAGTCCAATCATCTTTGTTTGGGCTTCCCAGGTGTACTTTGAGATTAATGGTTACAATTTATGTTTAACTCGGTTCCCGAAAATTATAATGCACATGTAAAACTATGTGCAGCTCATTTTGCTCAGCTTGCTGAGGACAACTTTTTCAATCTCAATCAGTTTAATGCTGGATTTGCACAAAAATTATTCTTGAAAGATGCAGCAGTTCCCTCTTGTCTGGAGAAGGCGTTGTTTATGGACCACAACCGGTAAGTGTATTTTATTATTTAAGTTGGTGCGTTTAACAGTTTCTGTAACTTATTACACAAAGAGCAACGCTGTTTAGCTTTGTTAACTAGATGTTAGGGCTGTGCAAAAAAACGAATGCGGTTTTCATGCGCATCTCGTCAGTAAAAACGCTCCGCCTGTGACTATAAATACATCTCCAGCACGTTCGTTCTAGCCCAATCACTTTACCAGGAGGGCAGCCTGCTCTCAGCTGCTGTCGAATCACAACACAGGCACCGCTGGCCCAATCAGAACCCGTTATGTATTTCTGAAGGAGAGGCTTCATAGAACAAGGAAGACATCAGCCCGTTTTTGTGACAGTGAAAACAGCAGTAAACAGATAGGTGAATTGTGTGAAAAATACTGTGTTTTTTTTACAAGCGAAACATGAACACGTTATATTGTTTATTGTAAACACAATCAAAGCTTCAAAAAAGCACGTAAAACGGGACCTTTAAATAAAAGATCGCTGTTTGCATTCATGTGTGTTTGTGTTTATTTGTTTTGTGAAAGATCTGCAGCATAAATCATTATCTGTCTATGAGCAGCCATATTGTTATTCTTTTGCATTAATTATCAGATTAAACAGATATTAAAAATAGTCACGTATTTTTTACTGTGTAAAATAATAAAATATGTTGTGAAAATAACGATGAAAGAAGACTGATGCGGTGCACCTTGCACCTAATACCTTGGCGAACAAGAAGGAAAACGCATGCGACAAAACTCGCTGCGTTTCGTTGTGTATAATCCTGAAGCGTATCCACAGCAGGATTTAATCCAACAAGGATTTAATCAAACAAAGCCCGAGCCAGCGTAAATTGATATAAATTAAGCCCCAACACGAGTTTTTTTACATCAATATTTTTTTAAATGTTTATTTATTTTAAAATTAATAGTTTGGTCAAAATCGATTCCCTATTTTCATTTTCGAAACTTTTTTTGGTTGGTCCGATCGATTGTACAATTGATTTTCTAACGAAAAGTGACAGCCCTATGCGGACATGGAGTATGAACATAAAAAAACATTTGAGCGTTTGGAATATGTCTCCACAACCGCAGACATCTGGACTTGTAATAATAGAAGCTTCCTTGGAATGACAGCCCATATGTAGTTAAGACATACTGTAGATACATTTAAAAAGACTACAGTTTTCATTGTTATGCAAGTTTATGTTAAGAGTGTTAAGTTATAGAAATGCATTGGATCTTTAATTCAAGTTGCTGTTTTCATATTTCTGTAATATTTTTCAGTCAATATTAAATTACGGAAAGAACTGAGTTTCACTTTGTTTGTAGTTTCCTTTCCTTGTTGTGAAAATAACGATGAAAGAAGACTGATGCGCGTGTACTATTGAAGATAAATCGCAGCCCACGTCTCACGAGGTAAATATTATAAAATAATAGAAAAAATAATAATAACAATAATGCAAACATTTTCGAGAAATAAGTAATTTGTACATTCACATATTTGGTAAGATAAAAATACATTATGTAGCTGTGTATACACACCATGAGTTCAACTTTCATTTCGTGAACAGTAGGGAACATTAGTGTATTTAATTCATTCACCGGACCCAAACATATGCAAGTTTCAAATCCACTGGCTCAGGTAACATTTATAGTATATTAATAATAGCAGTGTATATCTTATTTGGATTTGAAGTGATATTATAAATCCTGTAAACATACAGAAGGTAATATTTTGACTTCTCCGGTTCTTTGCACTGACGTTTAGCACAACCGGAAATATCTACGCACACACTCGTAAAACCGAATAATCCAAGATGGCGGAGATATGCAACTAGCCCATACCATAACCCCTGACACACTGTACCTGATAGCTGGGATCCAAGGAAGCATCTGCTCAAGCGGAGAGAACCCAGGGGGCCAGGAGCCATCCTCACATTCAGACTGTAAGACTTGATAAAAGTGCTCGGTAAGGACCAACCTGCCCCAGCACAGATATCATCCAAAGAAGATCCACTGAGAAAGCTTGAGAAGAGGCCACAGCTCTTGTGGAATGAGCTTTAACTCCTAAAGGCGAAGCGAGTCCGCACGCCTCATAGGCTAAATATATTGCCTCCACCAGCCAATGGGACATGCGCTGTTTTGTAACCGCATGGCCTTTATTCTTATGTCCAAAACAGACAAACAGCTGGTCAGACTCATGCCATGGGGCTGTACTATCCACATAAGTCTTTAAAGCTCTACAGGGCAAAGACTTAGATCTCCTGACCCCGTCTCAGCAGGGGGGTAAAGCCTCCAGCACAACTCGCTGAAAGCGAAAGGGATTAGATACGACCTTAGGAACAAAATTAGGCCTCGGTCGCAACAGCACCTTCACAGAGCCCGGTGCAAATTCCATGCACGAGGGTGAGACAGAGATAGCCTGAAAATCCCCAACTCTCTTGAGGGAGGATAAAACCATAAGAAGAAGTGTCTTCAGAGTCAGGATTTTATCCGATACAGTTTCCAAGGGCTCAAACGGATGCCCTGATAACCCTGCAACACAATGGATAAATCCCATGAAGGAAATTGCACAGGGCGGAAAGGCCTCAGCCGTAGCGCTGCCTGTATGAAACAAGAAACCAGTGGATGACGGCCCACTGAGGCACTGTCTATATATTTGTGGTAAGCTGAAATGGCTGCCATGTAAACCTGAAGAGTGTCTGGTGTCATTCCATCAGAAAAACGGTCCTGAAAGGAAATCCATTACTGAAGCCACTGGGCAGTAAACTGGATCCACATTACGATTTTCACACCAGGCTGTAAACAGTCTCCACTTCAAAGCATATAAGCGTCTCGTAGAAGCTGCTCTAGAACTCAGTATAGTCTCAGTGGTTTCAACAGAAAGACCGGGACATAGCTATTAACTCACTCCGCTCAGAGGCCACGCCCACAGTTTCCATAGATCTGGCCTCGGGTGCCAGATCAGTCCCTGTGCTTGTGATAATAAATCCTGTCTGAGGGGAATCTCCATGGAGAGCCCGCTAGCAGACTGATCAGGTCCGCAAACCACGGCTGCGTGTGCCACCGCGGAGCCACCAGCAGCAGCTGATCCACTCTGTCCAGCCATATCTGGATAATACCTTGGCGAACAAGAAGGAAAACGCATGCGACAAAACTCGCTGCGTTTCGTTGTGTATAATCCTGAAGCGTATCCACAGCAGGATTTAATCCAACAAGGATTTAATCAAACAAAGCCCGAGCCAGTGTAAGTTGATATAAATTAAGCCCCAACACGAGTTTTTTTACATCAATATTTTTTTAATTGTTTAATTATTTTAAAATTAATAGTTTGGTCAAAATCGATTCCCTATTTTCATTTTCAAAACTTTTTTTGGTTGGTCCGATCGATTGTGCAATTGATTTTCTAACGAAAAGTGACAGCCCTATGCGGACATGGAGTATGAACATAAAAAAAAACATTTGAGCGTTTGGAATATGTCTCCACAACCGCAGACATCTGGACTTGTAATAATAGAAGCTTCCTTGGAATGACAGCCCATATGTAGTTAAGACATACTGTAGATACATTTAAAAAGACTACAGTTTTCATTGTTATGCAAGTTTATGTTAAGAGTGTTAAGTTATAGAAATGCATTGGATCTTTAATTCAAGTTGCTGTTTTCATATTTCTGTAATATTTTTCAGTCAATATTAAATTACGGAAAGAACTGAGTTTCACTTTGTTTGTAGTTTTTTTCCTTGTAGGTTTAATAGGTTTTCAAAGTAACTTGAAAGTAAAGTAATTAGTAATCTTATTACTTTTTTTTACATGCAGTAATTAGTAATGTAATCAAATTACAATTTTAGAGCAGTAATTAGTAATTTGTAGTGGATTACTTTTTTTGAGTAACTTACCCAACACTGGTCATCACTGAGTTTGTAAAAAAAAAAAAACGTTAATACCAAAAACATAAAAAACTGGTCTTTAAGACTTAACCTGCAACATGGCCTTTAAGAATGGCAGGCAGATTAACTGTTCAGGAAAAACAAGAAACTCATGAACAACTATCAGTAAAAAAATAAAAAAACGCACAATCATTTAGGTAACAACAAAGTATTAAGAATCAAGTGGATGTAAACTTTTGAACGGGGCCATTTTTATAAATTCAACTATTTTTTTCTTTTGTGGACTATATGTAAACAAATTTTATGTGAAATATCTTATTCAAGTCACTACTAAAAAAACAATAAAATGCATCTTGTATGATTCCTCATATTTTGGTAAAATAATTAACATTTAACAAAGGGGAATGCAAACTTTTGACCTCAACTGTAGTTGTATTAAACATTACACGGGCACATTTAACCAGGAGTGTTACAATTTGAAGATTGCTTTGTAAAAATGTAACTATTTCTCAAGGCAATACAGAAGCTACATCTCAACCAGCATATACCTTGTATATGTGCGTAACTGTTAATGATGCACAAATGTGCCATAAATGTGTTTACACTGGAATAAAGTATGTTTTAAAGATTTTTTTTTTTTATATATAAAACAAATTAACATTAATTAGTGTTCAAAATACACTGTGTATCATACATTTAAAATTTACGACAGAGTTTGCCTTCTGGGTACTGGAAGGGTTTTGTTTGTTTTTTTACCATAAAGTATGTTTCTTATCTCTGTGCATATTGCTGTGCATCAGTCTAAAATGTTGCAAACTATGGCATTGAGTAATTTGGCTTTTCATACTTTAGATACAATATGAACAGCAAAACTCGGATTTAGCCACAAGTGTACAAATGTTACCTGAGCAGATGACTCCAGCATCTTTAGCATGATCACAGTAACTTCGGTCCCATCCTTCTGATCCACAGTCCTTCAGTTCGGATTCTGAACCAACACATCTGACAAGACGCATCCAGATTGGTCCTGATCCTTGTCCAAAGTGTGCTTTACCCAAAGCATCTACAGGTTCTCCACAGTCCAGCTCTCTACACACCACTGCAGCATCAGCCAAATCCCAGGCATAATCACACACTGTTCCCCACTGACCTCTGTGAAGAACCTCCACTCGACCAGCACAGCGACTGTGACCACCAACCAACCTCACATTCACACGGTCTAATATAAAAAAAATGAGAGCGAGAGAAAGAGAGGCATATTGTGAATAAATAAATAAAAAATATTGTAATCTAAAATGCTACGTTGTAAAAAAAACATCTTGAAGCAAATAAAAAATTTATAATCCCACAATATTCTGACCAATTCCAGAAAGTAACATTTCTTCATCCCTCTCTCTGTTGCTGTTTTTGTTTTTAATTTGTGTACTTACCAGCTGTGATGAGTATTACAACTGCAGACAGTAAAATGAACATCAGGCATCTTCCCATCATCCTCAGCATGATTAACTCAACACCCAGAACAAGCTTCTCCGCTCTGATGATACAGAAGTACAGGCATCCTCTTAATGAGAGAGAAAGAGGCTCAACACCCTCCAATCACACTCGCTATTACCTTATTAGACACAACATAGGAAATCATCAAACAACTTCAGTGACAAATCAGAGGACGCTTTTCTCATTTTCTCCATATATAAATATATACATCAAAACCATCAAAGCTGATGAACTCCTCCTCCCCACACATCAAGACCTCAGTGAGGGGAAACACTCACACTCACAGACTCACACATGTTTTTTATTTACTGGAGACAGGAAACTCTCCAGTTTATTTACAGCATCAAAGCCAAACACCTGCAGAGATGACATAAAAGCACTGATAAAGAACTGAAAATTCATATATCTCACACACACACACACACACGCACATATATATATATATATATATATATATATATAGATCATATACTCAACTCTGTAAAATTGTAAAATTAGATAAAATGACATTTGAGTAAATAAAAGCTTACCTTTGTATAAGGTTAAATAGACTATGAGGGAAATTTAGTGAACATCTGACAAAATAACAGTTTAATGCACAAAACACACCAGAAATTAGACCCTGTGAATGTGAGGTTGGTCGGTGGTCACAGTCGCTGTGCTGGTAGAGTTGAGGTTCTTCACAGAGGTCAGTGGAGAACAGTATGTGATGTTGCCTGGGATTTGGCTGATGCTTCAGTGGTGTGTAGAGAGCTGGACTGTGGAGAACCTGTAGATGTCTTTTAAGAGTTTTGCTGTTCATATTGTATCTAAAGTATGAAAAGCCAAATTACTCAATGCCATAGTTCTTATGGTGGAGGAGGGAGTGTAATAACGCAAATTGCAACAGAAAAGTGTGGTGTGGGAAAGGTTAAGAATTTTTTCTGGTGTGTTTTGTGCATTAAACTGTTCCTAGCTTTAGTGCAGTGTTGTGCTTATGGGACTATGGATTTAGAGGAACAAACTGCAACACTGCTGTTTGGGGTGGGTGAAGAAAGGATCTCACATTCTTTTTATTGAGGAACAGAATTTGTTCAAGTGTGTTGGGGCTTAGACGATTCCTCCTTTTGGACAGAACCTCTCCAGCCTTGGAAAAGATCCTTTCGCATGGAACAGAGGATGCGGAGGAACATAAAAATGTCAGTGCCAGCTGGTATAAATGAGGATACAGATGTTTATGTTGAGCCCAATATACTAGTGGATCCTCAGATCTTGAGAGATTCACTTTGGATAAATATTAATTTGACTGATAAAGATTGTTAGTAGTCTGTGCATGCTCGTGCGATAATGCCTAAGCATGGAGGAGGGTGTTATTGTTGTATGTCAGCTCCTTTAGGCTCAGCAAGCATTTCACCTAGAAACATAAATGAATAGACATGAAATATAATACAGACTTATAGTGAGTATTATTATTAGATCAAGACAGTAAAACAATAATAGTACACATACCTTATTGTGACCAACCATTTAAAAAAACTCCCAGACGGGAGGATTTCCTCTTTCTTGCTGGCTCCATTACAAGGAAAAAGGAAGAGGTCACAAAAAGCAAACAAATCCAAAAGGGCAAAACACCCCCCCACCACCACCCTGAGACCCGCAGTGACGGATTGATTGACAGCTGCTGTCAGAGTCGCTAAAATGGAGAGTGGCTGTAATGACGCAAGTTATGGCAAGCCGTTTTAGCATTTAAAACTTAGTTTTGACCATCCATAAATATAATTTTGGATAGTCACAATTTGTAATTCGGATAGTCATAATTATAATTCGACTAGTCACAATGACAATTAGAGATATCTGCAATTATAATTGCACTAGTAAGAAATCGGATTAGAGATATCTCTAAATATTTATGACTAGTCAAAACTACATTTAAGATATCTGTAATTACTTTATATATATCTTCAATAGACAATATCTCTAATTCAATTTCGACTAGTCACAATTATAGTTTAAGATATTTGAAATGATAGTCGAAATCCTGTTGTGTGACGTCAGAATAAATTTACTCAGCACCTCCCCGCCTACTCTGCTAACCGCTAACAACATAATAAAAGTCTGTTTTTGTTGTTACGGAGAAAAAAACTACTGGATGAGGTGCTTCAAGGATTATTAAATAAATCTGGATGTAGCCTTGTGTGGTAAAAGGTCTCCCGCGTGCATGTATGTATAGCGCTGTGTTTTAATTGAATCATTTTGCAAAATAGACCAAATGCAGTGTAATGTTCAATAAAGGCAAAAAATCACAAACTGCTCGTCTGAATTTATTTATTATATATTTAGACAATGAAAAACAATGTTTATTTTTTATTAAAGAAAGGTAGGCCGGTACCTTTAAAAAAAATGAAGAAAGGCCTAATTTGCAGCTTTTATCTTACCATTCATTCAGAATTTATCCCAGAATTGCGAGATTTAATAACTGTGAGATAAAAAGTTGCTATTTCTTTATTAATTTATTTTTTAATTTATTTATTTAGTGGCGGAAACGAGCTTCCATAAATAGTATTCTTGTATAAAAGGAGTATTGTATTAAAGGGAGATTTCCATGATGATTACATTCTGCTGTGTTCAGTGATGAGCACCAATGTATTCTTTTAGGCAGGGGCTATTTGCATTAGGTGTAAATAGCATATTTTCTTAGCAATAAATGCTATTTACACTAAGTGCAAATAGCAATTGATTATATTTACACTGTGTTAAAACAGCTAGATTTGATGCTATGTAGACTACTTATTTGAAATAGTGGCAATTTTGTAGTACATTATAAAACAGTACGCAATAATAACTTTTTAATTTGAATTTTAATTCAAATTTTAAATGGATGCCACCTTACTTGGACAATAAAGCCCTCCCTAAACCTACCCTAACCCTACCCAATAATTAGTTTCAACTTTTTATTTATTTCCTTAATTTTTATAGAAAATAAATGCCTTTCCGATACAATATGAGATTTGAAAAAGGAGAAAAAATGTTTGACAAAAGGCGGACGCGAATTCAGGTCGATCGCGTCAAAAGGCACGCATTTTAACCACTAATCCACAGCAGCTGATATTTGATTGCCGTCGTTTATCAGTGTTAACTATCCCAATCACATGGTGGGCGATAATGTAATTAGTCTCTGACAAGGCAGGCTTGCAATGTAAATAGACACTGATTCTTTTAACATTATATCAAATGTTGCAAGAGCTTTCATGAGGCTTATGCATGTGTTCGTTTGTAAATGAAGACTAACAAAATTTAATCCACAGCGTCTCAACATTACGATAAAAAAACAGGACAAAAGCCTATTTAAGTCCTCTCTGTATAACCTACCACTTTTACACATGCTACAGCTACATTTTTATTTCCATACTTTTGAATTACTTCTGTATAAAACAGTTTAAAATCAACCAAAGACGCGGGACTTTTATTATATAACTCTTAGACAAAACTGTGAATGACAACAGTTTCAAAGCTAGGATTGGTTAAATAAAATGTTTAAGGCGGGGCTCAACAAATGTGTATTTGCATGCACATTGTAGATATCTATAAACGTATTTTGACTAGTCAAATTGTTAATTCCAGATATCTACATTGCTATTACGCCTAGTCACGAAGCTAAATGCAGATATCTCCAAATATAGTTCTTCCCAGTCAAAAATCTGATTTGGATATCCATAATTAAATTGCAGATATCTTTAATTGGGTTTTGACTAGTCATAATTCCAATTCAAGATATCTTTAAATATGATTTGCCTAGTCAAAATTCCAATTCAAGATATCTACAACTGTAATTTGACTAGTCATAAATGAATTGCAGATATCTACAAATGTATTTTGGATATCTTTTAAAATTTGAAATTAACGATATCTTAAATTGTATTTTGACTAGTCAAATCATATTTAAAGATATCTTGAATTGGGTTTACAACTAGTCAAAACTCAATTGAAGATATATCTAATTGAATTATCACTAGTCAGATTGTTATTTGAGATATCTCTAATTAGAATTTTGACTAGTCAAATCATATTTAAAGATATCTTGAATTGGAATTATGACTAGTCAAAACTCAATTGAAGATATCTGAAAATATTTTTCAATGGAAGTTAATGGAAGATTATGACTGGTCATAATAGCATTGCAGATATCTGGAATGTATATTATGACTAGTCAAAATTAAATTGTAGATATCTTCAATGCATATTATGACTAGTCATAATCACATTGTAGATATCTTAATTCCAATTACGACGAGTCATAATCGCAATATAGATATCTGGAATTACAATTGTGACTATCCAAAATTATATTTATGGATAGTCAAAACCAAGTTTTAAATGCTAAAACGGCTTGCCATAACTATCCGAAATTATATTTATGGATATTCAAAACAACGTTTTAAATGCTAAAACGGCTTGCGATAGTCCAGCAGTGCTGTCACAACCAGCAACACACCTACGTTCCATCCTGACCACTGTACTAAATACAGATAAATTTAGCTAACTTGAAGATCTAAATAACTATATAATTTACTGCTAAATAGATGCTATATTAGTCTATCCTGATCGTTTTCAATACTCGCAATTCCAACTCCTGACTCACTACAGTGATTTTGACGGAACAAGATGGTTTTACCAAGGGGCGTGGTGAGCTGGAAATTGTTTACGTCACCTGCCACCGCTTACTTCACTTGCCACCGCAACATCCAATAGGAAAAATCAACTGCAGTAGCCACCGTTCAACCTGAAGAGGGCAGCACTCAGACGTTTTTACACCATATATTGTAGATTTAAAACACTTCATACTCAAATGTCAAAAAAGTTAATTGAATCAATGAACAGCACTAATAAAGCCCCATTCTTACAGATCATTAACTAAAAAAAAGTTGGTTAAGACATCCCTCCATCTTCTTCTGCTCATCACACCATGTGTTTGACTCTGTTAGCACAAGTTTCTCGTCTGCTCCTCAAACACACTGAAGAAACTGGCTCCTGTCAGCCCCCTAAAGAGAGAGAGAGACTCACAGCTGCCAATGACACTCACTGTTCCCTTATTAGACACAGCAGAGGAAATCATCAAACACAATCAGTGACAAATCTGAGCATCAAACCCAGACACAAGCTCTGATCACTCACTGCTCACTTCACACACTTGCTAAAACTTTACTTCACACAGAAAGAAAGTTGATATTTGCTATAAATGTCAATCAATTTGAATAAACTGAACATTTAAAGTTATTTTGGGGATGATGTGCAGAACATTAACAATATTTTGATATTCTAATGAGCACAATTAGCATATATTTTTTTTTTTACTTTAACAATGTTATATAATGAATTGGACAGTTTTTATTTTTTATTTTTTAATATTAAGGCAAGATTTTTAAATAAACATTGGTTTCTGTTCCAGAGATATATCTGTAGATGTGTGTATTACACTGTAATGTGTGATTGATCCAGCAGATGGCAGCAGGAGACTTCTTATTGTGAAGAGGAGTGAAGAGTCTAGTCCTTGTGTCTCCACATTAGGGAGCATCTTAACTTTCTGGACAGAAACCGTAAATTTCTTTTGTTTACAGATGCATTATAGTTACAAATATATATATATATATATATATATATATATATATATATATATATATATATATATATATATATAAAAACTTTAAATACACAGTATACAATGCACACAGTATATAATATATATACATAAAAACTTTAAAAACACTAAATGTAATTTTGGACAGCACACTTCAGTTAATATGAAAGTCAGAAAAAATTTAAGTTAAAATAAACTTAAATGCACATAAGTGCACTTTAAGTGTTAAGAAACATAGAGTGAGTACTCATTTTAGATAAACTTAAGTGGCCTTTAATTTGATATATATTATAAGTGCACATTAAAGGGTTAGTTCACCGAAAAATGTAAATTATTTCATTAATGACTCACCCTCATGTCGTTCAAAACCAGTAAGACCTCAATTTCATGTACCAGTTTCACTAAAGTTTCAGGTCTTTAAAGTATGTACAAAGTCAGAATTATTTCTCTGAATAAATTATTTGCATTTTATTTCCTGATTGAGCAACATCTATTTCAGACTCTTCAAGACTGCACAAACTCTACTGTAGAGTTTCCATTGGAGTAAAATGTTTTGTATGTAATTATTAATTTAAGCAACATTTAAATCATTAAGTGCTTCAAATTGCATACTGTTAACAAAATAATTTTTGAAACATTTGCCATTATCCTACATATATATAGTATGTAATATTAATATTACAACAACATAATTACATAAGTACAGTGAATACATTACAAAGCATACATATTTATTCAGATTTCAGAATGAACACTTTGACATTTGTTAGGGAGACTGGGGATCATAGTGACACTTTTGTTTGAGGGTCAGTAACTTACACAAACACAGATTATGTGAGTTAATGTCAAATACAAGAGTTCCACTATTAAATCCCATCACTTCTGCAGTGAGTTGTAACACTAGTTGGGGATAGATGTAACAATTAGAGGGAGTCTGGTGAAACAATATCCACTTTCCAGATTATGCAAGAACTTTATTGAAGAACAAAAATGAACAATTTAACCAAAATAAACATTCTGGAACTTTAAATTCAAGCCTATAACAAATTGCTGTATCTGTGTGTGTATGTGTTGGAACTTAACAAAATAACAAATTTCTCTGTGTCAGTGACTTTGCAGAATTTGTGGCGGCGATTGCATTGAAATATGATCGTTTTTTAATTATTGGTGATTTTAACATTCATGTGTGCTGCGAATCAAAACCTCTGGTTAAAGATTTTCTCAGTCTAATTGATTCATTTAATCTAACGCAGTCAGTCACTGGTCCGACCCATGAAAAAGGACATACTTTGGACCTTGTGTTGTCCTATGGTTTATGTATTACTCTCAGTGAAATATGTGACACAAGTATTTCAGACCACCTGCCTGTTTTATTTACTCTGGTTGTTCCCAATTTTGAGATTTCACCCTGTGCTTCTGCGCAACCCAGTGTGCGAGCAATTAACCCTTTAACTGCTTCACAGTTTTCTAATGTTTTTAAGGATTCACTGTTGTACAATCTTGATGACTGTAATCTCAGTGTAGAAGAATTCACGGCCTTATTTGACTCTACTTGTACTGAGATTTTAGACTCGCTCGCTCCGTTGAGGAAAAAACGTCCCAAAGTTCTTTCAGAACCCTGGTTAAATGACACTACCCGCTCTCTCAGACGTGCCTGCAGAGTAGCTGAGAGAAAGTGGAAAAGAGATAAACTTAAAATCTCGTTCGAAATTATGCAGAACGCATTATGTAAATACCAGAGAGCAGTTAAAGCGGCCAAAACTAAATATTTTTCTGACCTCGTAGCCAGTAACAGCCAGCGGCCTCAGGTTCTTTTTAATGTATTTAATTCTCTCGTTAACCCACGTGATTCAGATTGTACTGTGCCATCTTTAATGTTATGTGAAAACTTTCTGAAACACTTTGTGGACAAAATTGCTGGTCTCAGTTTTCCACCCTTTACAGTTATCAGTAACTCCCCCGGTTTTTCTTTTTGCCCAGCTGTCTTTCAGCAGTTTGAGCCGGTTACATTCTCCTATCTTTTTGACATAGTTAAACAGCTACATCCTACGACCTGCCCCCTTGACAGTATTCCTGCACGTTTAGTTAAAGATGTCTTTGACACTGTTGGGCAAAGCATTGTATCTTTGGTCAATACATCTCTCAGCTCAGGGTGTGTACCATCTGTTTTTAAACATGCCATTGTACAACCACTACTGAAAAAGAATAACTTGGATCCTTACAATTTGTCAAATTTTAGACCTATATCTAAACTCCCCTTTTTATCGAAAGTCTTGGAGAGAGTTGTTTTTAATCAACTTCAGTCATTTATTGATGAATTTAGTATATATGAAAATTTCCAGTCTGGTTTTAAGCCCCGTCACAGTACAGAAACTGCTCTTTTAAGAGTTTCTAATGATCTTCTTTTAACTGTGGACTCTGGTAACTCTGCTGTTTTAGTCCTTTTGGATTTTACTGCGGCCTTTGATACGGTCAATCATTCTATTCTTTTATCTAGACTTGAACACTGTGTCGGTATTAAGGGCATAGCCCTTAAATGGTTTCAGTCATATTTGACAGACAGAAGTTTTTCTGTTCACCTTGGTGAATTTTCATCATCTGCCCACCCTCTTTTTTGTGGCGTCCCTCAAGGGTCAGTATTGGGCCCTATGCTGTTTTCTTTGTATATGCTGCCCTTGGGGTATATTTTTAGAAAGCACAATATCACTTTTCACTGTTATGCAGATGATGTACAGATTTATTTGCCTGTCAATACTAATAACAAAGCTTCGTTTCTTTCATTACTGAATTGCCTGAAAGATTTAAAAATATGGTTGGATCAGAACTTTCTTTGTCTTAATGAAAATAAGACTGAGATTGTTGTGTTTGGTCGTCCTGGGGATTTAAGTGCTTGTGTAGATGCACTTGGTAATTTAGGGTTATTTGTTCGTCCATTTACCAAGAATCTCGGTGTGATTTTTGACAGTGCTTTTAAATTTGAAAAACAGATTAGTTCTGTTGTAAAAGCCAGTTTCTTTCAACTAAGACTGTTAGCTAAAGTCAAGCCCTACCTGCCACGTAAGGAGTTTGAAAGTGTAATTCATGCTTTTATAACATCTAGACTAGACTACTGTAACTCTTTATATGTTGGTCTGGATAAGTCATCTCTTCAACGCTTACAGTTAGTCCAAAATGCAGCAGCTCGGCTTTTGACTGGGACTAAAAAGTATGAGCACATTAGCCCTGTCCTAGCTTCACTACACTGGCTTCCTGTCCGCTTCAGGATTGATTTCAAGATTTTATTGTTTGTTTTTAAGATCTTAAATGGGTTGGCGCCTGCGTATTTATCAGAGCTTTTACATGTCCATGCCCCCGTTAAAGCATTGAGGTCATCCAGTCAGGTGCTCCTCAGTGTTCCAAGAACTAAGTTAAAAAATAAAGGTGGCCGGGCTTTTTCAGTGGTGGCACCTAATTTGTGGAATAGTTTACCTGTACACATAAGAACTGCTCAGACTGTTGGAATTTTTAAGTCATTTCTTAAGACACACTTGTATTCCTTGGCTTTTATATCAAGCTGAGCTGTGACATTGGTATGTTTTTACTGTATTTGTTTTATTTGTATGTGACTCTCTAGTTTTCTTTTCTAGACATTGTTAAGCACTTTGGTCAACCATGGTTGTTTTTAAATGTGCTATATAAATAAACTGAACTGAACTGAACTGAACAGTGTGCATGTAGTGTATTTCTTATGGGACTTTAAACTTAACACTATAAAAAATTGCTGTGTGTCATTGTGAGTGTGTGTATAGTTTATATCTCATAAGGGTTGAGTCATGCTCACAGTTGTGACAAATGTAGATGGCTGCCCCTGGGGTGCAGGCTTCATGGGCCCAGAACTGACAAGAAACACACTTAAGCCACACTTTTGACTTATTTCCAAACTGATCCATGCACACAATGCAGAAATTCTCATTGTTACATACATACATACATACAGACATATGTTGAGATGTCTTGTCCAAATATTCACTACTATAATGAATATGAGTGTCATTTTTTAATAAGCAGGGAAAATTGCTAACATTAAACAAACATTTACAGGCTTAGGACATCTGCATTTTAAGAATGTATAGTGAGACTTTAGATATAAAAATTCAGACTTGTTAGTTGATGATTTCTCATTTCTTTACTGATTTCCTAATTTACTGCACGATTTCCTAATATGTGGGAATACTGGGAAAAGCAATATGGCAGCGGAGTGGTTTTTGCGATGTCGTGAGCGAGTATTCATGTCATGTGTTTCTGACAGAATCAGAAAGCATCACTGCAGTACATAAAGTGAACAACATGCTTTTCTGTTCAGTAAATTGTTGTTGTGATCTTTGATTTGTGTTTTCTAGGTAAACTTGTATATTTCTGTTATTTGTTTCTGCTCTTTCAGCCAGGACACTCTTTTATGAGATTTTATCCTGGTTCAATAAAGAATCAATGAATCAGTAAAAAAAATAAATAAAAATAAATAAATATATATATATATATATAATCTCAACTTAAGGAAACCTCATCAATTTGAACAAAAACGTGCTGCAAATACTCACAACACAGACAATAAAGAAACATGCTGCAAATAGACAGACATCAGAAAGGTTTAAGGGAATCGCACAGTGACTAACAAGTACTGTATGTAGCTAACTTAATTTAACAATTTCCCCTATAAAAATTATCCATTGTTTTAAGATTAATTCATTAATTCATACATTATATAAAAAGCAAATAAAAACAAAAAATGCTTATTATAGTTAAACCTTGGTACCCATGCACAAATTGACTATGGATTTACTACATACCATAGTTTAACCATGGCATTTATACAACTGTGGTAATGGGGATTTGCAGCATGTTTTGTATTTGGTTGTGTTGGGAGTATTTGCAGCACATGTGATAATCCATTAATGATGGGTGGCAGCTGAATGATGAACGATCTCAACTCAACACAATTATGTTTATACAAAGTAACTGAATGTCAGAAAATGACAGGTTTTTGTTCTCTCAAATTTCTAAGGCTACACAACAGAAAAGATTTGTAAAAGCATCTGAAAAAAGTCAAGCACCTTTTCAAAAGGTCATGAAAACAAAGTATTTTTTTCTTTCAAAAGCTGCAATTTTTAACAGTATTTCAGTACAGAATGTAACATAACACCCACTGATTGGATGCAACTGAAACGTATATGGTAAGATTGCTAAAACCTTCAAAGCTTTGAAAGGATTTGAGGCAGTGGATGTGGTTTGAGTTAAACAGCTCCTGCCTCTCTTCCTGGATCTTCCTCCACATCATCATAGTCTGTTATTGGAAAATAAGAGAACTATTCATATATCAATACATACATCAAAATACATGATAAAGAAAAACACTATAACACTAAAATATACTAGCAGTAAATTTAAATGACCTTTCATAACCAGAAATTGATCATATGAAGTGATTATAAAGACTAAATGAAGGTGTTAATAACGTACCAAACATGTCACTCATATATTCTCTGACATTCTTCACATCATCATACTCCTCCTGAACCCCCTCTGATATAAATGTGGCTATAATTTATTACATGAACAAACAGACATATATCAGGGGTGACCAATCCTGCTCCTGGAGGGCCTCAGTCCTGCAGAGTTTAGTTCTGAGCCCAATTAAACACCTGAACCAGCTGATCAAGTTCTTCAGAGTCACTAGAAACTTCCAGACGGGGTGTTGGGACGAGATGGAGCTAAACTCTGCAGGACACTGACCATCCAGGAGCAAGTTTGGACACCACTGGACTACACACTTCATTTGGCACAATAAAAAAAAAAAAAAAAAAAAAAAAACCTGGGTGCAAACTGAATTCCACACCTGCTTTATCATTGGAGAACTGTTGTATGATGATGATGTCATCATAGTTTTCTGGTAAGTCATCACAACAAAAAAATAAAAAATTTAATGCAGACATCGAATTATCAAAATTTTGGATATTGAGACTATGCATATACAAACCAGATTCCGAAAAAGTTGGGACACTGTACAAAATGTGAGTAAAAAAGCAATTCTATCATTTTCAAATCTCATAAACTTATATTTTATTCACAATAGAATATAGATAACATATAAAATGTTGAAAGTGAGACATTTTGAAATGTCATGCAAAATATTGGCCCATTTTGGATTTCATGAGGGATACACATTCCAAAAAAGTTGGGGCAGGTAACAATAAAAGGCCAGAAAAGTTAAATGTTCATATAAGGAACAGCTGGAAGACCAATTTGCAGCTTATTATGTCAACTGACAACATGATTAGGTATAAAAAGAGCCTCTCAGAGTGGCAGATGGGCAGAGGATCACTAATTCCCCCAATGCTGTGGTGAAACATGGCGCAATATCAGAAAGGAGTTTCTCAAAGAAAATTGCAAAGAGTTATCATCATCTACAGTGCATAAAATCATACAAATCTCTGTACGTAAGGTCTGAGGCCAGAAAACCATACTGGATGCCCGTGATTTTTGGGCCCTTATGCTGCGTTCACACCAAACACAAATAGAGCGTCTAATTCATGTCTACCGTGTCTAGTTTGCCGCTTGAAGATTTTGAATGCATTTGCGCGACTAGAGTCGTCATTCACATGTCAATGCGCGAACATTCACGTCTACCACGCCTCGCTAAATGCCCCATTCACACCGCGATGCACCTACAGATGCACGTAAACACATCTTTAAATTGACTTAACATTGAAATTATTTGTGCCAGATGCTCTATTCACAATTGATGTGAACGCAGCATTAGATGACAGTGCGCCACATACATGAAAAACTGTAATAGAGATCACAACATGGGCTCAGGAATACTTCCAGAAAACATTGTCAGTGAACACAATCCACCGTGCCATTCACTGTTGCCGGCTAAAACTCTATAGGTCAAAAAAGAAGCCATTTCTAAACATGATCCAGAAGCGCAGGCGTTTTCTCTGGGGCAAGGCTCATTTAAAATGGACAGTGGCAAAGTGGAAAATTGTTCTGTGGTTAGATGAATCAAAATTTGAAGTTCTTTTTGGAAAACAGGGATGCCATGTGATCTGGACTAAAGAGGACAATGACACCCCAAGTTGTTATCAGCACTCAGTTCAGAAGCCTGCATCTCTAATGGTATGGGGTTGCATGAGTGCGCGTGGCATGGGCAGCTTAAACATCTGGAAAGACACTATCAATGCTGAAAGGTATATCCAAGTTCTAGAACAACATATGCTCCCATCCAGATGTCGTCGCTTTCAGGGAAGTCCTTGCATTTCCAACATGACAATGCCAGACCACATACTGCATCAATTACAACATCATGGCTGCGAAGAAGAAGGATCCAGGTACTGAAATGCCCAGCCTGCAGTCCAGATCTTTCACCCATAGAAAACATTTGGCACATCATAAAGAGGAAGATGCAACAAAGACCTAAGACAGTCAAGCAACTAGAAGCCTGTATTAGACAAGAATGGGACAACCTTCCTATTGCTAAAATTGAGCAACTTGTCTCCTCAGTCCCCATAAGTTTGCAGAAGAGGGGATGCTACACAGTGGTTAACATGGCCCTGTCTCAACTTTTTTTAAATGTGATGATGCCATGAAATTTCAAATCAACTTATTGTTCCCTTAAAATGATACATCTTCTCAGTTTAAACATTTGATATGTCATCTATGTTGTATTCTGAATAAAATATTGAAATTTGAAACTTCAATGTGTGCGAGCACAAATGTGCTATGAATTTTTTATACATTAATTATAATTTTATACAACAACGTGCATAACAGCACGGTGCTTCTATGTGATGTGATCTAAAACCTTTGTACACAGTATGCCAAATACAATATTTCGGTAAAACATCATTTCAGTGATAATTTTCAATCATGTCAGGAAAACTATTCCCATTCCTGAACGGTAAACTTCGAAGTGTTAGCTCGTGGACAAATGTTGATCATGGATCTAGTCAGAAAGAATCATGAACAGAAACATCTTTATTTTGGGTATATAATTTCTGTCTCCATGCCAAAAATGGGGGGTGACTGGTAAGGGGTTAACGTTACTGCCATAATCATGTCTTTCGGTACAATGTCTTACAAGACTAAACATGCTTCATCGTTTCCAAAAGCCTCTGTTTCCACAGTCCATACTACAACGTGAAAACAGCGTTCCAAACGTATCCCCTCGGGAGACCATCTAAAGAGCCCGGAGGCCAAATGAGAGGAAAGATGCTTTTCCAACAGGAACATAATAAGGTGGACATGGCTTGAGGAATTGTCAAATCAGGCAACCAATTGCTAAGCTGGTAACACAGTAGGCTACCCATTCATTTTTAGCTTGCCCCATCAAATGTTACTAAACTTTTTTACTCTTCCCACAGCCAACATCTACAGCAGCCGAAGCAAGTAGCCTTTCCTGTACCTCCTCACTGCCGTAGCAGTGTCTGCTCCCGCAGGAGCCTTTCACGTATCTCCCCACTGCCGCAGCAGTGTCTGCTCCTGCAGGAGCCTTTCCTGTATCTCCCCACTGCCGCCGCAGTGTCTGCTCCCGCAGGAGCCTTTCCTGTACCTCCTCACCGCTGCAGCAGTGTCTCCTCCCGCAGGAGCCTTTCACGTATCTCCCCACTGCCGCAGCAGCGTCTGCTCCTGCAGGAGCCTTTCCCGTATCTCCCCACTGCCGCAGCAGTGCCTGCTCCCGCAGGAGCCTTTCCTGTACCTCGGAGTTTAATGCCACAGTTACATTAGAACGCATCTCATTCTGGTTTCAGGGGTGGCGCGTCGGTCCCATCATGAGGCATGTGGTCCGGGGCGCGTACGACCAAGGCATCATTTCAACCGAACTCACTCCAAATATATGCACTTACCGGTTTTTGAATACCTTATATTTAAGGCATTAGTTTACGTCCATTTTAGGGTTAAATCATTGGACTTTAAATGGAATCTACTATCGTATATTAAAAAAAAAAAAAAATTCACAGGACAAGCGAGATGACAGTAGTGCAGGCTACATGAACTAGCAGAATTTAAATATAGTATTTTATACTTAATGCCAGTTTATCAGTACGTCCAAAAGTATATTTTTAGATTATTGGTGATTCCATAGGCTCTTTACGTGCACCTGCATGGTCAAAATGGGAAATAGTAAGCTCAGACAAGTATAAAGAATCTTTCTCTTACTCCACCCATGCACGATTACATCGTTGATATGTACCATCGATCTCACGTGCTGAGAATGACCACATCGCCGACACATGGCACCTATTTGGGGTACACTGGCACAGGAAATCCAATTTATTTTTGCACGCTTAATTTCGAATACTATGACTGCACCAAGATTTTTCGGACCCATTATCGGAAGCAGCTCATTGGATTTACTACACAATTACTCAAGTAAGCCTCACAGCGTCTACCCTCGTAGACAAACAAATCATCCTTAGTATCGAACTCCCTGTCAGGCGCTGCAAGAGTGCTCCAGGTTGAGCCAACCTTTGCCTTCTCCGTTCAACTATCAGCAAAGCTTACTTGTATAACATCGCAAGTATTAAAATCCTGTCAGATGCTTTCCCGCTTAAGCAATCTTGTACTTTCCATCCGACCACCAGCGAAGCTTACCCGATTAAAAAGCCAGATTAACCCCCCCAAAAAAATAAATAAATAATAAATCAGCAAAAAAAAACTCTCAGCTACCCTCAGCTACTCTCACATCTTTTAACCCTGCCTGGCGAGGCTTACCCGTTCGATGTTCTGAGTTTGAGGCCCCATCGGATGCCGCGAGAGTCCTCCCAGTCGGGTTTTCCTTTCCAACTCTCCCCCTCCGCCGAGGCTTACCCGTCTGATGCGTGTGCTCCCTTCAGACGTCTGGCAAGAGTTCTCCCAGACGGGCCTATGCTTGCCGGCCACAAGTGAGTCTCATCCATCCGATGCCATGAGTCGGGATCTCCCTTCAGATGTCGCCAGAGTCCTCCTTGTCGGCCAGCCCAAAGCTTTTTATCTGCCAAACCGAGAGGACCCAGACGTCCGTCATCTTGAGTCTCAATCTCCTGTCGGAGGCTTCATGGGCCCTCTCGGTCAGCGTTAGGCCCTTCACCCACTGAATAGCAGGGGCTATCAGCCAATAGGGCCCGTACGCCGACACCGTGACCTATTCCGGTCGAGGCAACTCGGGTCCTCCCAGTCAGGCACCACAACCACGCTGCTCCTCCTCATCGGCCGGTAGGGCTCACCGTTCCAACGCCAAAAAGCTCCAGTTGAGCATCGGCTCAAGCCCTACCGACCGGGCGCCAACAACCACGTAGTTCACTAGCTGCCTACTCTCCCAATGCCCAAGTCGCTCCCTCTGGAGTACGTAGACCCTTCCAGCCTGCCAACGAGATGACTTCTCAGAAACCAAATCAGCCCCCGCCAGTACTCTGCTTTTTTGGGGGGGCATTCTTTAAACTGGCGGCTGTCCTCTTGTACATTTGCCTTTTTGGGGGGCACTCTAGGTTCGGGCCATTCCCGAGCTCGGAGCCCTTCCCCGGACAGCACGCCAAATACGCATACCATACCTCAGCTAATTATATGTAAGCGTGAATTTGTGAAATGTAATTTATTAATAAGATTCGGGAGGAGCGCGTCAGATACTTAGCCTAATCAACACAGGTGGACCATAATCAAGTAATCAATTCCATAGTATAAATATCGCTGACTTACCTCTATCCATTGACGGTTTATCAGCATCCCTCCTCCACCCCATCTCCTCACTTCAAGTTCACTTTATAAATAGACGGGGAAGGGGGGGTACTCTAGGTTCGGGCCATTCCCGAGCTCGGAGACCTTCCCCGGACAGCACGCCAAATACGCATACCATACCTCAGCTAATTATATGTAAGCGTGAACTAGTGAAACAGCTTTTAACCAGCTCATGCCAAACTAAGGACCAACTTAAAGCTACAGTAGGTAACTTTTGTAAAAATATATTTTTTACATATTTGTTAAACCTGTCATTATGTCCTGACAGTAGAATATGAGACAGATAATCTGTGAAAAAATCTAACTCCTCTGGCTCCTACCAGTGGTCCTATTGCCATTTGCAGAAATTCATCCGCTCCCGGTAAGAAACAACCAGTCAGAGCTGCGGTCTGTAACTTTGTGTTCAAAATGTAAAAAAAATTATATAATAAGCGAGTACACCATGAATCCATTTTCCAAACCGTGTTTTAAGCTTGGCCTGAATCACTAGGGTGCACCTATATTAAGTGTTTATATTCGGACTATTTTAGATTGCTTCGGGGGTACCGCGGCGGAGTAACCCAGTACCTTTGTGATTCTTCATAGACATAAACAGAGAGAAGTAGTTCCGGCTACAATGTTCTTCCGCGAGACGCAAGCATTTCTGTTTATTAACCGCTAGAGCGTCAAAAGTTACCTACCGCAGCTTTAAACCAGCTACCATGCTTCAAAACATTTCTAACCAGCATATGCTGTTTTTTTCAACAAGGGGTTGCATTTAACATTCATAATTTTAATGGTTGTTTCTGTTAAATTAACTTACCTGGACACTGTCTCTGATGGGGAGATGTAGAGCATGTCAGAGAGCTTCGAGGAGACTCATGGATCTCCAGTTCTGTAATATCAATTAAATTATTATTAAATGTATTCCACACATCTTCTTTTAAGCACTAATAATAAGGGATCATGTTTGTATTGTTTACTGATTAAAAAAATCATATGTTTTACCTGAGCAGATGATTTTGGCCACTTCATCATCACCACAGTTATTCTGTCCCCAGGGTAAAGATGGACACTGCCATAAAGTGGAATCATGTGGTCGACATGTAACTTTATCCAGCCAGTTAGGAGCTGATTTCACTCTTGATGTAGAATCAGACAAAACACCAGATCTTCCACAGTTCAGCTCTTGACAGATCAGACTCGCTGTGTCTCTGTCCATCTGGTTGTAACACACATTACCCCAGGATCCATTGTAGAAAACCTCCACATTCCCTTCACAGCCCTCAGTTAACCTGATCTCTTTAAACTCTACATAAAATTATAAGAATTCAATTTTAAAATCACAAATTTGAATTTTTAAATTTGTATAAAACCTTATACTTAATTTGAGTGTAAACAATTTATCAGCATGTTTACCTGAGCACACGACTCCTACGTCCTCCTTGTGATTACAGTCATGTTTTCCCCAGCCTGAAGAAGAGCAGCTCCACAGGGACGTCTCATTCCCCACACACTCCACCTCTTCCAGCCATATGTGACCAGAACCAGGACCAAACCAGGCTGGTACCTGCTGGTTACTGAGGGCCACTCCACACTGCAGCTGTCTGCACACCACATGGGAATCTTTAATATCCCAGGAGTCATCACACACTGTCCCCCATGAGCCGCTGTGAAAAACCTCCAGCCTCCCTGCACAGTCTCCCCCAGAACCCACCAGCCTGATGGACCCACGACCTGATATTCAGAGTCAGAAAAACTCATTACTGATCACGAACAGCTGGAGAATCTGTCCAGATGTTGTTGTTCTCACCAATACAGGTGATGTACAGCTGTTGTGTGGAGCTGCAGTTGAGAGTTTGTGGAGAGCTGCAGTTCCCCAGATGAGCTTCCCTCCCAGAGCACTGGAAGCCCATCACACACTCATGACTGTGTTCAGGACTGGATGAAGAGGAGCCGTAGAAGTTCAGCACAGAGCCACAGCCCAGCTGTCTGCAGACCACAGAGGATTCAGTGAGACTCCAGGAGTCCAGCAGAACTCTCCTCCAGACCTGATGGATGAAAACTTCCAGCTCCCCCTCACACTGTCTCTCTCCAGACAACCGCACCAGACCATCATGAAGAGCCAGAGAGGAATCTGAGTGAAATATGTGGCATTTTATTAAAGGGTTAGTTCACTGAAAAATGAACGACATAAGGGTGAGTTATTAATAACATAATTTTCATTTTTCGGTGAACTAACCCTTTAAGATAGTGCAAGGTAATTTATGTATTTAAAATATTTTGCTCAATAAAATCCTCTCACCAGAGCAGATGACTCCAACATCTCGTCTGTGAGAACATTCAGCTCGACTCCATGAAGAGATGGAACATTCTGAGAGTTTTGTTTCATTCCCATCACAATCAAACACATCAGCCCAGATTTCATCACTTCCCTCTCCAAACCATTCTGATCCCACAACAGTCACAGCAATCCCACAATTCAGCTGTCTACAGAGGACACTGGCAGCTCTCATATCCCAGCATGCATCACACACTGTGCCCCATTTACCGAAGTACAGACATTCAACTCGACCAGAACAGATGTCAGGGCCATTTATCAGCCTGAGATCAGTATAACCTGGACAAAGAACAGATATTATTTATACAGTATGAAACATGCTAAATACATTTGTAAAAAAAAAAAAAAAAAAAAAAAAGACCTACCAGTACATAAAAGTCCAATGTCATTTTCTTCTGTACAGTTGTATTTGAGAGATGATAATGTTGGACAGAAAGATATGTAAGATTCATTTCCTCTGCACTGAATCTCTTGTGTCCACATCTGAGCGTCTCCTTCACCAAAAGCAGCTGCTCCCAGCACCTGTACAGGAGCCCCACAGTCCAGCTCTCCACACACAACCTCTGCATCCTTCTGGTCAAAGACAGCGTCACACACTGTGTACCATGTGTTCTCCTGAAGTATCTCTAATCTCCCAGAACACAGGTGAGATCCATTAACAAGCCTAGAATGTTTATGATCTATATATTACAAAAACACACACACACACACACACACAAATGTGGTTATTCAGAGTGATATTCCAAAATGTATATTTCATACATTTACTTTTCAAGTTCTAAACCCAGGTCTTCTTATGATGTATTTCCTGGTGCATAAAAGTAAGTCTGGGAATATGACATGTCTACACCACAAATAAAAATCAGCATAACAAATGTGTGATGTGCTTATTATTTCATTATTAAGATAAACATTTCCATTATTTATTTCATTTCTGTAAAACAAACAGAATAAACAGGCTCACTTGCGCATCTGACTCCAGCATCTTCATCATGAACACAGTCATGTTTACCCCATCCTCTTGAACTACAATTCTTCAGTGTTGACTCTGAACCACTACAGGCCACATCATCCATCCAGATTGGTCCTGATCCTTGTCCAAAGTGTGCATTACTCAGAAACTCTACAGGTTCTCCATCATAAATATCCCAGTCATCACTACACACTGTTCCCCACTGACCATAATGAAAAACCTCCACTCGATCTCTACAGGGACTGTTACCACCAACCAACCTCACAGGATCTGTACATGAAAGAGAGAGAAAGGGTTTAACCAAAGTAATAGAACAGAAGTTGGTAAGTACAAATATTATACATATTTTGAACTGGACAAATACAAGTGGGCAAAAGTATATTACAAATTAAATTCAAGAAAACAAATAATTTAGTTTATTACTGTTGTGTCAAATTGTTTGTTTATGCACTCCTTCTAAAATGATGGCTTATTATCTTATTATCTCTATACACAAACCACAAAAGACACAACATTCAAAACAGCACACATCTCCTAGAATAGCAAACATTTATTTTAAAACTATTTTAAGTATTCTCAATAGTTTTTGCACCATACAAAAGAAAAAATGTAATCTACAAAACTACACATGGATGTGACAATGGTAAAATGCACTGCTGATGGACACCATCCCGGCTGAGCTATGCCCACAGAGCTCCTCACAGACAGACTCTGATGTATCAAAACAGCTACAAGACTCAGCACCCAAGGACGGCTTTCTGGAAAACAGCAAGGGAAGCCAGGACAACCAGCCTGTGGGCCCTGCTCCTGTGAGAGCTCTCCGACCGCTGCCACAACGCCAGGGCCCAAACCTGAATCTACCTAAATCTGCTGAAGGTGAACCAAAAACAACTGATCGCAGTTCTCGGTGATATGTGTCGGGTCCCCGCTATAATAGCAGCAACTTTTACAAATGTTTACAGAACAAGCGGGAACCCAGTGTGCCTGTAGCTTTCTCCATTTCAGTTTTCTGAATTCAGTTTTTTTGATCTATCATTATGCTTCCGGCTTTGCTACCGTTCGGACGTTCTAGCTTACTGCTCTGCGCTTTGCTTCTTATTTCTGTACTTTTCTCAGATTTTTCTAAGATTTTTACTTCAGCAGATCAGCACAGTGCTCAAACAACAGATTTTTGGCACAAACGCTGAAACTAAAAACACTGGGACTGGAATAATACTACAAAAAGAAGACTTCGTCTCCCACTGCAAACAGCTTACATTCCGGAGACGGGAAAACAACTGCCTACCAAACAGAAGAGAGAGAAAATGCCTCCTGTTGGATTTACTTGTTGCATGAACTGCTGCAAACTTCTACAAAGGATTGTGATTCTTGAAACAAAGTTACTTGCTGGACTTCCAAAACAGACGGAACACTTAGCAGACCGTCGTCATGGACCCTCTCAGCATACAGCCGGTGAGTCCCATGAATCTTCTGAATCTCAACAGTTTATACCAAGTGTAGAGGAACAAGCCGAAACTGATCGCCACACTAATCAATGGCACAAACAGGGAGCTAGACCCAAAGGAACACAAGATATCAGATTGTCACGAGTTTCTCGTATTGCTGCCATTGCTTCCTCTACCCCAGATTCGACTATGACAAGGCTTGTAAATACTGGTATTCTACCACCCCCTATACATCTGGAGAACAGATTTCAAGCATTAATAAATGTGGGTGAGGAATCCCCAAATGTATTTAAATATGGATCTGATCAGCCAGCAGCAAACACCGCTACTAACAGGCGCTCAAGGACGAGCAGACAGCGGCTTTCAGCTCAGAGCGCAGCCGAGCCCAGGACTCTGATAGTGGGTGACTCTGTTATCAGAAACATCCGTAGCAGGACTACAACAACATGCTGCCTTCCTCAAGCAACAGTCTCTGATGTGAACAAGGAACTTCAGAACATTCTGATGAAGCACAAAACTGCAAATCGAATCATCATCCATGTGGGGAAGAATGATATTCGGAAAGAGCAGTCAGAACTCCTTAAGAAGGACTTCATTGAACTCTTTGAAACACTTCGAAGACTCAAAGTTCAGTCGTTCATCAGTGGACCACTCCCAGCTAGGGGAACAAATATGTTTTCACGGTTGCTTGGGCTGAACACATGGCTACAAAGATCTTGTAATATAAAAGGAGTACATTTCATTGACAACTTCAATCTTTTCTGGGGGCATAGACAATTGTTTAAACCGGATGGCCTTCACCCAAACAAACTAGGTGCAAGAGTGTTTAAGGACAATATCTTCTTCTCCCTTTGTCATCCTTCAGCAGAGTGTGTCAATCCATTCAGCACACACACACCGGGTCCGAGTCATCATGTGGTTGACATATCCCACAAGAACACTGATAACAACATGCAGCCAAAACAATCACTGCTGATAGACACTATCCCTGCTGAGCCCTGCCCACAGAGCTCCTCACAGACTGACTGTGATGTATCAAAACAGCTACAAGATTCACCACCCAAGGACAACTTTCTGGAAAACAGCCAGGGAAGCCAGGACAACACATCACAGCCACCGGAAACACCAGAGACACAGCCCATCTCACCAGACACATTATCCCTCTCTCCAGCATCTCCACTTCTGTGCTTCTCACAGAAAATGGAGGAATTGGTGTATGTTGGGACTAAACTCTCCCACTCATTCGCTGCTAGCCCGCAGATATCAACTAAAAAACGGCGGGCCCCCCAACCACCAAAGCCTGTGGGCCCTGTTCCTATGAGAGCTCTCCGACCGCTGCCACAACGCCAGGGCCCAAACCCTCTATCTGCTGAAGGTGAACCAAAAACAACTGATAGCAGCTCTCAGTGATATGTGTCGGGTCTCCGCTATAATAGCAGCAACATTCACAAATGCCTACTGAACAAGCGGGAACCCAGTGTGCCTGTAGCTTTCTCTATTTCAGTTTTATCACGTGATAGAAAGTCTAAGGCCTTCTCAAGCCGAAGGGCAAACTCATCTAATCTGCGGCCTATTATGCATCAAACTAAGATTGATGTAAAGACACATAGCACTGCCATCAAGCTAGCACTTTTAAACATTCGCTCACTAAAAAATAAATCTTTATAACCTCAAACAATCTGGATTTTATGTTTCTAAATGAAACATGGCTTGAAGACAGCTGCAGTGCAACAATCCTAAATGAAGCAGCCCCTCCTAACTTCACTTACATGAGTGTCTGCAGGACTGTTAGAAGAGGTGGGGGTGTAGCTGCTCTATTTAAAGATGTCTATCAATGCAAGCAAATGTCATTTGGTCAGTACTTGTCTTTCGAATATCTAGGGATTGTGCTGAAAGGTGCTCCACGCATTCTGTTTATTATTATTTACAGGCCTCCAAAATACTCTCCAGCCTTTGTTGAAGAGGTCACAGAAATGTTATCAATAATTTCCTCAGAGTTTGACTGTTTTGCAATTGCAGGGGATTTTAATATTCACATAGATAATGCAGAAAACAAAACTACAAAAGAAATGATAACGGTTCTAAACACTTTTGACTTGATTCAGCATGTGCATGGACCCACACACAAAGGTGGACACACTCTGGATCTAATCATCAGTAGGGGTCTAAACCTTTCATCCATTGTTATTAAGGACGTAGCACTATCTGATCACTTCTGTATTTTCTTTGATATATTGATCTCTGCTACCACTGAATCTAGATCTGTCTCTGTCAGAAGGAGATGCATAAACGAGAACACAAGTGTACTATTTATGGAGGCTATATCTTTAACACCAAGAATTTCTGCAGACTCTGTTGATATTCTCCTTGATTCCTTTAACTCAAAAGTTAAGAATGTTATTGATGATATTGCTCCAATAATAGTCAGTAAGAAAACAAACAGACAGAAATCAGTTTGGAGAAGATCAACAGCAGTTCAGACTATGAAAAGACAATGCAGAACAGCCGAGCGGATGTGGAGGAAGACGAAACTTGAAATTCACTATAGCATCTATAAAGACATCCTTCATGCTTTTAATGTGAAACTAGCCACAGCTAGACAGAACTTCTTCTCAAACCTTATAAACAGTAACTTAAATAACACTCGTACTCTTTTTGCCACTGTTGAGAGACTGACAAACCCCCCAAGTCAGATTCCCACTGATATGCTATCAGACAGCAAATGCAATGAGTTTGCTTCTTTCTTTTCTGAGAAGATCATAAATATCAGGAAGGCGATTAGCACATCCTCAAGTAATGCAGAGGTCAGACAGATTCGGCCAAAATATCAAAAATATACTGTGTCTAAATTTGAAAAAATTGATAGCAAAATTCTGGAAGACATAGTGCAGAAACTAAAATCATCAACCTGTTGTCTTGACACACTTCCCACATCTTTTTTCAAAAGTGTGCTTGACTGCTTAAAAGCAGATCTCTTAGAAGTGGTGGATGCCTCACTTCTTTCTGGGACATTTCCAAACTCCCTAAAAACTGCAGTTGTAAAGCCCCTCCTGAAAAAGACCAATCTTGATAACACATTTTTGAGCAATTTTAGACCAATATCTAATCTTCCTTTTATAGGCAAAATTATAGGAAAGGTAGTTTTTAATCAGCTGAACAAATACTTAAACTCAAATGGATACCTGGACAATTTTCAATCTGGTTTCCGACCACATCACAGCACAGAGACAGCACTCATTAAGATAATAAATGATATTCGCTTAAATTGTGACTCTGGCAAAATATCAGTGCTGGTATTGCTAGATCTCAGTGCTGCGTTTGACACTGTCGATCATAACATACTACTAGAGAGACTGGAAAACTGGGTCGGGCTTTCTGGGATGGTACTCAAATGGTTCAGATCATACTTAGAAGGGAGAGGCTATTATGTGAGTCTAGGAGAGCATAAGTCTAAATGGACATCCATGACATGCGGAGTCCCACAAGGGTCAATTCTTGCACCGCTCTTGTTTAGCCTGTATATGCTTCCACTAAGTCAAATAATGAGAAATAACCAGATTGCCTATCACAGCTATGCTGATGATACCCAGATTTACCTAGCCTTATCTCCAAATGACTACAGCCCCATTGACTCCCTCTGCCATTGCATTGAAGAAATTAATAATTGGATGTGCCAGAACTTTCTTCAGTTAAACAAGGAAAAAACTGAAGTCATTGCATTTGGAAACAAAGATGAAGTGTTCAAGGTGAATGCATACCTTGACTCTAGGGGTCAAACAACTAAAAATCAAGTCAGGAATCTTGGTGTGATTCTGGAGACAGACCTTAGTTTCAGTAGTCATGTCAAAGCAGTAACTAAATCAGCATACTATCATTTAAAAAACATCGCAAGAATTAGATGTTTTGTTTCCAGTCAAGACTTGGAGAAACTTGTTCATGCCTTTATCACCAGCAGGGTGGACTATTGTAATGGGCTCCTCACTGGCCTTGCCAAAAAGACCATTAGACAGCTGCAGCTCATCCAGAACACTGCTGCCAGGATTCTGACTAGGACCAGAAAATCTGAGCATATCACACCAGTCCTCAGGTCCTTACACTGGCTTCCAGTTACATTTAGGATTGATTTTAAAGTACTTTTACTCGTATATAAGTCACTAAATGACCTAGGACCGAAATATATTGCAGATATGTTCACTGAATATAAACCTAACAGAGCACTCAGAACATTAGGATCAAGTCAGTTAGAAATACCAAGGGTTCACACAAAACAAGGGGAGTCTGCCTTTAGTTACTATGCCGCCCGCAGTTGGAATCAGCTTCCAGAAGAGATCAGATGTGCTAAAACACTAGTCACATTTAAATCTAGACTCAAAACGCATCTTTTTAGCTGTGCATTTGTTGAATGAGCACTGTGCAATGTCCGAACTGATTGCACTATATTTTCACTGTTTTATGATTTATTATTGTTTTATTATGAACTGTTCTAAAATGTTTTAATCATTTTTAAAGTTTTAAAATTACTTGTTTTATTTTTGTTATAATTTTTCTTCATGATTATTTTACTTTCTCTTATGTAAAGCACTTTGAATTACCATTGTGTACGAAATGTGCTATATAAATAAACTTGCCTTGCCTTGCCTTGCCTTTTATCACGTGCTAGAAAGTCTAAGGCCTTTTCAAGCCGAAGGGCAAACTCATGTAAATCTGCGGCCTATTATGCATCAAACTAAGATCGATGTAAAGACACAAAGCACTGCCATCAAGTTTTTAAATATTCGCTCACTAAAAACATTATCATTTCTAATCAATGACTTTATAACCACAAACAATCTGGATTTTGTTTCTAAACGAAACATGGCTAGAAGACAGCTGCAGTGCAACAGTCCTCAATGAAGCAGCCCCTCCTAATTGTACTTTCATGAGTGTCTGCAGGACTGTAAGGAAAGGTGGAGGTGTAGCTGCTCTATTTAAAGATGTCTATCAATGCAAGCGTCATTTGGTCAGTACTTGTCTTTTGAATATCTAGGGGTTGTGCTGAAAGGTGCTCCAAGAAATCTGTTTATCATTATTTACAGGCCTCCAAAATACTCTCCAGCATTTGTTGAAGAGGTCACAGAAATGTTATCAATGATTTACTCAGAGTTTGATTGTTTTGCTATTGCAGGGGATTTTAATATTTACATAGATAATGCATAAAACAAAATGACAAAAGAAATTATAATGGTTCTAAATACCTTTGACCTGATTAAGCATGTGCATGGACCCACACACAAAGGTGGACACACTCTAGATTTAATCATGAGTAGAGGTCTAAACATTTCATCCATTGTTATTAAGGACTTAGCACTTCTGATCACTTCTGGTTTTGCTTTGAGATACTGATCTCTGCTACCACTGAATCTAGATCTGTCTCTGTCAGAAGGAGATGCATAAATGAGAACATGTACTATTTATGGAGGCTATATCTTTAACACCAAGAATTTCTGCAGACTCTGCTGATATTCTCCTTGATTGCTTTAACTCAAAAGTTAAGAATGTTATTGATGATACTGGTCGAATAATAGTCGGTTAGAAAAAACAAACAGACAGAAATCAGTTTGGAGAAGATCAACAGCAGTCCACACTATGAAAAGACAATGCAGAAAAGCAGAGTGGATGTGGCGGAAGACGAAACTTGAAATTCACTATAGCATCTGTAAAGATAGCCTTCATGCTTTTAATGTGAAATGTTAGAGAGAATTTCTTCTCAGACCTTATAAACAGTAACTTAAACAACACTCGTACTCTTTTTGCCACCGTTGAGAGACTGACAAACCCCCCAAGTCAGATTCCCAGTGAAATGCTCTCAGAAGAAATAGTAAGAAATAGTGCATCACCTAAAATCGTCAACCTGCTATCTTGACACACTTCCCACATCTTTTTTTCAAAAGTGTGCTTAATTGTTAAGAAGCAGATCTCTTAGAAGTGGTGAATGCCTCACTTCTTTCTGGGACACTCCCTAAAAACTGCAGTTGTTAAGCCCCCTCCTGAAAAAAAGCAATCTTGATAACACCATTTTGAGCAACTATAGACCAATATCCAATCTTCCTTTTATAGGCAAAATCATAGAAAAGGTAGTTTTTAGTCTGCTGAACAAATACTTGAACTCAAATGAATACTTGGAAAGTTTTCAATCTGGTTTCCGACCACATCACAGCACAGATACAGCACTCATTAAGATAATAAATTACAGTACAGACCAAATGTTTGGACACACCTTCTCATTCTCAAAAACTCAAGAGTTTTCTTTATTTTCATGACTAAGACAATTGTAGAGTCACACTGAAGGCATCAAGGGCTATTTGACCAAGAAGGAGAGTAATGGGGTGCTGCGCCAGATGACCTTGCCTCCACAGTCACAGTTCAGGTGACTACCTCTTGAAGCTCATCAAGAGAATGCCAAGAGTGTGCAAAGCAGTAATCAAAGCAAAAGGTGGATACTTTGAAGAACCTAGAATATAACATATTTTCAGTTGTTTCACATTTTTTTGTTATGTATATAATTTCACATATAATTCCACATGTGTTAATTCATATTGTGATGCCTTCAATGTGAATCTACAATTTTCATAGTCATGAAAATAAAGAAAACTCTTTGAATGAGAAGGTGTGTTCAAACTTCTGGTCTGTACTGTATATTTGCTTAAATTCTGACTCTGGCAAAATATCAGTGCTGGTATTGAAAGATCTCAGTGCTGCGTTTAACATTGTTGATCATAACATATAACTAGAGCGACATATAACTAGGGTCGGCTTTCTGCGATGGTACTCAAATGATTCAGGTCATACTTAGAAGGGAGAGGCTATTATGTGAGTCTAGGAGAGCATAAGTCTAAGTGGACGTCCATGACATGCGGAGTCCCACAAGGGTCTATCCTCGCACCGCTCTTGTTTACTCTGTATATGCTCCCACTAAGTCAAATAATGAGAAAGAACCAAATTGCCTATCACAGCTATGCTGATTATACCCAGATTTACCTAGCCTTATCTCCAAATGACTACAGCCCCATTGACTCCCTCTGCCAATGTATTGGTGAAATTAATAGTTGGATGTGCCAGAACTTCAGTTAAACAAGGAAAAAACTGAAGTTATTGCATTTGGAATCAAAGATGAAGTTTCAAGGTGAATGCATACCTTGACTCTAGGGGTCAAACAACTAAAATCTTGGTGTGATTCTGGAGACAAACCTTAGTTTCAGTAGTCATGTCAAAGCAGTGACTAAATCAGCATACTATCATCTAAAAAACATTACATGAATTAGATGTTTTTTTCCAGTCAAGACTTGGAGAAACTTTTTCAAGCAGGGTGGACTATTGTTATGGGCTCGTAACCGGCCTTCCCAAAAAGACAATTAGACAGCTGCAGCTCATCCAGAATGCTGCTGCCAGGATTCTGACTAGAGACAGAAAATCTGAGCATATCACACCAGTCCTCAGCACTGCCGCATTAACAATAGGGCTAGGCGGGGCTTAAGCCCCAGGGCCCGAGCAAGAAGAGGGCCGGTGATAGGCTGTGGAGAAGATTGACCACTAGCTATCTGATTGCCAAAGCCTTACCACGCCCCCCACAAATTAGCCCTGTTATTTAGTGGCGCTTTGCTGTATATTCCATGCATTATCATGGAATCATTATCATTAATATTATAGTGACTGTTCGCAAAGACCTGTCTCATTTAGTTACTGTGTGACAAGCTGCTCTCACGAGTCATGCACATCATGTTCTCACTCACCCAGTGAAAAATACATTGCGGGGCAAAGACTAACGTTATAATGATTACGTGCTGACATTCAAGAGAGAGCTCAGAGCAGCTTACTGGGTTGCCAATCATTCCATATGGAATCGTCCTGTATTTGACACATAAAAGTCTTGTTTCATATTGAACTGATACGGAACGCACTTTGTTCCATATTTTTGAGAATCAATTCAGTGCAAATCCATGACAGACACACACACACAGTATATAATATATATCAGACTATGAACGAAGACATTTGTAGGCTATGATAAGAAAAAAAATGACAGCGCGGTAGATAGGCCTACTAATTTCTCCCCATTTGTCTTTGATCAGCGTAGCTCTTTAACATCTTGGAACATTATCAGAGAATGCCCTTTTAATTGGTCGTTTCAGTCATTGTGAGTCACGTATCTTAGCAGCGATGACGACAAGTGACAACAGCGGGAAATGTAGAAATGACTACCTCAGAGCAGCCAGCGAAAAAGAAAAGACCACAAAAATATAGAGTTGAATGGGAAAATAACAACCCGTGGCTGGAATGCGTGAGCACCGGCGGCGCCAGGGGGGTCTTGGGAGGTCTCAAGAAAAACGCTTGCGGGGCCTGCAAAAAAACGCTTTGACCCCCCATCCTCTTCCTGATAAAAACATATATATATCCAGGATAAAGATTAAAAAAAATTTTCTCTTCAAACTACGCAGAACAATAATAAATAATAATTATTTAGACATTTATTCGTACACTGAACCGAGACCTGTTTCTGTCAGACGCGTCCGATTCGAGAAACGAAGAGCTGATGATACTGCACATGTGTGATTCAGCGTGAAGTAGACTGACTCACAGCGTGTCTGAACCGAACTGATTCTTTTGGTGATTGATTCTGAACTGATTCTGTGCTAATGTTATAAGCGCGGGTAAACCATAGTGCGAACTACGGGGGAGCTAGGGGGAGCTCGGATCCCCTTAATAAGACATGGGCTCCCCTGGAAACGAGAAATATGAAATTTTGGGGGGTCTCAAAAAATACTGACAATGTGAATATTTTGAAGTGCAATTTCGGTTGTGTAATGTGATCATGATGGATTATTAAGTGTAAAATAGCAAAAATATTATTGATTAATGCATGACGGCGATTAAAACCTAATTTACTTCAATAAAGATTACTATACATGCTAGTCTTGTAATGAGCATCAAGGTGTGGGGGCGCTGCACTGCAAATTCAACATATGTTAGTACGTCATAGATTCGTAGAAAAAAATAAACATTGGAGGCCATTTATCGCATGCAAAGTCCTTAATTCATTCGGCAGTTACAGCATCATAGCCATGGCAAAAAAGAAACAAGGCAGTTTAATAAATTTTTGATTTATTAAGAAATCGTTTAGTGTGACAATTTCAAAAAAAGGCCAAAGGACACAGTATAGTTCGAACACTGGGATAAACCGAAGGCTTGAATGAAGGGCGGTCATCGCCAATGACATTACATCTAGCGCAAAAGAACCGGTGAACCGCTTTGTTTTTTATTTTGATGTTTATTTACTTATTATTATTTTACAAGACTGATGTGATGTGAGAACATGCAGATATGTTGTTTATATTGCTGTGTGTAGCCTGTAGTGTAGAAGTAATTTTAGCGTGCTGTTTGAGGGAGAAAAGTTTCACAGGCATCGAGGGTCTGGTCTTTTTTATGTTATTTGACTAAACTTTTATTATATTACTAGAGGTGGGCATAGATTAAATTTTTTTAATCTAGATTAATCTCACTGTGATCTTAAAATTAATCTAGATTAATCTAGATTAAAATGGCTCATTCGAATTCTGCCGTCGGCATTCAGAATATGGACTGCATACGAACTGCAGACGGAGTATGTTAATTTAGATTAACAGGCGTGAGCAGGGCCGAAGCTGGGGTCAGCGGGGCCCCGGTGAAGGTTGTACCAGTGGGCCCTGTTTGAAATTGTCTAATTTGTATGTTCGTTTATTTTTATTTATTTGTGCTATTTACACGTTTAAGTTTTTTCAAGTTTGTAGGTGTCAAGGTACAGAAACTAAATAATTAAATGTAAAAAAGCACTGGATAGTCTTCAATGTTAAAATGAAATATACAATGAAACCTACATTTATTCAGGCACCTTCAACATTTCTCACATTATTTCAGTTTTGCTATACATATAAAAAAAATATATCTGGTGTCTGAATAATTTTTGGTTTGACTGTTAAAACTACAAAGTAGTCAAGAGCAGTGAGTGATTTTCATTTTCATTTTCTTGGATTAACATTACAGCAGCCAGTAGCTAAATTAGGCACGGTCCCTTTAAGAGATGATGAACGCATCCAATATAATACACATCCCATTTTTTCCCTCAACTGTTTACTTTCACTTAAGAAATAACTGACAGTTTTTTCGAGCATGATTTCCAAGGTGGATATTTTGACATATTTGTATTTTGCAAATTGGGATGTATTTGTCGGCACTAGAGCAAAAATAAGCAAATTCGATGTTCAAGTGTTTTGATCAAAACACTTGAAAACACTTATTTTTAGTGTCTCGAGACGCCTTCTCTGCGTGAGCCCTGAACACCAGAACACCGTGAGTACTGAACTCGGCTCTTTCACATCTTTTTGTTTGTTTCAAACTGCGATTGGTATTTGTTCGTTCCGGTGCAGGAGGGACTTCGAGGAGAACTTTGCAGAAGAGAGCTCGGTTCAGTGTCGCTGTCCGTTAGGCTGGCCTCAGCCAGTCAGTTTTATAAAATATCAAGGTGAAAGTCATCATAGCTTGCTTAGTATAGACCTAGCTCCCAACCCAACTTTGAGAATAGATTAACGGCGATATTTTTTTTATCGCCTGATAAGAGTCTCACGTTAACGCAGCACGTTAACGGCGATAACGGCCCACCACTATATATTACAGTACTTATTTATTTTTTAACACGTAAAGTTAAATTATATCACAACACTGGTAAGGCTTATTCAGATTTTCTCATTCTCTGAATTATCATTATAAAAATAAAAACATTTCAGAAATGAATTAAAATATAATTATATTTTAAATGTGATGCAAATATTTTTTTTTCTACAATAGCAACAGTATTTACAACAGCAAGACCACTTTAGCCTGTAAACTCAATTATATCTCTCTGGAAATAAATGTAAAAATATCATGTCAATAAAAAATGCATAATATACCTGACATCAGAGTGCAGTGTGAAGGATATGAATACCAAATGTAGCCTGTCATTTGTTTATATTGCAAAGGTGTTACATTTTAGACAACTACAACAGTAATAATAATATTAATCACTATATTCCAGTGTATCAGTGTTTTTATGTTTTGTATCAATATTTAAGGTGGACTTATTGATTAGGTGCAAGAGTACTAGTGATGGTTAAAATAATAGATTAAATTGAGCCTTGTTCCTAGATGGACAGAGAGTGGAAAGTAATAGATCAAATGAGGAGATGGAGATAGAGAGGAAGAAAAAGAGGGAAATGTAGAGGCACAAGTGACAGAAAGAGAGCAGGGAACAGCAAGCCAGGAGACAGAGGCTGGTGAGAAAGAGGAAAATGTAGAGGCACAAGTGTTTTCTATAGTTTTTACTATAACTGCTGTTCTTAATTATTCTGTAGAACAGAGAACAAAAAGCAGTCAGGCTGGGACAATTTAAGCCATTTCCGTTTCTAATCCCATAGCTATTATTATTTTAAACTTAAAATTGTCTTCTCTATTGTTTCTTTTTCAAAACTGCATCATAGGATTTGCTGCTGTATCAATACATAATCATCCATATCGATACTCGAATTGGCAAGGAATGCATCACAATATATTGCTGTATTGATATTTTGAACAGCAGCATTTAAAGCCTTGTTCCATGTGCCCCTTTTATACTTTGAGTACTTGCCCCTCCAAAGGTCTCTGCATCGCCCTGCTCGGATGGAGTCAGCCACGTTAAAAAAGTTAATCGCTTAAGTAATTTGTGGATTAATGCTTATTGGAGACGCAAACCATTTCAAACGATTCAGTTCAATTTGGTGAACTGGTTCGAAAAGATCCGGTTACATCAAATGATTCGTTTGTGAACCGGATATCACTACACTTCAGTGTTTTGAAATCTCACACAACAGACACTGAAGAGAAGACAATGCTGAATAAAGTCATAGTTTTTGCTATTTTTGGACCAAAATGTATTTTCGATGCAGTAATATGAAGTCACTAGCCATGCCCACTGTATTTTTGTTGGTTTTCATGAGACCCCCCTTGAAATGACCAGGACCCCCCCATTGCCCCCCCAATCAAAATTGTCTGGAGCCGCCACTGTTCAAGGCCAATTGTACCATATGCCGTCGTGTGTCTTCTGTTAGTCACAGCGGAGTGTGTGATATTAAGCAGCACACATCAGGCAATAATCACAAGAGGAGCGCAAAGCTGTGAGCACAGGAGAAGCGAGATATGGTAGGCAATGTAATCATGTGGATTTTTAAAACTCAAATATAGTTGATATGAAAGTGATTATATTAAAAGAGATAATACATGTTTAGCCTAACATTCCATATACATCTCCCCAGTGTCCCCCCTTGTTGTGTTCCTGTACTTTTTGCACTGGAAAGAACATTACAGAAGTCTAATTCTATTGAATAAGTTTGAACAAGGTACAGAAAACTGTTGTGTTTATTTTTCTTTAAATGCAGTCTAAGCCAATTAGTTTTGTATTTTATATGTTGTATTTAAGTTAAAATTAAAACGTATTATAAACTAAACAAATCCATGGTTCATTGTTGGCAAAATGATCATGATAGCCTTTATATTTCACATGTATGTGGTTCAGTCTTGTATATTGATTAAGCCTACTTTGCTATTCTATAAATATATAGGCCTAATAAGTTGTATTATAATATGCTATGATGTATGAAATATATTTATCTAAATGTATCAATTAGTTTCCACGATATTCACCAGAAGTCATTATTTCAGGGGTTATTTTTGTTTAAAAATTCTTCCGTGGGGGCATGTCACCGGGAGAGAATTCATTTTGTAAATGCTGGTTTTGAGACCATGGTGAACTTGAGATAGTTTTGCACAGGGCACTTGGCTTGAGTTCAGACCCTGAGGTCTTAAAGTGACAGAAGCTGCTAATAAAGCTGCTGTCGCCATTTGTATCAATGTTAATCAAACATCAGAAAGAAAGTCATTTACTGCCCTTGACTGAATCACTTTTGTAAAATAAATAAGAATGAATATTGAATTTATAGTGAAAACTATGTATTGTATATTTGATTACTTTATACAATATAATATTATTCAGTGCTTTAAGTTTTTCAAGTATAGCTATTTTCTTAATTTTATACTGTAAAATAATTGGCAACTGTTATTCTGAATGTTTCTATATTTATGTAAAACAAATTCAGCAGTGTTTTAGAAAAACGCGGTTTCTCTCTGTAGTTGGTGACCTAAATTGGTGGGGGGCCCTGCAGTAACTCATAGCCCCGGGGCCCAGTGAGCTCTTAATCTAACTTTTACTCATCTATAAATCATTCAATGACCTAGGACCGAAATATATTGCGGATATGTTCACTGAATATAAACCTAACAGACCACTCAGATCATTAGGATCGAGTCAGTTAGAAATACCAAGGGTTCACACAAAACAAGGGGAGTCTGCCTTTAGTTACTATGCCGCCCGCAGTTGGAATCAGCTTCCAGAAGAGATCAGATGTGCTTAAACACTAGTCACATTTAAATCTAGAATCAAAACCCATCTGTTTAGCTGTGCATTTATTGAATGAGCACTGTGCAATGTCTGAACTTTTACAAATTCACTGTATTTTATGTAAAATCTTTTTCTATTTTTAACTAGTTTTACATTCATTTTAAATAAGTCAATTTTTAAATCATTTCCAAAGTTTTAAAATTGCTTGTTTTTATTTTTATTTTTCTTCATGACTATTTTACTTTTTTTTATGTTAAGCACTTTGAATTACCATTCTGTACGGAAAGTGCTATATAAATAAACTTGCCTTGACTTGCCTTAAAATGCTGCATTTGATTGCTAGGTTGTTTTATAGGCAGTTGCTAAGCAGTTGCTAGGTTGTTCTGGGCAGTTGCTATCTGTTGCTAGGTGGCTATTACTATGAAGTTAAAGTCCTTAGCATGTTCATTGCTTGATTTAGCATTTAGCTTGCAGCAATTAGCACTGATTTATCACTATTAGCATGTAGCTATTCACTGTTAGTAGGCTATTTGTAGCATGCATGATTGGAAATCTTGTTTGCTAGAGTCAAAAGAACAAAAATACCATGTTCCTATGACACTTCTATCCAAAGTTTAATTTTTATCTGTTTAAATTGTAAGCTATAGGGTGGTTGCTAGGGTGCTGTAAGTGTATTGGTCAGTAAGTAGGTTATTGGTCAATTGAAAAGATAAATCAAATGAGGGAGTAGAAATAAAGGTGAAATATTGACATTTTACCAGAACATATCAATCCCACACTGTTTTCTTGAGAGCACTGTATGTCATGTGAAGTTGGACACAATCAAATGCTGGATTCGTTTCCTCTGCACTGAATCTCTTGTGTCCACATCTGAGTGTCTCCTTTGTCAAAAGCAGCTGCTCCCAGCACCTGTACAGGAGCCCCACAGTCCAGCTCTCTACACACAACCTCTTTATCCTGCTGGTCAAAGACAGTGTCACACACTGACATCCACGTCTGAACATGAAGTATCTCCAACCTCCCAGAGCAGCGAGAACCTCCAACCAGCCTGACTCCTGAATAAAGAAATAAAAAGAAACATTGGTTAATCAGGTGAGAAATAAAAAGAAACATTGGTTAATCAGGTGAGAACAAGCAACAAGACTATAGATATTCAGAAGGTTAAGGTTTTTGGTAATTTTACACAAATCAGAAGACAATCTATAGCAGCATGTTTAAATTTTTAAATTTTTTATTTTTGTGTTTATTTTTTATGGATAACATTTTAGATAATAAAATAATATTTTTGATGAGTTGCTCTGAAAAGCAACAATTTATATATGAATGGATGAAAGTCTGATCAGTGTTGCATTAACAGGGTGTTTTATGGAGCACCTCACCTGAACAAATGACTCCAGCATCTTCACTATGACCACAGTCACTTTCACCCCATCCTCCTGAACTACAGTTCTTCAGTGTTGACTCTGATCCACTGCAGGCCACATCATCCATCCAGATTGGATCTGATCCTTCTCCAAATTGAGCATCACCCAGAGCTTGTACATCTTCTCCACATCCAAGCTCTCTACACACCACTGCAGCATCATCAATATCCCAGTCATCATCACACACTGTTCCCCACTGACCATCATGAAGAACCTCCACTCGACCTCTACAGAGACTGCTTCCACCAACCAACCTCACAGGATCTGTACATGAAAGAGAGAGGTTTAGCTAATAGGAGTAGGACAGCCTACAATCATCTGTACAACATTGCAAAGTTGAAGAACATATATTCATATGATACAGAGAATACACAGAACATACACATAAAATATATTATTATTATCTGGACAACTAAAGCTGAAGAACAAAGTGAGCACTCCTGTGAAAAAAGACAATTTGCCAAATCATCTTGTTTATAATACACTTGTTGTCTGTACATGCATTAATAAATTCAAAAATAGTACTATTAATTAATAGTCTAGTTTTCAAAAGTATATATTTCTAGATTGTAAAGGCCTTTGTTTCTAGTGAAATAAGGCCATCATAGAAAAACTGTTCATTTAAACATGTATAAGTCTTCTTCTTTTCTATCTATTTTGTACTTACCAGATGTGGTTAGTGTTGATATGAAACAGAATAAAACAAATGTCAGACATCCCTCCATCTTCTTCTGCTCATCAGACCATGTGTTTGACTCCGTCAGCACAAGTTTCTCATCTGCTCCTCAAACACACTGAAGAAACTGGCTCCTGTCAGCCCCCTAAAGAGAGAGAGAGACTCACAGCTGCCAATGACACTCACTGTTCCCTTATTAGACACAACAGAGGAAATCATCAAACACAATCAGTGACAAATCAGAAAGCAGCATTTTGATTTTCTCCATATATATCAATAAAGTGTGAGCGCTGATGAGCGGGACTCCTCCTCCAGCGTGAAGAGACACTTCACTGAGGACAGACTCGTGTCAGTCAGAAGTCAGTGTGGAGATAAAGTCACACTAAACTTAAAGCAGATTGATACAGAAACACTGCAGCTTATATTCAGCATCAAACCTGAACCTGAACACAGCAGACACAAGCTCTGATCACTGACTCCTCACTTCACAGTACTAAAACTTACTTCACACAGAAAGAAAGTTGATATTTGCTATACATTTATAGATTTTCATAAACTGAACATTTCAAGTTATTTTGGGGATGATGTGCATAACATCAAGGGAATTTTACTACTGTGTTATGATATTATTTTTTATTTTTTACTTTAATAATGTTATAAAATGTATTGTACTGTTTGTGTACACAAACAAAGGTCTATTCAGACATGATTTGTAAATAAATTTATTTTTTTATTCCAGATATTCATCTGATATATCAAATATATTTGTATCTGTATGTGTTTAATACTGTAATGTGTAATTCATCCAGCAGATGGCAGCAGAACACTTCTTATTGTAAAGAGGAGCAGACAAGCGTCTTGTCCTTGTGTCTCCACATGAGGGAGCTTCTTACTGATGAATATTTTTTTCTGGACAGAAACTTAATTTCTTTGTTAACAGATGCATAATAGCTACATATCTATTTCTTTCTTTTTTTTCACATAGAGCTAATTTCACAGCACATCATTTTAATATTTGACTGCTTCTATAATATATTATAAGACAGAGCATGACAGAATGATGTAAATACACAAGAAGTGATATTTATTGTATATTTATTTGGTTCTGTCATGTCCGCTGTCTGATCACCCTGTTCTTCGGTGTGTGTTTTTGTTTATGTCTTCATTTCATGCGCACATGGTGTTTTGTTTTGGTTTTGATCGTTCGTCTTGCACCTATCTGTGGCGTTCCTCCCTCACCCTCATTACTACAGTTTCCGTTTCTAATTGTTTGACTCCACTCACCTGCATTCAATGTCTGTTCATCTCTTCCTCTATTTATTCCCGTCTGTCGCGTCAATCGGTGCCAGATCGTTGTTCGACTACAGCCCATGTGTAGCCATTCTGTCTAGCCCTGCTCTGTCGTGCCATTGTCTGCTGCTACTGGTTTTGTCTTGTTTTTTCTATTTTTTCCCCTCCTTCATTTCCTAGACCTGACCCCTGCATTCCTCAGAAGTGTTTTTGGTTTGCTCCGTGACGGGCTGTCTCGTGTCCTCCTCCCTCCTCCACTTTCTACGCGGCCGCGCCGTCGGGCGCCCCCTGCCGGGTGTTTACGAAAGGACATTCAAGTCTCTTATTTTTCTGTTGGACATTTTTCCATTATTTCCCGGCCTGTTTCTGTTAGTTGGAGGGAGTTTTTCTTTTGGACTTTTTGAATAAATTCTCACACTATACCTGCATCTGTGTCCAGTTGTGTTCCTGACAGGTTCTCATTGTAATCTTTTATACAGGAAAAAAAATCTTATTTTTCAACTCTTGATATATTGAGATATCTCGATACAGAATTAGCAGAATTTAATTTAACATAATTTTGTTTTAATTATTTTCAATGGGTCTTAATTTTGAAAGAATTTGAAAACATTTAATCTGTTAAATTTAAATTACCAGTGTAATAACGCATTTTTTGTACAATCCAATTAAAAAAAAAATGTTTAGAAGACAAATACACAGTATGCAATGTACATAGTATATGTTATAAAAACTTTTAAAATACATTAACAAATGTAAATTTGGACAGCACACTTAAATCACTTAGTAAATTATTTTACATATGCTTTAGTATATTAATCAATACATCAACATTACTTCTTAAAAGCATGACAAAAACATAGTGATTTAAAATCTAAGTTTAAGTAAAATGTAACCCTTGTCTTGTAAAATGAAACAGAGGGGTTAACTCATATATTAGGGAAAACAATAACTCACTAAGGTTTAACAGTTATTGTAGGTAAACTGTAATTCGCAAATCAGGACCAAATCAGAAGAGACTGAAACTCGTAAGAGGCAAGACACACACACACACATAGATGTAAATGCGCACCTTTATATTGGATAAAATTTACTTGTAAGCGCGATTGATAGGATACACTGGTTGGGGAAAAAAAAAAATATCAATGACACTGCATAAAGGGCAAAAATAACAAGAACAAACAAAAAAAAAAAATAAAACCAAAAAAAGAAATATTAAATCTGCTTTAAATATTACTTTTTACCAATTAAGCTAAATGAATTTGAAATTTAACCCTTGACATAGAAAATTCTTCTCTCCAATGCAAATTAAATTGTAATAAACATTCAATTTCTGATCTCCTTTTTTATGTACACAACTCAAATGTATACTCAAGATCAGTAAATATAAAATAAACACGAATGTCAGGACTTGTGTTTAGTCACACGTACAAATGTCCACTGTAAACACTTGTTTATACGAAACAAAGTCTAAATGAATGCGTATCAATGCAGTATCAGTAATTCTTGAATGCACAGTTCAAACAAAATGTCAGTCTGAACAATAAAGAATGATATAGAGGTCGGGATCGTTGCGTCACGTCGCAATGCATTGTGGGAATCGCGGTACAGAAGTAGATGTACTGTATAGTAGGCATTAGGTAACGTTGGTCATTTGGTCATTAATTTTGATTATTTTTTGGAAAATGGTTCAGTATTGCTGTATTGTGAACTGCTGTAATCGGTTTCATGATCGACAGGGCAAACGCCTCGTGAATCATATTAGTTTTCAACATTTTCCTACTTGGAAAAAAACACAAGGTGTCTGAAATCACCAAGAGGCGTCAGATGGCTTGGGTCGCCACTGTACGGAGGGAAACCATCACCTTCGATAATATTATAATACATAGTTATGGTGAGGCATGTTGTGTATGGTCTCTCTCTCTCTCTCACATACACACACACAAACACATTACGTTTTCTCTAGTTTTTGGCCAGTAAGGGAGTCAGTTTAGTGTCTGTATTTTTTGTTTAAACATTTTCTTTTGACCCAATCCTGAACTTAATTTGCTTTTTGATATTTTTGTGCTGACTGTATTTAACAAATTTGAACAACTTGTTTAAAAAAAAAAAAACTGGAACGAACTTCAAAATAGGAAGTTAGGCGTCTTGTTTTGGTGAATGGTGGGTTGTGTCTGAGGTGAATGTTCGTCAATATTATACCGGATTACAGAACTACCGGAGGAAAACAGTGGATTTTTGCAAGTAGGCTATGATAGGTGAGTAATTACTCCTGAAGTGCAACAAACCCGCATAGACAGCTTCATAGCTCGCAGAATCTGATAAGTGTGTGTGTGTGTGTGTGTCACCACTGATGCTTGGTTAATGTTAACATTTCCTTAGTGAAAAAGATTGTTTTCTCCACGTTTAATTTGCAGATCCATTTATGATCTGCAGGTGAGCCTCCAGTGACTTTTTAAAAAGTGAAAGTGACATTTTTAAATTGATCGGAGGTGTAAGCGCTCACTCCACAGACCCGGTAGGATAAATTATCAGGGAAACTGAGGCTTGGTAAACTTTCATGTGTTCATAGGGATCGATTCCGCCTACAACCTCTTTTTTTTTTAAGTAGCGTTTTTTGGCTTCATTATTAAGTTTGTCCGTATAGGTATAGGCAACTTTTTTTGTCACGTTCTATAACTTTTTCTGGAGACTGGCTATTATCTTATTACAAACCTGCTTTGCGATACCTCTAAAATGGCCGCCGTTACCCACAATGCACCATTCCATGACGTCTACGCCCGAGCTCTATTGTCTCCTCAGTTCCTTTAAATCAGTGATCCAATGCTCAAAAGGAAAAATGAAAATGTCAGATGTTTCAAACCTCAAAAGAAAAAAATCCGACGCGATGTCCTGCCGAAAGTGAAGTGATACAGATGTCCAAAAAGACAAAGGATAGTTGTTTCTGATCGATTTACGGTTGGCTCGCCATCTTCATGAATTGAAAAAATCCAGATTCTAGATTTCTAAAATAACAAAACTGGCCTGTGCACAAACACAAAACAACATTCTTAATCAATCCTCACTTTACATACATTTCACTAAATCTACACAATCTTTACATGTCTGTACATATTTTTTATAACAGCGTGTACATTCACTGAACACCTCTTTCCTTCCAGTTACACCAATACACCCTTGAATCGCTATTTTTTTTAACATATATACTAAACATTAATTATTTATTTTTACTAACTCACCGATTCCCTCGTGTATTAATGATATTTCTCTGTTTTTTTCCAGGTTTCTCTCGGATGACGCAATGATGGCCTACTCCACTGGAATTCAGCGTGACGACGGTCACATAATCAACAAAATGTAAGTAAGTGAGTAGTTTGAAATAAAACTTATTTATCAACAAAATGTCTGCAAAATAACTTACAATGTTTGGTTTTCACATGCGTTCTCTCTCAAAATGAAATAAATCAAGATCTTACGCAGCTTCTAATTCACGTTGTTTCTCAAGTTTTTTTCTCTCTCTCTAATGCCGCATCTCTCGGTGGGCGGAGTCAGCTTGACCTAATTACGCTCGATTGGCTGCTCACCTGCACAGATCTAGAGCTCAATCAAAATTAAAGTTACATTTCAACTATTTAGTTTACCTAACAAGTAACCCATTTCAAATGGAAAATATTTATATATACATATATATACATTTAGTATTTGTTCCATATTTCTTCCTCTAACAGTATCTAGCTATTCAGATGACTGTGTTTAAATCTAATTTAGACTACAAAGGTTTTTGAGCCTGGGTTACAAAAACATAAATGATTTAGATAAACTTAAGTGTCCTTTAATTTGATGTATATTATAAGTGCACATTAAGCACACTTCTTTCTACCTTCAAGGGTAGAAGGGATACATATCGCTTTAGCATCTGTCTTGATTAGCTTCCACTTCTGTTCTCTTCATTACTCCCTGCAAGTATCAGCCCTCAGTTTCTTCAGTTTTTTTGGTCTTGTGTTGATGTTATGATGTTTTATGTTCATGCTAATGGGTTTTTTAGTTCCTGAGTTCATTAAAATGATTTCTATTTCATCTGGTTATCTAATATATATACAAAGTTACCATTAAACCAATACACATTATATAAAAAAAGAATATTTAATGTTCTGTGTAACTTGTTCAGCCCCATTAATGACATCATCATTTAGCGAGCTCTGAAATGTAACATTAAACTGATAAAGTGACATTTTTACAGTCCTTAAAGGAACAGTTGTAAAATAAAAAATTGTAGAAACCGATTATATAATAACAGAGCTGCAGAGTCATCATCACACAGTGTTCCTCACTGACCGTCATGATGAACCTTCACTCAGCAGCACAGAGATACTGCCACACACCAACCTCACTAAAGCTTCAGGTCTTTAAAGTCTCTACAAAGTCAGCATTATTTCTCTGAATAAAGGATGTGTATTTTACTTCCTGACTGAGCAACATCTATTTCAGACTATTCAAGACTGCACAAATTCTACTGTAGTTTCCATAGGAGTAAAATGTTTTGTATGTAATTACTAATCAATGTTTATATCATTAAAGTGCTTCAAATTGCATACTGTTAACAAAATCATTTTTGAAAAGTTTGCAGTTACCCTACGGTACAAATAAAAACAATAGAATTTGCACTTTGACATTTGTAATACATATGTTGAGATTTCTCATTCAATATTCGCTACTGTAATGAATATGAATGTATTTTTTTAAAGCAGGAGAAATTACCAACATTAAAAAAAATCATTTAGAGGCTTAGGACAAGTAAACTTGATGTAAACTTGTATATTTCTGTTATTTGTTTCTGCTTTTTAGCCAGGTCACTCTTGTAAGAGATTTTATCTTGGTTAAATAAAGAATGAATGAAGCAGTATATATAAACTATATGAATTTAAAAAGGAAAGATTATAGCTCATGTCTGATGTTTGTAAACTTATTAAATACATTCTAAAGTGGGTGAGAATTCAACACACTGCAAGTGAAAAAAAAACATATGCAATTTAAAACAACTTCATCAATTTGACAACAAACATGCAGCAAATAGACACAATCATTCAGAAATGTTTGAGGGAATAGCAGAGTGACTAACACGACTGGGACATGCTGATCAATGTTTGCTTACTTTTACAACTACCCCAATAAAAACAATAGCCTTAAAATAAATTAACGAATGAATGAATACATTATATATAAAGTAAATAAAAACAAAAAATGGTTAATAGTTAAACCATGTTAAAAAAAAAAAAATTCACCTTTATTTAAACAGGAAAGTGCTCGTTGAGATTAAAAATCTCTTTTTCAAGAGTGTCCTGGCCAAGATATGCAGCAGTGCAACCATACAACACAGAATACACAATAACATAAGACAACTAAAATAGCAGATACAACAACCACAAATCCTTAGCATATCATGCAGAACAGATGTGGCTGCTTCCAGATCAGTTCATATCTTCTTAAAAGTAACCAATGAGACAAGCTTATTAAGTTTCAAATTTTTCTGTAACTTGTTCCATGCAAGGGGAGCAGCAAAGTTAAACACCTTTTTCCCCAGCTCAGTTCTAACATTTGGTACAGACAGAAGAACAAGATCCTGGGACCGAAGATTGTAAATCCCAGTATTTACACTGATGTAGGTCAGAAGGTAGGATGGAAGAAGACCTAAAATAGCCTTATATATAAAAACATACCAGTGTTGAAGTCTCCGTGTTGACAGAGAAGACCATCCAACACTTTCATACAGTTCACAGTGGTGAGTATGGACTTTAAGACCAGTGATGAACCTCAAAACTCCATGGTATATAGTATCCAGTGCATGTAAACTTTGAGACAAAGCGTGCATATATAAAACATCACCATAGTCAATAATAGACATAAAAGTACCAGCAACTAACCTCTTTTTAGATTCGAATGAGAGACAGGATTTGATTCTAAAATAAAACCCTAGTTTAAGTTTTAATTTATATATAGAATGAAAAGCAGTGGACCCAGCACTGATCCCTGTGGCACGCCTTTTGTTATTTTGAGATAGCTAGAGGTATTTCCCTCCGCCTGCACACACTGAGTTCTGTCTTTAAGGTAATTTAACAAACCAACTTACAGTTTGTTTTTCTATGGATTCAATTAAGTCATTTAAAACCTTAAGAGCTGCAAATATTACCCATTTATTTACTACATACCATAGTTTAACCATGGCATTTGTACAACTGTGGTAACAAATGGTAATCAAAATGCAAAAACAAAGACTTAGTTTTGCTAGAGTCAATTGGTTGTGGTCTGTGTTACTTGTGTGTTTCTTTATTTGTTTGTGTTGTGAGGATTTGCAGTGTGTTTCGTATTTGGTTTTGTTGCAAGTATTTGTAGCCCTCAGACTGATGAAGATGTTTTCTTTGTTTGCTGGTGCTTTTCTATTTGAATGTGTTTTCTGAAGTTGCAGCACTCGGCCACCGTAACATTCGAATGTCATTTAGCAAAATATTAACAGCGAACCATCAGTGAATTATATTTTGATATTTAATATTATGATATTAGGTTGAAGATACTGTAATCCATTAATGATGGGTGGTAGTTGAATGATAAACGATCTGAACTCAACACAATTATGTTTATACAAAGTAACTGAATGTGAGAAAATGACAGGTTTTTGTCCTCTCAAATTTCTAAAGCTACACAATAGAAAAGATTTGTAAAAGCGTCTGGAAAATGTCAAGCACCTTTTCAAAAGTTCATGAAAACAAAGCATTTTTTTTCTGTCAAAAATTGCAATTGTATATTTCAGTACAGAATGTAACAAAACACTGTTAAACTAAACTGAAACAAAACTAAAACTTTAAAAGGAGCTGATGGAGTGTGTGACGTTTGAGTTAAACAGCTCCTGCTTGTTTTCCTGGATCCTCCTCCACATCATCATAGTCTGTTATTGGAAAACAAGAGAATGATTCATGTATCGATACATACATTAAAATGCATTAAAAAAAAAACTAGCAACATTAAAAATAGCAGTAAATTTAAATTAATTTTTATGACCACAGAAATTGATAAAGTGATTATAAAGATTAAATGAAGGTATAATAACGTACCAAACATGTCACTCATATATTCTCTGACATTCTTCACATCATCATACTCCTCCTGAACACCCTCTGATATAAATGTGGCTATTATTAATTACATGAACAAACAGAAATATATCAGGGGTGACCAATCCAGCTGCACCAATCCCACTGGACTACATACTTTATTTGGCACAATAATTTGAAGAAAAATAAATAAACCCTGTTCCAATCTAGAAGGGTGTAAATTGAATCCCACACCTGCTTTATCACTGGAGAACTGTCGTATGATGACGACATCATCATAGCTTTCTGGCAAGTCATCTACTGTACAACAAAATAATGAAAAATTAAATGCATCCATCAAATGAAAAAATGTTGGATATTGAAACCATGCATACACATACACACACACACACACAATAAAAAATATACACATATACATACATATACATACATATATATATATATATATATATATATATATATATATATATATATATATATATATATATATATTTATATAAACACACACACATATATACACATATATATGAACTAAACCTGTAGCATGTCTCACTCCAACAGTGTTGACATCATCATAGTTCTCTGATGTGATTTGTAGCTTTTCTAAATGAGTTAAAAACAAAGAAAGAACAGACATTAGTCAGGACAGAAGGGAAAGATGGGATAGAAGTACAGGGGGTTCAATTTATTTGTACTATTGTTAATCAACATACTAATTGTTCAACTGACGAAACATCTTTCAAAACAAAAAACAAAACAAAAAAGACTTAAATAAATCAAAAACTTTTTTGAAAAAATTTGATCTAGAACCTTTGTAGAGTGCATGCCACTGTTAAGACTGTAAGTCTGTCGCTCACATCCTCATTTTTCATTTGCATGAAATATGCCATCTACCTTGACTAAGGTCTATAAACAGAAACAGGTTTACTGTTCACAGGCACAGAAGGTTAAAGAAGTGAAACCCATCAGCTGAAGTCACTCACCAGTTGGGCCTTTAGTGCTGCAGAAATCATTATGGTATTCAGGTGTGGTTCTTTCTGCAGATTTTGCTTTATTAAAAAATATAAAGGTGAGTGAATGAATAAGTAAAAACTATATCTAAATTATGTGTTGAATGTTGTAAATGATTTCCCACTAAGATAACATGCTATGTGAATGTTTTTAATTATATATGCATTACACAACATACAGTAAACAGGATTAAGTAGTGGGTGACATTAATATATTTAAGTCCTCCAACCTGAAAGAAGCTCATCAGCATCTTCATACCCAGAATGCTGTTCTCCAGAAAAGACACTTCCTGTTATAGAGTAGAACCATCAAACAGATGTTCACAAATCACAAATCTGCCAAAACCCCCACTTCCTTTTGATAACTCAACACTAATATTCTAATCAAATAACACTCAAGGTACCTCAAATAAATCATTGTGATTTATTCCACTCATCCCTCTGTATAAAGTGATTATCCTGTTTATGACTACAAATCTAATACTATGACAGTTACTCACCCCTCTGAGTGAAGAGACTGTGTCTGTTAGTGGATCTGTGCTGAATCTCCTCATAAACGGCCTCAGTCTTCATCTTGTGTCTCCTCTTGGAGAGAGCTGTGAGTGTAGACAGACAAACCTGCTGTCAGTTCACAACACATGACTGATCACACACTGAATAAGACACAATATGACAGTCTCTGGATCTCTCCTACCTCTCCTCATCACTCTGTTCTGCTGAATCAGTATAAGCAGTGGCACTAAGAGCAGTAAGAGCACAACTCCCAGAACAATCACAAGCACTGGGGGGACGGAGAGAGTTTGTGGAGGAGAGACTGATGTTGAGCGCACTGGAGGAGAAACTGGAGGAGAAGCTGATGTTGTTGAAGCAGGAGTAGTGGACACTAAAACATCTGTCACATCTGGCAAAACAGATACAAGTACATTCAAAGCTATGAATGTTCTGAATATTACACACTTTAACATGGTCTAAAAATAAATATTATTTCTCAGTATTTGGCTGTGACCTTCACAGGTGAGTCCAGCGTGCTCTTTGTGGGAGCAGTCAGTGTGGTTTTTCAGGGAGAGAGGACAGTCCCACAGGTGAATCTCATTCCCTCTGCACTCGACTCTGTTCATCCACACAACACCTTCACCAGCACCAAAGACTGAATTCCCATCAGCCCTTAGTGCTGCTCCACAACCCAGCTGCCTGCAGACCACCTGAGCATCGCTGATGTCCCACTGATCATCACAGACTGAGCCCCACACAGCGTTATGATACACCTCCAGCCTCCCAGAGCACCGGCCCTTACCTCCTCTCAGTCTGAGAGAAAGATGATCTAAAACGCCCATCCCAAAAAAGTAGATACATTTATTACCAGCAGAGTACTGTCAGAACAGCAGCGTTTGCACATGAGTATGTGTGTGATCTTTTGTATATTCCAAAAATAAATCCTGCTGGTATCTCATTAGAACAACATTATCTTATTTCCCTACTGAAGATAAAAGAAGAGGAGGAAAAAAATCCCCACAGCATATGCAGGTTCGATATGTTTTGAAGCATGGCAGCTGGTTTGAGCTGGTCTAAGCAACTAGCTCCTGCTCAGGACCAACTCATGACAAACTAAGGACCAACTCAAACCAGCTGCCATGTTTCAAAACATACCTAACCAGCATGTCCTGGTTTTTCAACAGGAGTTGCATTCATATTCATAATTTTCATGGTTGTTTCTATTAAATTAACTTACCTGAACATTGTCTCTGATGGGGAGATGTGGAGGATGTCAGAGAACTTCGAGGAGACTCATGGATCTCCTGCTCTGTAACAACAATTAAATTATTATTAAATGTATTCCACACATCTTCTCAAGCACTAATAATAAAAGATAAATCTTGTATTGTTTACTGTTTTACCTGAGCAGGTGATTTTGGCCACTTCATCGTCACGACAGTTATTCTGTCCCCAGAGAGAAGATGGACACTGCCATAAAGTGGAATCATGTGGTCGACATGTAACTTTATCCAGCCAGTTAGGAGCTGATTTCAGTCTTGATGTAGAATCAGACAAAACACCAGATCTTCCACAGTTCAGCTCTTGACAGATCAGACTCACTGTGTCTCTGTCCATCTGGTTTAAACACACATTACCTCAGGATCCATTGTAGAAAACTTCTACGTTCCCTTCACAGCCCTCAGTTAACCTGATCTCTTTAAACTCTACATAAAAAAAAAACACAAGTCAATTTTAAAATCACAAATTTGAAAAATTTGAGCATTATGGACACTTGAATCTTGAAATGATTGTGTAATAATTTATACTTAATTGCGGTGTAAACAATTTAGCAGCATGTTTACCTGAGCACACGACTCCTACATCCTCCTTGTGATTACAGTCATGTTTTCCCCAGTCTGAAGAAGAGCAGCTCCACAGGGACGTCTCATTCCCCTCACACTCCACCTCATCCAGCCATATGTGTCCAGAACCAGGACCAAACCAGGCTGGTACCTGCTGGTTACTGAGGGCCACTCCACACTGCAGCTGTCTGCACACCACATGGGCATCTTTAATATCCCAGGAGTCATCACACACTGTCCCCCATGAGCCGCTGTGAAAAACCTCCAACCTCCCTGCACAGTCTCCCCCAGAACCCACCAGCCTGATGGACCCTCGACCTGATATTCAGAAAAAGAAAAATACATTATTGATCACTAACAACTGAAGAATCTGTCCAGATGTTGTTGTTCTCACCAAGGCAGGTGATGTACAGCTGTTGTGTGGAGCTGCAGTTGAGAGTTTGTGGAGAGCTGCAGTTCCCCAGATGAGCTTCACTCCCAGAGCACTGGAAGCCCGTCACACACTCATGACTGTGTTCAGGACTGGATGAAGAGGAGCCGTAGAAGTTCAGCACAGAGCCACAGCCCAGCTGTCTGCAGACCACAGAGGATTCAGTGAGACTCCAGGAGTCCAGCAGAACTCTCCTCCAGACCTGATGGAGGAAAACTTCCAGCTCCCCCTCACACTGTCTCTCTCCAGACAACCGCACCAGACCATCGTGAAGAGCCAGAGAGGAATCTGAATAGTGATAGAATGTAATTAAATAGTGCTTATAAGATACATTTAAAAGAAAAAATAATCAGTAACATAAAACTTAAAGTCAAAAAAGGTTACCAGAGCAGATGACTCCAACATCTCGTCTGTGAGAACATTCAGCTCGACTCCATGAAGAGATGGAACATTCTGAGAGTTTTGTTTCATTCCCATCACAATCAAACACATCAGCCCAGATTTCACCACTTCCCTCTCCAAACCAGTCTGATCCCACAACAGACACAGCAATCCCACAATTCAGCTGTCTACAGAGGACATTGGCAGCTCTCATATCCCAGCATGCATCACACACTGTGCCCAACTCTTTGAGGAACTGAAGCTCCACTCTTCCAGAACAAGTGTCTGAGCCATTTATCAGTCTGAGATCAGTGTAACCTGAGCGAAGTAAAAAGAGTTCAGAAACAATGCATAAAACAACTTAAGCTAAGATGTCATTAGACTGATCACATTATAACTCAAACCTAAGACATGACCTAGTATCAAAAACAAACGAAGAGCTGCTAAATATTTATACTTAACCAGAGCAGATCAGTCCCACAGTGTTGTCAGTGGTGCAGTTGTGTTTGAGTGATGATATTAAACAGAATGAAATATGAGACTCATTTCCTCTGCACTGAATCTCTTGTGTCCACATCTGAGTGTCTCCTTTGTCAAAAGCAGCTGCTCCCAGCACCTGTACAGGAGCCCCACAGTCCAGCTCTCTACACACAACCTCTGCATCCTGCTGGTCAAAGACAGCGTCACACACTGACATCCACGTCTGATCATGAAGTATCTCTAACCTCCCAGAGCAGCGAGAACATCCAACTAGCCTGACGCCTGCAGAAGTGAGAGAAAATAAAAGTTCAATAACCACTGTTATCATAAACAACCACATTTATCTAAAATAAAAAAGGCAAGACTTTATAATAACATTTACTGAAATTATTGTTCCATTCAGTAATGCTGACAGATCATTATTTTATGTGCATTCAAATAGTTTCAAATGTTATTAAACTATGATACATATTTTGTGGAACTATTGATATTCTGTAACGGATATGCAGATCATCGATTCATGGGTTAAATTCAGGCATACAAATGAAACCCTTTTTGCACTAAATGCCTGGCCTGGCGCCAGCCTGGCTGGACTTAAATTAATTTACGATACCCGTGCAAGCCTCAAAGGAGAAATGAAAACCCCCAACCAAATTCCTGAACACACACACAAAAAGAAACCTTTCTTAGAAGTTCCTTACTTTCATCATTTTATTAATAATATGTATTTTGAATATGTTTTATGTGTACCATGGTCAGTGTTGTGGGTAACGCGTTACAAAGTAACGCGTTAGAGTACTCTAATTACTTTTTTCCTGAAATGTGTAACTTAACGCGTTAGTTTCGTGCGTAAGTAATCAGTAACTTCGTTATTTTTTTAAAAAAGTAATCCGTTATTTTAAGGAAAGGAAAATCCCGACTGCAACCTGCTTTTTGTCAGACAGTAGGCCCAGGTCTATTGTGCCACCTGCGGATGTATCAGCGGAGCCGAAGCTCTGTGATCGTAAAGTCAATGGCTGTGATACGTCTGTGCCCTGCGTCTGACCCTGTGTGTGTGTGGGGTTTTTTTTTTCCCGAACTCCCGGCAAGATAGCAGAGAGGACAGCGTTTGGTTTATGGAAGTACGCACATTATTTTCAATTTGTCAACGAAAAAGAAAAGAACATAACGGTAAAATGCACACTCTGCTTTGGTGAAAAGCTTCTGTCGACCGCCAAAAATTCTACCTCAAATTTATCGCTACGTTTTAATCACTACTTTGAAGAGTAAATGTAAGAGGACTGTGTTAAAGCGAATTTAGGCTTGTGACTGTGAGTGACACTTTAATAATAATTAGTTCGGCTATTAAGCGATTTGTCATGTGCCTGTGTGGCAGTGAAGGATTTAATTCGGTTTGTTATCATTTTTGTTTGACAGGCAGCTGTTAATTTCTGTTAGATCATTGGCTGGCTGGTTGTTCATCATTTCTAAATGGATTTAAATCTGCAAGCCTGTTTAAGGTTGTGTTTACAAGTAAGCATACTTGTACTTTGATAACTGCATTATTTAAAGTTAAAGAAAAATCAGGAGTTATCTTGTGGTGCTCATAATATACAGTAGCCTAGGCTACCCGGGCTGGGTAACGTTAGGTGCGAATTTTGATTAATAATATGTTCTGTGATAGTAAATAAATAAAACGCCATGTGGAATAGCCGATTGCTGACTGTCTTTCCTGTTATTGTTATCCTGCAGTGTTAATTTAGTCGGATGACTGACGTTATTCATTGTCGGGAGACGGGAGTCACGACTTCTAGGTGCATTTAAAGGGGCCGGGGGCTGTGTCTGTCATGTGTGAGCCGCTGCAAACGGCTTTTAATTTTTGGTAACGCATGAGTACTCTAACGCGTTACTTTTATGAAGAGGTAACGCTGTATCATAACTGATTACTTTTAATTGATGGTAACGTTGTAACCTAACTAACTACTTTACAAAGTAACTATACCCAACACTGACCATGGTTAATCCTGGTTATGCGAGGATTATAATTTTTCTAGCGTATAAATTGGAATTGTTTCTCCTCACTTTAACTTTCTCAAAGAGAGCCATGTTCTGCAACCCCCACTCCTGCAGGTCGTAAAATTTTACGACCACACAGGGCAACAGGACAGAAAATCTAATCCTTACAAAAGAATGGTAAAATGTACTCAAATGTAGTCTAAATGTATATAGTATTGTTCTTTTTGGTACATTAGTTGTTTCCCATATAAATTGAGACTATCTGCAATTTATTAGCGTGTGTTAATCTTTAAATGTGATTAATTCTGCATTTGAATGTAACTTCGTGTTTCTATCAGTTATATACATGTACTGTTTGGTGTTCTTGTAATCGTCATGCTTTGACAGACCCATTTATCTAAAGCAAAGTAATGAAAAATGTATTATTCTGGAATTAAGAACTTGCTAGAATATCCCTGATGAAATCTGACAAAACCAAAATCATTAGGGTAAGTGTTTCCACAGAGACAAAGAAACTTTTCCCCCGCTTCAGATCGCGGACGTTCATTGGATGTTCACGCGAAAAGAAGCGTGAACCATCCCAAGCCATAAGAACCGACCGGACTAGATCCGCCCTCTCTTCTCTTCTTCTCGTTCTTCGTTCTCGGACACGCTGCTCTCCTGTGCGACCCTCGTCGCTCCCGCGAGTCCCTCGGTGCGGCCTTGGGCCGCGCTCATTTCGCCTTCCCCCTCAGCACAGGGACTGAGGAGAGGAAAGCCATTGTCATGGCTCCTTTGGAAGCTTTCGTTTTTGTTGTTTGTTTTCTTTTCTTTACTAAGTTTATTCGACTATTCGCCTCTCCACACAAGGAAGACGAATTCTGGAACATTGTTTGTTGAACCTTTCAAATACTGCGCGAAGATGAACGAACACCCCTTTGCCACAAAGGACCACGTGACCCCACGCTCACGCCAAGATCCAGGCACCACGCTCACCCACTGGGCCATGCAAGTATCGTTTTCTATGGAGATTTAAATGCTGCTTTAAAGTGTTGCTATGATCTGATTGTTGTTGGCTTCCAAAAAGGTTACTGACTGATTTTCATACCTGAGCTCATTCTGTGATCTCTCTCGCTTTCTCCATTTACTCTCTCTCTCTCTCTCTCTCTCTCTCTCGCTCGCTCGCTCTCTTTCTCTCTCTCTCTCTCTTTTATTTGGATCCCGTTATGTCTTGTATAAAGGTTACTGTCTGTATTGTCGTACGCATATTTACTCTGTGTGATTTGTAGTTTCGATGTATCACTAGTTGAATTATTAAAAACCCTATATTAATGATTGGCTTGGACTCCACCCCACTCACATTACGAGTCACTGAGAGGTCTGATCTTTAGCTACAAGCTTTAAATTTAGAAACTAAATTTATCATAAGGATAGGATGATGTTTTCATCGCCAGAGAATATTTTTCCTTGAATTATAAGAAGTGATAACTTTATTGAAAATTGATAGGTCAATCTGGTTTGCTGGACAAACCACTGTTTGATTTGCAGTAATTTACAGTAAGAGATATCACAACAATTGATATGAAGAATGGAATATTGACATATTAATGAGTAAATTACAGTGCCCTGTGATTAGTATTGGTATAGGCAATTGAGCTATTTTTCATAATCAATAAAATTTAATGTAACTGTCATCTGAGATATATATTAATCATATTCCTGATTAATTATTCAAATTCCTTATATATCATTTGAGTTAATTATTCTGTAAAACTCATTGTTGTTACAATACTATCATTAGTCTTGGCCTTAGACGACTCCAAACCTGAAGGTGTACGGTACTTAATGCATTTTTTGTATAATCATTGCATTATTTGGATCTACATTTACACTTATGCATTTGGCACACATTTATGCAAATAGAAAAAACTACTAATTCAAGATTAACATTTTTTCAGTTCATGCATTCCGTGAGAATTGAACTTATGACCATGGTGTTGCCAACACTTGGTGTAAAAAAATAAATACAAATCATAATAAATCTTTGGAACTAAAATATAAGGCATGTGGATCAACAGTGATGTAATAGGTTACATTTTAGAACAGCTCACCTGAGCAGATGACCCCAGCATCTGTATCATGATTACAGTCATATTCATACAACATAACCGTTCCACAGTTCTTCAGTGTAGTTTCTGATCCAGTGCACATCATACGATTAGTCCAGATCGGTCCTGATCCTGGTCCAAAATAGGCATCACCCAGAGCATCTACAGGTTCTCCACAGTCCAGCTCTCTACACACCACTGCAGCTTCAGGCATATCCCAGCCAAAATCACAAACTGTTCCCCACTGACCTCTATGAAGAACCTCCACTCGACCAGCACAGCGACTGTGACCACCAACCAACCTCACATTCACACGGTCTGAATATTGAATACAGAAAACAAGAGAAGTAATACTTATGAACAGAGCAAACAAGACAGTAAGAAGAATCTCATAAAGAGAGAAAAAAAATCTTTCATACAAAGAGTCAGAAGATTTGACATAATATTTCAGTGAAGTAAAGTAAATTTGCTCAAACCTGCACACACCAATCCAATATCATTATCATGTGAACAGTTGTATTTGTGTGGCAGAGATGTTGGACAGAGGTGAATCTGAGACTCATTTCCTCTGCACTGAATCTCTTGTGTCCACATCTGAGCGTCTCCTTTGTCAAAAGCAGCTGCTCCCAGCACCTGTACAGGAGCCCCACAGTCCAGCTCTCTACACACAACCTCTGCATCCTGCTGGTCAAAGACGGCATCACACACTGACATCCACGTCTGATCATGAAGTATCTCTAACCTCCCAGAGCAGCGAGAACCTCCAACTAGCCTGACGCCTGAAAAAAAATAAATAAACATGGTTATGATTTAACCTTTCAGAACAAAACATGCACTACTTTTTTCTTTTTAACAAAATGCATTTGAGTTTACCTGAGCAGATGACTCCTGCACTCTTGCTCTGACACACACCTTGAAAACCCCATATGATAGATCCACACTTCTTCAGTGTGGACTCAGATCCAGTACACATTGCATTATTCATCCAGACTGGTCCTGATCCGAGTCCAACCTGAGCATCACTCACAGCATCTACAGGTTCTCCACAGTCCAGCTCTCTACACACCACTGCAGCAGCAGCCAAATCCCAGCCAACATCACACACTGTTCCCCACTGACCTTTGTGAAGAACCTCCACTGTCCCACTGCAGGGACTGTTTCCATTAACCAACCGCACATTTATTATTTCTGTGCACGGTAAGGGGGGAAAAATTGGAAGAGATCTATCAAAATTAAATAAATATTTCCTGTTGAAACAGTGAACACATACCTGTACACACCAGTCCAACATTGTCATGAGAACAATTGTTTTCATGTGATGGTGATATTGGACATAGGTGTATCTGAGACTCATTTCCTCTGCACTGAATCTCTTGTGTCCACATCTGAGCGCCTCCTTTGTCAAAAGCAGCTGCTCCCAGCACCTGTACAGGAGCCCCACAGTCCAGCTCTCTACACACAACCTCTGCATCCTGCTGGTCAAAGACAGCGTCACACACTGACATCCACGTCTGATCATGAAGTATCTCTAACCTCCCAGAGCAGCGAGAACCTCCAACCAGCCTGACTTCTGAAAGAACAAATAAATGAGCATCGCGTTAGTTCAGACAGGCCACCTAGTCACACTTGCATCAGCCGAAAGTCAGCTGTTCCTGACGTGTACCAATCCAGTCTTGACACCTATCACATGCGGTCTATTTAAATTCCCATTCTTACGTGTCTCTTCCATGGCATCACTGCTTGGAATTAACTCCCTCCTCCAACTCAATCAACTGAACCTGTAATCTGATCTAACTTTGTTCTTTCTTTACAGTCTCTTCATTGGAAGCAGTCTCGGTCACTTTTTGTTTACAACTCATGAAATTGTGAATTGTAATTATGTATGCTTATAATGTTTATGTTCTGTACCCCAGGGGGTTTGTCTTACTGCTCTCCCCGCTCTGTTGAAGCATGGCTGCATGGACAAGTGTGTGAAGTGTTGCCCAGAACATAACCATACCGCCAACACTAACTGTATGCAATATAACTGTCATAAATATACTTGACGGAAGTGGTCCGGATTGAATTATAGTTCTGTCAGGACCACTATTGTAAAAATGAAACTAAGCATACAGTTTGGGTTGGTGGCATGATTCTGTTCTGGGTAAGAACTCCCTGCCCATTCATGCAGCCTGTCATGAATGAGCAAAGAGAGAGCTGCAATAACCTTGTAAGAGTTAACAGAACAGAACCAGATATAGCAGACATTAATGCTCTTAATAACCTTTTAAATGTAACAACCAGTGCTGTCAAAATTAGCGCGTTAACGCATGCAATAATTTTTTCCAGTTTAACTGCGTTAAAAATATTTTTTTGAATTGTGTTAATTTAAATGCAGAATATCTTCACATGAAACATGAGAAATTTCAGGTGCATTGTTGCCAACTTAGCAATTTTGTTGCTAAATTTAGCAACTTCTCACACTACCCTAGCAACATTTCTTCCAAAAAGCACCTAGCAAGAAATTTTGCCATTTTTTTTTTTTAATTTGGCAACTTCTAGCAACTTTTGAAAAGTGACTCAAACAATAAAAAGGCACACATTTTCCTTCTAAATTACATAATAGGAAACCAAAGATTTCTAGTAGAACACATCACATGAATCAAATTAGCTGCTATTTGCAATTGTTCAATTTAATAATAATAATAATAAATATAGCTGCAAGCAGCGATTACAGGCCCAAGCAATCCACCGACAAATTGAGGAGCTAAGCTTGGCATGGAGCATCACACCAAATGCAACAATGAGCAATTACTTCAATTTTAGGATGATTGTAGCATGATTTATTGGCTTACCAAGTGTGACCAATAGATGGCACTGTTATCAAATTGATATGTTGTGTGACACACACTAAGTTTGGTATCAATAAGCCAAAGCAATGCAGAGCTAAAGCTTCAATTGACATTTTAGCATTATGCCTCAAATTCGTTGCTGGAGCATGCAAAAACGGATTTGTCTATAGACACAAAATCCATAACATTTTGTCAGCACAGTCTCTAGATTATCTCACTCATGGAATATTTTGAGACCATTTTCATTACAATAGGCTAATGCAATAAAAAGTTATTAGCATATGAGGTATGGTCAGTGTGAAGTGACAGTGATACATACAAAGTTTGGTGCAAATATGTCAACGCTTTGCAGAGATATATCCTCAAATGCATTTGGTACCGTGCCTAAAATTTGTAATGGTGCTGTATGAAAACGGTAATGTCAATCAACACAAAATGCTTAACTTTTTGTCAGCATTGTCTGAAGATGATCTGACTCGATTTAGTAGAAAATTGGACCAACAGGAGTTAGAAAAGGTAGGATTTTAACATAAATCATAATTGCGGACAGGGAGTTCAGATTTCCTTTGGTATTCCTTTGGTATAAATTGGTATGTCTATCGTCGGCTCAACCCAAGGAATATTTTTAGATCAGTTTCATTACAATAGCCTAATGCAATCAAAAGTTATTAGCATTTTTGGAAATTTCATAATTGAAGGTTAATGAATGGTTTATTACTCTTGGCCAATAGGTGGCGCTTTTACCAAATTGATGTGACATGGTCAGTGTGAGTTGACAATGACACATACAAAGTTTGGTGCAAATATGTCAAAGCTTTGTTGAGATACAGCCTCAAATGCATTTTGGCATCCTTCCAGTAAATTCGTTGATGCTAAATGAGAACCATTTCGTACATCGACACGAAATCCATAACTCATAAATCCAGTGGGGTCTGAAGATGATCCGCGTCAAATTTGGTGAACATTGGACTAACGGTCTAGGAGGAGTTAGAAAAAGTAGATTTTCAACATTAATCAAAATGGCGGACAGGAAATATGGCTAATTTTGGCATAATTGGTATCGATGTTCTCGGCATGATGCAAAGATTATAGGGAGACTATTTTCATTTCAATAGTCTAATCTATTAAAAGTTATTAGCATTTTTAGTTTTCATTATAACTCTTAACCACAAGGTGGCGCTGCCACCAAACTTTTTGAGTACCTTATATGGAGCTGAATATTTTTGTAATTATTTTCGTAACGATATTTTTGTAACGATACGATAAAAAATACAGCATTTTAAAACATAATTCAAAATGGCCGACGCCTAAAATGGCTGACACGGGAAATCTGGACATCATTCGACTTTTTTTTTGGTTCGAATTTTGGGGTTAATTCGACTCGGCATGAGCCAAGGATTCAGAGGAAAAAAGAATTTTCATTTTCTGGCTTACAGTTCAAAAGTTATTAGCATAAAAATATTGACATTTTGGACAAGTGGTGGCGCTAGAGAGTTGGAGTTAGAGACTTCAAGTTTGCTATAGTTAATGTTGGGACTGTCCTCTATCAGTGTGCCAAATTATAAAACTTTCCCGCAAGCGGTTCTATGGGCTGCCATAGACTTGCGGCGGAAGAAAATAATTACGCTAACGGATACAATAGGTGCCTATTGTTCATTTATGATAAACCTTATTAATAGCTTGTACCTGCAATTGTTTATCTGTTAGTACACAGTAAGAAAAATCACATTTACATTTAGTTATTTAGAAGACTTTTATCCAAAGCAATTTACAAATGAGGACAAATGGAAGCAATCAAAAAAAAAAAAAAAAGAAAGAGCAATGATATGTAATTGCTATAACAAGTCTCAGTTAGGTTAAGCGCAGTACACATAGCAAGGGCTTTTAAATAATATAATAAATAAAAAGAAAACAGATAGAATAGAAAAAGAATAGAGCAAGTTAGTGTTAGAGGTCTTATATATATATATATATATATATATATATATATATATATATATATATATATATATATATATATATATATATATATATATATATATATATATATATATATATATATATATATATGTATATATATATATATATATATATATATATATATATATTTTAGTGGTGGGCATAGATACATTTTTTAATCTAGATTAATCTCACTGTGATCTTGAAATTAATCTAGATTAATCTTGATTAATCTAGTTTAAAATGGCTCATCCGAATTCTGCCGACGGCATTCAGAATATGTGTGTTACCCAAATAAAACTGACAAACTAGGTGGTGCATTAGAAAAGGGGCTCATCTCTTGTTTCCAAAAAGCATCACAAAGTGCTATGTATTTGTCAGCACAAGAACAAAAATAAGCAAATTCGATGTTCAAGTGTTCTGAGACGACAAATACAAATCGTGCATGAGCCCTGAACACCAAGGGCCCATTCCTCATACGTCGCTTATTACATCCGAGATCAAATGACACATCCAAGATGATATCATCGTGCTAATCATGATCCGGCTAATTGGGTTCTTCGAACACACTTGTTGTGTATGATTAGTATCGCTGGATTGAGTTATCTGAGATAATTGCGCGTTCATGTGTTGGCTTAAAAGGGGATATGTATTGATACTCGAAATCATGATCAGCAGTGCAGCGATTGGCTGGTGGCAAGACGGCAATGTAATGACATCATATAATTTAAAACGACACCTGAAGGAAAAATTTCTGGACTTTTATAAGGAAACAGCCAAGCAAACAAAACTACATAAATTTTATAATAGATACATGAAAGAGATATGTTTTTTTTTTTCATGATTCCCAATTATTTAGATTTGCAATTTATAATAGTTGTGCAGTCTTTACATTTTTATTTCAATTTAGAAATTATCTATTCATTTCATTTTATATTTGGACAGATTTGTTACGTGACAGCATTAATGAAAGTTTCTTAAGGGTCAATATCATGTTATCTGCATCTCCTGCGCTCCATCAAGCCACTCTTATAATAGCAGTCGTCACTCAAAATAATGCACGACTCTATTATCTGTTTAGCATGTGTGTAAGACTCTAATACAATTATGAAGTAATAATTTTATGACAAATAAATATTTCAGTGAGTAAAACTGGCTGTGTCTATAGTGGGCTGTTATCAACTACACAGCATTTTTATATTATTTTTAATTATTATTTTTTTTAATGATTATTATTTTAAATTATTGTCGCTGGATCAGTACGATACTCTTGTAATAAAGTAGCGGTGGTAGCACACATATTTTGAGTATCAGTTCTGGTTGAAAAGAAGCGATCTAATCCTGTTTACATTAAATAATGTATGTGCTCCCGAGCAGGTTTAAGCTTACGGACCTGTTGCTATGACAGCTCTGATTTGGCATGATCTTGGATCATTTGGTTCTTCGAAGCTCATCCCGGAGCTGCTGTCATAGCAACAGGTCCGTAAGCTTAAACCTGCTTTATTACAAGAGTATTGTACTGATCCAGTACATCCCCTTTTAACATGAACGCCCAACACATGAACGCGCAATTATCTCAGGTAACTCAATCCAGCGATACTAATCATACAAAACAGGTGTGTTCGAAGAACCCAATTAGCCGGATCATGATTAGCACGATGATATCATCTTGGATGTGTCATTTGATCTCGGATGTAATAAGCGACGTACAAAGAACGGGCCCCAGGAGTGTTAACATTTGAAGTTTGCTTTGTCGAAATGTAACTATTTCTGTAGGCAAGACAGAAGCTACTTCTCAACCAGCACATGCCTTGAATATGTGCGCAATGCGCATAACTATTAATGCTGCACAAATGTGGCATAAATGTGTTTACACAGGAATAGGATATTAATGTTTAAAGATGAAATTATGAAATTCAAAAATAGAAAATTAACGTATTAATTAGTGTTCACTATACACTATCTAGCACACATTTAAAATTTGTGACAGTTTTGCCTTCTGGGTACTGGAAGTGTTGTTGCTGTTTTTTTTTCAACCATACATTTCTTATCTTTGTGCACATTGTGCACATCAGTCTAAAATGTTGTGAGTGCTATATATTGAATGAACAGCACAACTCAGGTGTAGTCACAATTGTGCAAATGTTACCTGAGCAGTAGACTCCAGCATCTTTAGCATGATCACAGATTCCTTGGTCCCATCCTCCTGATACACAGTCCTTCAGTGTGGATTCTGAACCAACACATCTGACAAAAACCATCCAGATTGGTCCTGATCCTTGTCCAAAGTGTGCATTACCCAGAGGATCTACAGGTTCTCCACAGTCCAGCTCTCTACACACCACTGCAGCATCAGCCAAATCCCAGGCAACATCACACACTGTTCCCCACTGACCTCTGTGAAGAACCTCCACTCTACCAGCACAGCGACTGTTGCCACCAACCAACCTCACATTCACACGGTCTAATATTTTAAACAATTGAGAGAGAGAAAGATATTGTGAATTAATATTGTCATCTGAAACGCTACATTGTAATCGAACATCTTGAAGCAAAAAAAAAAATAAATCCCACAATATTCTGACCAATTCCAGAAAGCAACATTTCTTCACCCCTCTCTCTGTTGTTGTTGTTTTTAATTTGTGTACTTACCAGCTGTGATGAGTTTTACAACTGCAGACAGTAAAATGAACATCAGGCATCTTCCCATCATCCTCAGCATGATTAACACCCAGTGTACAAGCTTCTCCGCTCTGATGATACAGAAGTACAGGCATCCTCTTAATGAGAGAGAAAGAGGCCCAACACCCTCCAATCACACTCGCTATTACCTTATTAGACACAACAGAGGAAATCATCAAAGAACTTCAGTGACAAATCAGAGGACACTTTTCTGATTTTCTCCATATATAAACTGTCAGTACTGATTAACTCCTCCTCCGCACACATCAGTGAAGGGAGGCACACAGACACACACAAACACACGATTTGCAGGAGACAGGAAACTCTCCAGTTTATTTACAGCATCAAAGTCAAACACCTGCAGAGATGACATAAAAGCACAGATAACAAACTGAAAATGTCCAAAATTAGTGTATATATCATATCATAAACTCAACTCAGTAAAACTGTAAAATTACATAAAATGACATTTGAGTAAATAAAGGCTTACCTTTGTATAAGGCTTAATAGACTATGAGAGAAATTTAGTGAAACCTTAACATCCCACATAGCAAACGGACTTGGCCCAAATGTTGCCTCGAGTTGGCACTGCTGGCACTGCTTTTCAACCAGAGCTGGGCCATGTGTAGCACTGATGGCACGGGTGGATCACAGCAAACAATATGAGGGCCGATTGTTGGTGGGAGGAGTGTGGCCCACATCAGGCTAAGATCTGGCAGCATATAATGTGACCCATGATAAACAAGATAAATACAATATTGCATGATAATGGTTAAATGATCACATACATTTTAAGTGTATTATTGTTTAAATATAATCTTTAAAATGGTCAAAACATGATAAATTTCAAAATTAAGCAATTCAGTAAATCAGTCAACTGCATTAAACTGCACTTAATTATAATTTTATACTATATTATTATTCTCAACAAAAGTAATTTTGCTCATTTTGCTAACAATAACAGTTCCAAACAAGGATCACAGCACTGTTTGCATCTCTGAGCAATGGACAGTGTTAACTTATTGAATGAATCATCTTTTTGAATGAATTATTGAATAAATGACTCAGTGATTCACTCATTAACACAGTCAAATGCTTTGTTTCTGATTGAATAAGCCTTTTGAATTAATCGGTTGAATCTCAAAGACTCACTCATTAACATTCACTTGCTGTCAACCCCATGTTTTAAATGATTTCAAATGTCCGTATTCAACGTTTTATGTTAAAAACAAAACATTAGTCCTTTTTATACATCTGTATCTGCAGTTTAAATTAATCCATATCTCTTCTGAAATACATAAACTGTGTAAATGCATGCCATTTCAGATGAAGATTCCAGAAATGTTTATGTTAGAATGAAAGACACAAAGTTCTGGAACAAGTGCTACTTATTCTTACCCACAAATACAAAATTGAAGAAATAGTTAAAACTAAACACAATCTTGCTACTCAAGCTGTGTATGAGCATTTATACATACATATATATATATATATATATGAAGTGTTCAGATGCAAAAGCCTCTAAATGCCATCTGAAATTTTCATCTAAAATTAGGATTTTTATCAAGTTTCTATACTTATGTTCAGTTATTTCACTTTAATAGCCTGGAAAAGGACCTGCACATTGCCACTAAAGTAAAATGACTCAACCTATGCATTAGGAGCTTAATAAAAATCCTAATTTTAGATGAAAATTTCAGATGGCATTTAGAGGCTTTTGCATCTGAACTCTTCATATATATATATATATATATATATATATATATATATATATGTGTGTGTGTGTGTGTGTGTGTGTACAGTATATATATATGTGTGTGTGTGTGTATATATATATATATATATATATATATATATATATATATATATATATATATATATATATATACACATACACACATCTAAATTGATGTACTGTTACCTAAGTAGTAATAATGCTTTTGCCTAAGTACAAATATGTAACCCTGTGATTAATGCTATATGGGGAAAATGTTTTGTGTAACTTTACTAACATTAAGAAAACTGCTTATTTGCATGAAATGTATGTAGTGAATGATTTAGAGTAGAAACACTTATGTATTAGAAATAGTTTTTATGATAAAGAGACACTATAGTAGTTAATATGTATTTTACAGACGGTAAAGAGGAAAAAGAAGAAAAGGGCTCAAAGGTACTGGAAAGCATTGCGAGGTAAGGAAATGAAAGCCTTGACAGAGGATTTGGCAGCACTCCAGGTGATGACAGCAGGAGAAAGCTTGGCAGCAATGGTGGACCGTCTACATATAACAGACTGACTCGACGGACGGATCCTGAATAGCGCAGTGTCCCTCGACGGCTGATTCCAGCTGATTATCTCTTAATTTTGTAACTCTACTGTTGTACCATTTATATAACTTTTGTTAACTTTAATAAAAAAAGTTATATAAACTTATATTATATTAATTACAAGTTATTGTCTAAAAGAGTAGTAATTTAAGAGCCGTAAGCAAGAACTGACCACAGGGAAGTTGTAAAATTGTAATCGTAATGTTTATAGTGTTGTCCAGAGTCGACTTTCCTTACCTACCTGAGAATAATAAATAAATAAATAGGTAAAAGGTGTATAGATAAAGGAGACACTATAAATAAATATATAAAACATAAATATAATATGCTGCTTTACCATTTTGCAAGTACAATAAATACATACTTTAAGACTTTTACTCAAGTAATATTCTGAACGGTGACTTCTACCAAAGTCATTTTCTGGTAAGATATCTGTACTTTTACTTGAGTATGACTTTCAGGTACTTTATACACCACTGCATTACTGCATTCCTGACATAAGTCAGACCCTCAGTCACCTCACAGATACAAACACAATTCAAAAAAAAAATCACACTCAGGAATACAAACATAATTCAAAATAAAGCAAACTTAAGGCATATCATCACATTTATACTCTTCATCTCCGATTTTCTCATAAATGATCACTCTCTTAAGTTTGTAAAAGAAAGCTTTTTGTATGGGGACAGACCCTATTTCAAGCAAGCAAACAGTATAGATTCAGATAGGCCTGAACATTACTTATTTCAAAGAAAAAATATCATAAATCTCATACATTTAACACATTTCACTGTAGCTTCCGCTACTGGTTGTCTCTTCATCAATTGCTTTCTCCCCACTCAAATCCATGATAATGTCTTCATTGTACACAGTCATTTGAACCATTTGATGGGAAACACTAGACTTCACCAGTCTCTGTACTGAACTGGATATCAACTGAAAAATACATGGTAGACATAACAGCAGCAAAAATCATTTAGCAGCATTATGTGTATGCTCAGGCTCTTTTACGGCCATTCTCATCTGGGTGATGATATTGGTAACGTTGTCACTGTAGTCTGGAATATGAAAACAATATGATGTACCCAACCATGAGGCTCATGTTTATCTTTTCACTTGCGCGCAGACTACTTCGATGCTGTTTTTCAGTCTTAACGTTGCTCTTCCCGCTGATTCTTGGTTCTGGCCTTGTTGACGTGTATGTCTCCACTCCTTTCTGTGGGACCTTTCTGCAGTGGCTAGCCTGGATCCACATTGCTCTCTCTGCTACTTTCACAGCCGTGTGAGTGATCAGAAGCACCTGGAACAGTCCCAGACACCTTTTCGCCTTCCAGCTCTTTCTCCTCAGATCTTGTACCACCACAAAATCTCCGGGTTTCAGGTTATGCAACGGTGTTTCAGCAACCTTCCTACTGAGCAGCTTTCACCTGAACACAGACATTAGACAACAGAGAAGACATTCCCTTGCAATAACTCAACATGTCATGCTCACACACCTCTGTTGATGGTAGCTGTTGTTTACCTCCCCCTCTTTACCCATAAATGGTGGTTTGCCAAAGAGAATTTCAAAAGGGCTCAGGTTTACTCAGGATCGCTTTCTCATTCTCATGTACATGAGAATGATTGGGAGCACCTTAACCAATGTGAGTTCAGTTTTCTCACAACACTTAGCCAATTAGATTTTTATTGCCCCTACACAAAATGTGTTTCATTGTCTGAACTGCTTTTTCGTGGAATTTCCCATCTCGGGACTATTTCAGTCAGCAGAGCCTTTACTACTGCTGCTGCATCCTATTTGGACATTGGGAAGACCTCTACCCATTTGGACCACATGTCCACAAATACCAAACCATTTTTCCTTCCCTTCACATGGGGACAGTTCAATGAAATCCATCGGGGCTGTCTGGGATACCAGAGACATTTTTATGCCTCTTGCCACATTATGTGTATTATAAATGACACACCTTTTGCAAAAGAATTCTGCATAAATTTTGAACCCCTTTGTAAACCACAATTCTTTAATTTGCATAATCAATCAATCAATCAATCACCTTTATTTATATAGTGCTTTAAACAAAATACATTGCACCAAAGCACTGAACAACATTCATTTGGAAAACAGTGTCTCAATAATGCAAAATGATAGTTAAAGGCAGTTCATCATTGAATTCATTGATGTCATCTCTGTTCAGTTGAAATAGTGTCGGTTTTAATTTGCAATCAAGTCAACGATATCGCTGTAGATGAAGTGACCCCAACTAAGCAAGCCAGAGGCGACAGCGGCAAGGAACCGAAACTCCATCGGTGACAGAATGGAGAAAAAAACCTTGGGAGAAACCAGGCTCAGTTGGGGGGCCAGTTCTCCTCTGACCAGACGAAACCAGTAGTTCAATTCCAGGCTGCAGCAAAGTCAGATTGTGCAGAAGAATCATCTGTTTCCTGTGGTCTTGTCCTGGTGCTCCTCTGAGACAAGGTCTTTACAGGGGATCTGTATCTGTGGCTCTAGTTGTCCTGGTCTCCGCTGTCTTTCAGGGCAGTAGAGGTCCTTTCTAGGTGCTGATCCACCATCTGGTCTGGATACGTACTGGATCCGGGTGACTGCAGTGACCCTCTGATCTGGACACAGACTGGATCTGGTGGCCACGGTGACCTCGGAACAAGAGAGAAACAGACAAATATTAGCGTAGATGCCATTCTTCTAATGATGTAGAAAGTACGGTGTTATGTGAAGTGTTCCGGTTCCAGTTTACCTAATTAATGCAGCCTAAAAATCCTTTAACGGATTTGGATATTAAAAGCATATTAGTATGTTATGTGTATGCCAGGTTAAAGAGATGGATCTTTAATCTAGATTTAAACTGCAAGAGTGTGTCTGCCTCCCGAACAATGTTAGGTAGGTTATTCCAGAGTTTAGGCGCCAAATAGGAAAAGGATCTGCCGCCCGCAGTTGATTTTGATATTCTAGGTATTATCAAATTGCCTGAGTTTTGAGAACGTAGCGGACGTAGAGGAGTATAATGTAAAAGGAGCTCATTCAAATACTGAGGTGCTAAACCATTCAGGGCTTTATAAGTAATAAGCAATATTTTAAAATCTATACGATGTTTGATAGGGAGCCAGTGCAGTGTGGACAGGACCGGGCTAATATGGTCATACTTCCTGGTTCTAGTAAGAACTCTTGCTGCTGCATTTTGGACTAGCTGTAGTTTGTTTACCAAGCGTGCAGAACAACCACCCAATAAAGCATTACAGTAGTCTAACCTTGAAGTCATAAATGCATGGATTAACATTTCTGCATTTGACATTGAGAGCATAGGCCGTAATTTAGATATATTTTTGAGATGGAAAAATGCAGTTTTACAAATGCTAGAAACGTGGCTTTCTAAGGAAAGATTGCGATCAAGTAGCACACCATAATCATTCCCCCTTTCGATGTGTGGTCTTTCCCATGCATCGACTTAGCATAGCGAGGAAAGAAGTGTTTGGGTAAACAAGGCTTGCCATCTCCACTCATCCATACTCCATTCACCACTTCACAGCCACTCTGTTTCCATTTATCTCTATCCTGCCCTGTCGCAAATGTCTGCATGCTCTGTAAAGATGAAGAAATATCAGGGTTATTTTCAGATAACAAAATATACTCTGATGATTTTGAACAGAGCTGTACCTGCTGTCAGGGTCAAAGGTTCCAAACTCCTCCTTAGGGCTTCGTTGTAACCTTTGCCCTCAAATTCAAATACAAATCAGAATTGGCTGTCTTTATCAACTGGCACGCTAAAAAATGCATTTGCCAAATCTACCGCTGAGAAGAATGTTGCATCTTGTGGTATTTGTGACAAAATTGTGTATGGATTTGGCACTGATGGAGCTCTTTGTCTGACAGCAGCATTCACAGCCTGTAAATCCTGTACAAATCGCCACTCTGTGGGCTGACCCTCATCCCTTTTTCACAGGAAAAATTGGAGTGCGAACTGGAGAATCATTGCATGGCACCATTATCCCCTCTCTTAATAGTGACTCAAATACTGGTTTTATGCCAAGAATTGCTTCTAGTTTTAGAGGGTATTGACGTTGACATGGTCTGTAACCAGATTTTGGGGTGACCACAACTGGTTCACATCCTTTAATCAAACCCACATCATATTTGTGTTTTGCCCATAACTCTGATGGCACTTCGGCTAATGCTGGGTGTATATCTGAGGCACAAATAATTGTTATGCAATGATTTTCCCTTTCTCTTTTGTCAATGGGTTCCACAACTCTCTCTGTCTCAATGTCATGCTTGAACTCAGACATAAACTCTCACTGTGACACCTCCCCCCCCACCCACCCACACACACACACACACACACTCTATCTGTCTCCAGTCTTTGGCATAAACACAGCTTTTCACAAACAGTTCTAATCTGGGCCCTGTCTGGCTCCTGTCCTCGGAAAAGTGATAAGTGAGGCACAGAATCCTCTGCCATTAAGTAAAACTGAAGCTGTTTTTCTGTCAACTGAAACTGCACACAAATTTTCTGTCCAAAACATTTTATCAAAATGTGAGGTTTCTCCTTTCTCCCCCTCAAACCAGTCTTTTTCATACTGGTCATCTCGTTGTATTACAACATGTGACGTGCAATGCAATTTGTCAGGCAGCATAATCTCTCTGTCAAATGGTTTTGTTCGATTTTTAGCCAGTTCACACATCATTTCAGCCCAATCAGAATTTATGATGTGCCATTCATATGACCATTTTGGTTCTGCTTGCAGACAGCAAATCTGCTCTTTCTCTGCCACTCGGACACCCCCAGAGTCTGCAATCAGTGTCAAATTTAGTTTGCACAATAAATCTCTCCCCATCAAAGGCACTGGACATGCAGGGGTGTATAGAAAAGCATGCCTCAGCACCTCGCCCCCCTGTTTCACAATTCAGAAGCACTGTGAATCTTTCACAAATTACGTGCCTTGATGCAGAAATTGACTCATTAATTTCGCCTGTTAATTGTGGTTGGCACTGCAAATCACATGGCTGTATAGCTCTCTCTCTCTCTCTCTCTCTCTCTCTCTCTCTCGATATATATATATATATATAGAATAGTTTATATACTGTTATAAATGCTATTGCTCTGCATTGTTCATATACTTTATTTATCACCTGCTGGAGATTTTTTTGGACTTGAAAAAAACAAAACCGAAAACAACTGTTTTCATACAGGATAGCTGGACGCTGTTGTCCATATTAAGAATTTCCTGTTATGACTTTCTGCACAAGAGCACCCTCAGTCTTCGAGTATGAATGAAACATATGGAATGCAGAATTCGCAGGATTAATAAACTCTGCTGTCTGCCGCTTCTCTCCTGGTGAAAATGAACTGAGCTTGCGGTTGCTGCTTGTCGGTGCAGTACAGAAGGGATGAAAGGGGCGTTTCAGCGCCGCCCACACATTCAAACAAATATTAAAGCATAATCTCATTTTTTACCCACAAACAAAAATACGAAAAATCCAGCTATTCGTTTTCCGTTTCTTAAACAAAACGAAAAAACCAAAATCAAACCGTTTCTCATTTATTATTTAGCCTATTTTTAAATAATAAGGCTTCCCTTTGTCCCCTTAGAAAGCCCAAAGTGACTAATATGTGTTATGTTCCTAGGAATGAGGGCCTTGGTGAATCAGCAACATCTACTGAGAAACATAGTCACCTTATAATGGTAACGGTAAATGGTCAGCATGCTCAGGCTTTGGTTGATACAGGTAGTACACAAACTTTGGTCAAATCTGACTTGCTAAATTGTGAAATGTTGAACTATGGTGATACTGTGTGCTTGGGATGTGTACATGGGGATGAACACATTTATCCAACTGCGGAGGTCTCTGTAGTGATAGAAGAACAAGTATACCTGTTAAGGGTGGGGGTGGTTGAGAAACTAGCATTTGATGTGGTGTTAGGGGAAGATTTTCCTTATTTAACTGATTTGGTGGGTTCCGTATCCAAAATGTGTGCAGTAGTTACAAGGTCCCAGACCAAAGGATTGCAACCCCTTCCCAATGCTGATGGTGATCTGTTCTCTAATGCAGGGAAGGATAGAAAAAGTAAAAAACAGAGACGACAAGAGAAGCATAAGGGGAAAGATAGGATACAAGAGAGCTTACCAAATTTACCCGACTCTGGGTCCGAGTTGATTAACTCTCATTGGCTGGTTCCTGAAAATTTTAGGGAATTGCAAAAGGAAGATGTTGCTTTACAGCCCTTGTTTGCAAAAGTGTGTGAAGTGGATGGTAAGCCTGTAGGGGTACCAAAGTTTGGGGGGGATCGGTATATTTTAAAGAACAATCTTTTGTATTTGGCTGATCTCGAGAGTCCTAGATTAGTGGTACCTAAAGCACTGCATCAAATGATTTTACATCTGGGCCATACCATCCCTTGGTCAGGGCATTTAGGCAGACAGAAAACGTATGAGCGAGTCAGCCAAAGATTTTATTGGCCAAAAATGTACCAAGATGTGCAGGACTACTGTAAAACTTGTACTGAATGTCAGATGGTAGCACCTGTTCGAACGGCTGATAGAAGTTATCTGCAACCGTTGCCCATTATTGGAATTCCATTTGAGCGTATAGGGATGGATATCATCGTTCCCTTGGTTAAGAGTAGTTCTGGTCACCAATTTGCATTGGTGATCTGTGACTATGCTACCCAATATCCAGAGGTGTACCCCTTGCGTTCAGTTCAAGTTAAGCACATCGTGAGATGTTTGGTAAACTTGATTTCAAGGGTTGGAGTTCCATCTGAGATTATCACTGATCAGGGAACAAACTTTATGGCTAAAGTGATGAAGCTATTGTATAAACAGCTAGGCATTCAGGGAATTAGAACTACACAATTTCATCCTCAAACTGATGGTCTTGTCGAACGGTTTAACGGTACCTTGAAAAACATGCTGAAGAAGTTTGTCGATGAGTCTGGGAGGGATTGGGATAAATGGATTCCGTTTCTTCTCTTTGCTTATAGAGAGGTCCCTCAGTGTTCAACCGGATTCTCACCTTTTGAACTTTTGTTTGGCAGGCAAGTTCGTGGGCCCCTGGACGTGCTCAAAGAAGGGTGGACATCAGAGGAACCAGCCCAGTGCAGTATTGCTTCATATATCTTACAGATGCGGGACAAATTGGAGAACTTTAGAACTCTGGCTAAAGAAAATTTAGCTGCCGCCCAACGACGACAAAAGGTATGGTACGATACACATGCCAGGGGAAGGAACTATGAACCTGGGCAGAAAGTTCTGCTATTATTACCATCCGGTATCAGCAAGCTGTTGGCAAAATGGCAGGGGCCGTATGTTGTGACCAGAAAACTTGGTCCAGTAACCTATGAGATTTTGTGTCCCGAAAGAAAACAGCCTAAGCAGGTCCTACATGTCAATCTCCTGAGAGAATTTAAGGAGAGGGGGTCTGATCTGACAGGTCCAGAGGATGTCAAAGACCAAGTGATGATGGTGAGGGCCATAGAGGAGGAAGAGGATGAACCTGATATGGAACCAGTTCGTTCGTTGCTGAAGGCCCCAGAATGCTATTCAAGCTTAAATAACCAACAACAACAGCAACTAACTGAGGTACTTCAATCTTTTCCCTCTCTTTTCCAGAAGAGGCCTGGAAGGACTGAGATCCTAACACACAACATCATCCTGAAAGACACTACTCCCATACGACAGAAGCCCTGTCGAGTCCCAGAGAAGATGGTGGAACAGTTAAAGACTGAGATCAAGACCATGTTGGAAATGGGGATTATAGAACCCTCGAAAAGTGAGTGGTCAAGTCCCATCCTGTTGGTCCCTAAAAAGGATGGAGGAGTTAGATTTTGCACTGACTTCAGAAAACTAAACAGTGTCTCATGCTTTAATTCTTATCCGATGCCTCGTATTGATGAGTTGATTGAGAGACTGGGTAAAGCATCCTTTATGACCACATTAGATCTGTGTAAAGGTTATTGGCAAGTGCCCCTTGATCCTTCTTGCAAGCCCTACACAGCCAGGTTATTGGCAAGTGCCCCTTGATCCTTCTTGCAAGCCCTACACAGCCTTTCGATCTCCTTCAGGGTTATATCAATACACTGTTATGCCTTTTGGATTATATGGAGCACCAGCCACCTTCCAAAGGTTGATGGACCGTGTACTTACGGGGTGTGAGCAGTATGCAGCCGCATACCTTGATGATGTGGTGATATACAGTGGATCCTGGCAAGAACATCTAAGGCATCTTGAGGATATCCTAAAGAGGCTTCAGGAAGCTGGGCTCACCATTAACACCACCAAATGTTCATGGGCTCAGACGGAGGTCAGGTATTTGGGGTACTTACTGGGACATGGTCAGATCAGACCACAGGTGGAAAAGCTTAAGGCTATCCAAAATATTGCTCGCCCGCAGACTAAAAAGCAAGTGAGATCTTTCCTTGGATTAATCGGCTGGTACCGCCGATTTGTTCCCCACTTTGCATCACTGGCTTAACCTTTGACTGATCTGACTAAAAAGAGTCCTGCTAAGTTTTGTTGGACGAGTGAGTGTGAAGAAGCCTTCAAGGCCCTGAAGAATCTGTTATGCAATGAACCAGTGTTACAGAGCCCTAATTTCACCCAGAGATTTATTGTACAGGTGGATGCTTCTGATGTTGGCTTGGGAGCTGTACTGGTCCAAGGAGAGGCTCATGATGAGAGACCAGTTCTATTTTTGAGCAGAAAACTCTTTGAAAGAGAGAGGAAATACTCCACAATTGAGAAAGAAGGACTTGCCATCAAATGGGCTGTGGACTCCCTGCGGTATTACTTACTGGGGTGTGAATTCACATTACGTTCTGATCATCGTGCCCTGAAGTGGATGCAAACTATGCAGAATAGTAACTCAAGGATACTGCGCTGGTGTCTGACTCTGCAGCCCTATGTATGTACCATTGAGCACTGTCCAGGTAAGAAAAATATTATTGCTGATTATTTGTCCCGTTTGCCAAATTTAGATCATCCAGAGGGGGAAGAAAGGGGAAAATGTGATGTGGCACACATGGGTCAAATGAAAACACCATAGACATGTTTGGCAAGATATTTATTTTGTTTGTTTTACTTAGAAACAGTAACATGGAAGGTGCACATTCCATGGTGACTGCTGGTAATGTGAAACATTCAATATAGTGTTAAAGTCAAGAAATGTGTGAATCGTAACATGCGTTTCGTTTCTGTGTCTTACCGGTTCCTGGAAAGCCCAAAAGAGTGGCCCGTGAACAGGAAACCAGTTTATGGCATTCTGAAGGGGAGGAGTTACACAATTAAGGATGTGTGGATTAAATGTCTTGTATATGTATACTTTGATGAATTATTAGGGAGGGAAGCCTTTGGTTAAAGGAGAACTTCATTATGGGTGTGACTTGTGAGGCTGAAAGTCTATGTGAAGTGTGAAATGTACCGTTTAACAAATGGAGTGTTATGATTGGTCCGTTTGAATACTAGGGGAGGGGGCCAAGGGTATAAAAGAGTAGTGGAAATGTCTGAATGGAGGGACGGGTGTTTGTTGGAACAGTAGCCAACTATTTAGGTTTTTTTCTTTAGTTTTCTGTTATGTCCTGAGTTGTACTTTAAATAAGTTTTCTTTTGTTTTGTTTTTTTCCTGGGTTCAACTTGCCCATTTATTTGATAGTTTGTTTTGGTTTTGCTATGTCTGTTTGAAACTTGTGGATCCCAAGAATAAAAAAAAGGACTTTCCATGGACTTTTCCTGGAGTTTTGCCACTTCTTTTGCTGTCAGTTAGCCATTGCATCGACCATCTTACCACACCGAACATGACCCCTCTCTGCCAACTTTTTGAACATTTGGTCATTTATTTATTATTATTATTATTAGGCTATTATAATTATTTCGATAACGCATAGACCTAAATATAAATGATCAGAAACAAATTGCTTCAACACGTCGAGTTGTTTTTGATTCAGTGTTTTTGATTCGGTGTATCAAACGAGTGGATTGAACTCACTCATTAAGACAGTGACTATCTGCCACCTGGTGTCTGTTTTAGTTTCATATTAAACGTAGGCTATCACTTCATTGATTCCATCATGTCATATTTATGTCTTCAAAATGTAGGCCTAAGACACTTCATAATATTTGTATGCACTTGTAGGCTAATTGCTGTGTAAATGCATTAAGATCTCTTCTGTATTGATGGCTCTGATGAAGCTCTGGTTGGATTTTAGTGGTAGGCTAACTGCCCTATAGGCTACAGTCTTATCCTCTAACTGAATTTATCGATGTGGATTAACGTGACGTTCATACATTTAATAAGGCTGTTGCTGTCAGTATTGCTTTTGGAAATTAGGCTACATTCAAATGCAATGGTCTCGTTTCAAAAGCATTGGTCAATATGCTTGCGTCGACTTCACTGTAGCCTATGTGCCCTGCTTCCTTTCCGTGAGTTTTGACCGAAAAATGCAAAATATCAAGCGCTTCCGTTTCAGAGTCTCTGTTTCATGTTTCTTAGCCCAGGACATTTTACAAATCCAGACCAAACGATCCTCTACGGCCATGTCCGGAATAAAGACTAGCATATCCATGTCACACAGTAAGATTTTAACCATATACCTCGCAGTCACAGACCGTATCAACGTCAGTGATACTTATTGTATTTCGCCCACAGGGTGTCACTGTGGCCTCAACCCTTCGCCTTCGCTTACTCTGTTGAGGTCTTCACAGTGCACCCGAGACCCGTCGACCCCGGACCCCGGACCCGACCCGGGACCCGTACGGGTTCGGGTCTATATTTTAAATTTAAATCAGCCGGTGTCCTGACATTTTATCCTACCCTGTCAGATTTTCCTACCCGGGTTTACTGCGCACGCGCACATCAATATCGCGTCCTTTGTCTCATGCTAAACAACAATATTTAATGTATCTGCATTACTGTAAGGGTAAGTTTAGGTTTGGGGTAGGGATAGACTTTAATAAAAACGCAATCTAATTGGTAGAAAATAATATTTATTGTTGGTTTCCTGTAGCTGTATCCCGTCTAGCTACAACCGCGAATATAACACATAATTACTGTATTTGCAGTACTGTAAGGGTATGATTAGGGTTGTGGTAGGTATAGACGTTAATAAACCATAACTTTACAGTAGCATTTTTCGTTGTGGAATTGTAACACCCACTGTTTTAGTGGGAGGTAGGAAAATCTGACAGCGTAGAACAAATCGACAGAACACCGGGTCCGGGTCGGGTCCGAATCTATTACCTCGGGTCCCGGGTCTGTTTAACATTGTGTGTAATACCCGTGCGATCGGAGTCATCGGACTCGGAGAACATCCGGCCGTGATCAAAGACTGCTTGTGTTTTTTGTAACTTGCAACTTGTAAAATTAGGAAAAGAAAAGAGTGAGCCAAAAAAAGTGATCTCTCTCTCTCTCTCTCTCGCTCACAGACTCAGAGTTAATACAAGTGCACACACGGTAATGCTTGCAGACTTGACACACTCATGTTTAATATATTTCAAATCAGCAACACAATCTGAGGTGAACTGTCCCATGAATGTTTTCTATGACGCTCAAATTGCGTTAAAGCATTTTAGGTTGATACAGCTAGCACGCATGTGCAGTCATGTTTGTATGGCAAGCAGTGAGGGACACTTCGACCGCCAAACCGCGTTTTGCATTTTCTCCCATTTTTATAATATTATAAATGAACCGTTTAATCTTAAAGTTTTAGTGGTTCAGATTCAGACTCGATGCAGAGCAGAGAGCACAGAGATCAGATGATAGCAAATAAATAACGTCAGTGGCCATGGCATTGCACGAGCGATCGTTATTATAGTTCAAAAGGCAAACAGTGTAAGTTATTATGCGAATTAACTCGAGTCAGAATGTACATGTGCACAGTAGCATTTGTCATCCATCACCGTGACATCAAGTGGACTTTTGAAGCTGAAAAAATAATGAGTGGATTCAGCTTGGACTTGGAATAACGAGAGAAACTTTCTTGTCGGAGGATTGTAATGCATCACAGGCAGTCAGGTACAAGGAAGAGAGACGACGGCTCTTAGCTGTATTCTTCGCAACAGGTTTATTGACTTGTAATAGCAATTTAAGGTGGAATATGTGAACGTCGGGTCCAGTCGGGTCTGTGTCTTCCCGGCGGGTTCGGGTCCAGATTTCAAATAATATACGGGTCTGGGTCGGGTCCGGGTAGGCATTTCTCGGATCTACACGAATCCGGGTCCAGCTTTTGAAATAATAGACGGGTCCGGGTCGGTTCGGTGTAGTACATTACGGGTCTCCATAAATGTAGAAATACATAAATGTAGAAATAAATAAATGTAAAAATAAATAAATGAAGAAATAAATAAATGTATAAATGAATAAATGTAGAAATAAAGAGGAAATAAATAAATATGGGAAAAAATTAATATTTACATAAATAAGGAAATAAATGTATAAATAATTATTTATTTTCGTTTTTGTGCTTTTCCATGTATATATATATATATATATATATATATATATATATATATATATATATATATATATATATATATATATATTTTTTTTTTTTTTTTTTTTTCACATTTATTTGTATATTTATTCATGTATTTATTTATTTTTTATTTTGGCAGATGTGGCATTCCATAGAAACACACACTGCAGGAGAGTTTAGCGCTCCGTGATGTTCATTTCGCCTTATGAGTCCGAATAAAATATCATGTCATGCGCTGACTATCCTGTCTCTTTAAGTTTAAATATATATTTATTCACACCAGCCCTTGAATACTCTATACGAACACCCTTGCCCGATAAAGTGCGTGCGCGTCCCCCGAGTAATCTACGCCCCTGAGATATATATATATATATATATACACACACACACACACACACACACACACACACATATATATATGATGGCGAGTATCTTACCTTCTATCGCTCTCATGCGGTCTTGTGTGGAACTGTAAGCACAAAACACTTCCTCTGGACTCACTTAAACGTACTCCAAACATCACGCGTGTAAAAGTCCACAGTGTGCGCATTTGAGATACTTAATGATATGGAGAGAAAGCGCCTAATATTCTTTTTAAAGTGTCGACGGGTATGTCATTAAATGCCATTGTTCACGGGTGAGAATATTTAGTGAGAGCAGAAGCTGTTGACACAGTGTTTAAGACGTAAGTAGTCAAATAAGGAAATGATTCCTCTGAGCGACCGAATGCGCGGCCATGTTGAGTGTACCAGTGTGCGTTTTGTTGAATGGCGAATCGAATATGTTGCCCTCACACGTGTTTATATTGACAGAGAATGTCTAATATGGTGAGAAGTTTCACTCTCACTACACGTCCGGCTTCTGAACTGGTTGCAATTCCACTCTGATTCCATTTGAGGGCGCTCACAGGACGAGTGCAGAATGAACGGAGGTCAACCAAAATCCAATTTTCTAGTAATTTGAATGTTGTATTCGAAAGGAGATGAAAAGAAATTACACATTGCTGTGTGTTAGATTTTTCAGAGTCACTTATTTGCTTTAAAAAGTCTTTTAAAATGTCAATGACGTCATACACAATTCATTAGCATAATGCTAGCGTGTTATGGGCAACAACAACTCAACCTGTAAGAAATCGAAAAGACATAAGTACTCGTTCATTCAACTTTCAACCTATAACCCATGTTGAACTTGCAAAACCTACAATCAGATCTGAGATTTCTCAACGGCAATCGAGTGAAAGGGACAAATTTAGCCGCCAGCCCCATAGACTCCCATTCATTTTGCACTCATGGCGATCGCCCCCAGTGGAACTCTGATGGTACTGCAACCAAAAATTCGGTACAATATGACTTAATAGGCAGTGGGAAGGCTCTCCGTAGACAGGCTCTGCTATTGACTTTTTTATTATTATTTATTTATCTATTTTTTATTAGCAAACAAACAAATGTACATACAAAATAGGTACTGACTAAACAATATTAACAATTCTCCGAGGCAGACATACAATATGCAAATACAATATGTAATAGTGATGTAATACTATAAATGCACAATCACGAATTTGCAATGCGACCATCCCTACGTCATTACTGTGCGACTTTACACGAGAAACATCCGTTTTTCCCATCCACATTCTTGCGTAAGCAGATGTTAACGTTTAAAACATTTAAAACAAACCTAAAAAAGTAAGGATCTGATTAAGGGAAAATACTTTAATAACAAAATTCCACATGGTGGTTATCACACATTGCCACAAGGAAAATAACATGGGTCCCGGAGAATAAGTTTTTTGATGGTAGTTTAAAAGACGGTGAGTAAATGTTGTCGATGTATAAAATTCACACTGAATAAACAAATTTGATGAAGTAAATACGTCTGTGAAAAATAAAATCTATTGTAAAACGACTGCCTAGTTCTTAGATATGAAATCTTATTATTAATGTTAAGTACTTTAAAAAAACAAAAACGTTTATACAATTTTCTTAAAAGAAAAGTTTAATCCAATTATTCTTTTTATATATATATTGCAATAATGTATTTACATTATCGACCAGTATATACAAAAAATAGTTCAGTGTGCATAAAAAGGACAAAACATGTAATGTATTCTTTTTGAGTCTCATGTCCCTCTCATTCTTTCTCAGCTCAAGGGTTTACTTTCAAAAGGAAGGAGAAAATAAAACATGAATATTATAAACTTCTCAGAAAAGAGAGGAAGAATATGCAGTTAGAGGAGGAATATCCCAAACATCTCAGACATCTATACCTTTCTGAAAGAGAACAGATACACTCACACACACACACACACACAAAGCCACATTTGTGATTTTTTAATTGTCCTCATCAGCTCCCACAAGACTGCATTCATCCAAAGGAAGTAGAGAATGTCATCGTATCAGAAGACAAAGCAAGAAAATGAAAGGATAGAGGAGCGTACAAGAAAACGAGAGGTGAGGAAATAAAAACTGTACAGTTTTCCATTCCCTAATGAATCTCCAATGTGATGTAATTAAGGAAGGATGCCTTATGTCATGTAAATATACAGATTATTATTACCCTTTACATTCTTTGGAAAATGATTGATGCATGTTTTATTATGTGTGTCTGTGAAGGAATTTTTGAAAGACAAAGCTCAGCGAGAGGAGGCTCTGAAAAAAATATAAGGAGAAGAAAATAGCAACCTATCAGTTGTTGAAGAGAGAAAAAAAAATCAAGAAAGGTCAGCCCAACCTTAATCTGCATATGGAGCTATTGCTGCAAAAGATTCAAGCTCAGCGCAAATAATTCAGTGTCATCCCACACAATAAACTGTGCAGTTTGGGTGAGTGTTTTCTGACCTCTAGGATGTGAAAAACTTTGCATACCTTTGTTTTTCCCAAGTAATATTTCTTGTAAATAAATATTAAATGATCCTCCAATTAAGTTAATTCAAGCTGACAGTACAGAACTAATGCTATGGCTATACGCTTATGGAACAACATGAAGCTTTGTACTATCTATTAAGTGGTAAATCTATTTTTATCATTGTATTTAGGTCGATAATGCCATCAGGCATTGTGCCTAAAAGTGCTTCCTTAAACATTTATAGCATAATTTTCTTCTTTTCTTTTACAGTTTTTTTAAAAATTATTTTTCTGACAAGACAAATGAATGATATCTTTTGTTTATTAGGTGAAAAGCATTGATGTCAAAATAGAAATAAGAGGCCAAATACTAAAATACAAACATTAAACTTTGTTGATAATGAATTCTGCAAAGCATGTAACCTTTCATACAAAAATATTTAAAATAGCACAAAAACATAAGGCATTGATGCATTAGTAGCAATATAAGAAACTCCCAGTAGCTCCAGTTACTGTAATACTATTTTGATGAACAGAGGCAGATGCTGTGGTCACTCATATGGCCCCTCCCTCCTTCCCCACATTATCATAGTCTGTTTTTAAAAACAAGCAAATTCACATGTTCATTTTTATAAATGCATCACAAATTTACATTTAATAGGGCTTAAATGAATAAAAGTAGATTATGGCTAAAGGTGAAGACAACCTACCTAACAGGTTTCTTTTATTTCCATTGCTGTTCTTCACATCATCATACTCCTCCTGATCTAACTCTGGTATATATGTGAAATAAAACCTCACATTGTAATGTGTAACACAGCTTGTGGCCTTGATCTTTTTATGCTCATGACTGTCTGAACTATTAGATTTACCCTATATCAGCGGTTCTCAATTCCAGTCATCGTGCCCCAATGCTCTGCACATATTGTATGTCTCTTTTTGCTAACACCCCTGATTTAGAAGTGAGCTCCATGCATGAACTGTGTTGCCATTGACATGGTCTCTACACAGTGTTTACTGCTCCCTACTCCCTGAGGAGGGGAAATCTGTTGAAGTTGACTTCACTTCAGAACATTCATTCATGGATTTGCGTTTTACAATGTCCGTCTGCACACACGGACAAATGTGACATCATATACCTCTGTAAATCAATGCAATTTAAATTCACGTCTCGCAAACTTTAATGCACTTTTAATGGAACATAAATGTTCGCTTCGAACTGGGATCATGGTGGAATATCCTGTGGTGCCCACTTTGCAGGGCACTTATGTTTGAATAGAACAAACGTCTGAAGCAATAATAGAAACATACAAATTTAGCAGAGCAGTGGAGCGCGAGGACTGGAATTGAGAACCGCTGCCCTATATAAAGCCTTGTTAATTAATGGAAGAAATGCATTTTCAATATTATATAACCATATATAAGAGTGATAATAAATTACAGTTCTGTGTGACTCACCTGTTACACCTTGAAAATTCTGTCCAATAATGATGACATCATCATAACTCTCTGGTGTGTCCACTACACATACATGAAGATATGAACAGAACAAATGTCACATCATCATATCAGTTCTAAAGATCAAGGTATTATGTTAAGGATGCCATAGAATGCATTGATACATTATTTTAAATTATTTTCTGATGTCCCCAGAGTGTGTACGTGTAGTTTTATCTCAAAATACCCCACAGATAATTTTTTATAGCTTCTTAAAATTGCCACTTTTAGGGTATGAGCCAAAAATGACTGTATTTTGTGTTTGTCCCCTATAAATGAAAATGAGCTGGTACTCCTGCCTCCCTTTTCAGACGAGTGTGGAGCTTCAAGAGCTCATTATTGCGGGCACATACGGGTGTTACAATTTAACTGGTGGTGACCGTGTTACTGACCTCACATTGCTTCCTAATGCAATTTTTAACTACCACATCAATACAAATGAAGTGACGTGACATACAGCCAAGTATTCATGCTCTGCATTTAACCCATCCAAAGTGCACACACACAGAGCAGTGAACACACACCCAGAGCAGTGGGCAGGCATTTATGCTGCAGCGTCCGGGGAGCAGTTGGGGGTTCGATGCCTTGCTCAAGGGCACCTAAGTCGTGGTATTTGAGGGTGGAGAGAGAACTGTACATGCACTCCCCCCACCCACAATTCCTGCCGGCCCAGGACGGGCACAATTCCTGCCACAATTCCTGCCGGCCCAGGACTCACAACCCTTCGGTTGTGAGTCCGACTCTCTAACCATTAGGCCACGACTTCCCACATAACTCATGGAGGAAAAGCAATCCTTGGCAACAGTTTTATAGTTTATTCTTTTAAAAAAATTCCATCAAAAAAAATTTACGTGGACATGACAACTCTGCATCCAACACCAGCTGCAGGAGTCAGATTTGACTGATCACAGGTTTAGAAGAGAGAGATGGGTGACAGACAATGCTGGAGGATGTGCTGTTCAGATCCTGAGCTCATTGAAAATAAATGATATCCTCTGCATATTGATTGCCCCCTGATGCGCAAAAATTATATGTAATATTAGAATGTTTGCGGGAGTGGACGAGACTTGACAGTCTTTTTCAGGGCTCTAATACAAAAATGCACTCTATGAATGGCGATTTTGAGCGATATATAAATCCTGACCGGATGCATTTTTCAAGGTCCAAAAAGACGACATGTCCGGGAAAAAGAGGACGTATGGTCACCCTGCAGAAAACAACTAGGGATGCACCGAAATGAAAATTCTTGGCCAAAGCTAAACAAAATGAAACACTGGGCCAAACGGCAAATACCGAACACGGATTATCGCATCTCCCCTCCCCCACCATGTAGGCCTATTTTTACTATTTTGTACTGCTTTTCAAATAAAAAAAATATATATTACAAAACAACAATTTTAAAATATCTACTTAACACTGAATTTTTTCAGTCTTGCTGAGCAGAAGATAATTATTTTAAAACATTAGAATATATTACCGATCCCAATTTGTAAACTATGTGTGAATGTTATAATAAATGTATTAATAGAGCTGTTGCACTTTGTACTTTGAACCCTATAGCGCCTGCGAGCTCGTGCAGCACTGTCAGAATACATGCAATGTGTGCATGCATTAGAAAATATAACATCCTGCAGTTTATTTACTAATCGTTTGCGACCATTTCGCGATTTAAATCTCAAGCATCAACCATCACCAGCATGAACCACCTCTTCTCATCAGAGACATGATGCAGTACTATAGTGTTTGTATAGTGGTTGTCTTTCATGTCCGCGGGTCGAAGCGACCCCGATACAAATAATGTGATATTTAGCCCCTAAAATGCGAACTTTACCAAGGCAACCATGCCATAAAACTTTAATTTTTTTATCGGGGAACCTCCTGGAAACCCGAATGGGCTAGTTTTGGACTAGTTTTGAGAAGCAACTGGGCAGGATTTGTTGTGAAAACCTGGCAACCATGATCTGAACACACAAGCTGGAGATAATACTTCTAATTAAAGGAGCGTTTTTACTGATGAGATGTGCATGAAAATTGCATTCGATTTTTTGCACAGCCCTAATATATATATATATATATATATATATATATATATATATATATATATATATATATGCAGCTATACAAGGATGCATCCTGATTCCTGCTGTTTGAGAAGTAACCACTTGAAACTTCTAGGCAAGTGGGTTGAAAATAGTTGGAGCTAATCTCTGCAGGATATAGGCCCACCAGGAGCAGGGTTGGACATCCCTGTTTTATGTATTTTAAATATTTAATCCAATTACAGCATAAGAGAGTGACACCTGTCTCACGATCTGGTTTCAGTCCATCAGTGATGACATCATCATAGTATCCCAGTGTGATTCCCTTCATCTCTTCTGCATCAACACAAAATATGTTTGGATAAAAAAGCCAAAATATATTTTTGTTACATGTCATGAGACATCATAAACATTTGGTAATTAATCATGTGATCAATTAAAAAGATCACTGACCTTTTAGGCCACTGCCATTGGTGACATCATTATAATATGCTGTCTTGAACCTGTTTGCTAAAAGGAGAGCAGACTTTTTATATATAAGTGAACGGCAGTATTTGAATAGTATTGTGTCATTAATAAAACATGTAACAATGTATTTATTTAGATGAGTTCTTAAAAAAAGGATTTGAGTCATCTCTAACCTGAGTGCAGCTCATCAGCATCTTCATAGCCAGAATGCAGTTCTTCAGAGAAAAGACTCCCTGTTAAAGAAAGGCAGAACCATGTCAGAAACATGTTAATCATTACAAACAAACTGAATCCTCATTTCCTTTGCATATTAAAGAAGAAAACACAACACAAATATTAATTATTCACATTTTAAAATAATTTTAGGCAGAAATGCCTATTAGCAAACACACATTTATCCTCACACGAACCCATTCCTCACTGCCTTCCCGAAATACACACACACACACCTGCACCTATACTTAAAAACACATGAACACCTCCTCATGACAATCTAAAAAAACTCACAGGAAGAGACACTCACACAGACTCACTGACACACTCTCACACACACACACACACACACACACAGAGACACACACACATAAACATGCACCTGCAGCTCTGTGGTTTTCTGTCAGGAATTCTGTGGTTTGCAGAAGGAGGTTTAACAGGACTAATAATAGATGAACATCAACTGTCTGACAGACTCTTATTAATGTTATTAAATGAGATTGATGACTAATGTCTCACCCCTCTGAGTGAAGTGATTGCGTCTGTGCTGAATCTCCTCATAAATGGCCTCAGTCTTCATCCTGTGTCTCCTCTTAGAGAGAGCTGTGAGTGTAGACAGACAAACCTGCTGTGTCAGTTCACAACAGGTGAAGTGAAAGTGATATACAGCCAAGTATGGTTACCCATACTTAGAATCGTGCTCTGCATCTAACCCATCCAAATTGCACACACACAGCAGTGAACACACACACACACCATGAACACACACCCGGAGCAGTGGGCAGTCATTTATGCTGCACTGCCCAGGGAGCAGTTTGGGGTTCAGTCCCTTGCTCAAGGGCACCCCAGTCATGGTATTGCCAGCCCAAGACTTGAATCCACAATCCTCTAACCATTAGGCCATGACATCCCCATAAACACATGACTGATCACACACTGAATAAGACACAATATGACAGTCTCTGGATCTCTCCTACCTCTCCTCATCACTCTGTTCTGTTGAATCAGTATAAGCAGTGGCACTAAGAGCAGTAAGAGCACAACTCCCAGAACAATCACAAGCACTGGGGGGACGGAGAGAGTTTGTGGAGGAGAGACTGATGTTGAGCGCACTGGAGGAGAAACTGGAAGAGAAACTGGAGGAGAAGCTGATGTTGTTGCAAGAGTAGTGGACACTGACAAATCTGGAAAAAAAATACTGAAATTCAGTTCATGGAAAAATATAATACACTTCTAACAGGGGTGCCCGAACACAGTACTGGAGGGCAGGTGTCCTGTAGAGTTTAGCTCCAACCTCAGTTAGACACACCTGAACCAGCTAATCAAGCTAGGCATAGAAACTTCCCGGCAGGTGTGTTGAGGCAAGTTAGAGCTAAAGGTCTGCAGGACCGTTTGAGCACCACTGCTCTAAAATGATCTAAAAATGAATATTATTCCTTTGTGTTTGCTGTGACCTGCACAGGTGAGTCCGGCGAGTCCTTTGTGGGAGCAGTCAGTGTGGTTTTTAAGTGAGAGAGGACAGTCCCACAGGTGAATCTCATACCCTCTGCACTCGACTCTGTTCATCCACACAACACTTTCACCAGCACCAAAGACTGAATTCCCATCAGCCCTCAGTGCTGCTCCACAACCCAGCTGCCTGCAGACCACCTGAGCATCGCTGATGTCCCACTGATCATCACAGACTGAGCCCCACACAGCGTTATGATACACCTCCAGCCTCCCAGAGCACCGACCCTTACCTCCACTCAGTCTGAGAGGAACATGATCTAAAACACACACATCAACCGGCACTGAGTAGCTTCAGCACAACATTTACAACAAAATACACTAGGGATGCACCAAATCCAGGATTCGAATTCGGCCGAATACTAGGCTTTTTGATGGGGTTTGGTTTCGGACCTTAGATTTTTTTTCCACCGAACCGAACCCTAGGCTTGCGCTATGCTGCTCGACGTCACACGGCCGTTGATTACGTGATGGTGTTTACATGAGGACTGTTCTGTAGCAATACAGAGCCAGTCACATTGGGCGCTGACATGGAGATGGCGAGCTTGAGCGGGGAGTTCTTTGGCGTGAGTGAGCAGGAGTAAGTATTCTGATTAATTATTTTGTATAGTATTTTAAAATGTAACGCCAGTACGCCATATTAAGTTAATTTCCTGCGAGCTTCTCCTCCTGTCTGTGAAGTAATGCGACAGAGAGACGAGTGGTTATGACGCAATCGTTAGCCTATTTTTTATAAAAACTGCTTCTACGGGTCCATAATGTAACATAGAAGGTAATGTAGCCCTTTATACATTGTCGTGTTTCTTTAGAAATAAATAATTGACAAACTGAGTCTTTAAACGCCTCAGATGTAAAGTTATTTGCTGTCAAAGTGACGCAAAAATGAATGGGAGTCAATGGGAATGCTAACGCAAGTGAAGTTCTGCTACAAGATGGCAGCACGCAGCCGACTTCAACTTCCAGTCGACATCCTTGCCGCCTGCTTACACCTGTTAATGCAGAGCGTCTTGTTTTTTTTTAAAGGAAATTTCATGTGAAAGGTTAGAGGTTTTACATTAATTTAATTATGACGCAGGAGATGTGTGTGATCTTCCGTAATATTTTTCGTAATATTTGGCTACTGTTCTAATCATAGCCTAGCCTACTGTTATAAACGAAAACTTCCTGTTTATTGAGTAAATGTTCAATAACATTAATTTCAGTTAAGTCACCCAACATATTCTGGTTTAAAAAAGAAAAGAATAACGCTTTTCTTTGCATTGTTGCACATTCATTGAAAGGTTTTGGTTTGTACTTGGGTAAGCATAGGCTTATGGAAATTGTCAAAATATTTTTTTCCCACTTGTCATCCTGGCATAATGTTTGCTAATCTTTTTTTTTTTTTTTTACAGTTAAAATAAAATGAAAAATACACTTCTGTGGATGTTGTTTACTTCATTAATGTGTTTTACTGTATTAATTAAATGAGGATGTGAGTAGGATTTGGTATTTGGATTCGGATTCGGCCGAATCTTAAACACTCGATTCGGTGCATCCCTAAAATACACTTATACTGAAGACAGGATTTTACAAGAAAATATCGCAGTGCACAGAATAATATATGAGGCATACAAGAGAATACATCCTTAAACTAAGACACATTAGCAAATGTATTATCAGGAAACTTACTTGAACACTGTCTCTGGTGAGGAGATGCTGAACATGTCAGACGACTCCGAGGAGACTCATCACTCTCCTCCACTGAAATAAAACATTAAACAATCAAGACTCTTCTCACCTGCTCTGTTTAGTTTTGCAGAAAAATCATACCACATAATTATAGCATAAAAAGAAAATATGACTACTGAGACTAAATTAAATAATTTAAGTATCATCTCACCTGAGCAAGTAATTTTGGCCACTTCATCGTCACCACAGTTATTCTGTCTCCAGAGTGAAGATGGACACTGCCATAAAGAGGAATCATGTGGTCGACATGTAACTTTATCCAGCCAGTTAGGAGCTGATTTCACTCTTGTTGCAGAAGCAGATAAATCACCAGATCTTCCACAGTTCAGCTCTTGACAGATCAGACTCACTGTGTCTCTGTCCATCTGGTTCCAGCACACATTACCCCAGGATCCATTGTAGAAAACCTCCACGTTCCCTTCACAGCCCTCAGTTAACCTGATCTCTTTAAACTCTAGATACAGAACAGAATAGGAAAGTCCTTTTAAAATATCTGAACTGAAAAACCTTGCCATCATAAACTTGAAAGTGTTGAAAGCTTATTTCTAAAACCTTTATATCAACTGAAAAACTAAATTAAATAAATAAATACAGCAGCTCGTTCACCTGAGCACACGACTCCTACATCCTCCTTGTGTTTACAGTCATGTTTTCCCCAGTCTGAAGAAGAGCAGCTCCAAAGGGACGTCTCATTCCCCTCACACTCCACCTCATCCAGCCATATGTGTCCAGAACCAGGACCAAACCAGGCTGGTACCTGCTGGTTACTGAGGGCCACTCCACACTGCAGCTGTCTGCACACCACATGGGCATCTTTAATATCCCAGGAGTCATCACACACTGTCCCCCATGAGCCGCTGTGAAAAACCTCCAGCCTCCCTGCACAGTCTCCCCCAGAACCCACCAGCCTGATGGACCCTCGACCTGATATTCAGAGACAGAAAAACACATCACTGATCACGAACAAATGAAGAATCTGTCCAGATGTTGTTGTTCTCACCAAGGCAGGTGATGTACAGCTGTTGTGTGGAGCTGCAGTTGAGAGTTTGTGGAGAGCTGCAGTTCCCCAGATGAGCTTCACTCCCAGAGCACTGGAAGCCCGTCACACACTCATGACTGTGTTCAGGACTGGATGAAGAGGAGCCATAGAAGTTCAGCACAGAGCCACAGCCCAGCTGTCTGCAGACCACAGAGGATTCAGTGAGACTCCAGGAGTCCAGTAGAACTCTCCTCCAGACCTGATGGAAGAAAACTTCCAGCTCCCCCTCGCACTGTCTCTCTCCAGACAACCGCACCAGACCATCATGAAGAGCCAGAGAGGAATCTGAGTGAAAGATGTGGCATTTTATAAAGATAATACTATTAAGGTTATTTATGCATTAAAAATTTTTTTCAATAAAATCCTCTCACTAGAGCAGATGACTCCAACATCTCGTCTGTGAGAACATTCAGCTCGACTCCATGAAGAGATGGAACATTCTGAGAGTTTTGTTTCATTCCCGTCACAATCAAACACATCAGCCCAGGTTTCATTACTTCCCTCTCCAAACCAGTCTGATCCCACAACGGACACAGCAATCCCACAATTCAGCTGTCTACACAGGACACTGGCGGCTCTCATATCCCAGCATGCATCACACACTGTACCCCATTTACTGAAGTACAGATATTCAACTCGACCAGAACAGATGTCAGGACCGTTTACCAGCCTGAGATCATTGTAAACTGGAAAAAGAATACAGAGCTCATTTAAATTGATCAAACAAAGAAGAAGTTCATCAAATGATTAAATTATACTATTTAACAATTAGATTTCCTTGTTAGAGGCTGAACATTGACATTTTACCAGAACATATCAGTCCCACGTCATTGTCATTGGTGCAGTTTATATCATGTAAGATTGATGATGGACAGTGTCGAATGGTTGCTTCATTTCCTCTACACTGAATCTCTTGTGTCCACATCTGAGTGTATCCTTTGTCAAAAGCAGCTGCTCCCAGCACCTGTACAGGAGCCCCACAGTCCAGCTCTCTACACACAACCTCTGCATCCTGCTGGTCAAAGGCAGCAGCACACACTGTGTACCATGTGTTCCCACGAAGTATCTCTAACCTCCCAGAGCACAAGTGAGGTCCATCAGCAAGTCTTGTAAATCGTCTATAGTTTATGGTTTCTGATTTCATTTACACACACACACACACACACAAATATATCACCAACAGCAAGTCCTTTAATTAATATTGGATTTTTAAATGGATGAAAGTAATAATAATACTCTTGTACCATGAAATATCATTTAGTTGTTTATGAATTGCTTTAAAAACAAATTACACACCCTTTATTTTAAATTGTGTATGTTTATGAATGGAATTCTGATCAGTGATGCATTAAGAGGGTAATTTACGGAGCAGCTCACCTGAACATTTGACTCCAGCATCTTGATTATGACCACAGTTATGAACAGCCCATCCTTTTGATCTACAATTCTTCAGTGTTAACTCTGATCCACTACAGTACAAATCATCCATCCAGATTGGTCCTGATCCTCGTCCAAAATGAGCTCTACCCAGAGCCTGTACAGCTTCTCCACATCCCATCTCTCTGCACACCACTGCAGCATCATCAATGCCCCAGTATTGATCACACACTGTTCCCCACTGACCATTATGATGAACCTCCACTCTACCACTGCAGGGACCGTTACCACCAACCAACCTTACAGTTTCAAAATCTGTACATGAAAGAGAGAGAAAGGGATTTAACCACAGCAGTAGAACAGAAGTTGGTAATTATAAATATTATACATATTGGACAAACTGGACAAATAAAGCTGGACAAGAGTAATTGAAGAAAACTAATAATTATGTTATTTAATACAAAATTATGCAGATGGCGCTCTGAGTCATAGCTGGGTGCCGCAGACAGACCGGTGTGTCTACACTCATAGAGAATAATGTGTTAGAATTTTAAAGACGTGGCGCGATGCGACGTGGCGCTGCGTTTCTCGTCTGGTGTGAGACCCCCTTAAGGCCCTGTATTTGTGAAAGTGACAGTTGAGATTCAAATTCACAACATTGCGTCAATGTAAGTCTATGGGATTTTTTGTCAACTTTTTTACCGGAAAGCACTGTTGAAGTTACATTTGCATTTACCATTAAATTTATTTTTGAAGGGAATGCACCGATCCCCGATCCTAAATGCATAATTAACTTGAGCGAGACTATGGAGGTGCACGCAATGGCTGCACACCAGCGCTTGTGAATGTCAAAATGACTAAGATGGCCAATCAAATCAAAGTAGCTGGGGTTTACGGTTCACAGAAGCAGAGCGCGAAGCGTCAGTTTAACGTTAAAGAGAGCGAGATAAGATGAAGCTGCAAATCGTTTAATATTAGTAAGCTTTTAACGATACGTTTATGATAGAAATGTTAGATGACCAACAGCTATATCCAGTGATGCAACAAGTTTATGATCTTCTGACTGTTACTTTTTGCACACTCACAGTGTGATCTCAGATCTGTGTGAGAGTGGGGTGTGCACGCATCAGTTAAAGCAGCTCATTATTGTAGAACGGTCATTAAACTGAACGTTATTATGCACTGGCCTTGTCACAAACTTACAAGTGATGTTCAGTACAGTCACATTGTATATCTGTTATTCAAGAAACTTTTGAAAAGTTAAAAAAAAAAATATTATAAAAAATCAATCTTCAGAAACTATTAAACAGGCCTATTGTTTTTACTTGTTAATCATATCATTTAAAAATGTGTATGTACTGTACAAAGCATTAATGCATTCTATAGGCCTACTGTATGATAATGCAATAAGGGTGGGGGAGGGGGCGTTGGCACAGTGGTTAATCAGAAAAATGTTAAATGGCACATTGTGCCGAAATGGTCCTGACTGACCCCTGCTCTTAACGCTGATATTCAGGTGCATGACTGTATCTTCTAGATATTTCTTACTTGGTATCAAAATGATCTGCTCTTTATTCCTCAAAAAATAATGTACACTACGTGATTGTGACATGTACAATATTTTGGGTAAAACTGCACCAATCCTCCAGGCTGGCCATAAACATGTAAATGTGCCATAAAGAGAGGCAACACAGAACAGAAAATGTAAGCAGCTTTAAAATTATAGTACAAATTTGTATGCACAAATTCTAAAATAAAACACAAATTATAATGGCATTCCTTATAAACAACATATAAAAGTCTAGACAAAACAAATTTCTTTAAAGAGAAACTGAAAAGCACCTATACATCTCTCTATCGTACAAATACAAATGTTTCCCACGAGAGGCGCGGGCACAATCGATTTGTTTTTTTTTCCTTATAGCAGCAGAAACGACTTAAAATAAGAATAACATATTATTTGGAACTGTAAAGGGTTAACTTTTAATTGTGTACACTCATAATTGTGTACACTCATAATTAAATCAAAACATTGTGCTTTTGTAAAATAATGAAAAACAAATAGGGGGCACTTTCAGAATTTTTGGTTTCCTTAAACTTGTGGCGCAGTCACAAAAATTAATCTGTAGATATGTCGCACATTTTTCCCCTGGTTTTGTAAATATGTTTATTAGTCTATTTAAGAGAAATATATTTAACTATTTATTGTAGTCATTCATATGCTGTTTTATTCATTCATATTAGTTTTTCTCCTTACACGAGCACTGCAGGTAAGGATCTTGTGTTCTGATGTTTGTGCTGCTATTTACACCGCAGTGCGTGCCCGTCCGCTATGCGACTACTATTAGCTTAATATTAAGTTACTGTTGTAGAGATTAGGGGTCCTTTGAGCTAAATGCTGCTGAATACATGATCTGTTTTGAAATATTTAATGGCTATATTAGTAAAATGAATGTTTTTCGTTCTCAGTTTGCACGTGATGATGTAAGCAAGGGCCCAATGTCCCCCCAATGCCTATTTAAACACAGGCCTGATGCAACATGAACAGATTTTAAATTTAATGATGCAATAAACACTTCATTTCATTTTATTTTGGACAGCCATTAATGAGTTTTGTTTGACTGTGAAGCGGCCGTTATTTTCCAACCCGTGGTCAGTGGAAGGCTAAGGCCCAATCCCAATTCTATTTTATACCCCTTCCTCTTCCCCTACCCCTACCCCTCCGCCTACCCCTTCCCCTTGTCCCTTGAAACAGTGTCAAGGGGCAGGGGAGAAAATATTCCCCTAAGGATTGGGACACCACTACCATGACGTCACACGCCATCATCATTCGTCGTCTAGCTCTTACAATACACACATATACTGGTGTGCTGGTTTGCATTAGAGCCTTTAATTATCATTCTGTATTAATGAGCTGCTTACTGACACATATGACATGACACATATCGGAAATCACGCAGCTCACACATCCAGGGGAAAATAAGCCTGTCAACGCTGCCCCGCGACTTTTATTAAATACAGTTTAAAGTCTGTGATATGACGTTAGCAAATATTAGCGAATTTTTTGAGTAACATGACCATTAAAATGAACTCCCAATTGAATTTAACATAAAATAAAATGATTACATTTCATCAAAATCTTTATTTATGCCAAAACAGCTTACATTTATGTGTATTTTTGTTCGCTGTAGCAGCCATGTTTCCGAGATAATTAATACCCCTTCGTTTGAAGTGTGGTCCCGAAAAATCTTCATTTGAAGGGCTATCTGGCCCTTCCCCTTCCCCTCACCCCTCAAACCAAAAGAGAATCAAGGGGTAGGGGTAGGGGAAAGGGGAAGGGCTAAGGGGTAGAACTGGGATTGGGCCTAAGCCCCAGCCTTACACATGCTCCACCTATGCAAGGACCACAAATAAAGGTTAGATATTGCCATTTTACCAGAACATATCAGTCCCACGTTGTTTTCTTGAGAGCACTGTATGTACTGTGAAGTTGGACACAGTCGAATGAATGATTCATTTCCTCTGCACTGAATCTCTTGTGTCCACATCTGAGTGTCTCCTTTGTCAAAAGCAGATGCTCTCAGCACCTGTACAGGAGCCCCACAGTCCAGCTCTCTACACACAACCTCTGCATCCTGCTGGTCAAAGACAGCAGCACACACTGACATCCACGTCTGATCATGAAGTATCTCCAACCTCCCAGAGCAGCGAGAACCTCCAACCAGTCTGACTTCTGAGAAAAGAAAGAAAAAGGAACATTGGTAACCCAGGTGAGAACCAGCAACAAGATGATACCTTCAGAAGGTTAAGGTTTGTAGTAATATTTAGACAATGCAGAAAACCATCTGCACACAAATATAAACATAAAACAAACAGCAAGTCAGTGTTTATTTTTTAATGGAAAATTTTTTTTAGATAAAAAAAATGTTTGTTGATTGTTTGTTGAATCAGAATGAGATAAAGATTACGTACATTTTTTGTGCAGAGATTAAAATGAATCTGAAGCGGTCTGTATTTTGACCAAACAATCATAAAATAACTCCAGGATATGTTTTTTTTTTCTTCTTTCATTAACTGAATGCAAGGCATGCTGAATTAATGCAGAGGCTTCAGTCTGTTGCAGAAAAGCAGAGGCTGACAACTAGCAGTGTGAAAACGGGCAGAAATTAGCACACTATCATGAGTTACAAGTTTAATACAGCAATATGTATCACAGCCTACCGCTGAACTTCCCTGAGCAGTTTTAATGTTCTAAAATGTTCTTAATGTTTTAGCGTGGTTGTCGTTGCTAGGAAACATTGTTTTAATTACTGTTTTTACCATGGTAAATGCGTGCTCTAGTCACGTTTGTACTTGTGCAGTTTTGGTTTGCTAAGTAGTAACGCGAGACCAGATGACTTCAATAACAATAATAAGGCGAATATAAAACTGGTTAGTTCACCACGGCACTGGTCGTGTCAGCCCTTGTTTGAAGATCGACGAGTGTAAATACCATTGACTCTACCTGCACGACTCCGTTGAGGAAGGATCACGACAAGTCACTTGAGGATTGCTTTTCTCCCCTTCTCTTAAATTTTTGTAAAGCTTGTTCTCATTTACTTGTTTAGTCAATTGTACTTACAATGTGCTTTCAAATCTTTACTATTACTACTAACACTCGGAAAGCACACACTGTATGTTGAAGGCAGGCCAATCCTAATAATCTCCGGCCTGTCCCTATATCCTTTACTACTTTACTCTCTATTCCAGTTGGTCTCTGGAATAGACATCTTCAGGGGTCAAAATATTTGTCCCGAATCCAAAAGAGACCCATAATTTAATACACCGAACTGACCCGGACCCGTCTATTATTTCAAAGGCTGGACCCAGACCCATGTAGATCCGAGAAGTGCCTACCCGGACCCGACCTGGACCCGTGTATTATTAAAAAGCTGGACCCAAACCTGCCGGGAAGACACAGACCCGACTGGACCCGATTCTCACATATTCCACCTTAAATTGATATTACAAGTCAATAAATTAGTCAAAATTTTTTTACCACATGACCTATTGTGCTTTAAAAGATGCGATGTGCCAGTTTTTTGCTGAATCAAACTTCAAAAGGACATCACACATATTACACTTAACTGCACTTACTTTTTTCTGATGTTCATCTACATTAAGAATGCCCAGACAGAAGAGGTGCCCATAGGTTTTACCTCTTTATATTCGTTTTTTTAGCTTTTTTCGCACATCGCTCATGAACGTATCCATTATTACCATGTGTGCACTTGCATTAACTCTTGAGTCTGCATGCTCTGCTTCTAATGCAGAGAGAGAGAGAGAGAGAGAACTTTTTTTTGGTTCACACTTTTCTTTTCTTAATTTTATAAGCTGCAATTTACAAAAAACACAAGCAGTGTCTGATCACAGCCGGGTGTTCTCCGAGTCCGATGACTCCGATCACACGGTTATTACACACAATGTTAAACAGACCCGGGACCCAAAGTAATAGATTCGGACCCAACCCAGACACGGCTGATCATTTAAAATATACACCCGAACTCGTACGGGTCCCGGGTCGACAGGTCTTGGGTGCACTGTGAAGACCTCTACTCTGAAACTGCCAGTCTGCTGTAAACAAAGCAGAATTTATTTGTTCTATTGCTACTCATTCTGGTCTCAATCTCATGGCCATAACTGCTTTCAACCGATGGAAGGGCTAACGGGATATTTTACATGAAAATACTAATGATCAGCGGGAAAAGAGCTCAAATACATGAGAACCCCGGATAAAACTGGAGGGTTGACAGTTACTAACTACACTTTTGAAACGCATAGTTAAAAGTACATTGTGAGAGGTTGTTAGCACTAACAGTTACTTAACTAGCAGATAGGATGAGCGCAGCTTATTGTTGTCCGGATTACTGTACACTGTTTGTAGGCTTTATGATCTGCAGCTCTTGAACCCATCCATTTGTGAACTGCACATGAGACTCCAATGCCTTTTAGCTTCGGAACTGTTCTGAAGTGTAGGCGCTCACAAAACAAACAAGGTAACATTAGCTGGAGATATCTGTAATGCAAAAGTGCAGCAGCAAGTCGTCGTCAGTGCTCCACTCTTTGTTTGGAATTTTTTATATGGATCCAAACTGTTAATTTGCCAATTTTGTCTGCATACCACTCCATGGCATCCCTATTTAGTGTATCCCTGTAAATCCCACAACCTTTTCGTGATTTTAACATCTTTTTTCTTTCTCCCAACTCTGCTTCTTCACGTTCGACTTGCTGAATGTTTACATCATAGACAGAAAAAGAAATGGACACAGCCATTTGATTCAACTGAGACAAGTGAAGTCAATTAGAAGCATGCATTTCCTGGGGGTCGGGCATACTGCGCAGACTCAAACTGAGCTTTATGACGTAGATGTCACGTGAGCAACCTGTAAGTCTTCTAATCGCTGTGCCAAGAGAAATCTGAATCACCCACCGAATCTTGCAGAAAAGGCGAGCGTGAACAGAAGCAAATTTTGGTAAGTATTCTGATTAATTATCTCCCTTGACTTTATGCCTCCACGTCCCCCCTGATAGCCTCATAGACAGTAAAAGATTGCCTGCGAGCTTCTCCTCTCGTCCATACGGTAATTTCGCAGGTTATGATGCAATTGTTAGCCTATTTTTACAAAAACTGCTTCTACAGGGCCATAACATAAGATACAAGGTAATGGAGCTTTTAATACATTTTCGTGTTTCTTTAGAAATAATTAATGGACAAATGGAGTCTTTAAACGCCTCAGATGTAAAGTTATTCACTGCCAAAGTGACGCCAAAATGAATGGGAGTGAATGGAATGCTAACAGCAGTTGGGGGTCCGCTAGCCAATGGCGGCGCCCAGGGATGGAGACTCAGAGACCTATACTTGCAGGGATTTTGACTGGATCGAGGAGCAGATTTTTTAAAAGTCGGAGCGTCGTGGTTCTTACTTGCTCCAAGCGCTCCACCACCGCTCCACCACGAGTACAATTGGATCTCTCCGATCAAAAGGTTATAATGATGGCAATAACCAAGCAAGAAGTTACATGCTAGTTCTCAAGGAGTTTGTCTGTTACTTTTACTGAATATTTTCGGGTTAAAGCATGATTTAAACAGATTCAGCACATTCATATGCAGTTGCTTTGGCAATAATACATTTAAAAAAAAAAGTAATCTTGCTACTTCATCTGTATCTGATTTGGATTGAGCAGAAATCTGTAAGAAATGCATCGATCTGAAGATAATATAAATGATGAAAATGTACTGTTATTTTCATCACAAACAAAATTTGCACAACAGAAAGCAGGAAATAGCCTACCTTTTAATGCTGACAATGTTATTAGTTTTGCATGTGGTAGAAAAAAAAAGTGCACACAATAAGCCACTTTGAAACTCTCCTGTTATTTTATTTACTTATATATTTTTTTATTTTATTTTAATATAGGCTACGTTATGAACATAACATTGAAATACAAACATACTGAAATACTTTATCCACAGAGCGAAGGCGGAGTGGTGTTTCTGGGATCAGCGCAGAGTGGAGTGATTATTAAATGCTTGGAGCGCAGAGGGAAATTGTTGTTAAAATACTACTAATAAATTACATATAAAAGTAATCAATCTTTCGAATCCGTATGCATTTATTTGTGTGCACTCATAATAACAACGAAACGCTGTGCTTCTGTAACATAATTAAAACAAACAAAATGCAGTTTCTGCAGTCTGTGTCATGTGAACTTGAGCGAGAAACTTTGAAACTCTGTGTATGAAAAATAAATCTGTAGAGAGTGAAATGTCTACATTTCAAATGAAAAAAAAAAAGAAAACGTGTTAGCATGGATAATTTACATGAAATTTAATGTGTGTGTTTTAGATGGCTTTAAGTTAATTAAAATAACAACAAAAAATACATTTACAGTTTTATTTTTTACTAAAGTGGGCACGGTGTGATCCATAGCCTACTGTATTTTTACTGTATTTTTTTTTTACTTTTTTAAGTGTAACTGACAGATTCCGAACAAAAAAAAATCAATTTGGTGTTATCTCTCACACTCTCCCATACTGGTCACTGGAAGTTCAACATGGCACCTCATGGCAAAGATCTCTCTGAGTATCTGAAAAAAAGAATTGTTGCTCTAAATAAAGATGGCATAGGCTATAAGAAGATCAACAAGACCCTGAAACTGAGCTACAGGACAGTGGCCAAAACCGTACAGTGGTTTAACAGGACAGGTTCCACTCAGAACAGGCCTCGCCATGGTCGACCAAAGAAGTTGAGTGCATTTGCTCAGCGTCATATTTCAAGGTTGTGTTTGGGAAATAGACACAAAATATTGACACTTTGGGCCCAATTTGGACATTTTCACCTAGGGGTGTACTCACTTTTGTGTTTTGTTTTACACTTTTGTAGACATTAATGACTATGTGTTGAGTTATTTTGAGTGGACAGTAAATTTACACTGTTAAACAAACTGTACACACACTCCTTTACATTGTAGCAAAGTGTCATTTCTTCAGTTTTGTCGCATGAAAAGATATAATAAAATATTTACAAAAATGTGAGGGGTGTACTCACTTCTGTGAGATACTGTATATTGAAAAACATAAACACTAGTTTCCAATATATAGAAATGTATTAGGTAATAAATCACATTATATTTTGCAGTATATTCCCATATTTTTTGTTCCGTAAGGGTAGTAGCTCTGAAAATAAATTACATCAAATTATTTTACATTTCATATATGATATTCGAATGGATGAAAGTCTGATGAGTGATGCATTAACAGAGTGATGTATGGGGCAACTCACCTGAGCATCTGACTCCAGCATCATATTGATGACCACAGTTATGTTCACCCGATCCTCTTGACCAGCAGTCCTTCAGTGTGGACTCTGATCCACTACAATGCACACTATCTATCCAGATTGGTCCTGATCCTTGACCAAAATGAGCACTACCCAGAGCCTGTAAAGCCTCTCCACATCCCAGCTCTCTACACACCACTGCAGCATCAGTCAAATCCCAGTAATAATGACACACTGTTCCCCACTGACCTCTGTGAAGAACCTCCACTCGACCAGCACAGCGACTGTTATCACTGACCAACCTAACAGTTTTGAAGTCTGTTTGTGAAAGAGAGATTTAGCCAGTAGAAGTAAAACAGCCTACAATCATCTGTAGAATATTGCAAAAAACATATGAAGACTTAAGATGCAAAAACCTCAAACGCTGTCTATGATTTTTCCTTTAAATTAGCATTTATGTTAGACTCCTATGAAAATAACAGTACAATTTTTAAAATAAGTCATTGAATAACTGACTTACAACCTTTTATTTGCTATTAAAGTGAAATTATTGAGCCTGATTAAAAAAAACAAACATAAAAAGCTAATTTAAAAGAAAAAATGTCTGAAAAATCTCAGATTAATGTTTTTTTTTTTTTTTGTGTGTGTGTGCATCAGAAGCCTTCATATATTCATTTGATACAATGAACACAGTACACATAAATATAAATATATTTTTAGTATCTGGTAAGCTAAAGCTGGAGCACAAACTGAGCGCTCTTCTTAACAAGACAATTTAACAAATAATTTTCATTAAATTGCTCTCTGTACATGCATTAATAAATTATAAGTCTAATGTTTCAAAATCTATATTTCTATATTACATAGACATCTGTTCAGCTTCTAGTGATATAAACCCATCACAGATAAACTGCTCATTTAAGCATGTATCATTTCACCTCTTTACTCTCTATTTTGAACTTACCAGATGTGGTTAGAGTGATAATAGTGGAGAGTAAAATGAGTGTCAGGCATCCCTCCATCTTCTTCTGCTCGTCACACAGTCTGTTTGACTCTGTCAGCACAAGTTTCACGTCTGCTCCTCAAACACACTGAAAAAACTGGCTCCTGTCAGCCCCCTAAAGAGAGAGAGAGACTCACAGCTGCCAATGACACTCACTGTTCCCTTATTAGACACAACAGAGGAAATCATCAAACACAATCAGTGACAAATCAGAAAGCAGCATTTTGATTTTCTCCATATATATCAATAAAGTGTGAGCGCTGATGAGCGAGACTCCTCCTCCAGCATGAAGAGACACTTCACTGAGGACAGACTCGTGACAGTCAGAAGTCAGGGTGGAGATAAAGTCACACTAAACTTAAAGCAGATTGATACAGAAACACTGCAGCTTATATTCAGCATCAAACCTGAACCTGAACACAGCAGACACAAGCTCTGATCACTGACTTCTGTAAGGCCGGAACACTTCAAACACTTACACAAACTTACTATAACCAATTCCTCACGACTAATTTTAATGAATTAATGGATTTTACTCATTTGTTCTTTATTCTAACCAAGGAAACAATAAAAATATGATTACACCATAGTATAAACTATATTGGTGTTAAAGCTATTTTGTTTTTAGTTTATTTAGTTTTTTAGTCTATTTAATTTTTATTCAATTAAATATAATCTATTTTCATTAGGTATAATTTTGAAAATAAAATAACAGCAATAATCAAGTGTATAATACTGCGCTGCTGCATTTGTCCAGCAGATGGCAGCAAAACACTTCTTATTGTAAAGAGGAGCAGACAAGAGTCTTGTCTCTGTGTTGCTGCATGAGGAACTTCTCACCAGTGAAAGTATTACAGGACAGACTCTATTATAGTAAATGCCAAAGTTTCCAAAATAATTAATAAATGAGTATATAAATATACTTAGAAAATTAATAAATAAATAAAATTTGGAAAAAATTGAAATAATTTCTACTTATATTTCATTTTTTATGTATAATTTTTTTCAACATTTATTTTTAATTTATTTATTTATACATTTATTCATTTTCATATGTATTTATTATTTATATATGTATCTATGTCACATTTTAATAAATGTGAAAATATATACATAAATAAAAGTGAAAATAAATAAGCGTATAAATAAATAAATGGAAAAAAAATGTGGAAAAAATTTAATTATACATTTTTAAGGAAATATAGAAAGACTTTATATTTGTTGTTTTATATTTTGCTATGTGTATTCATTTATTTATTTATTGGATTAGTTTCAGGTCAGGGCTGGAGAACAGAGGAGCAAGGAAACGAGGAAGCATCAGTTTGAGTTTGAGAAGCACTTTATCTGAACCCAGTTATCTGATAACAATCATTTATTCAGTCACTCAGATTTCGTTTTAAAATATTAATTTACAGTATCCAGGAAATAATTCAATATAGCTTTCAATCTCTTTGGAAATTTGTATGCTCTTTAGAAATGATAATAATAGCTCAATGATTTCTGTTGAATTCACTGGTTGGTATTTGTTTCTCAATGCAAAAGTGTAATTACAAAGTCAGATTCTTTTTTCAGACCATATTACCTCCATTCCTTCAGCAATTTGCTACTGAAATAATATTTATGATGATATTAACTGGCCACATGTGTGGTCACTCCCTCAATTTTTTTTCCTAATGAATAAAGTTAAAGAAATATCTTCCAAAATTATTCACGGATTTGACCCTGTTAAGCATTACTTACAAAAATGTAAAAATACCATTGACACATCCTGCTCTTTTTGTCAATCTTTGCCTAAAACTACAAGTCATTTGTCTTGGGTTGTCCTTTCAATCTTTTTGGAGTAATATTAATACTTTAATTATTCCATATTATTACATGATTTTTCTTTGTATGATAATTCTTTTTGGGTTATTAAAAAAAAAAAAAACACTAACAAAACAAAAAAGCACTTTACGTTGTGGCCAAATCACCATCTCGGTTGTGTATTATTTTTAAATAATTCAATGGTCCGTCATCAATTATTACTTGAAGTCCATTACTGATTACAGATTACATGATGAAAACTGCAAGAAAACTAGTTATAGCGTAATTCATTTTTGGTAATGTATTCTGACTACTTTTTAGATTTCTTTTTTATTTAACTTGTTTTAAACTTTCCATTAAACGTACCATATTGATATAAAAAAAGCAAATAGAATGACAAATTTATATCATCATCATCATACAATGCATTAAAAATGACATTAATTCAGGGTTTCCCAAACTGGACTGAATCTTCCAACGCCAATGACATAGCACAAAAAAATCTTTCTCTTTTATGGGAAATTAAAAGTCGAACACCTCTTTATATTTGCGGCTTTAAAATTGTATGGGTTTGGGAAATAGTTGAATATAATAAGTATAATTGGTAGTTTATATCAGGATACAAATTATTCTGTTTCCACCTTAATATAAGTCGAGGAGGTATTAAACAAGGCTGTCCCATTTTGGCCACTGAAATGCTTTCTCTCGCAATCAAAAATTCTTAAATTGAGCAATTTTTTGATAATGGCGTAGTGATCAGTCAACTGGCTGATGACACAGTCTTATTTCTAAACAATACTGATCAAGTAAATGTGAAATAATGACATTGAAACAATCTCAGCTCACACAAATTTGCAATATATGATCAAATATCTTGGTATTCTAATTAATTCTAATAAAGAATTAAGTGAATCACTGAATATATCTAATAGAACTGATGAATGTAAAGCCAGATTGGACAGATGGATGCAGAGAGACATTTATATATTTTGAATAATTTTATTGACAAAAGTGGAATCACTAGATGCATTTACCCTGCACAAATCAACTGTTAAAATATATGAAAAAAATATGAAATATGAAAGCAGTGTTTCCAACAAATTTTCAAAAGAAGTTGCTAAAGGCAGGCTGATTAGTTGCTTAAATGGCCAAATGACATTATGTCACTCATCGTTACATGACACAAAACTGTGTAACTGTAAAACACAAAGAGATTACTCAAACTGACTGGCCTCTCAGTGAGAAATCAGATTTGAAATCTGTTAACAAATTTAGATTTGTTCATAAAAGTAGTATGCATTATATGTGAAAGTAAAGGTAATATAAACACACCACATTTTTATTATTATATGTTTTATATTAAACATTAATTTATTGAATAGTTACAGTGTACATATTTTTTTAAACACTTTTATTTTATTTATTTTATCATTTACTAGTTAAATACACATCCTGAACAATAATAGTTTTAAGCAGTATATTTTTGTCAGGAATACACAGGATTCAATTGCAGGTAACAAAAAGTTTATTACGCCCTCACTGGGCAAACAGGGAAAACAAATGAAGGATCACTCCAAAAGCACAGGGCCAAAAAGAAACCTCTCAGCAGGGACCGGTCCTATAATGTCTCCCGTGACGTAGCATCAAAGTCACATCAACCAGAGCATCATTGGGACACAGTGTCGAAGGCCCATCAAACTCCCTGAGTGCAGAGAGGAGCTGGAGTCAAGTTTCGGGTGATCCCAACAGAAAAGAAATGCCAGGGCCGGAAGCAGAACCAGTTAAGTCTGGCAGGATGAGAGGGACCAGTTCCAGACAAAAACAAAAATCAAAAACACTTGGAGCCTAATACAACATAACATGGCAGGACTAGGCAAACAAAACAAGACGGTCACCAGCAAAACATTAAATGACATACACAGAGCTAATGAGGAAAGAGTGGCTACAGGTGTGACAGAACACAGAGTATTAAGGATAACGAGTGGGAGGGGGAAGACACAACACATGAGCAGCCAAAACAAAACCCATGTGCTCAGAGACTAGGCACACAGACAAAAAGACAAAAACACAACATCTCAGACTTAAGTCATGACAATTGTGGTATTAATATGCTACACTCTAAAAGCCTGTAAAAAAAAAAAGTTCACAATGTATTGTGTTAATAGCCTATGTATCTTTTCACAGGTGTTTTGCCTGTATTGTAAATGAATCATACTTTTTTTTTTTTTTTTTTTTTTTAGGGCTACAGGTTATGTGCATTATTATAATAGATAATGTTCTTGACCCAACTGATTAAGAGGTACAAGCCAATGCATGATGCATCATAAATGAACAATAAATATTGAACAGTTCCAACCAGCAAGTTAATTCCTACATGATGTGTTTACTGCAAGACAGCTCTCTCCAGACTGATGTGCTGCTCGGATTGATAGCTGTTCCATGGTTTCCTCTTTTTGTAGTTTTAAGAGGGGAAATGCATGCCTTTTTATTTGCAGTACACTTTTCAAAGTTGCCAAATGAGTAAAATATTTTTGCTCAGGTTATTTTTGAAGAAATAAGTAGCTAATGCAGTTAAAAAAGTTGATAAATCTAGTAACAAAATTGCAAATTTTGCAAAACAGATTGCAAGGTAATACATGTATTCATGTAACTTAAATTTGTTAAATAAAATCCTCTCACCAGAGCAGATGACTCCAACATCTCATCTGTGAGAACATTTAGGATTTTGATTTTCTCCATATATATCAATAAAGTGTGAGCGCTGATGAGCGGGACTCCTCCTCCAGCGTGAAGAGACACTTCACTGAGGACAGACTCGTATCAGTCAGAAGTCAGTGTGGAGATGAATTTAAGTGGCCAGTGACTGTATACTGTATTAACATAGAGATAATAAAATGGAAAAAAGAAACCTGCAGCTCCATAATGTTGTTTGTCATTAATGAAGAGGCTCTCATAAACTCAATACTGCAGGTAAAGATAATTTACATTTTAACAAAATAATAGCAAAAGTAGAAGGACATTAAAGGGTTAGTTCAAACCGGTTCAATCTTTCGTTCATTATCTGGCTCACCTCAGTGTTCATCTTCAGTTTTCTCTTCACAGCAGTTCAGTCAGTGTACTGTTTGAGTGCATGAATTACTCCGGGATATTGGTTTGTTTGAACTCAGAGGGAGTGTCAGTCACATTAAAAGAGTTAACAGCTTAAGTCATTTGTGGATTGATGCGTATTGGAGACGCGAGCCATTTAAAACCATTCAGTTCGATTCGGTGAACTGGTTCAAAAAGATTTGGTTACATCGAGTGATTTTTCGCGAACCGGATATAATTTGAACTGTTGTGTTTTGAACTCTCTCTCGCAACAGACCCGGAAGAGAAGACAATGCTAAATAAAGTCGTAGTTTTTGTTATTTTTGGATCAAAATGTATTTTCGATAATTCAACAAATTCTAACTGACCCTCTGATGTCACATGGACTACTTTGATGATGTTTTTCATAACTTTCTGGACATGGACAGTATACCATACACACTGTTTCAATGGAGGGACTGAGAGCTCTTGGACTAAATCTAAAATATCGTCAACTGTGTTCCGAAGATGAACGGAGGTCTTACCGGTTTGGAACGACACGAGGGTGAGTTATTAATGACATAATTTTGATTATTGGGGGAACTAACCCTTTAATGAAGCTTACGTCACACAACAGGCAACTCTGCTTGTTTTATATTAATAGATATGACATGAGCTGCCCTGAGATTTTAATATTTTGTTGTTAAGCATTGTTAAGTTATAATATATTGTTATATTATATATTTACATATGGTGTACAGAGAATAAATATTTCAAACATGTTACAGATTGTTGAATTACACATATATAACACAGTACTTCTACAGTAAAATATAGAATATAAAAGTAGCTTAAAAGTAAAATATAAAAGCCCAGCAAGACTAGCAATATGTATAATTTCTTTATTGGTTTATTGTCACAGTGTCTGGTTTGTGTTCCCTGGGTAACCACTAGATGTCCTCCTTCCCCACGGTGTCTGTCACTTCCTGAACCACATTTCCCACGATCTCTGTCTTCGCATTGCACTCAGCTGTCACTAATCATTAATCATTGCACTCAGTCAATTCCCCATTAGCATTTGTCATCTCCCTGTGTATTTATACCCTGTCTGTCTTAGTATGTGGCACGGAGTCCTTGTATGATTATCACGTCCGTTTCATAGTCTTGTTCTTGCCTTGTGTTTTTGTCGGTTTATGTTGTTTGGATTGATTCTTTGGTTTTGACCCCTGCATGGACTGTTTACGATTTGGATTACCCCTAATAAATGACATACCCGCATTTAAAACTCTCTCCGTATTTTCCTGTATCCCGGTCGTGACAGAAGGACTCCGTCACAGCGAGATCCAGCAGTATGTCAGTTGATGCTTCTTCCCCAGCCACCGAGCGGGTGAGAAGCGATCGTTTTGAGGGAACCCGCCTGGTCGTGTTTCGCGGGACCAGGGGAGGTCGCCGAGGAGGGAGTGGTCGAGAGGAGGCTCAGCATCGCTCTCCACCATGGCCCCCCTTCGAGCCCAGCGCCACTGCCCAAGATGGCCACTGAGTCATTCTTGGATTATTTCTCCATACTGAACAAGATCCTAGAGATTCCCAGGAGTGTTCACGTCACGTCTGCTGATCCAGAGACTGTTCATATCACGTCTGCTGAGCCAGCGCCACAGCCCAAGATGGCCGCCAGCCCAGCGCCATGGCACAAGATGGCTGCCAGCCCAGCACCTCAGCACAAGGTGGTCACCAGCCTAGCGCCTCGATGCAAGATGGCCGCCAGCCCAGCACCACAGCACAAGATGACCGCAAGCTCAGCGTCACGACGCAAGATGGACGCCAGCCCAGCACCACAGCATAGGATGGCCGCTAACCCAGCGCCACAGCACAAGATGGCCGCTAGCCCAGCGCCAATGCCCAAGATGGCCACCGGTCCAGAGCCAGGGCCCAAGATGGCCACCGCTCCAGAGCCACGGCCCAAGATGGCCACCGGTCCAGAGCCACGGCCCAAGATGGCCGCTGGTCCAGAGTCATGGCACAAGATGGCTGCTTGCCCAGCGCCTCTGCACAGGATGACAGCCACAGCTGACCTTCCAGAGTCGAGTCAGGTTCCCGTTGACCATCCAGAGTTGAGTCAGGTTCCAGTTGTCCCTCCAGAGTCGAGTCAGGTGAAGGTCACCGTTGACCTTCCAGAGTCAGGACTGGTCACCGTTGACCTTCCAGAGTCAGGGCTAGTCACCGTTGACCTTCCAGAGTCAGGGCTAGTCACCATGGACCTTCCAGAGTCAAGTCAAGTCACCAGTGATCTTCAAGGACAGACTCAAGTCACTGGTGATCTTCAAGGACAGAGTCAAGTCACCGGGGTTCTTCATGGGAGAATTCAAGTCACCATTGATCTTCATGAACAAAGGCAAGTCACCATTGATCTTCATGAACAAATGCAAGTCACCAATGATCTTCGTGAACAAGGGCAAGTCACCATTAATCTTCATGAACAAATGCAAGTCACCAATGATCTTCATGAACAAATGCAAGTCACCAATGATCTCCATGAACAAATGCAAGTCACCAATGATCTCCATGAACAAATGCAAGTCACCAATGATCTCCATGAACAAATGCAAGTCACCAATGATCTCCATGAACAAATGCAAGTCACCAATGATCTTCTGGAATCCAGTCTAAACACCATGGGATTACCAGAGCCTCTCCATGTCTCTGCTGAACTACTGGAGCCTCTCCTCGTCTCAGCTGGATTACCAGAGTCTCTCCACACCTCTGTGGAACTTCCAGAGCCTCGTCACATCTCAGTCGAACTCTCTGAGCGCCCGACTGATCCTGTCGTGGCCACGGAGGCCACCCTTAACTTGTTCATGTTCTTTGTTTCAGACTTGCCCAACCAGACTTGCTCTCCTGCCAGTCTGATCCCACTGTGGTGGTCTTCTGCTCCACCCTGGGGGTCTCCGGTCTCGACCACACAGACGTGGTGGTCTTCTGCTCCGCCCTGGGGGGCTTCCATCCCGACCATACGGTTGTGGTGGTCTTCTGCTCCGCCCTGGGGGGCATGGTTGTGGTGGTCTTCTGCTCCACCCTGGAGGGCTCCGGTCTCGACCACATGGACGTGGTGGTCTTCTGCTCCGCCCTGGGGGACTCCGGCCTCGACCACAAGGATGTGGTGGTCTTCTGCTCCGCCCTGGGAGGCTTCCGCCGACCACACGGTTGTGGTGGTCTTCTGTTCCGCCCTGGTGGGCATCACGTGATGTCCTTCATGGACTTATGTTTTTGTGTTTTTGTTTTCTTTTGTTTTTCTGTCTGTTTCCTTCTTTGGACCTGGCCCTCCGTCCCTCCCCCTGATCCTCCGCCGGTCCACCACCCTCCTGGACTCCTTGTTTTGTGTTACACTTCTCTTGTCTCTGTCTTCCCATTTTACCTGGTTGTCTTGTCTCTGTTTCCCCATTTTACCTGGTTGATTTGTCTCGGTTTCCCCATTCTACCTGGTTCTCCTGTCTCTGTGTATCATGTTTTCTGGCCCTCCGTCCCTCCCCCTAGTCCTCCGCCGCTCCACCTCCCTCCTAGTTTCTTTATCTGTTGGTTTTCCGCCGGTCCACCACCCTCCTGGACTCCTTGTTTTGTGTTACACTTCTCTTGTCTCTGTCTTCCCATTTTACCTGGTTGTCTTGTCTCTGTTTCCCCATTTTACCTGGTTGATTTGTCTCGGTTTCCCCATTCTACCTGGTTCTCCTGTCTCTGTGTATCATGTTTTCTGGCCCTCCGTCCCTCCCCCTAGTCCTCCGCCGCTCCACCTCCCTCCTAGTTTCTTTATCTGTTGGTTTTCCCTTGGTTTCAGGTGGAGCATCTGGCAGCTGCTCCGTGGAGGAGGGGGTAATGTCACGCTGTCAGTCTCTGTTTTCCTGAGTGTCCACTAGTGAGCTCACTTCTCCTTAGGCACTTCACCATAGGCACTATAATTCCTCTAGTCTGGTCCGGTCTTCACAGTAATTGCACTCCAATTCATTGCACCAGGTGCAGGCAATCTATTGTCATTAGTCTCCTTATAAATACCTGTCTTTCCCTGTTGTTTGTATGGAGTCCTTACCCTTCGTGTTACCAGTGTTCTCGTCTCCCGAGACTTACCCTTGCCTTCTCGTCCTCCGAGTTCCCGTTCCGTTCCATCCGGTTCCCTCTTTTGTTTTGTTTGTCTCCTTGGACTGTTTATGTTGGATTACCCTTTTTGTCAAATAAACGTACCTGCTATTGGACCTCTCCCTCTCCTCGTGTTTTCCTGGTGCACGATCGTCACAGTCTGGTTCGGGTCAGATACGCTACAGTGTCATAACTTTACCTTTTGATTGTATTAAGCTAAATGTTTGTGTTAACATTTTAAACCATTGCCTCATTGAACAGGAAAGCAGCCACATGACACTGATTTCTGCAGATTATAGGAGGAAATGGAGCAACAGATCATTCATGAAAAAGATCTGAAGGTAAAAAACATTCTTTTAAACTTGGTTTGATTTTTTTAGAAAAGACACATTAAATTGGTCAAAGACGACAGTCTGGACATTTATAATATAATATTATAACAAATATTTTTATATACTGTTCTTTTGAACTTAGATTTTTCTGTTCATCAAAAAATCCTGAATAAAAATACATCAAAGTTTCCACAAAAATATTTCGACATATTTTCAACATTGATAATAATAATAAGATAACGAGTTTCTTTAGCAAGATTATGTGACACTGAAGACTGGAGTGATGTCCGCAGAAAATTCAGCATTTCCATCACAAGAAAAAAATATATATTCTCAAATACATTTAAATAGAAAACATTTATTTTAAATTGTAAAGATTTTTCACATTACATTTACTTTATTTTTTTTTTTATCAAATAAGTGCAGCATTGGTGAGCATTTTTCAAAAACTTGTTTAAAAAAATCCTACTAACCCAAAACTTTTGAATGTGTGCAGTTCATACAGCTGATCTTGCATAGTCAACTCAGTTTCAAACTACAGTTTCTGTTTCAGTTTGTGCGGTTGTTATCTCTTGATCTCGACTTGGAGATAATGGGATAATGGTGCATTGTTTAGATCAAGGCTGTCTAAACTGAAATGAACAAGTGTGTTAATTCTTTCTTTCAGGACTCTGAAAATCTGCAGTCGCGCAGTCAAGAGCTTCAGCAGCGGCTCCGCTGTAAAGAACAAGAATTGGAGCAGCTATTCCAAAAACAGAGGAGGGTTAGTGCCATGATAAAACAGTCATAATCTTACAAAATCTTATACTTTTGTGCAATTCACATCCTTCTAACTCAAACATTTTCAAGTTACTCTCCTTGTGTATGTATTTTTATATTATAAGTTGGAGCAGCAATGTCGTGATCTTCATAGCGAACACCGGAGACTGGGGAACGTTAAACTCAAAATGACCAACGAGGAGCTGTCTCGTGAACTGGAGCACACCTGCCAGGAGCTAGTGTTGGCTCAGGAGCAGCTGGGCATTCTGCAGGAGCAGGCCTCTCGACTACAGCAGGAAAGAGAGATGTTAGTCCGTGCATTTATTATGTACACACACACATCCCACGAGTGTCTAGAGTTTCTCATAAACACAAACACTTTCCCCCTCACAGGGAGATGTACAGAATCACAGAAGGCTTGCAGAGAGAAAAACAGAGCTTGATGAAACAGTTGGATCTGCTCAGGTGAGCTTCATATATGCTAACAGGTGCTGTGTAAAAAATCTCTCAACTGAAATCGTATATTAAATGTTGTTCTTTCAGAGAAATTAATAAACATAATCATTGTTTAGTGTGAATATTGTTCTCACACACATTACAAGCTCTTACATTAAACATTAAACTGTTAAGTGACATTTTTATCTCTACAACCCTTAAAGGAACAGTGTGAAAAAATAAATAAAAAGCAACAATATATTGTAGAAACCGATCATATAATAACAGAGCTGCACAGTCATCATCACACAGTGTTCCTCACTGACCGTCATGATGAACCTTCACTCAGCAGCACAGAGATACTGCCACACACCAACCTCACTAAAGCTTCAGGTCTTTAAAGTCTCTACAAAGTTAGCATTATTTCCCTGAATAAATGATTGAGCAACATCTATTTCAGACTCTTCAAGAGTTTCCATAGAAGTAAAATGTGTTGTATGTAATTATTAATTTAAACAATGTTTAAATCATTAAGTGCATTTTTGATACATTTGCAGTTACCCTACTGTACTAATAAAAACAATATTACAACAGAATTACATAAGCACAGTGACTAACTAAACAGTGCATACATTACAAAGCATACATCTTTATTCAGATTTCAGAATGAACACTTTGACATTTGTAATACATATGTTGAGATGTCTTTGTTCAAATGTTTGCTATTGTCTCCTGTTTCTAAATTTATTAAAGGGGGGGGGGTGAAATGCTATTTCATGCATACTGAGTTTTTTACACTGTTAAAGAGTTGGATTCCCATGCTAAACATGGGCAAAGTTTCAAAAATTAAGTTGTACGTTTGAAGGAGTATTTCTGTTCCAAAAATACTCCTTCCAGTTTGTCACAAGTTTCGGAAAGTTTTTTTCGAGTATGGCTCTGTGTGACGTTAGATGGAGCGGAATTTCCTTATATGGGTCCAAGGGCACTTCTGCCGGAAGAGCGCGCGTTCCCATAGAGCAGAGCACTGAGAGCACAGACATTCACTGATCAGAGCGAGAGCGTCGCGAAATATCACAAAAGGAGTGTGTTTTTGGTTAACAGGGCAAGACAACCCTGCACAGATTACCAAAAGAGAAACAGCATCAAGGGACCAGTGGATGGAGTTTATTTTTGCAGAGCATCAACGGAGTTGTGCAAGTGTTTTTGTTTGTTCCCTGCATTTCGAAGATGCTTGTTTTACAAACGAGGCCCAGTTTGACGCCGGATTTGCACATTGTTTATTTCTTAAGGATAATGCAGTCCCAACGAAAAAGGGTCACGATCGTGTGTTGGAACCGCAGGCGGTGAGTAAAACTGCTTCAAATATCTCTGTGTTGTTAACTTAGCTATCAGCGCGTAAGCACATCAAGTAAACAACATGCAATGTTGTCATCAAACTGCACTTCCCACATGTACAGCTTAAAAAAAAAAAAAAAAAAAAAAAAAAAAAAAAGACGACATAAAGTGGAACTTAGTCATTTTCCAAAACCGCTAAGCAAATATATACAGTTTCAGTACATACCACATAGAGACGTCGTTGCTGCTGCTGCTCTTGTTAAATTTCAGCCTCTGGTCTGGATCTGTGTCACAGCTTCCAAACGCTCTCAACGCAAAAGCCTACTGGCGCTCGTGATTCTTTAGCTCCGCCCACACGTCACGCCTCTAGGGGCTCGTGTTTTTCCGGGAAGAATCGGTACAGACTATCTTTCTCTTATAAATATAATAAAAATAAAGACTTTTTGGAATTATGAAGGATGCAGTACTACTCTATAGGTACTCAAGATTAACAGGATATTGAGTGAAAACGAGCATTTCACCCCCGCTTTAAGTACATTCTATGGTGGGCAAGAGTTCAAAACGCTGCAAATGAAAAAACAAAGGGATCACATAATGCTTTTTTTAAAGACCATTATTTTGTGTATTTGGTGTTACAGAATATGTTGACATGGTTTAATGTTCAAAAAACACATTATTTTCTTCAAATACTGTTAATAATGTCCTTAGTTATAATATCATAAAAAGAGTGGCATGACACACAGCCATGAAGCTCTTTTGTGTTTGCAGAACACAAGCCATGGACAGTTAAGACAGCTAACTGCACTGTGTGACCCTCTCTCTCAACACACACACACACACACATGATGTGCAAAAATCCACATTTGAACAGTCAATAGCAAATACTTTAATAACAAAACGTAATTACAGTAGCTGATTCAGCAGCGGCAGATTATCTAGGTTCACGAAACGGTCGTCCACGGTGCGCTGCTGTTCTTTTGTAAGTGATCTTAAAGATTTCTAAATGCATCTACTTTCTGAAGGCCAAATAAAGTACTTTTGCTTTCACCTAGAAACAAACAACATCTCCCTGACATGGCTGCTTCAGCATTGACTGCAGTTACTGAAACCACACTTGCTTTCTTTGCATGATCATTTGGGTGGCATTGAACAGCGCTCTCTTGAGTAAGCATTGAACCCTTGAGTAAGGCACTGAACCCCCAGTTGCTCCCTGGGTGCTGGATATAGCTGCCCACTGCTCCGGGTGTGTGTTCACTTCTCACTGCTGTGTGTGTGTGTGTGTGTGCACTTGGATGGGTTAAATGCAGAGCACCAATTCCAAGAATAGGTTACCATACTTGGCAAATGTCACGACTTTCGCTTTTTCACTTTCATCAATTTGACAACGAATGCGCTGCAAATGCTCTCTATAAAAAACAATAACGAAACGTGCTGCAAAAACAGAAATGTGCTGCAAATAGACACACAGATATCTTTAAGGGAACCACAAAGTGACTAACACCTTTGGGACATGCTGATCAGTGTTTGCTCTGAAAGGTGAGATTTATTTTAACATTATGTGTCTCACTTTTACAACTTTCCCAATAAAAATTAAACATAGCTTTAAAATTAATTAATTCATTTAATATATAAAAATTAAATGAAAACAAAAAATGGTTACTATAGTTAAACCATGGTAACCTTGCACAATTTACACATGGATTTACTACATATCATAGTTTAACCATGGTATTTGTACAACTCTGGTAACAAATTGTAATAATAAAAAAAAAAATATTTTGTTGGGGTAATTTTGTTGTGGTCTGTGCTACTTGTGTGTTTCTTTGTTTATGTTAGGAGTATTTGCAGTGTGTTTTGTATTTGGGTGTGTTGCGAGTATTTGTAGCTCTCAGACTGATAAAGATGTTTTTTTAATTTGTTTTCTGAAGTTGCAGCACATTAAGCTCTCAGCCACCATAACATTCTAATGTCCTTTAGCAAATATTAACAGTGAACCATCAGTGAATGATATTTTGATATTTCATATTATGATATTATTAAGTTGAAGATAACGTAATCCATTATTTATTGGGGGCAGCTGGATGATGAACGATCTGAACTCAACACAAATATGTTTATTCAAAGTTACTGAATGTCAGAAAATAACAGGTTTTTGTTCTCTCAAATTTCTAAGGCTACACAATAGAAAAGATTTGTAAAAGCATCTGGAAAAAGTCAAGCACCTTTTAAAAAAGGTCATGAAAGCAAAGCATTTTTTTCTGTCAAAAATTGCAATTGTATATTTCAGTACAGAATGTAACAAAACACTGTTAGACTGCAACTGAAACTTATATAGTAAGTTTTATACTTTAAAAGCTTTGAAAGGATTTGAGGCAGAGTGTTAGGTTTGAGTTAAACAGCTCCTGTCTGTTTTCCTGGATTCTCCTCCACATCATCATAGTCTGTTATTGATAAACAAGAGAATGATCCATGTATCGATACATACATTACAATGCATGATACAAAACTACAACACTAAAACTAGCAGTAAATATAAAAGAGCATTTATAACCACATAAATGTATCATATAAAGTGATTATAAAGACTAAATTAAGGTGTTAATAACGTACCAAACATGTCACTCATATATTCTCTGACATTCTTCACATCATCATACTCCTCCTGAACACCCTCTGATATAAATGTGGTGATTATTAATTACATGAACAAATAGACATATATCAGGGGTGACCAATCCTGCTCCTGGAGGGTCACAGTCCTGCAGAGTTTAGTTCTGAGCCCAATTAAACACACCTGAACCAGCTGATCAAGGTCTTCAGAGTCACTAGAAATTTCCAGACAGGGGTGTTGTGTTGGGACCAGATGGAGCTAAACTCTACAGGACACTGACCCTCCAGGAGCAGGTTTGGACACCACTGGACTACATACTTTATTTGGCACAATAATTTGAAGAAAAGTAAAAACAAAAAAACCCTGTTCCTGTCTAGAAGGGTGTAAATTGAATCCCACACCTGCTTTATTATTGGAGAACTGTCGTATGATGACGACATCATCATAGTTTTCTGGTAAGTCATCTAAAACAAAATAATGAAAAATGAAATGTATCCATCAAATGAACAAAATTTTGGATATTTAAAAATATGCATATTTACAATTAAAAATAATATACACACATACATTGTGTTATAACCTTTAGAAATAATTGTAAGAACTAAACCTGTAGCATGTCCCAGTCCAGCAGTGATTACATCATCATAGTTCTCTGATGTGATTTGTTGCTTTTCTAAATGAGTTAAAAACAAAGAGAGAACAGACATTAGTCAGGACAGAAGGAAAAGATTGGATAGAAGTACAGGGGGTTCAATGGATCGTACTGTTGTTGATCAGCATACTAATTGTTCAACTGACAACACATCTTTCAAAAAAACTTTCAGTAATCACAAACCTTTTGAAAATGATGTGATCTAGAACCTTTGTACAGTATCCCACTGTTAAGACTGTAAGTCTGTCCCTCACAAAAAACGTGCTTTCTACCTCTACTAAAGTCTATAATCAGAAACAGGTTTACTGTTCACAGGCACAGAAGGTTAAAGAAGTGAAACCCATAAGCTGAAGTCACTCACCTGTTGGGCCTTTAGTACTGGAGAAATCATTATGGTATTCAGGTGTGGCTCTTTCTGCAGATTTTGCTTTAATAAAAAATAAAAAAATGAATGAATGTATAAATGAATAAAAACCATATCTATATTATAAGTTGAATGGTGTATATAAAAACTTGCGATGTGAATGTTTTTAGAATGTTTCTAATTAATTTTATATGCATTACGCAAAATACAGTACATAGAATTTAGCAGTGGGTGACATTAATATATTTAAGACCTCCAACCTGAAAGAAGCTCATCAGCATCTTCATACCCAGAATGCTGTTCTCCAGAAAAGACACTTCCTGTTATGGAGTAGAACCATCAGACAGACATTCACAATCACAAATCTTTCAAAACCCTTACTTCCTTTGGATCACTCAACACTAATATTATAATCAAATAATACTCAAGGTCCCACAAATAAATCATAAATCTAATACTATGACAGTTACTCACCCCTCTGAGTGAAGAGACTGTGTTTGTTAGTGGATCTGTGCTGAATCTCCTCATAAATGGCCTCAGTCTTCATCTTGTGTCTCCTCTTAGAGAGAGCTGTGAGTGTAGACACACAAACCTGCTGTCAGTTCACAACACATGACTGATCACACACTGAATAAGACACAATATGACAGTCTCTGGATCTCTCCTACCTCTCCTCATCACTCTGTTCTGCTGAATCAGTATAAGCAGTGGCACTAAGAGCAGTAAGAGCACAACTCCCAGAACAATCACAAGCACTGGGGGGACGGAGAGAGTTTGTGGAGGAGAGACTGATGTTGAGCGCACTGGAGGAGAAACTGGAGGAGAGACTGATGTTGTTGTGGCAGGAGAAGAGGACACTGACAAACAGTGTTGGGTATAGTTACTTTGGAAAGTAGTTAGTTAGGTTACAACGTTACCATCAATTAAAAGTAATCAGTTATGATACAGCGTTACCTATTCATAAAAGTAACGCGTTAGAGTACTCATGCGTTACCAAAAATTAAAAGCCGTTTGCAGCGGCTCACACATGACAGACACAGCCCCCGGCCCCTTTAAATGCACCTAGAAGTCGTGACTCCCGACAACGAATAACGTCATTCATCCGACTAAATTAACACTGCAGGATAACAATAACAGGAAAGACAGTCAGCAATCGGCTATTCCACATGGCGTTTTATTTATTTATTATCACAGAACATATTATTAATCAAAATTTGCACCTACCCAGCCCGGGTAGCCTAGGCTACTGTATATTATGATGAGCACCACAAGATAACTCCTGATTTTTCTTTAACTTTAAATAATGCAGTTATCAAAGTACAAGTATGCTTACTTGTAAACACAACCTTAAACAGGCTTGCAGATTTAAATCCATTTAGAAATGATGAACAACCAGCCAGCCAATGATCTAACAGAAATTAACAGCTGCCTGTCAGACAAAAATGATAACAAACCGAATTAAATCCTCCACTGCCACAGAGGCAAATGACAAATCGCTTAATAGCCGAACTAATTATTATTAAAGTGTCACTCACAGTCACAAGCCTAAATTCGCTTTAACACAATCCTCTTACATTTACTCTTCAAAGTAGTGATTAAAACGTAGCGTTAGATTTGAGGTAGAAATTTTGGCGGTCGAAAGAAGCTTTTCACCAAAGCAGAGTGTGCATTTTACCGTTATGTTCTTTTCTTTTTCGTTGACAAATTGAAAATAATATGCGTACTTCCATAAACCAAACGCTGTCCTCTCTGCTATCTTGCCGGGAGTTCGAAAAAAAAAAAAAAAAACCACACACAGGGTCAGGCGCAGGGCACAGACGCATCACAGCCATTGACTTCACGATCACAGAGCTTCGGCTCCGCTGATACTGTACATCCGCAGGTGGCACAGTAGACCTAGGCATACTGTCTGACAAAAAGCAGGCTGCAGTCGGGATTTTCCTTTCCTTAAAATAACGGATTACTTTTTTTAAAAAATAACGAAGTTACTGATTACTTACGCACGAAACTAACGCGTTAAGTTACACATTTCAGGAAAAAAGTAATTAGAGTACTCTAACGCGTTACTTTGTAACGCGTTACCCACAACACTGCTGACAAATCTGGCAAATCTGGCAAAACAGACACAATCATGTTCAAAGCTATGAATGTTCTGAATATACAAACATTACACACTTTAAAATGGTCTAAAAATAAATATTACTTCTCAGTATTTGGCTGTGACCTGCACAGGTGAGTCCAGCGTGCTCTTTGTGGGAGCAGTCAGTGTGGTTTTTCAGGGAGAGAGAACAGTCCCACAGGTGAATCTCATTCCCTCTGCACTCGACTCTGTTCATCCACACAACACCTTCACCAGCACCAAAGACTGAATTCCCATCAGCCCTCAGTGCTGCTCCACAACCCAGCTGCCTGCAGACCACCTGAGCATCGCTGATGTCCCACTGATCATCACAGACTGAGCCCCACACAGCGTTATGATACACCTCCAGCCTCCCAGAGAACCGGCCGTTACCTCCACTCAGTCTGAGAGGAACATGATCTAAAACACAAACACACACAGACAAAAAGGTAGATACATGAATTATCAGCAGAGTACTGTCTGAACAGCAGCGTCTGCACAGGAGTGTGTGTGATCTTTTGTATATTCCATGATGCTGCTGGTTTCTCATATTAAAATACCATAATCTTATGTCCCTATCGAAAAAAAAAAACAGCATATGCAGGTTAGATATGCTTTGAATCATGACGGCTGGTCATGTGCTGGTCTGTGGTGGTCCTAAGCAACTAGCTCCTGCTCAGGACCAGCTCATAGCCAACTTTTAAACAGACTCATGACAAACTAAGTACCAGCTTAAACCAGCTACCATGCTTAAAACATACCTAACCAGCATGTGCTGTTTTTTTTTTCAAAAGGGGTTGCATTCACCATTCGTAATTTTCAAAAACTGATGCAAAAAATGAGACTTCAATTCTGGTCAGACGGTGGGGTGGTATTTTAGTATGCAAATTTATTCAAAGAATATAGGAAATGAGAATACAACTCATAACTTGCAAACAGATTAGTAAGTATTAAAATCAGCTTCAAATATAGAAAATACAAATCCCAAAATTAATATAGTTTTAAAAGCAATCCATGTATGATGGATGCTGCCCAATTAAAAGTAATACAAAATGCATTATAATATTCAAAAGTAATCAAGATGTTAAAAATAATAATACAAAGTATACAACAATACCCTGTATATCAAAAGTCAAAAGTTATAATAGTATTCATATAATAACAAATAATATAATAATAATCATATCTGAGATGAATAAAACCTGAGAGAAGTTCAAAGTATTCAAGTGAGCCCGGAATCAAAGATAAAGAAGGTGAGAAAAGACTAAGTCCAGCTAGAAGGGTCTATGCTGAACTCAGTCTGAGAGAGAGAGAGAGTAAGGAGGGGTGAATTTGCCTCCTTTTTATAGTCCTGCCAATCTGTATCAAACTCATGCCACGTCTCTGCAGCCACGTCTCAGACAGATATCAAAACCTTCGTCATCTTTCTCCGAAAATACATACTAGCCCTTGCAGCCTAATTTCAGTTCCCTATTTCGTAAGGTCAGCAGATTGTATGTTCAAAGTCCAACTGTCCTACCTCAGAAGATTAATCGTCTGGTTCTCTTTTGTTAAGAACCCACAGGGGGGGGTTCGAATGGCTCCAAATAACAGACGTGTGATGGAATATAAACGTCTCTGAATCATGCTGTTTTTAGAAGTATAAACATTTCGTGGAAATCTTTTATCTTTAACTTTTCTTATTTCCATATTGGTATAGAAGTCTTCTAAGTCTAAAGTTCAGCTGAGGCCTTCAGAACAGGCTGTCCTGTACTTTTAAGCACGTAGCAAATGCACACATGACAGAAGTCAAAATTTGGGTTACATCATTTATGTTAAATGAACTTACCTGAACACTGTCTCTGATGGGGAGATGTGAAGCATGTCAGAGAGCTTCGAGGAGACTCCTGGATCTCATGTTCTGTAACAACAATAAAATTATTATAAAATGTATTCCACACATCTTCTCAAAGCACTAATAATAAAGAATAACTCTTGTGTTGTTTACTGATGAAAAAAAGAATCTGTTTTACCTAAGCAGATGATTTTGGCCACTTCATCGTCACCACAGTTATTCTGTCCCCAGAGTGAAGAAGGACACTGCCATAAAGTGGTATCATGTGGTCGACATGTAACTTTATCCAGCCAGTTAGGAGCTGATTTTACTCTTGGTGTAGAATCAGACAAATCACCAGATCTTCCACAGTTCAGCTCTTGACAGATCAGACTCACTGTCTCTCTGTCCATCTGGTTGTAACACACATTACCCCAGGATCCATTGTAGAAAACCTCCACATTCCCTTCACAGCCTTCAGTTAACCTGATCTCTTTAAACTCTACATAAACAATATAAATTTTAAAATCACAAATTTAAAAAATTTGAACATTTTGTACAATTGAATTTTGAAATGTGTAAAACTTTATACTTAATTTCAGTTTAAACTATTTAGTAGCATGTTTACCTGAGCACACGACTCCTACATCCTCCTTGTGATTACAGTCATGTTTTCCCCAGCCTGAAGAAGAGCAGCTCCACAGGGACGTCTCATTCCCCTCACACTCCACCTCATCCAGCCATATGTGTCCAGAACCAGGACCAAACCAGGCTGGTACCTGCTGGTTACTGAGGGCCACTCCACACTGCAGCTGTCTGCACACCACATGGGCATCTTTAATATCCCAGGAGTCATCACACACTGTCCCCCCTGAGCCGCTGTGAAAAACCTCCAGCCTCCCTGCACAGTCTCCCCCAGAACCCACCAGCCTGATGGACCCATGACCTGATATTCAGAGAAAGAATATCACATTACTGATCACTAACATCTGAAGAATCTTCCCAGATGTTATTGTTCTCACCAAGGCAGGTGATGTACAGCTGTTGTGTAGAGCTGCAGTTGAGAGTTTGTGGAGAGCTGCAGTTCCCCAGATGAGCTTCACTCCCAGAGCACTGGAAGCCCGTCACACACTCATGACTGTGTTCAGGACTGGATGAAGAGGAGCCATTAAAGTTCAGCACAGAGCCACAGTCCAGCTGTCTGCAGACCACAGAGGATTCAGTGAGACTCCAGGAGTCCAGCAGAACTCTCCTCCAGACCTGATGGATGAAAACTTCCAGCGTCCCCTCACACTGTCTCTCTCCAGACAACCGCACCAGACCATCATGAAGAGCCAGAGAGGATCCTGAGTGAAAGATGTGGCATTTTTATTAATATATTTTATGGTAATTTATGCACTTAACTTTTTTGTTCAATAAAATCCCTCACCAGAGCAGATGACTCCAACATCTCGTCTGTGAGAACATTCAGCTCGACTCCATGAAGAGATGGAACATTCTGAGAGTTTTGTTTCATTCCCGTCACAATCAAACACATCAGCCCAGATTTCATCACTTCCCTCTCCAAACCAGTCTGATCCCACAACAGACACAGCAATCCCACAATTCAGCTGTCTACAGAGGACACTGGCAGCTCTCATATCCCAGCATGCATCACACACTGTGCCCCACTCTTTGAGGAACTGAAGCTCTACTCTTCCAGAACAAGTGTCTGAGCCATTTATCAGTCTGAGATCAGTGTAACCTGAGCAAAGTAAAAAGTGTTCAGAAACAATGCATAAAACATTCTTAAACTAAGCTGTCATTAAACTGATCACATTATAACTCAAACCTAAGCCATGACCTAGTATCAAAAACAAATGAAGAGATGCTGAATATTTATACTTAACCAGAGCAGATCAGTCCCACAATGTTGTCAGTGGTGCAGTTGTGTTTGAGTGATGATACTGAACAGAATGAAACATGTGATTCATTTCCTCTGCACTGAATCTCTTGTGTCCACATCTGAGTGTCTCCTTTTCCAAAAGCAGCTGCTCCCAGCACCTGTACAGGAGCTCCACAGTCCAGCTCTCTACACACAACCTCTGCATCCTGCTGGTCAAAGACAGCGTCACACACTGACATCCATGTCTGATCATGAAGTATCTCTAACCTCCCAGAGCAAAGATTAGACCCATCAGCAAGTCTGGAGCGTTTATGACCTGTTTATATTGCATAAAAGTGAGGATTAGGTGAGCAGGTTTTGGATGTGGCAAGTTTTACATCCAATTAGATTTTATACATATATACATTTTTAGTAGTACATAATGAAAGGGTTTTTAATTTCCCAAAAAAGACAATTGTAATCTCAGTGTAGTTGTTATTCAATGAAAATGGGGTGGTGTTGGTGTGAGAGACCCGGGATCGAATCCACTGTGAGACACCAATGTGTCCCTGAGCAAGACACTTAACCCCTAGTTGCTCCAGAGGCATGCGACCTCTGACATAAATAGCAATTGTAAGTCACTTTGGATAAAAGCATCAGCTAAATGAATAAATGTAAAATGCTTCTTGAAGCTGAAAAATTGAGGTCACCAATGCCTTTTAACTATGGATGGTGTGTTGTAAATATTTATTTAAGTCATTTTGAAAATGCAGTAAACTAGTCATGGTAAATTAACATTATTTTCAAGATCTCGAATACGTAATTAATTCTAAGAATAAAACAGACATATTTAAATATGATATGCAGCTAACCACATCCAAAAATATATATATTTTTCTCACATAAAGAAGACAAAATTATCAGAAAGTGAGGAATGCTTTGAGGTTTAACTTTATTCACCTGAGCATATGACACCAGCATCACGATTATGACTGCAGACAGGTATATTCCATCCTGCTGACCCACAGTTCTTCAGTGTAGACTCTGATCCTAAACATGTTAAAGCACTCATCCAGATTGGTCCTGATCCTTGACCAAAATGGGCAAGACCCTGAGCATCTACAGGTTCTCCACAGTCCAGCTCTCTACACACCACTGCAGCAGCAGGCATAGCCCAGCTATCATCACACACTGTTCCCCACTGACCTCTGTGAAGAACCTCCACTCTACCAGCACAAGGACTGTTACCATTTACCAGTCTCACATGCATCACATCTAAGAGAGAAAAGACAGAGACTAAAATCAATCAGTCATTCTAAAGAGATGTCATTGTGTTTTTAAAATTGGCATAACTACTCATATAGCTAAAAAAAAAAAACAGATTTACAGTGTTATTTTTTATTTTATTTAAGTTCATTTTTTGAAGCTGTGGGTGTGGCGAGGGCCACATCAAGTGCAATGAGATGCATATGATCCTAGTTATACTACTAATTTCTCTCATATTAATCTTCCTACCAGCACACTGAAGCACCTGGTGATCATCATGAGAGCAGCTGTGTTTCTCTGATGCTGGACACATTCGAATCTGAGACTCATCTCCTCTGCACTGAATCTCTTGTGTCCACATCTGAGCGTCTCCTTTGTCAAAAGCAGCTGCTCCCAGCACCTGTACAGGAGCCCCACAGTCCAGCTCTCTACACACAACCTCTGCATCCTGCTGGTCAAAGACAGCGTCACACACTGACATCCACGTCTGATCATGAAGTATCTCTAACCTCCCAGAGCAGCGAGAACCTCCAACCAACCTGACTCCTGCAGTAGTGAGAGAAATTAAAAGAAAAGTTCTATAAACACTTTTATCATAAACTTAAAAAAGCAAGACTTTATAAAAACTTGATAACAATAACACCATTCATAACACCATTTCACCAAACTTGGCATTGTACCATTCATTAATGCTGAAAGATCATTATTTTATATGCATTCAAATAGTAAAATGTTTTACTAAACTATGATACATACATACATATATATATATATATATATATATATATATATATATATATATATATATATATATATATATATATATATATATATATATATATATATATATATATATATATACATATGTGTGGGGTTTTTTTTTGTGAATGTAAATGAACTATTGATATATTATCATTATTCTTGGCCTTAGACGACATGGACAAACTCTGAAGGTGTACCGTACTTAATGCCGTTTCTGAAAGGTAAAAGGGCAAACACTTGTGATACTGGGCTTGTACAATAAAAGCTTCTGCTGAAGAACTAATCAATACGTTATTTGTATTTAGATTTACATTGTACTTTTATGCTTTTGGCACACATTTATGCACATAGAAAAAGCTACTTACAGATGCATTCAAGATTAACATTTTATCAGTTCATGAATTCCCTGAGAATTGAACCTATGCCCTTGGTGTTGAAAAAATCTATAGAAATCTTTGGAACTAAAATATAAGGCATGTGGATCAACAGTGATGTAATAGGTTATATTTTAGAACAGCTCACCTGAGCAGATGACCCCAGCATCTGTACCATGATTACAGTCATAACCAAACCACTGAACTGATCCACAGTTCTTCAGGGTAGTCTCTGATCCAGTACACAACATACGATTAGTCCAGATTGGTCCTGATCCTGGTCCAAAATAGGCATCACCCAGAGCATCTACAGGTTCTCCACAGTCCAGCTCTCTACACACCACTGCAGCTTCAGTCATATCCCAAGCAGCGTCACACACTGTTCCCCACTGACCTCTGTGAAGAACCTCCACTCTACCAGCACAGCGACTGTGACCACCAACCAACCTCACATTCACACGGTCTGTTTATTGAATACAGAAAGATAAGTAATACTTCTGAACAGAGCAAACAAAACAGTAGAAGAATCTCATAAGGAGAGAGAAAAAAAATCTTTCATACAAGGAGTCAGAAGATTTGATATAAGATTTCAGTGAAGTAAAATACATTTGCTCAAACCTGCACACACCAATCCAACATCATTATCGTGCGAACAGTTGTATTTGTGTGACAGAGATGTTGGACAGAGGTGAATCTGAGACTCATTTCCTCTGCACTGAATCTCTTGTGTCCACATCTGAGCGTCTCCTTTGTCAAAAGCAGCTGCTCCCAGCACCTGTACAGGAGCCCCACAGTCCAGCTCTCTACACACAACCTCTGCATCCTGCTGGTCAAAGACAGCGGCACACACTGACATCCACGTCTGATCATGAAGTATCTCTAACCTCCCAGAGCAGTGAGAACCTCCAACTAGTCTGACACCTAAAAAAAAAAAAAAAAACAAAAAAAACAAAACGATTATGAATTGATCTTCCAGAAAAAAACACATGGACTAATTTCTTTTCTTTCTTTCTTTTAACAAAATGAAGTTTTGAGTTTACCTGAGCAGATGACTCCTGCACTCTTGCTCTGACACACACCTTGAAAACCCCATATGACAGATCCACACTTCTTCAGTGTGGACTCAGATCCACTACATATTGCATTATTCATCCAGACTGGTCCTGATCCAAGTCCAACCTGAGCATCACTCAGAGCATCTACAGGATCTCCACAGTCCAGCTCTCTACATACCACTGCAGCAGCAGCCAAATCCCAACCATCACCACACACTGTTCCCCACTGACCTCTGTGATGAACCTCCACTGTCCCACTGCAGGGATTGTTTCCATTAACCAACCGCACATTTATTATTTCTGTGCACAGTAAGGGGGAAGAATTGGAAGAGATCTATCAAAATTAAATTAATCTATCCTGTTAAAACAGTCAACACATACCTGCACACATCAGTCCAACATCATTTTCATAAGAACAATTGTTTTCATGTGATGGTGATGTTGGACAGAGGTGTATCTGAGACTCATTTCCTTTGCACTGAATCTCTTGTGTCCACATCTGAGTGTCTCCTTTGTCAAAAGCAGCTGCTCCCAGCACCTGTACAGGAGCCCCACAGTCCAGCTCTCTACACACAACCTCTGCATCCTGCTGGTCAAAGACAGCGTCACACACTGACATCCACGTCTGATCATGAAGTATCTCTAACCTCCCAGAGCAGCGAGATCCTCCAACCAGCCTGACACCTGAAAGAACATAAATAATTATAATTCCGTCAGGACCACTATTGTCAAAATAACACTTAGCATACAGTTTGGGTTGACGGTATGGTTCTGTTCTGGGTAAAAACTCCCTCCCCATCCATGCAGCCTGTAACGAATGAGCAAAGAGAGCTGCAATAGCCCCATTAGAGTAAACGGAATAGAACCAAATATAGATATTAATGTTCTTAATAACATTTTAATATATTTGCATTTATTTATTTTTTTCAGTTAAACGGCATTAAAAATATTTCAAAAGTAAAAAAATATATAGTATAGTATATTATATTATATTTTATAATATTATTTTTATATTAATTCAAACAATTATTATCAAACAATTAAATTAATTTAGTAACAAATATATCTTAGTGTAAGCTACATCTTTACTGTTTTTTTTTTCTTCATATAATTAATTGTCTTGTCTATCCACCAGTTCACATTTACAACTGCGTGTTTTCTGCGTAAAAATAAGGGTAATTTTTGCCTTTGGCCTAAACAAAGAGCAGAAGAACTTATTGAAAAATGCTAATTTATTCTCTGCCAGCAGGTGGCGCAGGTCCCTCGTAACTGCAGTAAACAAAGCAGCGCAGCATCTGACTCTGAAACTTGCAGCACTCATTTAACCAATTAAATAGCTTTGTGAACTGGAAACTATATGTCATTATACTTATATAAAGAGATAGTTTTGGGGGGTTGGGGTTCAATATCAATTCATATGCATTTACTGTACAAAAAGGGGGATACAAATATTTTGTTTCATTTAAAAATATAGTGTTTAATTATGTCTAAATATTTTTTCAAATGAAACACTTAAAATTAATACGCAATTAATTACGCAGGCATGACCTTCAGTATTGTAGATACAATTTAGTACAGAGCCATACAGGTACCTATAGTGGGTTAACCATGACATTACCAAAAAAAAAAAAATTATGACCATAAAATTACTCCAATTTGCCATTTTGGATTGGAATTAAAACGTTTTCTCTATTTTAGCCTTAAATACTATTAATTGTAATATAAGTAATTGAAATATAAAATATTTTACGTCATTAATCGACCATAATTACTTCATAAACAGAATTTAGTACCAAAAGATCTCCTTAAACTATTAAATAAATATTATTGAACTAAAATATAGAACATTTACTTAACTGAAAACAGAGTTAAGCTGTATGGTCACATTATAAGTTATAGCAATACCTGAGGGTTGACTCTTAAGAATAAAATGATACTGTAAATGTCATCGATATAATAACCAGTGCATAATATGCTGTAATGTTAACCAAGAATTGCTGTAAATACCTGTATAAAGAAGCTGTTGTCTAATCAACCCATTCAAATGTATTGTTAACACTGGTTTGTTTGGAAAGCTCCATGAACCACGTGATCAAAGCTTGTCACAACTCTGTGTTTTTCTGTTTTTCAATGGCTCTGGCTTTAACCGAAGCCTACAATTTACCATGTACGCACATTAAGTGCGCCAAAACTGTATTTATTGTTTGCATTTCGTATTTAAACTTACAAATATTGAAAGCTGAGAGGTTGCCAATTTAGCATGAGATATACATGGGCATTGTGAGAGCGTGAGACTCATAGAATATCGTGGAAAAGTTCATTTATTTCAGTTATTCAACTCAAATTGTGTAACTCGTGTATTAAATAAATTCAGTGCACACAGACTGAAGTAGTTAATGTATAATTGCAGAAACTTTTTTACGTTGTATTGAACATTAATGGAGAAAAATGATTTGTGTGGAAATAAATCATTGAAGTTGGTTTTAAAAAATCTTAAATGTATGAGGTGGCAAGAGGGGCTTTTTACCCCTCACACAGGATAAAAGGCACACGGTTTTGATACAAATACTTCAGCTAAAATCATGTTGTTGTTGTTGTTGTTGTTTGTTTAAAAATGACTGTTAATACTTGTTCAAAATTATCACTTTAGCAAAGTTTGTACTATGTTCTGCTTATTTTGAAAAATAAAAGAATTAATTTATGTTCAATAAATATACTGGCATTAAAATATGTTAATATAAAAAAATATATTTAAAAATACAGAGGCAAAAATCATTTTCATAAGTAAACATTCTGAAAATATTGAAGGGTGTCCAGTTATAATTGAATATATATTTACAGTAGTAAAAACAATTTATATTTATTATATGATATGAATAATATGGTTTCATTCTAAACATGGTCATTATATGTAATATGGACACACAACATAATATATGATATTTACCATCTGAATCAAACCATGTCATGTCAACAAACTACTGTGCACCTTTAGCCCCAACAGCAGGGGCTCTTTTTACCCCAAATACCATACTTTTGCATATTCTTTTGTTATTTAAAAACTGTTGCTATATTATTATTTATTATCTTAAACAAAACTGAAAATCATGAAGAAGACCTTTGTCTCAAAGTATATACATTCATTCTAGTGATTCTTATTTAAATCTACAATATTTTAAAAAGCATAAAATATTGTAACAAGTAAGCACAGAATGCGCGATTGTGTCAAGGATCAGACAAGTACAGGTGCATCTCAATAACTTAGAATGTCATGGAAAAGTTCATTTATTACAGTAATTCAACTCAAATTGTGAAACTCGTGTATTAAATAAATTCAGTATATTTATACTGCCTCTCGAGCTCATCTGTATTTCATTTGCAGACCAAGGTCCTAGAGTCTGGAGGAAGGGTGGAGAAACTCATAACCAAAGTTGCATTAAGTCCAGTGTTAAGTTTCCACAGTCTGTGATGATTTGGGGTACAATGTCATCTGCTGGTGTTGGTCAGTTGTGTTTTTTGAAAACCAAAGTCATTGCACCCGTTTACCAAGAAATTTTGGAGCACTTCATGCTTCCTTCTGCTGACCAGCTTTTTGAAGATGCTGATTTCATTTTCCAGCAGGATTTGGCACCTGCCCACACTGCCAAAAGTACCAAAAGTTGGTTAAATGACCATGGTGTTGGTGTGCTTGACTGACCTGCAAACTCACCAGACCTAAACCCCACAGAGAATCTATGGGCTATTGTCAAGAGGAAAATGAGAAACAAGAGACCAAAAATGCAGATGAGCTGAGGCCAATGTCAAAGAAACCTGGGCTTCCATAGCACCCCAGCAGTGCCACAAACTGATCTCCTCCATGCCACACCGAAATGAGGCAGTTATCAAAGCAAAAGGAGCCCATACCAAGTATTGAGTACATTTACAGTAAATTAACATACTTTCCAGAAGGCCAACATTTTTTTTATTGGTCTTATGAAGTATTCTAATTTGTTGAGACAGTGAATTTGTGGGGTTTTTGTTAAATGTGAGACAAAATCATCAAAATTAAAAGTACCAAAGATTTAAACTACTTCAGTCTGTGTGCACTGGATTTATTTAATAAACAGAGAAAGAGTTGTTTGATTCTTTAGAAAGGTATAATTTTCTTTACTATATAGGCGATCCACTCCAAGTCAAACTACTATTACTAATGGGATCTGTAAATATGAACGACTCCAAATCTTTCGGGGTATCTGGGACCCAATGCAGATTTTTGCTGTGGACTCCCTTGAAAACGCGTTCCGGTATGAGGGACCCTTCAAGCCCAGGGCCCCTAGAAATGTCACCACATTTTGCCCTGCTAGCAACGACCATGTGTAGAACCATTGTCTGTCCCATCCTGTTTCAAATTATATTAATAATATTTATTTGAACCACTCTTTGAACTTCTTTCTTTGTGTAAAGGGTATAGGAAAAAGTAGGGTACATTGGGGTTAATGCCCGGGGACAGGCACGTGCACACATAGACATCAAAGGGGGCTTGAGCACCTGCCCTTTTTATTCCTGGAGAGAAAGCAGGAATAAATTTTTTTTTGAAAAAATAATATATATTCCTGTTTGCGCACAGCTTCCCTGTCAAACAAATATATTTATTGAAGAATAGTATATCTAAATATCAGGTCAGGAGTTCTGAAGCGCTCATTGACCCCCAACACCCCCTATGGCGTTACATTTTAGTCAAATGTTATGAGCGTGTAAGACATGCTCACGAGCACATTATGTTATTTCACACGCGCAAAAATGAACCTTCAGCTGGCATGATAAAAGTACTCGCGCACAAATTCAACAACCGAGAGGTGTACATGTAGCTGCGAGCGAGCGCCTGGCATACTCGCATAGGTTAACTCTGCTTGTGCAGTGGAATCCTGCTCGCGCGCAGCGGGCTTCTGCTCGCGGAGTGCTGTTTTGCTCGCGCGGTGGATTTCTGCTCGCCCAGCTGATTTCTGCTCGCTCGAGTCTACATGACTTTTGACAATTTGGGGGCGGAAACCAAGGAGGGCACTGACCCTCTTATGATTGGTCAAAAAATCATCAAATAAAACCTTCAAAATCCACATTTAGATGGAGTTTGTTTTAAACCTACTACACTCAAAAAATATTCTGTGGCTTAGTAAATATTTAACTTAATTAACTTAATAAAATCTCTGAAAATCTTACTTGATTGTTTGAATTAAACTTACCAAAATAACTGAGTAAAAATTAAATAAAATTAAATAAAAGCCAATGTCATGTATGTATTTGTGGTTGTATGGAATACTATTTTATAAAGGTTTAGAGGAAATAAAAAAAAGTTAATTTATAAATATTGTTATTTTTAATGTTTAATGTTAACTTATTTCTACTCAGTTTTATTTATTAATGTACAGATGCAGTTACTCAGATTTACTACATTTTTTAGAGCAGGGCTCTCAAGTCTCACGCATTGGGCGTGAGACCCACGCATTTCAATCCGTTCACACGCTCACACGCCACACCTTGTATTTCTCACGCAGAGACATTGCGAGGATTACGCCTATCAAGTTGCGGCGCTATTTTTTTAAACAGCGAAACAGGTAGAGGAATCAAGTGAGTTCCCCGAAGGCCCTGACACGCACCAGCTAATCAAATAAAAAAATATAGCTACCAATCAGAAAATAGCATTGCTGTATCTGGGTAAGATTTTTACTAGCTCGTGTGCAACACAGATCCAGACGCTCGCTGAAGTAGGTTACGTAACGTTTACAGACTTGCCAAGACAATGACACATGAATTCACTATATGAATTCATCATCAATATATTAATTTAAAAAAAATTCAGAACAGTCTAAGATATGCTTTGGTCTGATGGTTATTATGACCCCGACACGCACGCAATTTTGGCCATCATACGTGGTCGGCAGTAGCTTTTGTGCCTATTATTAGCCCACTATTATTTTTTTATAGCTAAAGTTACACGTTGAAGAGGATGCGGGGCTACTCAAGAGACTTCTATAATAGGCCTATCCGTAATACTTGTATGGCAGTACCCATAGCCTAATAGTTTGAATTATTTTTTGTTTCCTTTTATTTTTACTGCACAACATCCAGGGCCCATAAAAAATAAAGAATCTTAATGCAAAAATCTTAAAGAATCTTCATAAAGAATCTTAATGCAAAAAGTAGCTCCTAGTGACAAAATTCTCAGAAATGTGGGCGTTTACTCTTAAAATTAAAGAAAAAATCCTAGTAAAGGAAAAAGTAATTCAGAAATCATCTTAACCCTTAAAAGAGGTCTTAAGGTCAAACTTGTTAGGAGCACAGACGAGGACTTTTAAGAGGCTTAAGAGTTTCTTTAACAGAGGAGAAAATGGCAGAAGAAATGTGTTGCAGACAGTGGATGACAGTGAGTTAATAAGACGCTATAGATTAGATCGTGCAGAGATCATGTTTGTGACTGATCTTATTAGAGACGTGCTAACATCTCCGACACAGCGCAGAAATGCCATAGCGCCAGAAATTAAAGTAATCACTACATTACGATATTTGGCAACTGGGAAAATGCAACAATGCTATAGTGATGATTTTGGTCTGTCACAACCTTCTGTAAGCAGATTGATCACACAAACAATTACAGCACTTTCAGAACATCTTATTGTGTCGCAGTTCATTTAGTTTCCACTGGACATTCGCACCTTGCAGGCTCAAAAAACTGCATTTATGAATATAGCAGGCTTATAGGTGCACACAAGCAGAGGGAATGAACCGTTAATAGTTTGTGCTATACGCTTCTGTCTGCTTCTTGTCCCTTGCTGCGACACCCATCCCGAATTTTCCTTTAAGAATGGCCTTGTGTTCATCCACTAACTGGGCTAACAGTAAACACTGTTCCTCTGTCCAGTTTGGCTTTCTCGCCCTTCTTGGTTTTGATCCCATGTTTGATACATTAAAACCAACATTCAAACACTTAAATAGGACAGCAATCACTGTAATTGGAAAGAGTGGAAGAATGTTTTTATCATTCTAAGCCAATCAAATACCTTATAGAAAATTAGAAGCATGGTAAATAAAAATAGAATTCATATACACACATATAATGTGTGTGTGTGTGTGTGTGTGTGTGAGAGAGAGAGAGAGAGAGAGAGAGAGAGAGAGAGAGAGAGAGCGGTCAAATAGGAAAAATTATGCATGTAAATTCAAAGTGAGAATTAGAATAGACCCTATACTTAAAATCCCTCTTTTTTTCCTTCTTGGACAACCAACCAATCACAGTCTTCAAAAGATTGTGTCATACATAGCAACGGGGTCAACCCCGCCTCCTCACTAAGATGAAAGTTTGCTCTCAGATCGGTCCCGAATCGCTCTTAAGCTAAGACTCCTACGTAAAGGTTTTTAAGCTAAATTAAGAGTTTTCTGAGAGGATTCTTAGAATCTTTATGAATACGGGCCCAGCTCCCTAAAAAGGTGGCTAGGTCAGAGGAGGAGGCTGTGGAAAAGACAGTGGAGGAGGCAGTTAGGGTGCCAGTAGAGGATGGGTCCATGGAAGAGACTGTGGAGGACCATAGAGGAAACAGTGGAGAACCCACTGGAAACAGGGAAAAGAGAGGGTTATGTAGAGCAGCCACCTATAGGTGTTCCTTTAAGAAGGAGTGGTCAACCCGATGGCCATTCATCACAATGGGAACCACCAGCTCTTTTTACTGGTGCTTAGTCCGCAGACAAGAGAACTCCTGTGTCCATCAAGGTGTGAGGGACATAAGCAGGGAGGCTTTCTAAAATAGGTGCATTAGTGTTAGTGCTACCTCCTTCAAATGCCTATGCTGAGAGGGTTTTCTCCATGGTGGGATTAAACAAGACCAAAACCAGGAACAGCTTAGCACTTGATGGAACTGTGAAAAATGGCTGGCCTGGAACCACAGTGCTTCAAATGGGAGCCACCAACCCCTGGCCTCAAAACCAGCTACCAACACCTACAATAAACAACACTGACCATTCTCTCTCTCTCTCTCTCTCTCTCTCTCTCTCTCTCGCTCACACACTCACACACACACACAAATAAATGCTGAATTAATATTATTTTATTTGTAAGAAAGTGTAATTTATGAGATCAGACACCCGACCCGTCCCCATCAAACCCCTGCCGCCATCGCGACCGCCGCCAAAATCTCACTCTGAACTCAGTTCAAAACTTGAGAGCCCTGTTTTAGAGTGTAGCCTATCCTCCATATGTTTGCATCTGTAGATTTCTTCTTGATTAACCAATTTAGATTTCTAAATTTCAGGGGGAAAGACTCTTGATGTAAGTCATTAACTAACTTGGCTGTTGGACAGTGTTTTCTCTACTTCCTGTTGGCCTTCTGTAGCTAATCATAGCTCCATGTAGCTGTTTTTATTTTATATTTTTTCTCTATAATCTTTCTTACTATCACTGTCTGTTTGTTTGTTTTTTTAATTGTAAAATATAACTTAATTCACACCATATTTCTGATATTACCGATCAATCTTATCAGATTAACTTTGATCGTTCACTCTTCCGTGACTGCAGCACACCTGCAAAGCGTTAGCACTCGTTAGCTTGTCATTAGCGTTTTCTTTTCTCCTCTCCTCTCCTTTCCCACGCTGCAGTTTTCCACAAGTTCATCAAACAACTGCAGTAAGAATATTTCATCAAGCACGGTGAGTAATTGCTTCTCCTACAATTGTTATTTGCACCTCTTGCCACATGTACAGTTTATCTATCTCTGTCGCTGATGAGGGATTCACATGTGATAAATGCAGGGAAACAGTTAGGCTGACAGAGAAGATTTCAGAATTAGAGACACGCATCCAAACTTTAATTGAGGACAGTAAGAATGTTAGGGCTCTAGATACAGCTTTGGATGCGTCTAGCTCAGGGATTCCTGTACATTGTCCGGTTCCAGCAGAGCCCCTGCAGCAGGGCAAATGGGTGACGGTGAGGCAGCGTAGTCGTGGGTCAAAACACCGCTCTTCTGTTCCGATCAAAACATTAAACAGGTTCTCCCCACTCAGTGATGCACCCACTGAGAAACCTGATGAAAGTGCTCTAGTTATTGGTGATTCTATTGTACGGAACGTGAATATAGAGACACCAGCCACCATAGTCAAATGTTTACCGGGAGCCAGAGCGCCTGACATCTTGGCAAATTTAAAAGTGCTGGCTAATGCTAAACGTAAATACAGTAAGATTGTTATTCATGCCGGCGCTAATGATGTTCGACTTCGCCAGTCGGAGATCACTAAAAATAACTTTTAAAGAGGTGTGTGAACTTGCAAGCACGATGTCAGACACTGTAATATGCTCTGGTCCCCTCCCTGCTTACCGTGGTGACGAGATGCATAGCAGATTGTCATCACTCAATGGCTGGATGTCTAAGTGGTGCCCACAGAATAACATAGGTTTCATAGACAATTGGACGAGCTTTTGGGGCAGACCTGACCTGTTTAAAAGAGATGGTCTTCATCCCTCCTGGGGTGGCGCCACTCTTCTGTCTAGAAATATGGCAAATAGTCTTAGTGTTTATACTTGACTAACTGGGGCCCAGGTCAGGAAGCAGACAGACTGGCTAAACCGACCGTCTGCTAGCTGCCTCCCGTCACAGAGGTCAGTTAATTCTTAGCACATAGAGACTCTTTCACCTAGATATCACACTATAGAGACTGTGTCTGTTCCACGAACTAGAAAATACAAAAAACGTCCAAACCAAGTTAAGGTTAACAATTTAATTGAGGTTCAACAAATAAAAAACAAATGCAATATGGATAAACAAATGATAAAGATTGGCTTATTGAATATCAGATCCATTTCTACGAAAACACTTTTTGTAAATAATATGATAACTGATCATAATATAGATGTGCTCTGCTTGACAGAAACCTGGCTAAAACCTGATGATTACATTATTTTAAATGAGTCCACCCCCCAAGATTATTGTTATAAACACGAGCCGCGTCTAAAAGGCAAAGGTGGAGGTGTTGCTTCAATTTATAATAACGTTTTCAGGATTTCTCAGAGGGCAGGCTTCAAGTATAACTCGTTTGAAGTAATGGTGCTTCATATAACATTATCCAGAGAAACCAATGTTAATGATAAATCCCCTGTTATGTTTGTACTGGCTACTGTATACAGGCCACCAGGGCACCATACAGACTTTATTAAAGAGTTTGGTGATTTTACATCCGAGTTAGTTCTGGCTGCAGATAAAGTCTTAATAGTTGGTGATTTTAATATCCATGTCGATAATGAAAAAGATGTATTGGGATCAGCATTTATAGACATTCTGAACTCTATTGGTGTTAGACAACACGTTTCAGGACCTACTCATTGTCGAAATCATACTCTAGATTTAATACTGTCACATGGAATTGATGTTGATAGTGTTGAAATTATTCAGCCAAGTGATGATATCTCAGATCATTATTTAGTTCTGTGTAAACTTCATATAGCCAAAATTGTAAATTCTACTTCTTGTTACAAGTATCGAAGAACCATCACTTCTACCACAAAAGACTTCTTTTTAAGTTATCTTCCTGATGTATCCGAATTCCTTAGCATATCCAAAACCTCAGAACAACTTGATGATGTAACAGAAACTATGGACTCTCTCTTTTCTAGCACTTTAAATACAGTTGCTCCTTTACGCTTAAGAAAGGTTAAGGAAAACAGTCTGACACCATGGTATAATGAGCATACTCGCACCCTAAAGAGAGCAGCCCGAAAAATGGAGCGCAGCTGGAGGAAAACAAAACTAGAGGTATTTCGTATTGCTTGGCGGGAAAGTAGCATATCCTACAGAAAAGCATTAAAAACTGCTAGATCTGATTACTTTTCTTCTCTTTTAGAAGAAAACAAACATAACCCCAGGTATTTATTCAATACAGTGGCTAAATTAACGAAAAATAAAGCCTCAACAAGTGTTGACATTTCCCAACACCACAGCAGTAATGACTTTATGAACTACTTTACTTCTAAAATCGATACTATTAGAGATAAAATTGCAACCATTCAGCCGTCAGCTACAGTTTCGCATCAGACAGTGCACTATAGACCCCCTGAGGAACAGTTCCACTCATTCTCTACTGTAGGAGAGGAAGAATTGTATAAACTTGTTAAATCATCTAAACTTACAACATGTATGTTAGACCCTATACCATCTAAGCTCTTAAAAGAGGTGCTTCCAGAAGTCATAGGTCCTCTTCTGACTATTATTAATTCCTCATTGTCATTAGGATATGTCCCCAAAACTTTCAAACTGGCTGTTATTAAGCCTCTCATAAAAAAGCCACAACTTGACCCCAGAGAACTAGTTAATTATAGACCAATCTCGAATCTCCCTTTTCTGTCCAAGATACTAGAAAAGGTGGTATATGTGAGGATTTCCAGTCAGGATTTAGACCGTATCATAGTACTGAGACTGCTCTCCTTAGAGTTACAAATGATCTGCTCTTATCATCTGATCGTGGGTGTATCTCTCTATTAGTTTTATTGGATCTTAGTGCTGCTTTTGACACAATTGACCACAACATTCTTTTGCATAGACTTGAACACTTTGTTGGCATCAGTGGAAGTGCATTAGCATGGTTTAAATCGTACTTGTATGACCGCCATCAGTTCGTAGCAGTGAATGAAGATGTATCATATCGATCACAAGTGCAGTATGGAGTACCTCAAGGCTCAGTTCTAGGGCCGCTACTCTTCACGCTTTATATGTTACCCTTGGGAGATATCATCAGGAAACATGGTGTTAGCTTTCACTGTTATGCTGATGATACGCAGCTCTATATTTCCTCGCAGCCCGGTGAAACACACCAATTTGAAAAACTAATGGAATGCATAGTCGATATAAAAAATTGGATGACGAGTAATTTCTTACTGCTAAATTCAGAAAAAACAGAGGTGTTAATCATAGGGCCTAAAAACTCTACTTGTAATAACCTAGAACACTGTCTAAGACTTGATGGTTGCTCTGTCAATTCTTCGTCATCAGTTAGGAACCTAGGTGTGCTATTTGATCGCAATCTTTCCTTAGAAAGCCACGTTTCTAGCATTTGTAAAACTGCATTTTTCCATCTCAAAAATATATCTAAATTACGGCCTATGCTCTCAATGTCAAATGCAGAAATGTTAATCCATGCATTTATGACTTCAAGGTTAGACTATTGTAATGCTTTATTGGGTGGTTGTTCTGCACGCTTGGTAAACAAACTACAGCTAGTCCAAAATGCAGCAGCAAGAGTTCTTACTAGAACCAGGAAGTATGACCATATTAGCCCGGTCCTGTCCACACTGCACTGGCTCCCTATCAAACATCGTATAGATTTTAAAATATTGCTTATTACTTATAAAGCCCTGAATGGTTTAGCACCTCAGTATTTGAATGAGCTCCTTTTACATTATACTCCTCTACGTCCGCTACGTTCTCAAAACTCAGGCAATTTGATAATACCTAGAATATCACAATCAACTGCGGGCGGCAGATCCTTTTCCTATTTGGCGCCTAAACTCTGGAATAACCTACCTAACATTGTTCGGGAGGCAGACACACTCTTGCAGTTTAAATCTAGATTAAAGATCCATCTCTTTAACCTGGCATACACATAACATACTAATATGCTTTTAATATCCAAATCCGTTAAAGGATTTTTAGGCTGCATTAATTAGGTAAACTGGAACCGGAACACTTCACATAACACCGTACTTTCTACATCATTAGAAGAATGGCATCTACGCTAATATTTGTCTGTTTCTCTCTTGTTCCGAGGTCACCGTGGCCACCAGATCCAGTCTGTGTCCAGATCAGAGGGTCACTGCAGTCACCCGGATCCAGTACGTATCCAGACCAGATGGTGGATCAGCACCTAGAAAGGACCTCTACTGCCCTGAAAGACAGCGGAGACCAGGACAACTAGAGCCCCAGATACAGATCCCCTGTAAAGACCTTGTCTCAGAGGAGCACCAGGACAAGACCACAGGAAACAGATGATTCTTCTGCACAATCTGACTTTGCTGCAGCCTGGAATTGAACTACTGGTTTTCGTCTGGTCAGAGGAGAACTGACCCCCCAACTGAGCCTGGTTTCTCCCAAGGTTTTTTTCTCCATTCTGTCACCGATGGAGTTTCGGTTCCTTGCCGCTGTCGCCTCTGGCTTACTTAGTTGGGGTCACTTCATCTACAGCGATATCATTGACTTGATTGCAAATTAAAACAGACACTATTTCAACTGAACAGAGATGACATAACTGAATTCAATGATGAACTGCCTTTAACTATCATTTTGCATTATTGAGACACTGTTTTCCAAATGAATGTTGTTCAGTGCTTTGGCGCAATGTATTTTGTTTAAAGCACTATATAAATAAAGGTGACTAACTGGGGACGTTCTTATTTTATTAACTTATTTTATTACATGGCTTGGTTGATCTCTAATGTAGAATGCGGTCTGTTATTTCTTGATAACAGACCGCTGTGCGGAGTATAACAGACCGTTGCCATGAAAAACAGAGTGTTGCTATGGACTCACAGGATTCTAACCGTAGAGACGGAGCGTACTATTTTCTTTAGTGGAAGCAATACAATCGGGTTTAAATCAATAAACTCCCTTTTAATATTTATTTTTTGGTAGGTAGCCATGTAATAAGCAGGAGGATAATGTATAGCGATTATCCCTTACACAGCTCTAGTCTAGTAGCTCATGAGGCATGCATGCTAGCAAAACACAGGTTAACTAAGTTATATTTGCCTTTGGCTAATCAGCAGTAAAATGTTGGGGGTCAATGAGCGCTTCAGAACTCCTGACCTGATATTTAGATATACTATTCTTCAATAAATATATTTGTTTGACAGGGAAGCTGTGCGCAAACAGGAATATATATTATTTTTTCAAAAAAAAAAAAAAAAAACCCAGAAAAAAAGGGCACTTTCTCTCCAGGAATAAAAAGGGCAGGTGCTCAAGCCCCCTTTGATGTCTATGTGTGCACGTGCCTGCATTTGATGCGGATTGATAACGGTTTGAATATTCATGATCGTAACTTACACTTTTTATTTGGCTAGCCTACTGCGAATGTGCTGAGAATATTCCGTCCCTGCTGAGCAGTAGCCTACAAAATGATTTCATGCGCTTGGCTGTCTACAGATGTAGAGGCACTTACATTTTGAAAGCACAATGACATCTTAAAAAAAGACTTCAGTGACTAAATAATTAATGCCTTTTGTTTTCATTTTATTCCAGGCCTATTAGAAAAAAATAAAATAAAATATGTATATATTTTTACATAACACAGTTTCATGTGAAAAACCCACATAAATATATTTATAATAATATTTATAATAACCACAGTCTGAACAAAATGAAGCATTGCTTGGTAATTGGTCATCAAAGTATTGATAGTTGTGTAAATATTACAGTTGTCTGTAGTTTTGGTTGATTGTAATCCATTACATACATTTCTATCAAAGTTATGACATTATCAAGACGAATTTGTTCTGACAGAGTTTAACTCTAAATTCTTGTTATATTTTATAACCATTTTAGAACCAATAGCAAATAAAACTGTAATAATGTGAGAAATGTTGAAGGTGTCTGAATAAATTTTGGTTTGATTGTATATTTCATTTTTCATTGAAGAGTATCCAGTGCTATTTTTACATTTAATTATTCGGTGTCTGTACCTGGACACCTACTTGACCAAACTTGAAAAAAACGTAAACATTGTTTAAATGCACAAATAAATAAAAATGAACGAACATACAAATTAACAATTTCAAACAGGGCCCACTGGTACAACCTTCACCAGGGCCCCGCTGACCCCAGTTACAGCCCTGACGATATGTAAACATATTTTATGCAAAATATCTTATTCAGGTCAGTACTAAATTAACAAAAACATGCATTTTTTATTTCTTTTATTTTGGTAAAATAATTAACATTTTGCAGATTCTGAAAGGGAGATGTAAACTTTGGACCTCAACTGTAGTGAACATATATTTAGACAAACTGATAACGAAAGCAAACCCACTGTAGGCTTACTATATTAACTAACCAAATGTATATCCATGTTTAAATATCGGTTCACGTGTGCACATTTAACAAGGAGTGTTAAAATTTGAAGTTTGCTTTGTGTAAATATAAGTATTTCTCAAGGCAAGACAGAAGCTACATCTCAACTAGCATATACCTTGAATATGTGCATAACTGTTAATGCTGTACAAATGTGGCATAAATGTGTTTACACAGAAATAGGATATTAATGTTTTAAAGATGAAATTATGAAATGCAAAAAAAAAAGAACATACTTATTAGTGTTCACTACACACAATCTATCACATATTTAACATTTGTGACATAATTTTGCCTTCTGGGTACTGGAAGTTTTTTTTCCATATGTTTCTAATCTTTGTTCACATTGCGCACATCAGTGTAAAATGTTGTAAACTAAGGCATTGAGTACTTTGCCTGTTCATAATTTAGGTACAATATGAACAGCAAAACTAGGGTGTAGTCACAAGTGTGCAAATGTTACCTGAGCAGATGACTCCAGCATCGTTAGCATGATTGCAGATATTTTGGTCCCATCCTGCTGATCTACAGTCTTTCAGTGTGGATTCAAAACCAATACATCTGACAAAACTCATCCAGATTGGCCCTGATCCTTGTCCAAAGTGTGCATTACCCAGAGCATCTACAGGTTCTCCACAGCCCAGCTCTTTACAAACCACTGCAGCTTCAGCCAAATCCCAGGCAAGATCACACACTGTTCCCCACTGACCTCTGTGAAGAACCTCCACTGTACCAGCACAGCGACTGTGACCACCAACCAACCTCACATTCACACGGTCTAATATTTGAAACAAATGAGAGAGAGAAAGAGAGGCATATTGTGAATTAATAAATTATAATATTGTTATCTGAAAAGCTACATTGTAATCCATCATCTTCAAGCAAATAATAAAAAACAATCCCACAATATTCTAACCAATTCCATAAAGTAACATTTCTTCATCCCTCTCTATGTTGTTGTTTTTAATTTGTGTACTTACCAGCTGTGATGATTATTACAACTGCAGACAGTATAATGAACATCGGGCATCTTCCCATCATCCTCAGCATGATTAACTCAACACCCAGAACAAGCTTCTCCGCTTTGATGATACAGAAGTACAGGCATCCTCTTAATGAGAGAGAAAGAGGCTCAACACCCTCCAATCACACTCGCTATTACCTTATTAGACACAACAGAGGAAATCATCAAACAACTTCAGTGACAAATCAGAGGACGCTTTCTGATTTTCTCCATATATACCAAAACTGTCAGTAATGATGAACTCCTCCTCCACACACATCAAGACCTCAGTGAGGGGAGGCACACACACACGCACACACACACTCACAGACTCACACATGTTTTTGATTTACAGGAGACAGGAAACTCTTCAGTTTATTTACAGCATCAAAGTCAAACACCTGCTTAGACGAGATAAAAGCAATGATAACAAACTGAAAATGTCCCAAAATTAGTGTATACATATATCATATCAGAAACTCTACTCTGTAAAATTATAAAATGGCTTTATTTTGAGTAAATAAAGGCTTACATTTGTATAAGGCTTAATAGACTATGAGGAAAATTTAGTGAAACCTTAACATCTGTCAAAATAATTCCTGTAACCAATGTAAAATTTATTTAATTCCATAATTATTATTTTTTTTTAGGTGGCCTGCAAAAATTATAATTCTCATTCAATGATGATCACGTTCTTCACCTATTGACCAGCAGAGAGAGTCAGTGTGCATTTCTGCTAAACCACCTTGTATTCTAACAAAGCAAAAATAATTTAATCTCCGTGTATTTTTGCATGAGAAAAAATCTGGTTTTAATAATTTAATATGACATCACATAACTTAAATAAAATTTCAAATAATCTCTCCACTAAACATTACATAGAAAACAAAACTAAACTAACTGTGTTTGGTTTACAAGTCATGACTGTCTCTATACATGCTGTTCTTGTCCAGAATATTTTACAACGTTACTTTTGCATGTCTAGTCAAAGTTCAGTCTACATGAGACTAGATGCAATTTTAAACCTACACTGAGAAAAAAGTCCAAACACAATGCTTGCCACACTTACTGTACATAAGTGATTTTTCTTGACTGCGCACGTCTCAGGTTACGAATGTAACCATGGTTCCCTGAGAGGGAACGAGACACTGCGTCCTCTGAAGGGACACTATGGGGAACACCTCGTCGTGACCCGTGTCTGAAGCATACTTTGAAAAACGCCAACGTGTTGTTGCTCTGACGTCGCTACCGGCGCGACTATAAATACGCGCCCGTAGGACCCGTCACTTATCTTCTTCGTGAAGCTTACGTCCGAAGCATGGCAGGAAGCTAGAGGACGCAGTGTCTCGTTCCCTCTCAGGGAACCATGGTTACATTCGTAACCTGAGACGTTCCCTGTCAAGGGAACTTCGAACTGCGTCCTCTGAAGAGACACTATGGGGAACAGTATACCCACGCCGCCATGCTGAGGGGAGTGCAGGCCAGAACCATGGCAAACACTAAGTACCAACTCTACCATTTCACCGGGAGTCGCCCCTGGGACGGTTTGACGGCTGTCCATGACATTATCCCTTATGGCCAAAGGCCTACGCTACATACCCAACTTACCTGAAGGGCCTCGGCCCGGGGTAGAGCTGAAGGCTTGGAATCACGAAAGATTCCTTTAAAGGGATACGGCTAAGAACCTAGCACTGTTTATTACCAAGTCTTGCCTGTCACAAAGGAGGGGCTCTCGTGGCACTCTGATAGAGCAGCTCGTAGATGGAATGGCCCGGGAGCAGAGCAATTGGAGGACGGAACGTACAGATGAAGCCTCGGCCACGCCTGTACCATGGCGTCCAGCCTCAATGGAGCTGGATGAGTCAGAGGAAGCCAGAGGGGATAGTGCGACGCTCTCTTGAGCCGCAAAACCGATCCAGCCAGGTCTGGCCAACCTCTCTAACTCTGCTTCAACACCTTGGTGCGAAGGCGCCATTCCCCGAGCCTCAGCCCCTGCCTCAGCAGGATGTCTGCTCTCACAGTGCGTCTCAAAACAGTATGTAGTACTGGAGCGCTCTGATGAAAAAACCCGAGAATTCAGTCTCCCCTGAGAGGAGGACTCCGAGCTCCGAGCAGCATGCTCATAGGCGACCCTTTTTGAAAAGGGGAGCGCTGCTAAACTACCGCGAGAATTGCCCACACAGCCCCCCCATGTTGAGGGGCGGTGCTTGAGGTGTATAACAAATACACACTGGTTAGATGAAGCCCAAGGAACCCCGGGGCTAATCATCTTAAGAAAGGGAACGAAGCGCAGTGCGTAACCCTTACCGTACAGGATTTTAGAAAGTGCGCAGAGCCTTGCGTGCACACTTACCACTTACGTGGATTTGAGACAGTGTGCAAAGTGTTCACGTGCACACTGACCACCATGTGGTTTTGAGAAAGTACACAGGCTTAGCGTGTGTACAGAAAAGTTACCTGACAACCACTGTATGTGGGAGCTAAATCTCCAGGGAGGCCTGGTGAGGCCTACTACCTGGCAACCACAGTATGTGGGAGCTCACCATCAGAGAGGCCTGGTTAAGCCTACTATCTGATAACCACAATATGTGGAAGTCCACACAGCCCCTCATGTTGAGGGAAGTGATGCTTGAGGTGTATAACAAATACACACTGGTTGGATGAAGCCCAAGGAACCCCGGGGCTAATCATCTTAAGAAAGGGAACGAAGCGCAGCGCGTAACCCTTACCGTACAGGATTTTAGAAAGTGCGCAGAGCCTTGCGTGCACACTTACCACTTACGTGGATTTGAGACAGTGCGCAAAGTGTTCACGTGCACACTGACCACCATGTGGTTTTGAGAAAGTACACAGGCTTAGCGTGTGTACAGAAAAGTTACCTGACAACCACTGTATGTGGGAGCTCACCTTCAGAGAGACCTGTAAAGCCTACTATCTGATAACCACAATATGTGGGAGTTCACCTACAGAGAGGCCTAGAGAGGACTACTGCCTGTTACCAGATAACCACCTCAGTGGAAGGTAATATGGAACTCGACTCCAGGGAGGCCTGGTGAGGCTACTACCTGACAACCACAAACCGTGGGAGCTCGTTTTTTTTAGTGGAAACGCACAGCATGTGGGAGCTAAATTTCCAGGGAGGCCTGGTGAGGCCTACTACCTGACAACCACAGTATGTGGGAGCTCGCTTTCAGAGAGACCTGGTGAAGCCTACTATCTGAAAAACCACAATATGCGGGAGTCCACACAGCCCCTCATGTTGAGGGAAGTGATGCTTGGGGTGTATAACAAATACACACTGGTTGAATGAAGCCCAAGGAACCTCGGGGCTAATCATCTTAAGAAAGGGAACGAAGCAGAGCGCGTAACCCTTACCGTACAGGATTTTAGAAAGTGCGCAGAGCCTTGCGTGCACACTTACCACTTACGTGGATTTGAGACAGTGCGCAAAGTGTTCACGTGCACACTGACCACAATGTGGTTTTGAGACAGTACACAGGCTTAGCGTGTGTACAGAAAGGTTCCTAAGCATCGCAGAGGCGCTGGAACGCATGGGAGAGGTGAGCTCCAACCCTCAAGCGAGGGGAGCATCACCTGAGACAGTACATACAGAAGGACTCCGTAGCTACCACCTCCCCGGATGCGCCAAGCGGCCAGGCGGCCCCTCAGGGTGACCTGGCCGGATATCCATGAAATTCCCTGCAGTGCTGTGCCAGTTCCGACGATCAGCCAGGCTCCTCGGGAGGGGTGTGGGACGAGCAACCGCAGAGCGCTTGCTTCCCGCACGCGGAACTCGCTCCGCGGTGGGTGTCGCGCCCTGGGGGGGGCGAACCCACGCGGCGCCGCCGCCTGCCGAAAGCCTGTGATCGTGGCCAGAGCACAAGGCTGGAACTGAGCACTGTAAAGGAAACTCACAGAGTTTGTAGTAGACATATAACCACCAGCAACATAACACCCATAAGCAGAAAGGGTTACATACTCACCCACCCTAATGGACTGGAGTCCCGCTTTATGGGGCGCCCCCTTTTGGTCCGGACCGTCAGTAAGGTGGTCACTATGAAAATAGGACCAACCAAAAACATAACAGGTCCAGGATAGGAGACTGTTATGTGAGAAACTTTCCACCTAACCCCGATCAGGTGGAGCGCTGGTGGCTACAGGGGAATTAGGCAGGGGAGAAATAAAACAGAAGTTAAAAACATCCAAAAGGAAGTGACGAACTCCTAGGTATCGCTCCGATCCGGACGAGAACGCTGCCTCATCTGAATCACATCCCTCAGACCCTGCTTACCTCTTCGTGACCCGCGATTCCTCTTGCCCCTGCCCTCAGGCGGGGGAGGAGCGCGAGCCGCGACACTAGCCTTCTGCGCCCGTCTTCGATCCTCAGATCGAGATGGGCCAGGACCCCTTTGTTGTTCGGGCTCTGCTGATGCGTATGATTTACCATTTAAGCGGGATGTATCCTGGAAGGGCTTAGATGGCAAAGAGGGAGAATTTAGAGAGGATGTTCCCCCACTGAGAGATAGCTCTTTTAGCCGGCATCTCTTCTACAGGGGGCATCCTCTCATAGCCGTTCTCGTGCATGCCATCGATATCAGCATAACTCGAATGCTGAAACCGATGGATGCGAGAGAAAAACGGCCTCTTCCATTCCTTTTTGACTTCTGCATGTAAGTCAGACAAGAATGGGAGGCTCACCTGGGCTGGTGGGCTATGGTCAGATAAATAACGCTCATCGAGGCTACCTCGCGACGTTACCTTTCTGGCACGCTTCCATGGCAAGTTTATTTTTATTTTTATTTATTTATTTATTTATTTTATTTATTTATTTTTTTGCCACGGCGTGATCCATAACCTCTAACAGCTCCCCATACGCAGAGCAGGAGATATGAGCGGCTCAGCCTCAGCTTCTTCGCCACTCTCAAATATCTCCTGCTCTTTCTGGGTAGAACCCAGCAGAGCACTAACTTCAGTGTCAGAATGGGTTAATGACAATCATCTTCCTCCCGAAGTTCGCTCTCGTTTGCCGCCGGAGAGTGTGAGAGGAAAAGTCCCTCTCTACACTCCTCAGCGAGATCCACCTGTGATCCCCACGAGCTCATTCTCCTCCGTGCCTCGGCAACGGCGGGTCCTGAGCCGCGAGATCCAGATGACAAACGAGAGCGGAGCTTTTTCACAGAAAAACGCTCGCAGTGCGCGCAGATTGCCCCCTCAAGGACATCGCGCGCGTGCTCTTCGCCCAAACAAGAGACGCAAAGACTGTGTGTGTCATCAGGTGTCAAATAACGCTGACATGGATGCACACACTGTTTAAACGTCTTGCTAGTGGATGCCATGATATTATAAAAGATCGCTCTTACTGTTCTGGTCGTTTCTCAGATGCACGCTTCAAACAAAACAGTCAATGAAGACGAAGAAGATAAGTGACGGGTCCTACGGGCGCGTATTTATAGTCGCGCCGGTAGCGACGTCAGAGGCTGTCGCCGGCCAACACGTTGGCGTTTTTCAAAGTATGCTTCAGACACGGGTCATGACGAGGTGTTCCCCATAGTGTCCCTTCAGAGGACGCAGTTCGAAGTTCCCTTGACAGGGAACTATATTTCTAAGAAATTTCTTCTTTGATTTATGATTGCTGATACACTTAATTTATTAACATTTAGGCTAAGCATGTTATGGTATACTCTCCGCTCGTCCTCACATGTATAAAATGCAGTAAAACATGGTTTTACTAGCCTACAGTAATGTAGTAGCTAGTAACTAAAAAAAAACAGAAGATCACTGTGAAATCGTTATATTTTATCATGCAGAATGTAATTCATGATTCATTCCAAGGCTTCATTTATTTGATCCAAAATACAGCAAAAACACTAATATTGTGTAATATTTTTACAATTTTAAATAACTGTTTTCTATTTGAATATATTTTAAAATGTAATTTATTTTTGTGATCAAAGCTGAATTTTGATACCACAGTATCAAATTTTTTGCCAGGTAGGCGGATATATGTTGGCAGTGTTGAGTACTCGAGACTCGGACTCGGTCTTGGACTCGGTCTCGAGACCGTATTTTAATGGTCTCGGTCTTGTCATGGACTCGTGTGCATTTTGACTCGGTATTGACTCGGACTCGAACATATTAGGAATCGGACTTATGCCCGAGTCCACTCGAGTCCCAATCAAAATATTTCATGATTATTACTGTATGTTAATGTTTATTTAAATTGATGTATGATTGACACATCCAATGACTGGTGATTTTCTTTTGACGTGAGACGTTAGGCCAGCGACACACTGGATGTGTGGCGCAAGCGTCTCAGCTGCGTGGCGTGTCTGTTTTTAATTCGGCTCCCATGTTAACAGGTTAGATCTTGCAGACTGCCTGCGTGAGACGCGCTTAAAACCCGTGCATGCTAGAAATAGAACCGACGCCTATTTTTCACGCGACACGCGTGCATGTTGGAAGCGTTTCAAGGCAAAATATACTAGAAAAATATTTTTATATGTCATTTTGAACACAAATACATATTAATTCATGACATTTTGATATTTGAAAGTCTATAGGTTGACATAAATTCAGATATAAATGTAATTTTAAAAATAAATTAATAATGATCGATTTGCAAATATTGCACCTGTCAAACATACTCTATTTTGCCGTCAATACTGTTGACGGTGTCTTATCAGTAGGTGTGTAAAAAAATAAAAAAATAAATTTGATATTGTTGTCATGAAGACAAGAGCCTGGTTTTTTGGCGGCCTCTCTCTATGTCACCTACAGCCGCAGCAGCGCGCCAAGCGCCGCGTGCAGGCACGCTTCGAGTAACCCCAGAGTGCAGTCTGGACGATGGGGCGGGGCGACACTTCGAGGCGGAGCGACACGTGTCGCCCCGCCCATATTTGTTTTCACCGCCTTTGACATTTTCCTCCGAGCCAGTAGGGGGCAGTTTGCGTTGAAACAAACAGAACAGTGGCAACTACAGCAGCAGAGTAATAACGCTATTCCGTTGATTGCTTGAGGTGAGTAAAAGTGGTTGTGTAAATATCTTATAATATGAAATGCGATGTTCGATCATTTATTTATCCATGGTACGTTCAATTTGAATAATTATTGTTAATAATTGTTATAAATTGCTAATTTTATTGTTCTTTGTGGATTGTAACAGTACACTCTGTACATGGCTTTAGTTCATAGGTTCGATTTTACAGAGGTATGGCATCACATTTGTCAAGTTATTTGAACAGACATGCATGATTTTTGTGTGTATACTATTATTATTATTATTATTATTCAGGATGACATGATCAGGAGGTGGTGGTGTTCTGTTCTCCTGGACAGCTTCACTCCGCAAATGTATGTAGCTGTTTGAATGTTGCTACATGAAACATTACTCTGTACTATATCTAGCAATATACCTACCTCTTGACATTTGTTCTTTTAGAGCTCAACCACTGAGGGGAGGAACTTCACCATTCACCATGTCTTCAGGCAGAGTCCAGCAAAGCAGGTTATTTGTGCACATACATTCATTAAGAACTAATAATTACATGTGTGTACATGCAGAGGTATTTTAGTTATTACAGCTACATAGTTGTTCAGATGTGAAATTGGTATTATGTACAAGTACTATATTGGTCAGCACTGTGGATTATTTAATATATAGCTATCAGTTAACATCAGCATCAAAGACATTTAAAAACATTTCAGCTTAATTCATTTTCAGACAGCAGCGAGTTTTTTAAATAACTTCTGTTTGCGATCTAATGTGGATTTTGTTCACCATATAAGACAGAAATATTTATATTCAATGTAAAAGATCTTCATGTGGATCATGCATACAAATATATACAAATATATCACTGGATTATTACAATTAATGGCAAAATGAATGTGTGGAAATGTAAACTAATATATCCTACTGACACACAACAGCAAAAGATATAAATAATTGGCTTAAAACTGTTTTTTTTTTCAATGTGAAAATACTAACATGCCTAATACTTCTGCACAGTACTGTATATATTAACATTTTATTAGTGTTATTATAAAAGAGTTTTAAAGCAAGGTTGTCTGTATTCAGTGTTTATATAATGTTTAATAACTTTTATATACATGTATAAATAAACCTATGTATGTTTTTGATTCAACAGCTTCCACTGGAAATCCTCAGGGAAGTTATTTTGTTGGCGGGTGACTCTGCATATTTGACACTTTCTCTGGTTTGCAGATGGTTTAGGGATGTGCTCCGAAGTTTTTCGGAAAGCGGCACAGTTTGCCTGGCTAGACAGTAAGATTTCCCCGTTTAATGCTCATTCTCCAATTGAATTTTGTAGTAGAAGGCTGTTAAACTTTTTTTGTATTATTATTATTATCTTTCATGTATTTTGTCTTTACACTATAAGTTGTGGCCAACTGGAAGAATTGTCCTCCTGTCTCCTGACCGGAACAAGTTCAGACGGATATACAGCATCAGGGAATGCTTGCAGTGCAGAGCCCTTTTCAAGTTTAACCCACCAGGTTACAGGGAAGAGACCGGCGTGGTGATCTTCTGGGCTTTTGTTTACACAGGATTTTGTTCCAAGGACTGTTTTTTTTTTTTTTTTTTTTTTTTTCGGCATGAAACACATTTGTGTGTTAAGTTTATTGAAGGGAAATAGAGAATGGACTGAGATCAACTGGTTTTGATGCATTAATTGATGTCATTTAAAGTTCAACTTTGCAGTGTATAATGTTTTAATAAAAAAGCTATGGAAAACACGTGCATGACAACAGGTTTCAGTCATTTACATCAGTCTATCATTCTTTAAGGTTTCTCATATTTGATGATAACATCATTTGCTATGCATTGCTCATAATGGATTCTTAATTTAGTTGTGACAGGATTGTGAGGATTAATGAGGTTTTCAGTAGTGCAGTTCAGAAAACAAATAACAGAAAGTAACAAGTGTTTTTGGGCAAGTTCTTTAGAACCTGTATAGTTCCTTCCTTGCAAAAAGTAACCATGGATTTATTGTAGTAAAAATATTTGTTGGCATATTAATTACTGTGAGCTGTAATTATAAAAACACCATAGTTTTACTATAGTTACTGTAGCAGAACCATGGTAAATTTTCGTAGGGGCCAAGGGAATGTTCAGAATATTATTGGTGAGGTTCAGAGACTGGTGACAATTTGTTACACACACGACGCACATATATATATATATATATATATATATATATATATATATACACTCACACACACACATATATATATATATATATATATATATATATGTATGTATATATATAATTTGAATATATAAATCAAGGTACTCCATGACTATCTACATAACCATACTTCGCATAATATTGCCGTGTCATTTTCAAACCAGCGAGTAATGCCGAGGTAGCGTCTACACTACAGCCATTGAGGGAGTAGACCATTTATTTCTATTCTGTTCGTCGTAATCCAAAACACTTTGTATTTATACGGGATGTTGTGGAAATGCAACAATAAATGCAAAAACACAACATTCATATTCACTTTTTAATTTATATTAAAAGTTTATTCATCTGAGTGTCTACTTCCGCATTCCAATCCTGCTAATAGCGTCATAATTCTCTATACCAATAAGCTGTAAAATCGTCACTCATCTGTACACCAATAAGCTCATCTTAATCATAAACCAATAACCGCTGAGGTGGGCGGGGCGACACGTGTCGCTCCGCCCCAACGTGTCGCCCCGCCCCATCGTCCAGACTGCACTCTGGGATACTTGCACGCTTCTGGTGTGTAAAGACACAGAAAACGCGAAGCAGCCACCACGCTTCTAGCACGCAGCAGAGACGCCACGCAGCCAGTGTGTCACCGGCCTTAAGTTACCCTCCTGCCATCCGCCTGTAGTGATCCCGCTTTCCAGAAAGCCACATTGCTACATTATTTCTCTCAACTGTGATATTTTTACAAAGTAGGACAAAATGGTCACAGAAAAAAAACAAATATTGTTTAATTAAATTATATAATGAATACAGACACAGACTGACTGTCTCAACACTAAACATCTCCCCCTCAAAAACAATGTCTGACAGAATGCATTGAACTTATATTGCATTTGATCCAGCTTTCTTCCCCTGGCACATACACACTTTTGGATGAAATTTTCCTGGACAGTCACTCGGCTCTTGTGTGTATGCCCTCCATAACTAAAAAAACTTCGACTAGTGTGTATTTTACCCTGCATTAAAATGCACCATCCAGGGAAATTAGCATTAGATTATCCGTTGCTGTTACAGAAAGTGATAAAATGGTAACTGTTGTCAGTCCCCGCTTCCTCTGCACCAGTAGAGAGAGTTTTTAGTCTGGGTGGATTGATCATGAGACCACATGGTGCTTGGTTGGGTAGCAGGATGGTCTCCTCACTTATATTTTTGAAAAGTAATTATGCCCATCTGTAATCTTCACAACATCTAAAGTGCACATAATCCAATACATTGTAAGGATATTAGCAGTCATTAGTTAAGCTTCAAGGTTAAAGTTATGTAAAAGCTGTTACAGTTGAACATTTACAGGTATAGTGGTACAGTAATGTTACTTGTACTAGAAGTGTTATGTAGAATTACAATATAGAGTCGTACAGTAATATTATGTGTACTAGAAAGGTTATATGGTTGTGTATAATGGTACAACGATGTTATGTGAAAATGAGCACTTAATATTGACAACACTTCATAATACTAATAAAATTACCTTTAAACCACATACTATGTGGCCCTTTTAACCTTTATTGTTTCCACCAAACATTTGACATACTCTTGAAGATTTCTTTAGGTCTTGTCTCAGACCCAATCTCTCTGAACTCGGTCTTGACTCGGACTCGACCCTTTCTGAACTCGGTCTTGACTCGGACTCGACCCTTTCTGAACTCGGTCTTGACTCGGACTCGACCCTCTCTGGACTCGATCTGGACTCGGACTCGAATGAGCCGGTCTCGACTACAACACTGTATGTTGGATATGTTAGAGTAACGGTATGGCTATAGAGGTCGGGATCGTTGCGTCACGTCGCAATGCATTGTGGGAATCGCGGTACAGAAGTAGATGTACTGTATAGTAGGCATTAGGTAACGTTGGTCATTTGGTCATTAATTTTGATTATTTTTTGGAAAATGGTTCAGTATTGCTGTATTGTGAACTGCTGTAATCGGTTTCATGATCGACAGGGCAAACGCCTCGTGAATCATATTAGTTTTCAACATTTTCCTACTTGGAAAAAAAACACAAGGTGTCTGAAATCACCAAGAGGCGTCAGATGGCTTGGGTCGCCACTGTACGGAGGGAAACCATCACCTTCGATAATATTATAATACATAGTTATGGTGAGACATGTTGTGTATGGTCTCTCTCTCTCTCACACATACACACACACAAACACATTACGTTTTCTCTAGTTTTTGGCCAGTAAGGGAGTCAGTTTAGTGTCTGTATTTTTTGTTTAAACATTTTCTTTTGACCCAATCCTGAACTTAATTTGCTTTTTGATATTTTTGTGCTGACTGTATTTAACAAATTTGAACAACTTGTTTAAAAAAAAAAAAAAAACTGGAACGAACTTCAAAATAGGAAGTTAAGCGTCTTGTTTTGGTGAATGGTGGGTTGTGTCTGAGGTGAATGTTCGTCAATATTATACCGGATTACAGAACTACCGGAGGAAAACAGTGGATTTTTGCAAGTATGATAGGTGAGTAATTACTCCTGAAGTGTAACAAACCCGCATAGACAAGCTTCATAGCTCGCAGAATCTGATAAGTGTGTGTGTGTGTGTGTGTCACCACTGATGCTTGGTTAATGTTAACATTTCCTTAGTGAAAAAGATTGTTTTCTCCACGTTTAATTTGCAGATCCATTTATGATCTGCAGGTGAGCCTCCAGTGACTTTTTAAAAAGTGAAAGTGACATTTTTAAATTGATCGGAGGTGTAAGCGCTCACTCCACAGACCCGGTAGGATAAATTATCAGGGAAACTGAGGCTTGGTAAACTTTCATGTGTTCATAGGGATCGATTCCGCCTACAACCTCTTTTTTTTTAAGTAGCGTTGTTTGGCTTCATTATTAAGTTTGTCCGTATAGGTATAGGCAACTTTTTTTGTCACGTTCTATAACTTTTTCTGGAGACTGGCTATTATCTTATTACAAACCTGCTTTGCGATGCCTCTAAAATGGCCGCCGTTACCCACAATGCACCATTCCATGACGTCTACGCCCGAGCTCTATAGTTTCTTATAATCTGGAATTGAGTTGGAATTGAGTATCAACTGCAACTGTGGAGAGATCTTTTTCAAAAATGAGGTTAATTACATTTTAAATTACATTTTAAAATATATTCAAATAGAAAACAGTTATTTAAAATTGTAAAAATATTACACAATATTAGTGTTTTTGCTGTATTTTGGATCAAATAAATGAAGCCTTGGAATGAATCATGAATTACATTCTGCATGATAAAATATAACGATTTCACAGTGATCTTCTGTTTTTTTTTTTTTTTAGTTACTAGCTACTACATTACTGTAGGCTAGTAAAACCATTTTTTACTGCATTTTATACATGTGAGGACGAGCGGAGAGTATACCATAACATGCTAACATAAGTGTATCAGCAATCATAAATCAAAGAAGACATTTCTTAGAAATATAGTTATCTAGGTGACGAGGATCACTCGTCGCTTTGTTTAAGTTCCAGTACGAAACAGCGCGGGGGCGCACCTGTTATGATTTTCCGATGGTAAAAACAAATTATTTGTTGTTGTATTACTTATCAATATATAGTTTTTGACCAGCGAATGTGTGCAAATGTGAATTTTTTTTTGTCCGTCATTAAAACGGCGACGGCGCCTGCCGCTTCCGGCATCACATTACATTTTCATCTACAGGTTACAAACTAGTTTTTGTAGCTATATAGATGGAGCGCTCAGTTTTTCCTGTGCTAAAATGCATTTGGCCAAAATCGCATTTTATAAAAGATGAAATGCTACTGTATGCACAGGGTATTTAAGTGTTGGCTATGAGGAGGCGGAGTTATCAGCTTACTGACAGCTTGAGGATCGAATAAGATTTACACAAGCTCGTTTTAAGAACTTTCATTTGATAAATATTTGTAAAACAGACAGACAGACGTAAAGGGTGACCTATAGCATTGATAAAAAAAATAATAATAATAACACCAAAAAAAGGGCATGTGCTCTGCACAGGTTGAGCCCTACCTGTGCACGTGCCTGATTTTTGTTTTAATCACATAATTTATTTATTTTCCTTTTATTACATGTAGCTATTTATTTATCTGTATATTCATTTATTTATTTTTAATTTCTGCAGGATTGGTCCTCCATAGTTGTTCAAAGTTACATAAAGTAATTAAAAAAAAGGCCTATAAGAAAACATTTTTATCCATCCAAAGTCCATTAACTTATTGTCTTTTCCCTGTAATATTTGTATATTATTATTATTATGTATTTTATTTGTTTTCCCTTCATTTCGATTTATTTACGTTACGTTCTGAACAGTTTTGTAAATAATACCCCATTGTAAATGCCTGACATATGCTCTATGATTTACGGGAATTTGTAATGGAAGTGCAGTTTAAAGTCAAATCTTAACATATAGGCGATTTCATTTCATTTTGGATAATCAATAAACTATAATTATACATTTTAGTTGATGAATTAATAATTCCCTTTGTTTCATTTGTAAATGAAAAACACAACACGTCATTTATCATCACATACAAATACATAAATACAATCATAAATTCAAAACTTTATTGGTATAACTGTCAGGCGTTTACAGTATTTGCAAAATATATGGTAGCATAATAATGCTATAGCATAATTATACAGAAAGTTAATTACTGTAGGTAAAACGATACACGAATTGAAAGGGAAATATATAACAATTAATATAAAAAATACATGTATGGCTATAGCCCTAAACAGTTAATGTAATAATATTATTATATTACATTAGACTACATTACTTAGTCATTTAACAGAAGCTTTTATCCAAAGCGACTTACAAATGGACAATGGAAGCAATCAAAATCAACAAAATAGCAATGATATATGTGCTATAACAGTCTCAGTTATCTTAACACAGTACACATAGTAAAAAAAAAAAATGTAAAGATAGAATGGAAAAGCAAGCTGGAGGCTTTTTTTTCTTTCTTTTTTTTTCTTTTGTTAATATTATAATAAATAAGAAAGCAAATATATAGGCTAGAATACAAATATATTAGAGAAGCTACTGTTACTTTTTTATATATTACAGTTATCATATAATTAAAAAAAATTTACTATGTGTACTGTGTTAAGATAACTGAGACTGTTATAGCACATATATCATTGCTATTTTGTTGATTTTGATTGCTTCCATTGTCCATTTGTAAGTCGCTTTGGATAAAAGCACTATTAACTTGTATTAATTTAATAATGTTATAAAATGAATTGGACACAAACAGAGGTATATTCAGACAGGATTTGTAAATAAACATTGGTTTCTATTCCAGAGATATTCATCTGATATTATATCAAATACATTTGTAGCTGTAGATGTGTGTTTAATACAGTAATGTGTAATTCATCCAGCAGATGGCAGCAGAACACTTCTTATTGTAAAGAAGAGCAGACAAGAGTCTAGTCCTTGTGTCTCCACATGAGGGAGCTTCTTACTAATGAATATTTTTTTCCTGGACAGAAACTTAATTTCTTTGTTTACAGATGCATTATAGCTACAAATCTGTTTTTTTTTTTTTTCATGTAGCACATAATTTTACTCTTTGTCTGCTTTATAACATAAGACACAACGCGACAGAATGAAATAAATACTCTAGCAGTGATATTTCTTGTATTTTTGGTTCTCATGACATTCTCTTGGTATGTTGAGATCTCGATACAGAATTAACAAAATTTAAATTACATTAATTTTTAAATAACTAATAATTAATTTCTCAATAACTTTTAATGGGCCTTAATTTTTAAAGAATTGTATAACATTTAATCTGTTAAATAATTTTTTTTTTAGTACAATCCGATTTAAAAAAACATTTAGTGAAGTTTAGAAGAACAATTCACACAGTACACAATGCACACAGTATATAATATATGCACAGTATATATTATAAACACTTTTAAAATACATGAACAAATGTAAAGGACAACACACTTCAGCTGAAATGAAAGTCAATTATTTTACATGTGCTTAGTATATTAATCAATACATCAAAATTACTCTTTAAAGAATGACAAAAACATAGTGATTCAAAATGTAAGTTTAAGTACAACTTAAATGCTCAATATTACAAAGCACATTTTTAATTGTACTTAAAGTGCGTTAAGAAACATAAAGTGAGTACTCTGTCTAGATATAGTTAAAGGCCGTGTTGCAAGGTTAATTTTTTAACGAATTTGTGCAATTTGCTTGTTGGTAATACACATTTAAACTGTTATCCATTGTATTTTATGTTGTTGGGTATCACAAAACGGAATATAATACGAAAAAGTAGGTACTATCTTGCAGCGGTCTCCTTTCCCCCACAATGCATTGCATCACGTCACGTTGGGGAGAGAATTTACCAAAGCCGCCTTGAGAGCATTGAGAGTGACTAGAGAGACGAGTAGTAGACGAGAGTATTCAGATAGCGCAGATTATAGATAAATAGATAAATACATTGATATATACATATAGATAGACTACATATATAGATAGATAGACAGACAGATAGATAGAGAGATATCGACCAACAGCTACCCAAACGCACTCGCTTCCCTACAGCACAAGCTTTTCAGCGCAGTTTCAATGGGACAGCGCCTCCCACACAAGCACCTGTCAAACACAGCGACACACACGCGGCTACGTTTGCAACAACATTTTCACCGGAGGAAGAGATAAACGCTTAGAAACGTGCCTTCTATTTCTAGATGACAAAGACAAAATTTACCAGTTCTACGACACTATGACAAAGGTTACCGATACTTATCTGAACTAACGTCATGATCACTGCCACTAGATATAAAGAAAACAATGATTTTTTTTCAATCGGTGCTACTTAATATATATATATATATATGTTTGTATGTGTGTGTGTGTGTGTGTGTCGTTATTGTGCACTGCTGCTCGTAAACTAGCTCCAGTGCTCATTGCTGCGATGCTAAATGATAGCAACTCACCAGGACACTTCACCAACTCCACTCATTCTCCTCGGGCCATGCATTACAGGCTTTGATGGACATCAGTTCTTGGCAATTCCTCATTTGCCCTCTCACGTCTGGCTCGATCGAAATTACACGGCTGCGGCCCATCATACATGTTGGCTCTTGCCACCTCTTCCTCATCCCAGTCAGTCGCTATAGTTCTCAGGCACGTGCACAGGTAGGGCTCAACCTGTGCAGAGCACATGCCCTTTTTGCCCTTACACTCCGAAGTGCCCTTTTTTTTTTTTTTTTCTTTTTTTTTTTTATCAATGCTATTGGTCACCCTTTACGTCTGTCTGTCTGTTTTACAAATATTTAGCAAATGAAAGTTCTTAAAACGAGTTTGTGTAAATCTTATTCGATCCTCAAGCTGTCAGTAAGCTGATAACTCCGCCCCATCTATATTCATTAAATCAACTGAAGTTCCACAGCAGCCGCACGGTAGACACCAGCTGAGCTGAACAAAGTTTTGCGAAGGGTAAATAAATATCTTGTTGTTTGAATAAGTACTACTAAACACTATGTCTATGTCTGACTGACTCACTGACTGAGACATGTGGGACGTCGCCTGAGAGAGAGGGCTAGCATTTGCCATCTAGTCATAGCCAACACTTAAATAGCCTGTGCATACAGTTGCATTTCATCTTTTATAAAATGCTATTTTGGCCAAATGCATTTTACCACAGGAAAAACTGAGCGCTCCGTCTATATAGCTACAAAAACTAGTTTGGAACCTGTAACGTTAGATGAAAATGTAATGTGATGCCGGCAGCGGCAGGCGCCGTCGCCGTTTTAATGACGGACAAAAAATAAATAAATCACATTTGCTGGCCAAAAACAATATATTGATAATTTGTTTTTACCATCGGGAAATCATAACAGGTGCGCAGCCGCGCTGTTTCGTACTGGAACTTACACAAAGCGACGAGTGATCCTCGTCACCTACATAACTATATTTCTAAGAAATTTCTTCTATGATTTATGATTGCTGATACACTTAATTTATTAACATTTAGGCTAATCATGTGATGGTATACTCTCCGCTCGTCCTCACATGTATAAAATGTTGTAAAAAATGGTTTTACTACAGTAATGTAGTAAGTTAGTAACTAAAAAAAAAAAATTACAGAAGATCACTGTGAAATCTTTATATTTTATCATGCAGAATGTAATTCATGATTCATTCCAAGGGTTCATTTAGTTGATCCAAAATACAGCAAAATCAGTAATATTGTGTAATATTTTTACAATTTTAAATAACTGTTTTCTATTTGAATATTTTAAAATGTGATTTTATTTTTTTGTGATCAAAGCTGAATTTTCAGCATCGTTACTCCAGTTCAGTACTCTTCAGTGTCACGTGATCCTTCAGAAATGCTTTTCACTGCAACTGTACTTTTCACACTATTTTTATTTATTTTTTTTATTGCTGGCTTATTTTAGGGAAAGTGTAGTGAATAAGAGACCTTCAAGAGACCAACATCCCTGGTCCACCACAGTGTCAAATTTTTGCCAGGTACATGGCTCACAGAAGGTTGCTGTTGTAATTAGGGTTAAAGAAGCCCTTAAAACCCTGTTTATCTATATTATCTAATTATCTAATATTATTATTATGGTTGTTATTAATCGGGAATAAATCTAAAGCTTTTGAGACTATTATTTTGTGTTATTGAATTTGTCATGAAGATGTGACCATTTCTTCCTTTTATGCAGGCTTACTAAATAATCTTGATATAAAAAAGGGAGGGGGGTGCCCTTTTTCAGTTTCAGCACATGCCCCTCAAAAGGTCTGTGCACGGCCCTGATAGTTCTGATGCTGCGCGCGTTCCAGGCAGGTTTTTGAGCTCGTAATCACTATTTCATATCACTACTAATGACTTTGTACCGTTCCAGGCAAGTTACGCCAAACTTTCTGAGCGCAAGGAATTGTAACTAGATTATTTATTTTATTGCAACGTTGCATTGACCTAAAATCGTTTTTTCAACGTGTACCACTTGCATAAACACTGCATCAGCAGGCAGTATTATTCGTAGGGGCTGTCATCCTTGTTTCGCCTGCTGTGTGACCTCAGAACTCGGAGTACATCGATCTAGTACGAGACACGAGTTCACGGGTGGGAAGTCACGGGTTTGATTGCCGTTCCAGTGCACTTTCACGGGCTTAAGGTTGGAAAAACACGGGTTATGGGTTGCCTGGAACGCGGCATCATACTAGACTGAGGCTACCTTTCCTGATATGATAAAATGATATACATATCTTGAGTGATTTAGGTACCCATTAATCGAAAGTGGTGGTTAACCTGCAACATGGCCTTTAAGTGGCCTTTAATTTGACGTATATTATAAGTGCACATTTTAAGCACACTTCTTTCTCCCTTCAAGGGAAGAAGGGATATAAACTTATAAACATACCTGCTTTAACATCTGTCCTTATAGCATCAACTTCTGTTCTCTTGATTACTCCCGGCAAGTATATATCAGCCCACAGTTTCTTCAGTTCATGGTCTTGTGTTGCTGTTATGATGATGTTTTATGTTAATGCTAGTTTTTTTTAGTTCCTGATTTCATTAAAATTCCTTTGTTTCTATTTTATCTGGTTATCTTGGCTATATACAGATACCATTAAACTAATACACATAAAATAAGAATATTTAATGCAGATCTGTAACATTTTAATCTGTACAACCCTTAAAGGAACAGTGTGAAAAAATAAATAAAAAGCAACAATATATTGTAGAAACCAATTATATACCAGCATTGCATCCTCATCACACACTGCTCCACACTGACTGTCATGATGAACCTTCACTCAGCAGCACAGAGATACTGCCACACACCAACCTCACTAAAGTTTCACATCTTTAAAATCTCTACAAAGTCAGCATTATTTCTCTGAATAAGTATGTGTATTTTATTTCCTGATTGAGCAACATCTATTTCATACTCTTGACCATTGTCATTGTCAAGAATGTACAAGTTATGGCATTTTACTGATCTACAGTTTCCATAGGAGTAAAAAAATTTTCTGTTATAATTAATTTAAGCGATGTTTAAATCATTAAGCGCTTCAAATTGCATACTGTTAATGAAATCATTTTTTAAACATTTGCAGTTATCGTAATTTACTAATAAAAACAATATTACAAAAACAGATTTACATAAGAACAGTGAATAACTACACAGTGCATTACATTTGTACTACACAATCACAGATTATATGAGTTAATGTCAAATACAAAGAGTTCCGCTGTTAAATCCTACCCCACTCCTGTGGTGAGTTGTAACACTGGTTGGGGATAGATGTAACAATTAGAGGGAGTCAGGTGAAACAATATCCACTTTCCAGATTATGCAAGAACTTTATTGAAGAACAAAAATGAACAGTTTTACCAACACAAATATTCTGGAACTTTAAATGTAAAGCTTATAACAAATTGCTGTGTTTGTTGCAACTTTAAATGTAACAATATAACACATTTCTCTGTGTTTAAGTGTGTGTGTGTGGTGTATATCTTATAGGACTTTAAACTTAACACTATAAAAAAAATGCTGTGTGTCAGTGTGAGTGTGTGTATAGTGTATATTTCATAAGGGTTGAGTCATGCTCACAGTTGTGACAAATGTAGATGGCTGCCGCTGGGGTGCAGGCTTCATGGGCCCATAACTCACAAGAAACACACTTGACCCACACTTTTGACTTATTTGCAAAGTGATCCATGCACACGATGCAGAAATTCTCATTGTTAGACGAATCGGAACACTCTTGGTCAGTGGACTTGGGCTTTTTGCTTGTTTTCTTATTTTGACCCTTCCCAGACACCAATCTCTTTTTGTGCCCTTTTTTCCGGTGTTTCTAACATTTTTAATGAACTGTTACAACTATCCCCACCTAATTGAAGTTAGTATTAATGTCTAGCATCAAATTAAACTACAGAAAGGGCTTTTTTTATCTACATTACAAAAAATAATCTTGATTAAAAAAATTACTTTCTTCCCTGAAAATTCACGTCACTTCTCCTGTTAGCTCAAAATGGAGATGGGATGGTATGATATGGATAACCACCATAGGTTGTTTCTGATTGGTCTAACTGACAGTGTTACAACTAACGCCATGTTAAAACACTCCCCGGTCTCCCCTACATATGTTGAGATGTCTCATTCAAATATTCACTACTATAATGACTCAGTGTCATTTTTTCAAGCGGGAACAATTGCCAACATGAAACAACCATTTACAGGCGACATCTGCAATTTGAGAATCTATAGTGAGACTTTGTAAAAATTCTGACTTGTTAAGTGACGTTTTCTGATTTATTTTCTGATTGCACAATTTCCTAATATGTGGGAATACTAGAGCAAATCAATATGGCGGTGCAGTGGTTTCACTTTTTGTGACGTCGTGAGCAAGTATTCATGTCATGTGTTTCTGACAATCATAAAGCAGCACTGCAGCACATAAAGTGAACAACATGCTTTTCTGTTCAGTAAATTCATTGTTGTGATCTTTGATTTGTGTTTTTGATGTAAACTTGTATATTTCTGTTATTTGTTTCTGCTTTTTCGGCCAGGTCACTCTTTTAAGAGATTTTTTTAATCCTGGTTAAATAAAGAATCAATGAATCAGTATTAAAAAAAAGAGGTATTATTTATTAAAAAAGAAAGATTATTGCTCATGTCTGCTGTTTGTAAAAGTATTATGTAATTCCACGGTGATCAATTATTGGAAGTTTGGATTATGCACCGTTGTAAATAAACTGCACTTGGGTTCATCTACGCTCCTCTTCAGTAGACTATCCGTTACAGAATACACAACCAGCAAACATGAACCCAGCGGTTGTCCTCCTTGGACTACATCAAGGTAACCGATGCATTGAGGATTATGTTCAGGATTTTTGTGAAATTTCTAACCATGTGGATTTTAATGATGTTGTGCTCAAACCAATTTGTTCCCGGCTACCTGGAGGAAAAATAAACTGGTCTCTGGAACAATACATTGATCATGCTCAGCTGTTGTGCGGATCAGCGTACACGGTGGTTTTTGCGGATAAGGAGACCTGCAATCCTACAGTGCCCACCACACCAGTGCCTCTTCACATCCCAACAGTCATGTCTGGAGTTGTTCACGTCACGCCTGCTACTCAAGGGCCTGCTCACGCCACGTCTGCTTGCTAACATCATGCCTGCTAAGCCAAAGCCTGCTAATGTCATGCCTTCCAAGCCAGAGTCTGCTCACATCATGCCTGCTACTCCAGGACCTGCACACCACAAGCCAGGGTTTGCTCACGTCATGCCCGCTATTCCAGGAACTTCTCCCAACATGTCAGGGTTTGCTCTCATCATGCCTGCTACACCAAGTCCTCTTCACATCACGTCTGCCAAGCCAGAGGCTGCTTACATCACGCTGGTCATGCAAGAGATTCTCCACAACATGCCTGCCATTGAAGAACTTCATGAACTTCAAAATGGCCGCCCTTCTAGAGTCTCCTTATGTCTCAGCTGAACTACCAGAGCCTCGTCTAATCTCAGCTGATCATCCAGGGTCTCATCACGACACGGCCGAGATGGCTGCCATGCCAGAGTCTCGTCAAGTCTTGGTAGTCACTGAGACTGTTCCCGTGGCCTCAGTACTTCTAGTAATGGCAGTCGCCATTTTGAGCTTGTGGGCTGCACACTGCCCTCCAGTGATCTCTCCTGTCCACAAGTCTGCTCCTGAGGCCTCTCCTGACCATGAACTCACTCCAGTGGCCCCAGAGGCAGCTGCATCCACTGCAGAACCTCCAGAAGTGGTGGCACCCACCTTTGTGCTCTCTGCCTGTCCTGTCATGGCCATGGAAGCAGTTCATGAACTTATTGTCCGTCCCATTATGGCCAAGAAGGCCATTCATGAACTCACTTCTTGTCCTGTCACAGCCTCGAAGGCTGCTGATGAACTCACTGCCTGTCCTGTCATGGCCACGGAGGCCACTCAAGAACTCACTGTCTGTCCTGTCACTACCAAGTGGTCTGTCCATGATTTTGCTTCACCATGGCTTCCTACATGTTCGTTTTCTCGGGCCTGGCGCTCCATCCCTCCCCCTGTTTCGCCTCCACTCCACCACCCTCCTGGTATTTCTTGGGGTTTGTTTATTTGGGCTTCAGGAGCCACCCTTAGAGGGGGGGATATGTAATGTGACCTGTATTGTCTGTTATAAGTAGCCATGTTTTTGGCATTGTCCTCTGTTGTGTATTAACGTATGTAACCTGCTGTTGGTGTGTCAAATCTGTTAATGCCACGTCAAGTCTTTGTTTATTGTTTGGATTATGCACCATTGTAAATAAACTGCACTTGGGTTCATCTACGCTCGCCTTCAGTGGACTACTCTTTACAATTAACTATGGATTTAATACATACTATAGATTAACTATGTTATTTGTTCAACTGTGGTAACAAATGGTAATCAAAATGCCAAAAAAAAAAAACGTTAATTTTAGCTTTGTTTGGGTAATTTTGTTAAGGTCTGTACTTGTGTGTTTCTTTATTTGTTTGTGTTGCGAGGATTTGCAGCATGTTTTGTATTTGGTTGTGTTGGAGTATGTGTAGCTCTCAGACTGATGAAGATGTTTTCTTTATTTGCTGGTGCTTTTTCTATTTGCGTGTGTTTCGCACTGAGCTCTCAGCCACCGTAACATTCTAGTGTCCTTTAACAAAATATTAACAGAACCATCAGTGAATGATATTTTGATATTTAATATTATGATATTATTAAGTTGAAGATACTGTAACCCATTAATGATGGGTGGTAGTTGAATAGTGAACAATCTGAACTCAACACAATTATGTTTATACAAAGTAACTAAATGTCAGAAAATGAAAATGTCTCTCAAATTTTTAAGGCTACACAATAAAAAAGATCTGTAAAAGCGTCTGGAAAAAGTCAAGCACCTTTCGAAAAGGTCATGAAAGCAAAGCATTTTTTTTTCTAGACAAAAAAAAAACAAAAATTGCAGTTGTATATTTCAGTACAGAATGTAACAAAACACTGTTAGACTGTAACTGAAATGTATACAGTAAGACTGCTAAAACTTTAAAAGCTTTGAAAGGATTTGATGCAGTGTGTGAGGTTTGAGTTAAACAGCTCCTGTCTGTTTTCCTGGATCCTCCTCCACATCATCATAGTCTGTTATTGAAAAACAAGAGAATGATTCATGTATCAATACATATATTAAAATGCATGATAAAAAAAAAACACTACAACACTAAAACTAGCAGTAAATTTAATTGAACTTTCATAACCACAGAAATTGTTCCTATAAAGTTAAATAAAGACTAAATAAAGGTGTTAATAACTTACCAAACATGTCACTCATATATTCTTTGACATTCTTCACATCATCATACTCCTCCTGAACACCCTCTGATATAAATGTGGCTGTTATTAATTACATGAACAAATAGACATAAATCAGGGGTGACCAATCCTGCTCCTGGAGGGGCCTCAGGGGCCTCAGTCCTGCAGAGTTTAGTTCTGAGCCCAATTAAACACCTGAACCAGCTGATCAAGGTTTTCAGAGTCACTAGAGACTTCCAGACAGGGGTGTTGGGACGAGATGGAGCTAAACTCTGCAGGACACTGACCCTCCAGGAGCAGGTTTGGACACCACTGGACTACATACTTTATTTGGCACAAAAAAAAAAAAAAAAAAAAGTAAAAAAAAAAAAAACCCTGTTCCAATCTAGAAGGGTGTAAATTGAATCCCACACCTGCTTTATCATTGGAGAACCGTCGTATGATGACGACTTCATCATAGTTTTCTGGCAAGTCATCTACAACAAAATAATGAAAAATTAAATGTATCCATCAAATGAACAAATATTGGATATTGAAACTATGCAATAAATATAATATACATACATAGTGTTAAAATGTGTAGAAATAATTCTAAGAACTAAACCTGTAGCATGTCTCAGTCCAGAAGTGATGACATCATCATAGTTCTCTGATGTGATTTGTTGCTTTTCTAAATGAGTTAAAAACAAAGAGAGAACAGACATTAGTCAGGACAGAAGGAAAAGATTGGATAGAAGTACAGGGGGTTCAATGGATCGTACTGTTGTTGATCAACATACTAATTGTTCAACTGACATCACATCTTTCCAAAAACTTTCAGTAATCACAAACTTTGTGAAAATGATGTGATCTAGAACCTTTGTTCAGTACATGCCACTGTTAAGACTGTAAGTCTGTACCTCACATCCTCATTTTCATCTGCATACAATGTGCTATCTACCTTGACTAAAGTCTATAATCAGAAACAGGTTTACTGTTCACAGGCACAGAAGGTTAAAGAAGTGAACCCCATCAGCTGAAGTCACTCACCAGTTGGGCCTTCAGTGCTGGAGAAATCATTATGGTATTCAGGTGTGGCTCTTTCTGCAGAGTTTGCTTTAATAAAAAAATATAAAAAGGAATGAATGTATAAATAAATAAAAACCATATCTAAACTATGTAAAAATATGTTCAGAATGTTTTTAATTATATATGCATTACACAAAATGCAGTACACAGGGTTTAGTAGTGGATGACATTAATATATTTAAGTCCTCCAACCTGAAAGAAGCTCATCAGCATCTTCATACCCAGAATGCTGTTCTCCAGAAAAGACACTTCCTGTTATGAAGTAACCATTAGACAGATGTTCACAATCACAAATCTGCCAAACCTCCACTTCCTTTGAATCACTCAACACTAATACTATGATTCCAAATAACACTCAAGGTCCCACAAATAAATCAGTGTGATTTTTTCCACTCATCCCTCTGTATGAAGTGATTATCCTGTTGATGACTACAAATCTAATATTATGACAGTTACTCACCCCTCTGAGTGAAGAGACTGTGTCTGTTAGTGGATCTGTGCTGAATCTCCTCATAAACGGCCTCAGTCTTCATCTTGTGTCTCCTCTTAGAGAGAGCTGTGAGTGTAGACAGACAAACCTGCTGTCAGTTCACAACACATGACTGATCACACACTGAATAAGACACAATATGACAGTCTCTGGATCTCTCCTACCTCTCCTCATCACTCTGTTCTGCTGAATCAGTATAAGCAGTGGCACTAAGAGCAGTAAGAGCACAACTCCCAGAACAATCACAAGCACTGGGGGGACGGAGAGAGTTTGTGGAGGAGAGACTGATGTTGAGAGCACTGGAGGAGAAACTGGAGGAGAAACTGATGTTGTTGTGGCAGGAGAAGTGGACACTGACAAATCTGGCAAATCTGGCAAAACAGACACAATCATGTTCAAAGCTAGGAATGTTCTGAATATAACAACATTAGACACTTTAAAATGGTCTAAAAGGAAATATTATTTCTCAGTATTTTCCTGTGACCTGCACAGGTGAGTCCAGCGTGCTCTTTGTGGGAGCAGTCAGTGTGGTTTTTCAGGGAGAGAGGACAGTCCCACAGGTGAATCTCATTCCCTCTGCACTCGACTCTGTTCATCCACACAACACCTTCACCAGCACCAAAGACTGAATTCCCATCAGCCCTCAGTGCTGCTCCACAACCCAGCTGCCTGCAGACCACCTGAGCATCGCTGATGTCCCACTGATCATCACAGACTGAGCCCCACACAGCGTTATGATACACCTCCAGCCTCCCGGAGCACCGGCCCTTACCTCCACTCAGTCTGAGAGGAACATGATCTAAAACACACACACCACAAAAAACTACATACATTAATTGCCAGCAGAGTATTGTCTGAACAGCAGCGTCTGCACAGGAGTGTGTGTGTGATCTTTTGTATATTCCAAGATGAAATCCTGCTGGTTTCTCATATAAAAAAAAAACATTATCTTATGTCCCTGTCGAAAAAACAGTATATGCAGGTCAGATGTTTTGAAGCATGGCAGCTGGTCCTGAGCTGGTTGTGAGCTGGTTTAAGCCGGTCCAAAGCAACTAGCTCCTGCTCATAACCAGCTTTGAACCAGTTTATGACAAACTAAGGACACGCTTAAAGCAGCTGCCACACTTAAGAACATACCTAACCAGCATGTGCTGATTTTTTCAAGAGGGGTTGCATTCAACATTCATAATTTTTATGGTTGTTTCTGTTAAATGAACTTACCTGAACACTTTCTCTGATGGGGAGATGTGGAGCATGTCAGAGAGCTTCGAGGAGACTCATGGATCTCCTGCTCTGTAACAATAATTAAATTATTATTAAATGTATTCCACACATCTTCTCTATGCACACATAATAAAGGATCATGTTTGTATTGTTCACTGATAAAAAACAACAACATCTGTTTTACCTGAGCAGATGATTTTGGCCACTTCATCGTCACCACAGTTATTCTGTCCCCAGAGTGAAGAAGGACACTGCCATAAAGTGGAATCATGTGGTCGACATGTAACTTTATCCAGCCAGTTAGGGGCTGATTTCACTCTTGATGTAGAATCAGACAAAACACCAGATCTTCCACAGTTCAACTCTTGACAGATCAGACTCACTGTGTCTCTGTCCATCTGGTTGTAACACACATTACCCCAGGATCCATTGTAGAAAACCTCCACATTCCCTTCACAGCCATCAGTTAACCTGATCTCTTTAAACTCTACATAACAAATGTCAATTTGAAAATCACAAATTTGAAAAAAGCATAATGGACACTTAAATTTTGAAATGTGTAAAACCTTATATTTAATTTCAGTGTAAACAATTTAGCTGCATGTTTACCTGAGCACACGACTCCTACGTCCTCCTTGTGATTACAGTCATGTTTTCCCCAGCCTGAAGAAGAGCAGCTCCACAGGGACGTCTCATTCCCCTCACACTCCACCTCATCCAGCCATATGTGTCCAGAACCAGGACCAAACCAGGCTGGTACCTGCTGGTTACTGAGGGCCACTCCACACTGCAGCTGTCTGCACACCACATGGGCATCTTTAATATCCCAGGAGTCATCACACACTGTCCCCCATGAGCCGCTGTGAAAAACCTCCAGCCTCCCTGCACAGTCTCCCCCAGAACCCACCAGCCTGATGGACCCGCGACCTGATATTCAGAGAAAGAAAAACACATAATTATACAACTAAAAAAATATCTGTCCAGATGTTGTTGTTCTCACCAAGGCAGGTGATGTACAGCTGTTGTGTGGAGCTGCAGTTGAGAGTTTGTGGAGAGCTGCAGTTCCCCAGATGAGCTTCACTCCCAGAGCACTGGAAGCCCGTCACACACTCATGACTGTGTTCAGGACTGGATGAAGAGGAGCCATAGAAGTTCAGCACAGAGCCACAGCCCAGCTGTCTGCAGACCACAGAGGATTCAGTGAGACTCCAGGAGTCCAGCAGAACTCTCCTCCAGACCTGATGAATGAAAACTTCCAGCTCCCCCTCACACTGTCTCTCTCCAGACAACCGCACCAGACCATCATGAAGAGCCAGAGAGGAATCTGAAATGTGTTAAAATGTAATGAGATAGTGTTTAGAAAATATATTAAACATTTTTCAGTAACATAATTCTCTAAAAGTCAAAAAAATTTACCAGAGCAGATGACTCCAACATCTCGTCTGTGAGAACATTCAGCTCGACTCCATGAAGAGATGGAACATTCTGAGAGTTTTGTTTCATTCCCGTCACAATCAAACACATCAGCCCAGATTTCATTATTTCCCTCTCCAAACCAGTCTGATCCCACAACAGACACAGCAATCCCACAATTCAGCTGTCTACAGAGGACATTGGCAGCTCTCATATCCCAGCATGCATCACACACTGTGCCCCACTCTTTGAGGAACTGAAGCTCCACTCGTCCAGAACAAGTGTCTGAGCCATTTATCAGTCTGAGATCAGTGTAACCTGAGCGAAGTAAAAAGAGTTCAGAAACAATGCATAAAACATTCTTAAGCTAAGTTGTCACTATATTGATAACATTATAACTCAAACCTAAGACATCACCTAGTATCAAAAACAAATGAAGAGATGCTGAATATTTATACTTAACCAGAGCAGATCAGTCCCACAATGTTGTCAGTGGTGCAGTTGTGTTTGAGTGATGATATTGAACAGAATGAAATTTGAGACTCATTTCCTCTGCACTGAATCTCTTGTGTCCACATCTGAGTGTCTCCTTTGTCAAAAGCAGCTGCTCCCAGCACCTGTACAGGAGCCCCACAGTCCAGCTCTCTACACACAACCTCTGCATCCTGCTGGTCAAAGACAGCGTCACACACTGACATCCACGTCTGATCATGAAGTATCTCTAACCTCCCAGAGCAAAGATTAGACCCATCAGCAAGTCTGGAGCGTTTATGTCCTGTTTATATTGCATAAAAGTGAGTATTAGGTGAGCAGGTTTTGGATGTGGCAAGTTTTACATTCATTCAATTACATTTTCTGAATATATATGCAATTTTAAATGTTTACTGTAATACATAATTAAAGTTTTTTTTTAATGGAATTTCTCATCGTAGTTGTTATTCCCTGAAAATGTATATTGAACCTGGACAGTTGAGGTCACCAATGCCTTTAACTATTGATGGTGTGCTGTAAATATTTATTTAAATCATTGTGAAAATGCAGTAAAATAATCATGGCAAATTTACATTATTTTCAAGATGCCTTATTTTTAAGTGGTAATTAATTCTAAGAATAATAAAACATGTTTAAAGCTAACCATATCCAAAAATATATATCTTTATTTTCTTACATAATCAAGACAAAATTATCAGAAAGTGAGGAATGCTTTGAGGTTTAACTTTATTCACCTGAGCATATGACACCAGCATCACGATTATGACTGCAGACAGGTATATTCCATCCTGCTGACCCACAGTTCTTCAGTGTAGACTCTGATCCTAAACATGTTAAAGCACTCATCCAGATTGGTCCTGATCCTTGACCAAAATGAGCACGACCCTGAGCATCTACAGGTTCTCCACAGTCCAGCTCTCTACACACCACTGCAGCAGCAGGCATAGCCCAGCTATCATCACACACTGTTCCCCACTGACCTCTGTGATAAACCTCCACTCTACCAGCACAAGGACTGTTACCATTTACCAGTCTCACATGCATTACATCTAAGAGAGAAAGACAGAGACTAAAATTAATCAATCATTCTAATGAGATGTCATAGTGTTTAAAATTGGCATAACTACTACTAAAATAGATTAAAAAAAAAAAATAGAAAAACTAAAAATAGAAATATATTTTTAAAAAGCAGAATTATAGTGTTATATTTTTAAGAATTTTTGTTAATTCTTCTGAATACTACTAATTTCTCTCATATTAATCTTCTTACCAGCACACTGAAGCACCTGGTGATCATCATGAGAGCAGCTGTGTTTCTGTGATGCTGGACACATTCGAATCTGAGACTCATTTCCTCTGCACTGAATCTCTTGTGTCCACATCTGAGCGTCTCCTTTGTCAAAAGCAGCTGTTCCCAACACCTGTACAGGAGCCCCACAGTCCAGCTCTCTACACACAACCTCTGCATCCTGCTGGTCAAAGACAGCGTCACACACTGACATCCACGTCTGATCATGAAGTATCTCTAACCTCCCAGAGCAGCGAGAACCTCCAACCAGCCTGACGCCTGCAGAAGTGAGAGAAAATAAAAGTTCAATAACCATTGTTATGATAAGCAACCACATTTATCTAAAATAAAAAGACAAGACTTCATAATAACTTTGGCAATAACTTTTACTGATATTATTGTTCCATTCAGTAATGCTGACAGATAATTATTTTATGTGCATTCGACTGGTTACAAATGTTATTAAACCATGATACATTTATATTTTTTATGAATGTACATGAACTACTGATATACTATCATTAGTCTTGGCCTTAGACAACACAGAAGGTGTACAGTACTTAATGCAATTTTTGTATAATCACTGCCTTATTCGTATTTAGATTTACATAGTACTTTTATGCATTTGGCACACATTTATGCACATAGAATAAGCTACTTACAGATGTATTTAAGATTAACATTTTATCAGTTCATGCATTCCCTGAGAAATGAACCTATGACTTTCGTGTTGCCAACACTTGGTGTTAAAAAATAAATATAAATCTTTGGAACTAAAATATACTGTAAATCATGTGGATTAACAGTGATGTAATAATTTACATTTTAGAACAGCTCACCTGAGCAGATGACTCCAGCATCTGTACCATGATTACAGTCATACTTATCATAATCATAGAATTGAACTGATCCACAGTTCTTCAGTGTAGTCTCTGATCCAGTACACATCATACGATTAGTCCAGATTGATCCTGATCCTGGTCCAAAATAAGCATCACCCAGAGCATCTACAGGTTCTCCACAGTCCAGCTCTCTACACACCACTGCAGCTTCAGTCATATCCCAACCAGCGTCACAAACTGTTCCCCACTGACCTCTGTGAAGAACCTCCACTCTACCAGCACAGCGACTGTGACCACCAACCAACCTCACATTCACACGGTCTGTATATTGAATACAGAAAACAAGAGAAGCAATTCTTATGAACAGAGCAAACAAGACAGTAAGAAGAATCTCATAATGAGAGAGAGAGAAAAGAATCTTTCATACAAAGAGTCAGAAGATTTGAAATAAGATTTCAGTGAAGAAAAATAAATTTGCTCAAACCTGCACACACCAATCCAACATCATTATCATGTGAACAGTTGTATTTGTGTAACAGAGATGTTGGACAGAGGTGAATTTGAGACTCATCTCCTCTGCACTGAATCTCTTGTGTCCACATCTGAGTGTCTCCTTTGTCAAAAGCAGCTGCTCCCAGCACCTGTACAGGAGCCCCACAGTCCAGCTCTCTACACACAACCTCTGCATCCTGCTGGTCAAAGACAGCATCACACACTGACATCCACGTCTGATCATGAAGTATCTCTAACCTCCCAGAGCAGCGAGAACCACCAACCAGCCTGACACCTGAAAAAAGCACGAGTATGAATGAACCTTAAATAACAAAACATGCACTATTTTATTTTATTTTTTTAACAAAATGAAGTTTTGAGTTTACCTGAGCAGATGACTCCTGCACTTTTGCTCTGACACAAACCTTGAAAACCCCATATGATAGATCCACACTTCTTCAGTGTGGACTCAGATCCAGTACACATTACATTATTCATCCAGACTGGTCCTGATCCGAGCCCAACCTGAGCATCATTCAGAGTATCTACAGGTTCTCCACAGTCCAGCTCTCTACACACCACTGCAGCAGCAGCCAAATCCCAACCATCACCACACACTGTTCCCCACTGACCTCTGTGATGAACCTCCACTGTCCCACTGCAGGGACTGTTTCCATTAACCAACCGCACATTTATTATTTCTGTGAACAGAAAGAGGAATAAATTGGAAGAGCTCTATCAAAATTAAAGAAATCTTTCCTGTTGAAACAGTCAACACATACCTGTACACAACAGTCCAACATCACTGTCATGAGAACAATTGTTTTCATGTGATGGTGATGTTGGACAGAGGTGAATCTGAGATTCATTCCCTCTGCACTGAATCTCTTGTGTCCACATCTGAGTGTCTCCTTTGTCAAAAGCAGCTGCTCCCAGCACCTGTACAGGAGCCCCACAGTCCAGCTCTCTACACACAACCTCTGCATCTTGCTGGTCAAAGACAGCATCACACACTGACATCCACGTCTGATCATGAAGTATCTCTAACCTCCCAGAGCAGCGAGAACCTCCAACCAGTCTGACGCCTGAAAGAACATAAATTTTAGTTCTGTCAGGACCACTATTGTCAAAATGACACTTAGCATATAGTTTGGGTTGATGGTATGGTTCTGTTCTGGGTATAAACTCCCTGCCCATCCATGCAGCTTGTCATGAATGACCAAGGAAAGCTGCAATAACCTTGTATGAGTTAACAGAACAGAACCAAATATAGCAGACATTAATTATCTTAATAACATTAATACAACAACCAGTGCTGTAAAAACATCGGGTTAACGCATGCAAATGATTTTTTCAGTTTGACTGTTAAAAATATTTAATGCAGTGCACACCGGGGTGAAGCCACCCCACACACAACTGCTGCTTCTGTGTTTTTTCTTGAATTGCATTTATTTAGATGCAGAACATCTTTACAACAACACAAAACAGGAGACTTTTCAGATGCAGTGATGCCAACTTAATTTTGCTGCTAAATTTAGCAACTTCTCACACGACCCTAGCAACTTTTTCTTCCAAAAGCACCTACAGTAGCAACAAATTTGGCTATTTTTCAAATTTATTTAGCAACTTTTAGTAACTTTTGATAAGTGACTCAAACAATAAAAAGGCACACATTTTCCATCTAAATTAGACAAGAGGAAACCAAAGATGCCTAGTATTACACACATCACATGAATGAATTTAGCTGCTGTTTGCAAATTGTTCAGTTTAATAGTAATAATTGAATAATTGTTTATTTATGATATACCTTGTTAGTAGCTTGTACCTGCGACTATTGATCTGTTAGTACACAGTCAGAAAAATATCTAGAAAAATGGAAAAGTTAACTAGTAATTTTCCAGGAATTACCAGTAATTTAAAAAGCAGGTAAAAAAAAAAACCCTGTGAAACATCAACACGGAAAATTTCTTAATATTAACACAACAGATTTTGTCCTGTTTTTAGAGACTTTCTTATAGTGTAGCATACTAACTAACTGCTAAAAGATAGTTATGTTTTAATACCATTAAGTTATATTATTTCACAAACAAATCTAAATTAACATAAGTAAAATATAATTTTTACTGAGTCTTGATGTAGTGACACAATTTTGTGTTGTGGTTACATAATTATGTCATCATGCAATGACATAACAACGTCATTTAGCAACTTTAAGCAAAACAAATTAATAAAAAAAATCAATCTTCCTTTAACAACTTCCCCTGAAAATTAGTTGGCAACACTGTTCAGGTGCACACTTCAACTTAACCTCAGCGAAGTTAAACGAGCATGGAAAAGGTACAGGGGTGTATTCCAGAAAGCAGGGTTAACTTACCGTGAACTAAACCCTGAACTCTCAGTTGATTAACCCCAAACCTTGCTTACTCGTGTCATGATTCTGCCTTCATGTCCTTGATTTTTCTCTAGTCTTGAGGCAGGATCATGACAGGCCCGTGTTTTGTGTGCAAGCACATGGCCTTGTCTTTGGGTCATGTGCTTGTGTTGTCTTGTTTCCTGACTTGTGTTGTCAATCTCCTTGTGTTCGCTGTCTAGTGTGGTTCATTGTTACACTTGGTCAAACGTTGTGAGATGTGTGGATTGTATTTCTGTCGTGTGAGTACCAGAGTGAAGAGTCTTCTGTTTTATTGTTTGTTTCTAGTCTAGTCTAAGTCTTGTTAAGTTATTTGTCTATTCCCTAGTTGTTGTTTTCCCCCTGGTGGGTTTTGTTTTCCCCTTTTTTGTCATTAATAAACCTTGTGTGTAGTGCATTCTGTCTGCGCTTGAGTTCATCCCCGCACCCTTCGTGTCAGAATGACCCGCCCAAGAAAGAACTCAGCAGACAGGATGTCCTCCGAACTTCAGCGACAACTGGAGTTCCGTAAGCAATGCTGGTTGTCATCCCCAACTGACAAGAGGAGGGTCATCCTTCCATTCTCGTCCCAGGGTGAGTGGATCCTGAGAAACTATGGGAGAGTTTCTCCCTCAAGGTCCCCACCTTCTGCCAAGCTGCCAGTGATCTCAGAGGGTCGTGTCCTGGCCGTTGCAACACTGGGGGATCAGGCTCATCCCTCCCCGAATCCCGAGGCACCTTCCGCACCTATCAGTCTCTGCAGGAAACGAGGGAGATGGATCTTGTGGGGGTCTGCCTCGGAATCCTCAGCATCGGAGTCAGCCCTGCCTGAGACTGTCCTTCCACTACCAGTCACGGCTCTTGCTGAACTTCCCCAACCAGTCACAGATCCGGCTATTGCCTCTGCTCCGTGGCCAAGGAGAAAGAGGAGGAAGAAGGGTCCTTTCTGTCCTCCGTCCCTGTCTCCCCATGAGTCTGCGACGCCTCTCCAACCCGCCGCTGTATCTGAGAGCGCTGTTCCTGAGCATGCTGCTTTAAGCGTGGTTCCAGAGGTTGCTGTTTAAGGCTGTTCCGAAGACTGCGGTGGAGAATGTTGTTCCTGAGATTACCTCAGTGAAGAAGGTTTCTGAACCAGCAACGGAGAGAACTGTGTCTGAGTCTGCAGTCGTGAGTGCTGAGGAGAGAGCCGCGGCTGACTTGGCTGCTGAGGTGGTGTTGCAGTCTGTTTCGGCTCATCAGGAGATGCCCATTGTCATTGCTGCCAAGACCCTATCACACCTAGTCAAGATCCTAGAAGTCCCTGTCAGACCTGTCTTGTCCCCAGACCCCGTACCTAGAGCTTCAGAAAGCGCTGATCCCCGAGCCAGCTTCAGAGAGCGCTGATCCCCAAGCCAGCTTCAGAGAGCACTGATCCCCGAGCCAACTTCAGAGACTGCAGTGAGCTCCGATTTTGAGCCAGCTTCAGAGACTGCAGTGAGCTCCGATCTCGAGCCAGCTTCAGAGACTGCAGTGAGCTCTGATCTCGAGCCAGCTGCAGTGAGCTCCGTTCCAGAGCCAGCTTCTGTCAATGCTGCTGCAGAATCAGAGATGAGTGTGGATTCGGATGGAAGCTTTGATTCCGGGTCTGTTACTGTGAGCCCAGCACCTTTTCCCACTCCATAGTTGCCTGCTGTACCCCTTGTCACAGTACAACCCCAGACTGTTTCTCCCAAGCTCACTTCCCACTCTATGCCACCCAGACCTGCCCAGACCCCTCATCATCAGCCTTCGTCCCGTCAACCTAAGACCTCCGCTCTACCCATCCACCATGGACCTACCCCAATGAGCTTTGCTGTCCCGCCTCCTCCCCTTCCTTGTTTGTTTTTTTCTGATATGTCACCCAAACCCTGTCGTGGTGTATTCTTGTTTACCTTTTATTGTTGTTTGTCATGTGTTGTTGGTTTGAGTCTGTATCTCAGTCAGTCATGTCCCAAATTTGATGTCCCCTTGAGGATGGTCTGGAAGCCGCTCCTTATTTTCTTGACAATTGTACTTGAATGGTCTGGAAGCCGCTCCTTATTTTCTTGACAATTGTACTTGAATGGTCTGGAAGCCGCTCCTTATTTTCTTGACAATTGTACTTGAATGTCTGGCAACTATAGTTGTATTCACCCCTTCAATGTCAAATTTGAATAGGAGGAGAGCATTTGGCATCTAACCCAAAATAATTGCTTTCAAAAGGTCAATCTTTATTCATAAACAAATTATGTATAAGTCGAAAAACATTTAATGCAACCCCCCAAAAAGTTTGTCCATTTGTCTTAAAATGGTGGAACATAGTGCAGAACAATGTGCAGCCATTAAGTTGACCCAACAGGGTATTGTGTATCAATAGGTTAATAAAAAAAATATAGAAATAAAAAAAAATTATAATGAAGGAAATATTACATCTATATAATAAAGAGTATACCTGAAAGAAAATTATGCATTTAACTGTCTGGTTACCAACATTCTGCAAAATATCTTTTGTGCTCAACAGAAGAAAGAAACTCTATGAAACAATGGAACTATGAATAGGCACATATTGATTAGGTCAAATTAATTAACCTTGACAAAAATCCTTGATATTAATGAAATTAATGATATTCTTTTTAAATATATGATTATTAATATAAGTATCATTTGTAGGCTACACCCATGATTGTTTGTTTATTTACTTATTATTGAACATGCAGGTATTTTCATTCTTAAAAGTGTGTTAAATGTAAGTAAATAAAATAAAATAGAATGAAGAAAATATTACACCTATATAATAAAAAAGGTATACCTGAAATAAAATTACGAATTTTTTTTAGGCCCATAGTATTCAGTGGCTTACTGTAAAAGGTGATTTCATAATAATGTAAATTCATTACTTTCAGCATTACAATGGAATCATAAGCTTAAAGTCATAAGTCTTGGGGAAGTCGTGGCCTAATGGTTAGAGAGTCGGACTCCCAATCGAAGGATTGTGAGTTCGAGTCTTGGGCCGGCAGGAATTGTAGGTGGGGGGAGTGCAGGTACAGTGCTCTCTCCACCCTCAATACCACGACTTAGGTGACCTTGAGCAAGGCATCGAACCCCCAACTGCTCCCCGGGCGCCGCAGCATAAATGGCTGCACACTGCTCCGGGTGTGTGTTCACAGTGTGTGTGTGTGTTCATTGCTCTGTGTGTGTGCACTTCGGATGGGTTAAATGCAGAGCAGGAATTCTGAGTATGGGTCACCATACTTGGCTGAATGTCACTTTCACTTTCACTTTAAAATTAATTAGGGTCCTTGACATATTAGAATGAAACACATCCAAACTGGATAAAGGGCCCTCAATATTTTGCCCCTTACGAGACATAATGTCATAAAAGGGTGAAAAACATGATCTACATCAATTAATCCCATGTGTTAGCTCTTTATCTTTCCGTTCTTCCTTTTGTGTGACTGACTGAAGTTAGTAAACTGCTGCTGTCAACCCCTGTGGCAAAAGCAGACACAGAAGAGGGGCAGTAGAGCTGTGGAAAGATTGATCTCTCATATCCTCCTTTTGACAGATTTATTCCCGATTAATTTAAGGTCTACTGTACAGTAGAGATGTCAGTTAAAGGGTTAAGGGTTTTAGGTGGGATATTATGAAAGGAAAAAGCACTAAACAAGACCAATAACCTTGATTCATAACTTGTTAACACCGTATACACCATTTCCCATGCATGATATGTACTTACAAGTTATTTGTCCACCGGACATTTGACTAAGTTTACAAAAAACTATAGATCTCCTGGAAGATTTGTTTTGTTTGGATGATTCTAGAGACAATAAAAACTTATTAGTAATATGAAAATTTAATTTCTTTGGGAGGGTTTGCCTTCGCCATGCTTCCTGGAAGTAGGGGTAGGAAGTTGACAGCCTCATGTGACAGGAAGGAAGTGGATACCTTATTTTTATTCTTGAAATCCTTTATTTGGTTGTTTACTTGCATGTCATTGAGAAATATAACATTGATAACATATAGAAAAATACTTACAAAAGGAAAATGACAACTATAAACAGCGGCAACTATAGTTGACAGTGGGCTTAAATTGGTTAAGACTCAAGACATTCTCAACAGAGCGACGAATCGACGAGACGCTAAGAAAAAGTGTGCCAGGCAGTTTCTTTCTTATTCTTTTGTTCATTAGTTGTTTACATGCTTGGTGCATATCGCCATCTTATTGATGGATGTGCAATCATTTTAATTTTTTTTCCATTTAATCTTTAATCCTTGAGAATGTGAATTATATTGTTTGTTTTATGCTAATTATACATTAAGTCATATCAGATATGTATTTTGATTTAGAATTTAGACATTATAGAAAATACCACTCCATGTGTGAGATATAACATGTAATAAATAAAATATATGTTAAACATTACCTTGTCATAGTGTTTTATAATTTATGCATACGTCTTAATACATAATTTATAGATAACTCTTATATATGCCAATAAAAGAAATAATCATTTTAGAATAATATATTGCCTTATTTATTACATATTTTAGCGCTTCCTCATTAACATATCATATATATATATGCTTTGAAGCAACATCCAAGATGGCAGCCGAGCCACACCTATGTGTTGACCTCAGTGTTTGAGATCTCAAGGTTTTAGTTTTTTTTTTGTGATGTTTTATGTCTTTTTTATGTCTTTTAAACTCAAATGAGTATACTCTTGAGAAACAGGACATTCTCTTCCATACTGGGATTATTTTAATAGCGGATAAGGCTGAATTTTGAACTTAAAACCTGGACATTGACCACCTGGTAGCCCTGTTTGCTAGCCACCACCTGGATGCCCTGCTAGCAGCCTGCTACAGGTAGCCCTGCTTGTTAGCCTGCTGCAACTAGCCCTGCAGCTAGTTACCACCTGCATGATCTATTGCTACCTTGCTGCTGGAATTACTGCTGCTAGCTTGCTGTCAGTAGTCCTGCTTGCTTGCTAGCCGGTTCTTGGATGCCCTGCTGCTACCCTGCTACTGGTAGCTCTGCTGCTAGCCTGCTGTTGGTGGCCTTGCTTCATAGCCTGCTGCTGGTGGCTTTGTCTGCTAGCCATCACCTGGATGCTCTGTTGTTAGCCTGTTGCTGGTAGCTACCACCTGGATGCCTTGCTGCTAGCTGCCCTTGCTAGCTACCACCAGGATTCTGCTACTAGCTCCACTTGCTAGCCACCTTTCGGATGCCTTGTTGCTGGCCCCACTAGCTAGCCACCACCTGGATGCCCTGCTGCTAGCTTTGTTGCTGATAACCCTACTCCTAGCCTGCTACTATTAGCCTTGCTTGCGAGCTATCACCTGGAAGCTTCCCTGCTAGCCTCCATCCTATAGCCCTTACTTTTTGACTCCAAGCTACTGTTCACCCCTGTTAAGGCTGTCTTCAACTAAACCTGGTAACTTGACATCATGCATTTTTTTATACTCTTCATACTTTTACAGTCCAGCCCTATACTAGATGAATTTAATATGCCCAAAATGAGTAGTATACCGATACAGTTAAATTACGGTCATTTCTCAATTTCATCTACAAGTTATTATGAGATGTACAGAGGACAGTGGTAATGATAAATATTACCCAGCTAAACAAAAACTACGTTGTTTGATTATGCTTTTATTGATGTTATCTGGTAATGTTCAGCCCAATCCTGGTCCTGTTCTTGGTCTTCTTAATACTTTGCAATCCTTAGCCACTCCTTCAGATTTCAAAAGCAGACATGGCCTTGGGTTTATACATTTAAACGTTAGAAGCCTAGTCCCTAAAATGGATATGATTAGGATCTGGGCTAATACAACCAATGCTGATATCATTATTATTTCTGAAACCTGGCTTAAAAAAAATCTGTATCTGATGAATTTATTTCTATTGAAGGTTTTAAAGTTTATAGAACTGATCGGGTTGGCAAAGGAGGTGGGGTTGCCATATATGTGAAATCCAAGTTTTTAAGCTCGGTAACCCTGTCACTAACTAAAGCTAAACAGTTTGAAATTCTGACAGTGAAAGTGAATATTTCAAAAGACGCTGATATTACAGTAGTTGGGTGCTATAGACCTCCATCTGCTTCAAAGGATGCTTTCCAATCTATATCCGAAATATTACATAAAATTAATGACTCTGAATTTATTCTTATGGGTGATATGAATTGGGACTGGCCAGAGATGGGACCAAGTCACACATGTGCAAGTCTCAAGTAAGTCTCAAGTCTTAACCTTCAAGTCTCAAGTAAGTCCCAAGTATTTTTTTCTTGGGCAAGTCAAGTCAAGTCAAGTCACAAGCTATGTCAAGTCAAGTCCAAGTCAAGTCACCTTAATATTGTTATTTTACCTGCAGAATCTGACCTTAATAAAGTTAAAAGACAAGATATAAGTAACTGTCAGTAAATTAAAATAATTTGGATTTGCATTGTAAATACTCATGTGCAGTAATATACATCATGGAATCAAACAAAATTGTAACTTCCTAAAATTATTTATTTTTCACTTCTGCCAACAGTGTTTGAAATGTTTTACATTTTCAACATTGAGTCCATAAAACTAAACATCCAACAGACTCCTCTCTGAACACCTCTCTCTCTCTCTCTCTCTCTCTCTCTCAAACACAGTTTACATACAACATTAAACTGTTACATTTCTCCTCTCTCTCTCTCTCTCTCTCTCTCTCTCTCTCTCTCGCTCTCTCTCTCTCACACACTCTCTCTCTCTCTTTCTCTCTCTCTCTCAGAGTATAGAATATAAATATGACGTATTTTCAGTTGTTTCATACTTTTTTGTTATGTACAGTACAGACCAAAAGTTTGGACACACCTTCTCATTCAAAGAGTTTTCTTTATTTTCATAACTATGAAAATTGTAGATTCACACTGAAGGCATCAAAACTATGAATTAACACATGTGGAATTATATACATAACAAAAAAGTGTGAAACAACCGAAAATATGTAATATTCTTGGTTCTTCAAAGTAGCCACTTTTTGTTTTGATTACTGCTTTGCACACTCTTGGCGTTCTCTTGATGAGCTTCAAGAGCTAGTCACCTGAAATGGTCTTCAACAGTCTTAAAGGAGTTCCCCGAGAGATGCTTAGCACTTGTTGGCCCTTTTGTCTTCTGTCTGCGGTCCAGCTCACCCCTAAACCATCTGGATTGGGTTCAGGTCCGGTGACTGTGGAGGCCAGGTCATCTGGCGCAGCACCCCATCACTCTCCTTCTTGCTCAAATAGACCTTGATGCCTTCAGTGTGACTCTACAATTTTCATAGTCATGAAAATAAAGAAAACTCTTTGAATGAGAAGGTGTGTCCAAACTTTTGGTCTGTACTGTATATATATATATATATATATATATATATATATATATATATATATATATATATATGCACTTCTCATGATTGGGTAATCGCGGCAGCTACATTTGTTTTTCTGATTAATTGTTTTGCTCTATGAGAAAGACAATGTAACAAAATATTCGGGGCTTTTGCCCCCTTAGCCCAGCCCTAGCGCCGCCCCTGGAATGCGTTTTTTTGACGGCCTGCTAGCGGATCATTAGGGGCTGTTCACATCACGTCTTTTGCACGCGCAAGTTCGTTATTTCCAATGTAGGCGCGCGGTATGCGCGCTCATAATGGAAGCAACGCGATCACGACGCGCACCGCATCGAGTTAAAAACATCTAAACTTTTCAGAATGCTGCAAGCGCACTGCAGGTCATGTGACAATAACTAACCAATCAGCTTAATCCTTTCCCGTATCAACGTGAATTTAGTAGCAGAGCTACTGCGAGCGATTTTTAGTGCTTCAAATCCATTTATCCTTTGATGAAATTTCCGCGTCTTCATTGAGAGAGAGCGTGTCATCATGTATGCTTAGCAAAGTCAGACGCCCCAGGAGCACTTCTGCCCGAGCGCTTTGGAAAGGAGGAGAAAGCGGCGCGACTAGCGTTTTCCACGCGTTTTTAGTCGCGAACTATTGAAGACAAAAGCGATGACCCTCGGTACCTCTCAGGCTGACATGTTGATGTGATGTGATGTGATATCTGATTTAAGTGGGCGTGGTGTGTGTAAGGTAAAGAGGGCATGACTGATGATAGTGTCCTGATCCAGTCACGACGCTATTCTCAGCCTGCGCTCCAGCTGAGTAATCAACTTTATTTAAAAAAATAATTTATATATTTTATATTCAAACTGAAAACATGATTTGATTAACACTCAAGTCATTCAAGTCATCGTGTCTCAAGTCAAGTCAAGTCCCGAGTCTTTAACTTCCAAGTCCGAGTCAAGTCTCAAGTCCTAAAAATAGCGACTCGAGTCGACTCGAGTCCAAGTCACCAAGTCTCAAGTCCCCATGTCTGGGACTGGCTGTCTGGGAACTCTGATTGTTTTAAAGACTTATGTAATGACTTAAATTTAGTGCAACTTATTAATGAACCGACAAGAATAAATCCCAAAGCAGAAATAAAATCTACTCTCCTAGATCTAATCGTAACAAACTCAGTTCATAAATACACCTCAACTGCCGTATTTTGTAATGATGTCAGTGACCATTGTGCAGTCGCTTGTGTAAGAAATACAAAAATCCCTAAGGTAAAACCACGCATGATCCTAAAAAGACATTTCAAAAGTTTTGAACAACAAGCTTTTCTGCATGATCTGTATCATAGTGAACTCAGCAGGGTGTCTTTGTTTTCGGATGCTGAAATGGCATGGGATTTTTTTCATTCAAATTTTATTTCCATTGTAAATAAATATGTACCAATCAAAAAGTTTAGGATCAGTGGTAAGGACAATCATTGGTTTTCAGACAGCCTATCAGAGCTAATCTGTTTGAGAAATAAAATGTGGGCACAAGCCAGATTTTCCGACTCTTCTGCTGATTGGACTGCATTTAGAACTGTAAGAAACAAGTGTACTTTGATGATTAGAAAGTCCAAATCTGAGTTTTTTTTTAAGTCAACCACAGAAAACTTAAACAATCCTTTAAAGTTTTGGAAATCAATTAAATCTTTATCGGGTGCACGTGTGACCTCAAACCTCCCAGATCAGATTCTTATTGGTTCAGATGAAATAAAAGATAAAGTAGTCATAGTCAATCAGTTTAATAAACACTTTATTCAGGCTGGATTCATATTTAATCAAACCGTAAATAAATCTGTCCCATGTCCAGCCATGTCAGCATCTGAAAATGTAAACCGGGAATTGTTTAATTTTAAACCGATTTCAGTTTCAGAAGTTCATAAAGCCCTCAGAGACATTGATCACAAAAAGTCAGCAGGTACAGATAATCTGGATCCCTTTCTGTTAAAAGTGGCAGCTGATATTATTGCTGAGCCCATAGCGCATATTTTTAATTTGAGTCTTCTTTCTAACTCCATTCCTAAAAGTTGGAAGGCAGCCTATGTTCTCCCTTTACATAAAGGTGGAGACCCATCAGAATTGAATAATTACCGTCCAATATCAAAACTTTCTGTTTTGTCAAAGATCTTGGAATCATTTGTGAATGTACAGTTAAAACAGTATTTGACTGACAAAAATATTTTAAATAATTTTCAGTCAGGGTTCAGAAGTGGCCATAGCACTATCACTGCTGCTACATTAGTGACAAATGATATTATTGGGGCCTTAGATAAGAAGCAACATTCTGCTGCATTATTTGTTGATCTTTCTAAGGCATTTGATTCGGTTGATCATGGATTGTTATTGACCAAACTACGTTCAATTGGTTTAAGTGAGAAGGCTGTTGCATGGTTCCAGAATTATTTGGTAGATCGTATTCAATGTGTTTATGCTGAGGGTTATAAATCTGATTTTCTTGAGATAACTAAAGGTGTCCCTCAAGGATCAATCTTAGGACCCATTTTGTTTTCAATTTTTATAAATGATTTGGATAGAGATGTTCAAGCCAAATTACATTTATACGCTGATGATACAGTGGTTTACACCCAGGCTTCCACCATTTCAGTAGCAGTGCAGGAACTTCAGACTGCATTTCAGGCATTGCAATAAACATTATTGAGTCTAAAATTGGTTTTAAATACACAGAAAACAAAGTTTATGGTCTTCTCAAAAGCTCGAGCACAGCTACTCGACAATTGTGGCATTTTGTCATTAGATGGGAAATCAATTGAAAGAGTGTCTTCATATAAGTACTTGGGGATATGGATAGATGATAAGCTTTCCTTCAATGAACATATTACTGCTTTAGTTAAGAAACTTAAAGTCAAGCTTGGCTTCTATTACAGAAACAAATCTTGCTTTACTTTTAGTGCTAGAAAGAAACTTGTGGAAGCTACTTTTCTGCCTGTAATTGATTATGGAGATATATTGTACATGCATGCTGCATTTTCCATCCTGCGTCATGTAGATTCAGTTTACCATGCATCACTACGATTCATAACAAATACAAAGTCCCTTACCCATCACTGCATTCTTTATGATTTAGTTGGTTGGACATCACTTAAAATTTGTAGACAACAGCACTGGTATATCTTTATTTATAAAGCTATACTTGGCAAATTTCCACTGTACCTCTGTAACCTCCTCTCTGTTTGCTCTGGTACCTATCAGCTACGCTCCTCAAAGTGGTTGCTTTTTAATGTGCCACGAGTTATAACTGAATTGGGAAAAACTGCCTTTTCTTATTTAGCACCTTGGGGGTGGAATAATCTACAAAAAGAGCTAAAGTTAGAAACCCTTATGTCCTTAAATGAATTTAAAACTACTATAAAGAGTGTTGTGATGGAGACATGTTCTTGTTTTTCTTAAGAGTCTCATTGTGTTTTATATTTTTATTTTTAATATTTTGTACTTCTTTTATTGTTAAAATGTACTTTAGTGTTTGTTATGTATGCATTTGTTGTGATTTGGCTGCTACCTTGGTCAGGTCTCTCTTGTAAAAGAGATTCTGAATCTCAATGGGACCTCCTGGTTAAATAAAGGTATAATAATAAAAAAAAATATATATATATATATATAAAATAGGCTATATTACATATTGTAATATTATATAATGTTTTGCGCTATCTGTCATGCCCACTGAAGGCTTGCTGAAGTGAGCTGCTATGACTACTAACATACCCTGAAAGTTACCTCCGTTTTTGGAACCGAAATTTGAGGTTATCCGCTTACTCTTAAAGATACCGAGTACGTCACATAACCTGCTTTCTGGAATACCCCCCAGGTGACGAGGGAGCTGTTGATGTTGTCAGACCATATGCCAGTAAAGATGTTGACAGACCAAATGCCAGTAAAAACTAATCTTCCTCTCCTGTCAGCCGTTATATTGTGTTCTGCAAATGCAGTGGCGCATGCTGTATTATACTAAAGCACAAATGAAACTATGACTATGAGCATGCAGTGTCGTAGTTATGGCATCAGTTAATTCATAAAGTTACCAAAAAGTTCATTTAAGCTGCCCTAAACTGTGCAGGCAAGTATTTGATATAGGAGTCAGATTTAAGAGCATGTCTCTGAAATGCAGCAGTTTTCGATGCCTGGAGCAATTCCAGCATTCTCTCCTTCGTCAAACACACCCGATTTAACTCAGCTCATTATTAGTAGAGACCTGAAGTGGGTCAGAATATGTAAAGAGTTGTGAGAAAATACGCAGCAGCAGCTCTTAAAGCAGCCAAAACATGACTGTGAGTCTGCTAACCTGTAAGCGAATTAGCATTTTAGCACTTCCTGTTCCATAGTCCATAGATGTTATGAATGGGAGTTTGATTAAATAATTAAATTAAAAAAATTTATTCGGTCACACTTTATTTTAGGGTCCAATTCACACTATTAACTAACCATTAACTATAACTTTTGCCTCAATTAACTCCTTATTTGATGCTTACTTATAGTTTATAAGGTAGTTGTTAAGTTTAGGGAATTGGGTAGGATTATGGATGTCATGCATTATATGTACTTTATAAGCACTAATAAACAGCCAATATGTTAATAATAGACATGCTAATAAGCAGCTAGTTATCAGTGTGAATTGGACCCTATACTAAAGTGTTACCATTTATTCTAGGCCTACGACATAAAACACACCAGTTACACCCCATTCTTGATTTTTTTTTAAAGGGGTCATATGACGTTGTTAAATAGAACATTATTTTATGTATTTGGAGTAATGCAATGTGTTTATGCAGTTTAAGGTAAAAAAAAGAAAAAAAAAACATTATTTTCCACAAACTGTACATTATTGTTTCTCGTCTATGCCCCACCTTTCTGAAATGTTTACAAAGCTCATCGTTCTGAAAAGGTGTATGCTGATTGGCCGGTTATCCAGTGTGTTGTGCCAAATACCTCTAGTGTGAAAATGTAATGAGTGCCTAAAGCCACTTTAAAATCAAATGTAGACAGCCACGTGAAGTTGTTAGAAGGATTTTCTAGAAGCAAGAATAAAATATAAAATTTTGTGTACTCACCATAAGAAAATCATAGCTGAAATGTGGTACTTTATTCACAAAAATAGGTTTAATCTTACCATATCTAAAAACTCGCTCACTCATTAATAGATTAAATGACTATAATTTAAGCACATTTTTTTTTTATCAAAGTATTCATATTAATCAAGGATTTATTGACTTTAAATGCAAGTTATTTTGAAATATACAGAAATACATGCTTTCATATGTCCTTTAGTTATGATTATTTCATTTATTCACTATACTATTTATTACTAACGCACTTCTCATTTCAGCTTTAGTTTGACTATTGTTTTGTATTTATTCCAGTTTATATGAAAAGGTTCATGCATGGATTAAAATTCATTTAGTAAGTCCTTTTCAATGAACATGTTAAAATAAGTTAGAAAAAGTTACTGGAAGCATAGTGTTGACATTGAAAGCGAGTGACCGTGGTGCTGTCGTCTAGCAGTGTTGCCAATTTTGGGATTTTATCACCAAATTTAGCTACTTCCCCATTGTAGCTGTGACATTTTTTATTTATTTATTTATTTTTTGCAACAATGAGCTATTTTAGCTATATTTAAATAAAACTAGCTATTTTTTATATTTTTTTTACTTGGCCACACCCTGATGTAGCGACAGCTGAAACCCATGTCTTGCATACGTCTGTGCGTAGTGGTTCTTGAAGCACTGACTCCAGCTGCATTCCACTTTTTGTGAATCTCCCCCACATTTCTGAATGGGTTTTGTTTCACAATCCTCTCCAGGGTGCGGTTATCCCTATTGCTTGTACAATTTTTTTCTACCACATCTTTTCCTTCCCTTCACCTCTCTATTAATGTGCTTGGACACAGAGCTCTGTGAACAGCCAGCCTCTTTTGCAATGACCTTTTGTGTCTTGCCCTCCTTGTGCAAGGTTTCAATGGTAGTCTTTTGGACAACTGTCAAGTCAGCAGTCTTCCCCATGATTGTGTAGCCTACAGAACTAGACTGAGAGACCATTTAAAGACTTTGCATGTGTTTTGAGTTAATTAGCTGATTAGAGTGTGGCACCAAGTGTCTTCAATATTGAACCTTTTCACAATATTCAAATTTTCTGAGATACTGAATTTGGGATTTTCCTTAGTTGTCATTAGTTGTTATAATCATCAAAATTTAAAGAAATAAACATTTGAAATATATCAGTATATGTGTAATGAATGAATATATTATACAAGTTTCACTTTTTGAATGGAATTAGTGAAATCAACTTTTTGATGATATTCTAATTATATGATAGGCTACACACTACTTACTCTGCAATGATCTGTCATTAGTCCTGTCCCCTTGCACGGCTAATGCTCCTTCGCATCACAATCAAATAAATCTCACTCCCTGATATTTTGTGATGTCATAATCTATTAAAACATTTATTTTGTATTATTATACACAATCCCTTACTTAAATTAGCCATGATATTACTATAGTAAATGTAAAGTAGGCTAGACAGGTTTTTCTTTTTGGCGTTTTTATTACCAATTATAGCCTATAACCACAGTTTTACTACAGATACCATAGTTAAACTATGGTTAATGAAGCAAAACATTGTTTTTACCAAGGTTTAAGTAGTAACCAATGACCATGTTTTTTTTTTCATATTTTATATACAAATTCTCACGTTATATATTTATTTTACAGCACGTATTTGTGAAAATGATTAGGCAGCCTCAGCACACAATACACAGAATAAAGCTGCGCATTTCAAGGCACTTCAGTGGACCTGCTTTGTCAATGTTACAAATACTTTTAATATATCAATAATAAAGTACGACAGGCTTTTACTAAAGTCATTATCACTCTTAAAATTAAGCAAAACATAACGTAAAATGTTTACTTTTCACAAGCTGTTTCGTCCTCTTATAGGCTTGTACTTGGCATTCTTTATCCATTTTGTTGAGTCGTTTGTCCAGTCACAGATACTGTACGGACAGTCTGATCCAATACAGCTTAGTTTTTATGCCCATGTTGCTCTGTCGAGCGGCAGAAATGATTTCATGTAGGCCACTCTGAGTTTACACCATGCATTTCCAATGAGGGGAAAAGAACTGGTATCCCCCATGTTTTGTGTTTAAAGAATAGTGTTAAAGTGAACAAAATATTGGTAATTCTAACCTTGCGCCAATTGTTTTGATTAGAATACATCACATTCGGTCAGGCGGTCGCATATGGTCTAGCCGCAGAAGTTCAAATATTTGAACGCATCCGAAGCTCAAATCGGATCCGAAATTTGTGCATACGCATTGGCACCAGATGGGTACACTGGTAGTCGGATGGAAAGGCCAAGAATGCTTGACCGGTAGGGCTCTTGCAGCCTTTGACGAGAGTTCAATACTCGCGCACGGACGGGTAAGCAACGCTGTTAGTTGAAAGAAAACGTTCACTCGACCGGGAAAGCTCTTGAAGCATCTGACAGGAGTTTAATACTAACGGCATCAGACAGGTAAACTCCACCGGCAGTTTGTCAGAAAAGGCAAGGTTGCTCGACCTGAGAGGGAGTTCAATACTCAGAGCAATTTGAGTTGTCTAAAGGGGATGCTATGAGGATTACTTTGCATAGTTGTTTATCAAATCCAATAAGATGCTTCCAATAACATCAGAAAATCTTGGTTCGGCATGTATTCGAAGTTAAGCATACAACAGTGTACCCCAAATAAGTGCCATGAATCTGGATGCATGGGCATAGATTGAAAGCTGAGGTGATGTCAACTTTTGCCAGCCAAGTGCTAAGACGCAATACTTCTCTCTCTCTCTCTCCATATTTATTGCATGATCATTATTCTGCGGTTGGGAGAGAGAATTCATCAAGAGCAATCGAGGTGATTATGCTTGAAAATGGCAAATTATATGGAGCTGACAGATCGATTATTAGTTTCTTTTCCCAGAAATTTCAGATTAGCCACTCCAGTGGGCTAATGAGAAACCGAAAGGCAGGGCTTCAAAAATTCTGATCATAAACCCTTCTTTGATTCATGCCACCTATGGGGAAAGATGAACAGATTATGTCAGTGAAATAGCTGAACGTAAAGAAAAATGGCAACATTTGATGTCCACATTCAAGGATTTATGATTGCTATAGCATGCCTGTCATAAAGAATTGTCCAAATATTAAAGATTGTGTACATTTGAATGAAATGTTTAGCCAAACGAGGACCAGATTGTACAGTGACATGTAGAAACTATTTTTGGGATGTTGGTCCCCTTTGAAGGCTTTTGATATAATGTTCATGTACATTTATATTGTTTGCGATGCATTATGTTAAGTTTGTTCAATGGAACAGTGTAATTAATTGTTTTTCATACTTCACTTAAACCAATCACCATTGCCTCATTGCTATAATAATGCAATTTTAAAGGCTATTGTTTGATTAGGTCTCTCTCTCTCTCTCTCTCTCTCTCTCTCTCTCTCTCTCTCTCTCTCTCTCTCTCTCTCTCTCTCTATATATATATATATATATATATATATATATATATATATATATATATATATATTTAACATCAATAGATATTATATTTATATGATTAATCAGAATAATCCATGGAAAACTCTGAACCATTGGAGGTTTCTCCAAGGCAATGGCATTTTGTGTAACAGGCAGTGATATTGCTATAAAATAAATTCTGATTTTAAATGAAGTAGAGAGCTGTGAGGCAGATGAGTAGGGGCTGTGATTGTCCGGGGAGGCAGCTTCCTCCTGCTTAAAAGCAACCTCTGTGGCTTGGGGTGGGAAACTGAAGCCAGTGTTGTTACCAATTTAGCCATTTGTTGTTTAGATTTAGCTGGGATTTTTGACTACCTTAATGACTATTAGAAGTTCAAAGATATGCATTTTCCTCTTAACCACACAAAGAAGCAAGTACTGAAAAGTTAGCCAGCGCAGCACATTGGCTAGAGGTGCCTAGAAATACTCACGTCACATGTGAATTAGGTTGCTAGTTCCATTTGATCATTAATTGCACTAATTGGTTGTTTAATCGTTTACTTGTGGTAAACCCAGACTGTATAAAAACATTATGCACCTATAATTGTTGATCATTCAGGTACATTGTTGGTTTCATTTTCTCACAACTCAATCTTTCTATCCATTATCTGAGTGAAGTGTAATTTAAAATACAGGAAAAAATGCTAGCGAAAATGTATATTTTTTCTCTCTCTCTACGCCATTGCGACATATAATAAATAAATATGAAATAACATCAAGATCCTTGAGTCAAGGTGTCGTTTAGCAACTTCGGCGACCAATGACAACTTTTTAGCAATTTACCTAAAAATGTATTTGCAACATGGCCTGTGGCGCTAGCACAAGGACTTGTTGCCCAGCTGCATATGACGCTGCGGCCGGAAGAGCTGTGGTAAAAAGGTTGAGTCGAAGTGGGAAGTGGTGAGATCGGTGGTCGGTGATGCGACCCAGGCTCGATGGAAGCCTGCCACTACGACCCATTGCCTAGAGACAGCTGGATCTCTTGAGTTAAAGCTCTTGTGTGTTCAATTATTTTGGAGCAAGGACCCCCATGAGGAACCATACCGCCGAAGATAAATTGTGTTCAATAAACTCAAGTAACTTACCAAAGTGGTCCTCTCTGAACTGTATTTGTGTTAAACATTACACATATGAACATATATTTAGACAAAGTGACAAACTTTTCCATCCCACGAACCACCTAGACAAGTGCAATCTATTTCACGACTCACCAAAATATTTGAGAAACAAAAAACGGTTGACATTACTTTAAGCCTAATCTTACTTTAAAGTTTGATGACAGAAATTAAGTATTTAAGAAAAAGAACCATTTTATTTTAGAGTACTCTTGAAAAATTTCACTACTAATATTTAACTTTAAATATTTGTGTACAGACGCTAAAATATGTAGTGTCCGTGAAACAGGCTCACTCCAGGGAACTGTAATCTGCGCTGCTGTGCTTTGTTGCAGTAAATACACTCATGATCCTTCCGCCGAGAATGGAGCACTTTTTTTTTAGAAAAGCATAAGCCAAGCAGAACCATCTAAAACAGTTTGGAGATTAAAATAATTATATATATATATATTATAAATTAGAATAAACGTGTCTCGTTTAAAAAAAAAAAAAAAAAAAAAGAGAAAAAACTGGATGACATTTAGTTCAGGCAGAAATTCATTTTTGTGATGGTTAAATAAACACCTTAAGGTGAGCACCTGTTATGTATTTAAAGGTGTTCCTCACTTATTGAGATTGTGCCTGATGAAGACCTGAGGGTCGAAACGTTGCCTTGTAAATAATTAAATACACTTTTGTATGGAGCAGTATTTTTCAGTGTGCAGACTGCATTTTTGTATTTATTGATTGCATATCCTGTTGTCTTGCACCTGGCCCAAATTTGGGTTCATGTGATGTGCACACCACTTCTGTGTGTTCTAAATAAATACTCAGCAATATCTACAAAATATTTCTGAACATTATTGGCAAAATTTTCTCTAAACAGAGATGATATGTCTAGGAATTATTGCGAACTTTTGTACATTTTGTTATGTGGAAATGTTTAAATCTTGTATTATTACAATTAACCCTGCGTTTGTGCCCTGCTCACCCTGTACATATGAAATGCTTTTTACAAACCGTTTCCCGAACGAAAAAAAGTGCAGAGTTCAAATGGACGATAGAAATTAATGAACATGGCCTACCTGAAACCGTTTTCGTAACATTTGAATTTTCTGGTGTATGCAGTCTCATGCAGAATATAGTGTATTGAAGTTAGCAATTTTTTTCTCTTTTAATAATGCGGATCGATTGAACCTTTAAATGACATTGCTCTGAGACCTTCACTGTTATTATAACTCTTGCATACCCGCGCTTCAAAACACGCAATGCACGTGGACTTTTTGTACTATTGTAATTCGAAAATCACACTGAGGATATTGCAGTTCGTTATTAATGTTGGTGGGCTATATCGTTGTGACGAGTGGGTTCCCGGTTCCCGCCTCCTTCTTCCCGTTATTGTGAAGTTTTTAACGTGTTACACTTCTGCCGAAGCCCGGGAGGAAGGAGGGATGTGCTGCCTAAGATCCTTAGCCGCTAGGGTGGATCCGCGGTGCCATTGAGCAGGGCGAAGGAGTCTGCTGCCGAGGATGCTCGAGGCGGTGGGCTGGAGTGAGTTGCCCACCGGCCCACCGCCTCGAAGACTCCTTCGGGGAGGAAGCGGGAACCGGTGGACAACCAAACAAAGTTTTAGTAACCAAATAAACACAAAACAGCGTGACAGCCCCTCGTGGATGACTGCCGCGGACAAAGAAAAAACAAACACAAAATAAAGCCCAGGCCTGGTCCTCTCTCGTCCTTCACTGTTGTCGCTCCTCTTTTGTATCCTTCCGATATCCTCCGTGGTTCTTGAAACCGGTGAGTGGAGCAGGTGTCGCTCATTTCCCAATCACTCCACCGGCCTCGCTCCGTTCCCATGGCTCTCGGCCACGCCTAACTCATCACATTCGTGCAGCCCTAGACTGAACTATGTGAGTGTGTGAAATGCAAATTTAGATGCAGCCAAGTGACTTTGTGCGACCCACCTTGTATTATTCTGTGACCCACAAGTGGGTCTCGACCCACAGTTTGAAAACCCCTGCAATAGGCTATACACTATCACACAATTGCCTTGTCGGTACTGTTAAATATTATTATTATTATTATTATTTTTTACCATGTTCTTATTTTTGTGCACATTGTGCGCATCAGTCTAAAATGTTGTAAACTGTGACATTGAGTGGCTGTTCATACTTTAGATAAAATATGAATAGCAAAACTCAGGTGTCTCATGTGTCAGCCACAAGTGTGCAAATGTTACCTGAGCAGATGACTCCAGCATCTTTAGAATGATCACAGTCACCTTCTTCCCATCCTCCTGTTAAACAGTCCTTAAGTGTGGATTCTGAACCAACACATCTGAAAAAATCCGTCCAGACTGGTCCTGATCCTTGTCCAAAGTGTGCATTACCCAAGGCATCTACAGGTTCTCCACAGTCCAGCTCTCTACACACCACTGCAGCATCAGCCAAATCCCAGGCAACATCACACACTGTTCCCCACTGACCTCTGTGATGAACCTCTACTCGACCAGCACAACGACTGTGACCACCAACCAACCTCACATTCACACGGTCTAATATTTGAAACAAATGAGAAAGGCGTATTGTGAATGAATAATAATAAATACTATTGTCATCTAAAAAGCTACAATCAAACATCTTGTAGCAAAAAAATCTAAAGTTTTTTAAATCCCACAATATTCTGATCAATTACAGAACGTAACATTTCTTCATCCCTCTCTATGTTGTTGTATTTAATTTGTGTACTTACCAGCTGTGATGAGTATTGTAACTGCAGACAGTAAAATGAACATCAGGTATCTTCCCATCATCCGCAACATGATTAATTCAACACCCAGAACAAGCTTCTTCGCTCTGATAATGCAGAAGTACAGGCATCCTCTCAGCCCCCTTAATGAGAGAGAAAGAGGCCCAACACCCTCCAATCACACTCGCTATTACCTTATTAGACACAACAGAGGAAATCATCAAACAGCTTCAGTGACAAATCAGAGGATACTTTTTTTATTTTCTCCATATACAGTATATCAAAACTGTCAGTGAACTCCTCCTCCACACACATCAAGACCTCAGTGAGGGGAGGCACTCACATGCACAAACACATTTTTGATTTACAGGAGACAGGAAACTCTCCAGTTTATTTACAGCATCAAAGCCAAACACCTGCTAAGACAAGATAAAAGCACTGATAACAAACTGAAAATGTCCCAAATTAGTGTATACAAATATCATATCATAAACTCAACTCTGTAAAATTATAAAAGGGCATTATTTTGAGTAAATAAAGGCTTAACTTTGTATAAGACTTAATAAACTATGAGTTAAATGTTGTGAAACCTCAACATCTGTCAAAATTATTCCTGTAACTAATGTCAAATTTAATTCCATATTTTTTTTTTTGATGGCCCAAATAAATCATAACTGTCATTCAATGGTGATCATGTTCTTCACCTTGTGACCAGTAGAGAGAATCAGTTTGCATCTGTACATTTCTGCTATACCACCTTGTATTGTACATTGATACTTCCAGAATAGTGTTGCCACCATCTAAAATTTTACATTTGAACAAAGCAATAATAATTTAATTTCAATAAGGACCACTTCCGTCAGGTATATTTATGACAATTAAATTGCATACTGTTAGTGTTGGCGGTATAGTTATGTTCTGGGCAAAAAGTTATGTTCTCTACACACCAGTCCATGCAGCCATGCTTGGACAGAGTGGGGAGAGCAGCAAGACAAAAACCCCCCTGGGGTACAGAACAGAACCATTATAAGCATAATTACAATTAAGAATTACATGAGTTGTAAACGAAACATGACAGAGACTGCTTCCAATGAAGTGACTGTAAAGAAAGAAAGTTAGATCGGATTACAGGTTCAGTTGGTGGAGTTGGGGTTGGAGGAGGGAGTTAACTGAAAGCAGCGATGCAACGGAAAAGACGCTGAATAATGGGAATTTAAATAGACGCAAGGTGATAAGTGTCAACACTGGATTGGTACACGTCAGGAACAGCTGACTGTCGGCTGATGCAAGCGTGACTAACATGGCCTGCCTGAACTAACGCGATGTTGAATTAATGCATGAGTGTATTTTTGCATGAGAAAAAAAAATCTGGTTATGAGTGTATCAGTGGTATCTCACCCATTAAAAAAAGATGAATGAGAAAATAATGTATTATGACTAATTAAAATGTAAAATAACATTACATAGAAAACAAAACTGACTGTGTCTGGTTTACATGTCAGTCAGACTGTCTCTCTACGTGTTAGTGGTTCTTATCCGGAATATTTTATAACATGACTTTTGCATCTTTAGTCAAAGTTCAGTCTACATGATACTACTGTAGATATAGTGTCAAAGCTACTGAGAAAAAAGTCCAAATATAATGCTTGCCACATTTAGTGAACATAAATTATTTTTCTTGTAGAAGTAATGGACTACAATTGAAATACACGTTTAGAAGGATGATAAATCTATACAAATACCTGTTATCAGTGATTTGATCTTTTGGAGTGGCATCATCAGTTCTCAGATGTGTCATCTACACATAAAAATACACCTATAATATTATTTCTGTTCAATATAATTACAAACACAAAAAGAATTTAAGATTGTTTAAAAATGAAACATTTTACAAATGCATTATGTGTTTAAAAATGCCAAAATACAACTAGGTAACATTACAAGATTTAATTAAAAGACAAATGTGTGCCAGCAACAGTCAGCTAGCAACAATTGCTTAATATATATCTTAAAATAAATTAGGTTATTCATATTTCAAATTTAAAACACTTTAAATGAGAACAAGAGTGGAAATAAAACATGAAAAAATAGACACCATGTAAAAAGTAAAGAAATAAATCTATAAATCAGGAAGTTCGTCATCATACATGATTGTTGTCTAAATAAAATAATAAAAACATATGTCTCAATAAACTTTAAATAAACTCCTCATCACTCTGTTCTGCTGAATCAGTATAAGCAGTGGCACTAAGAGCAGTAAGAGCACAAGAGAGTTTGTGGAGGAGAGACTGATGTTGAGCGCACTGGAGGAGAAACTGGAGGAGAAGCTGATGTTGTTGTGGCAGGAGTAGAGGACACTGACACATCTGGCAAAACAGACACAAACAAATTCATAATAATGAGCACTGGCCCTCCCCTCTACTCAGTCTGAGAGGAACATGTTCTAAAACACACAAATGACCCAGCACTGAGCAGCTTCAGCACAACATTCACAACAATATAATATATAAAACTGAAGATATTATTTTTATTGCAAATTAGTTTATATACCACATAAAATTGGCATTTAATGAAATATGACTACTGTGACCATATGTGACCCTGTACCACAAAACCAGTCTTAATTTGCTGCTATATTTGCAGCAATAGCAAAGAAAAAAAATGTATGGGTCAAAATTATTGATTTTTCTGTTATGCCAAAAATCATTAAGTAAAGATCATGTTCCATGAAAACATTTTGTAAATTTCCTACATAGGGCTGTAGTACTCGAGTCCGGTCTTGGACTCGAGTCCGGACTCGAGACATTTTTCTGTCGTCTCGGACTTGTCTCGGACTCGTTGAATTTGCACTCGGACTTGTCTCGGACTTGGCCATTGGACTCGCCAAGTCTTCTAGTTGGTCTCGACCGAGTCCAGCAAAAAAAAAAAAAAAAAAAAAAATGTCTCCTTCAAAACAAAACCACATTTGCATGATGTCGCGACTGAAACTGTGTGGAAAACGTCTCCGGTTACTATCGTAACCTCGGTTCCCTGAGAGGCGGGAACGAGACATTACGTCAGCTAAGACGTATATGGGAACTCTTCCCTTCTCCACTTTCACTGAAATCTTATTGGCTAACGCCAGCTGGGGACAGCTGGCCAATTGACGCGAAGCATGCAAATACTGGCGGGTAAGCGTGCAGTATAAAATGCATGGGCGCGAAAATTACGTCAGAATCACGACTGAACGCTAGCACAGCTGATCAAACAGCGACCACGGCGGCTAACGTAATGTCTCGTTCCCGCCTCTCAGGGAACCGAGGTTACGATAGTAACCGGAGACGTTCCCTCTCGAGGCGGTAACTCAACATTACGTCAGCTAAGACGTATATGGGAACTGTATAAAATCCCGCCGTGAGAGCAGTGAAGATAAGCCCTGAAAGGAGTCAATCACCCCCACACATAAGCAGTACAGTTCTAGCCAATGGCCGTGTCGCTAAGAGTGCTTGCATCTGATAGGCGGAACTAGGCCAATGAGACATCTGCTCCGACCCTAACAAAATATGCATAACTTCAAGCAATATATCGAAATCTGCACTAACCAGGGCAGACACAAAGCAATAAGCACTCAAGCATGAGAGTTAAACAGAGTCGACGGCGTTTGCGGTGACTGCTGCATAAACCATTTAAACCATAACACAGAGTTAGCAGCCATGGTAACTACTGTATAGCTGGTTATAACAGCTTTAATGAATAAAAATTTAACTCACCGAAAAACATGTGACGCTACAGAGGGTACATCCAGCTTGTAAAACCTGGCGATTGTGTTCTGGGAAGACCAGCCAGCAGCAAAACATAAATACTGGACAGACATACCTCTAGACCAGGCCCATCAGGAAGCATTTATAATGTCCTCGCAGAATGAGCTCTGATGTTGAGGGGGTACTCCTTCCCCTGGCATTTGATAGCGTCCACGATCCAGTGAGAAAGTCTCTGTTTAGAAACAGCACGTCCCTTATTACATCCACCAAGCACACGAACAGCTGGTCCGACTGACGAAAGGCGGCCGAGCGATTCATATACATCCGTAAAACCCTAACAGGGTCCTGGCGCTCTGAGCATCAGCGTCGCACGAGGCTGACGGCTCAACAGATAAGGCGGGCAGGGAAACAAAACGGTGTATTGAGTGACTTCGAAACGAAACCCGGTCTCGGCCGGAGAGTGACATTACAGTCGCCAGGCCCGAAACCAATGCAATATCGTTCACCAAACACTCACGAAATTCTCCAAGGCACTTCGCTGAGGCGAGAGCAAGAGGCAAGGCAGTCTTCAGGGAAGCTCCTTAACCGCAATCGAAGCTAATGGCTCGAACGGTAATAGCAGATAGAGCCCTCAAAACTAGAGCGAAATCCCACGGCGGCACGGAAGGCGGCCATGAAGTACACGATCTACTTGCTCCCCTGAGAAAACTGAATACCAGAGCGTGCTTACCGATCGTTTACCCGTAACCGGGGAACGAAAGCGGTAATAGCGGTCACATACACCTTCAGCGTGGATGGTTTCAAACTCCCGCTATCCAACTGTGCTGTAGAAAGCGCAAAACATCCGACACGGAACAGGTCCCCGGGCCAATATAAATGTTCTCGCACCATTTTGTGAAAACTCACCACTTCTGCGCGTAGCAGCGAATGTTTGATGATGCTCGCGTCTCAGTAAGTGTGTTTAGCACTCGTCAGTGCAGAGTGTTCCGCTCATTAGGGTCCCCGCAGCGGCCACACATGAAGGTTCCACAGCTCGGGGCTGGGGTGCTACATAGTGCCATTCGCCTGAGACAGCAGGTCCTGCTTGAGGGGGATTCGCCATGGGGGAGCCATCAGTAACTCTCTCAGGTCCGCGAACCAGGGCTGATTCGGCCAGTTCGGGGCCACGAGTATAACTGATGCTTTCTCCTCCCTGATTTTGCACAACACAGGCAGAATCTTCACAGGAGGGAATGTGTAAGCCTGGCTTCCGGCCAGCGCGATCAGAGCATCTCCCAGCAGGGGGGGTGAGATAGCAAACGTGTTCTCGCTCGTGGCAAACAATCCACTTCCTCCCTCCCAAATCATTAGATCTGATCTTGGGTGAAGCCAACATCTCCTTGAGGAATCCCGTTCCTCAAAAGCATGCTCACTCCACGGTTCAAAGTACCGGGGATGTGCGACGCTCCTATGGAGATTAAGTGTCGGTCCGCCCACAACAGGAAACTCGCTGCCTGTTTGAATAGAGCTCTGGAGCGCACACCGCCCTGGCGATTTATGTACGAGACCACAGACGTGTTGTCGGTTTGAATCAGTACATGTTTCCGCTCCAATTTCGACCGAAAGGCTTGCAGGGATATTAGGACACCGCTTCCATTATTCCAAACGGTTTTGTGTCACCTTCTCTGTGACTCCGACCACAGGCCCAGAAGCACTGCTCCCCAGCCTAGATCGTGTTCGCAGAGAAAAGAACTCCTGGGCTGAACATTTCTGGTCTGTTCCACGGTCTCAGAGTGCTGACGCAACTGTGAATGACCGTAAGTGCTTGTGGACCGAAGACCACGCCCTTGGCGGAACTCGAGTTACAGCCAAAACTGTAGCGGCCGCAATGTAGCAGACCCAGATGGCACACTGAAGAAGCCGCCGCCATCAGTCCCAGAAGCCTCTGAAATTCCCTCAGTGCAAACGACCTGCCCAGTCAGAAACAGTGCAGAGTCGATGAAATGCTCTAGAGAGAGATGGGCTAGTATCGCCATCGAGTCCAAACATATTCACAGATATGTTACAGTCCGACTCGTAACAACACGCTCTTCTGCATATTCACACGCAGTCCCAGCGTATCCAAACGGCGAAGCATTGTTTCCACGTGACTGATAGCACATCTCTTGAGTGGGCTAAAATCAGCCAATCGTCCAGATAATTCAACATGCGCATTCCGCTCGATCTGAGGGGAAATTTCGCTCTATCGCTCTCTATGACAGCAGACTGAGAACTTCCTGTCGCAGAACAGGACGGTTTTGGGGCAAAGTCAGTGACGGGACCACGCCATTGAAGCGGGGAGGTCTGCGTTTGAATTGGAGAGAATATCCGTCGTGAATTATTCCCAGTATCCACGGTGAAACGCCCGGGATAGCCCTCTTACCGTCCATGAGATGACACGGCGGACGCGTTACGTCTACAGCCACTGATGGCATATTTTGACCAGGGCCCCGCCCCCGCGAGGCTGGAAGCACTGGCGGGAGGGCGGGCGCGTCGCGAAATGGTGTGACACTCTTGCGCTATCATGAGGCCATTATAATCATGGACTGTGGCTCTGCGCTGTTTGAGACAGGGCGAGTGACACAACGTTGGGTGCAAGAATTTGTATATATGCTTCTTAGTACAATTTTTACTCACAAAAACATCATTTAAACACATAGAGCAATCGTCACCCATAGTGATGTGGGGGACATGATGCATGTGTCTTTGTGGTGTTGGCACTCTCGCTCCTTCGCGAGGCCATTATAATAATAGGTTGTGGCTCTGCACTGTTCTGAGACAGGGCGAGTGACACAGAGATGAGTGTAAGAGGATGTAAAGCTCTTTTGTTGATTGTAACATGCTTTTATTGTGGAACTCACACAAACAGCATTCAAACAGACATCGCAATCGTCGCCCGAAGAAACATGGGGGACATGATGCATCTGAACATTGAGGGTGACACCGTGTTCATGTGGTGTTGGCACTCTCGCGAGGCCAGTATAATCATGGGTTGTGGCTCTGCACCGTTCTGAGACAGGGCGAGTGACACAGAGATGAGTGTAAGAGGCAGTAAAGTTCTTTCGCTGACCTGTTTTTATTGTGGAACTCACACAAACAGCATTCAAACAGACATAGCAATCGTCGCCCGAAGAAACATGGGGGACATGATGCATTTGAACATTGAGGGTGACACCGTGTTTATGTGGTGTTGGCATTCTCGCGAGGCCAGTATAATCATGGGTTGTGGCTCTGCACTGTTCTGAGACAGGGCGAGTGACACAGAGATGAGCGTAAGAGGAAGTAAAGCTCTTTAGTTGATTGTAACATGCTTTTATTGTGGAACTCACACAAACAGCATTCAAACAGACATAGCAATCGTCGCCCGAAGAAACATGGGGGACATTATGCATATGAACATGGCGCTTGGGGGCGGGGCCTCCCGCTCACTCACTCTTTCACCGTCAGGGAGACGGCTCGTATGGCGCGCTGGCTCCCTCGCGGCGCGAGATCCTCAACTGACCCTGACGTTACCTTCCAGGCTCTTACCACTGCTGGTTTCGGCAGAAACGAGCGTCCGGTTCAGAGCGGGGTGCCACTGTGGGTTATTTTAGCTGGTTTCAGAGCCTGGCCCGGTGCATTAGAATCTCGCAGAAGAAGACTGGGGTGAGCGACGGGGTATCACATGGCTCACACTTTGGCGCGCTTTCTGCGTCTCTGAGAATAGCTCCATGACGTCACCAAAGAGGCCGGAGGGAGGAACTGGAACGTTTAGGAGCGGCCTACGGTCTGCGTCTTTCAGGACAGCTAGGGTAAGCCATAGGTGCCTGTAAAGATGACCATGAGCTCCGTGAAACAGCTGAGCAGAGCGCTTAGTAGCAATCAGCGCGAGATCAGTTGCCGCGTGCAGATCCTGATGACGTCAGAGCTACTGTGCCGCCGTTTGCCTGAAATACCTTGAGTATTGCCCTGGCATGAAGAGCAGAAGCTGCACTCGCTCTTTCTAGACTGTGGTCCGGACCAAAAGCAGAGGGAGACGAGCACAGGTGTGTGGTAACAGTCTCCTAGACGGGGGGAGGGTTTCCGTCCCGTCCCGTCCACGTGCGTGATATGGCCTTCGTGGCAGAGTGGGTGCGCGCCGATTGGGGTGCAGCCCACGATTTCACCACGAGCTCTTGCATGCCTAAATGCCATCTGGTAGCAGCTCGACTGGAGGAGCCACGAGTCTAGTTACCTATCACAGGCTCGTCATGTGCGTTGCAAGTGAGACTCAGCTCCGTGACGACCTTTCCGAAGACCCTGACGAGCTTCTCCTGGAGGTCTCAGGGCCCTCTTGGTCGGGACGGTCCCACTGAGAGGCCCAAACCTTTTTCGACGTCGAAGCGACATGGAGTCGTTTTCCTCGTCAGCTCCGAAGAGGACGAAGTTCGCTAAGCTATAGTCCACCACGCCGACGTCAAACTCGTCTTCGGGCGGGGGAGGGCCCACCAGCGGCTCGCTGGCGGCAGTGGGCCTCATTCCCGCCGTCCTCCGAGCCACTCTGGCTCTGAGGGCGCGCACTGGCAGCTCGGTACAGTGGGCGCAAGTGTTGTCCGTGTGAGAATCCCAGGCAGGTCACACAGAACTGGTGAAGGTCCGAATCTAGCATTAGCAGCCATCGGATGCGGAGAGGAAAAACAGGGTGAGTAGTCCTCTATTGCAACTTCCACGATGACTTAGATAAGACTTCTAGCGTGAAGAAAGAGATTCTGACGTAATTTTCGCGCCCATGCATTTTATACTGCACGCTTACCCGCCAGTATTTGCATGCTTCGCGTCAATTGGCCAGCTGTCCCCAGCTGGCGTTAGCCAATAAGATTTCAGTGAAAGTGGAGAAGGGAAGAGTTCCCATATACGTCTTAGCTGACGTAATGTTGAGTTACCGCCTCGAGAGGGAACGCTAGGCGCGCCGCTCTCCTTATTTCCAAAGCACTCTGTAATCTGCGCTCGCGCTCCAGTTGCGTCTGCTGTTGCTGGGCAACCATGACCCGCTCTCCATGATGACGCAGACGTTTCAGCAAAGAATAAATGGAATTCCAGCACTTAAAATCACTTGCAGTAGCTCTGCTAATAGATTCATTTAAAAAATGGCTATCCTTGTACAACTATGATCATCTGTTTCTCCATCTTGCCTTAGCTTTCAGTATTGTTCCGGGAAAGGATGTGCACAGGGCCGTGCACAGACCTTTTGAGGGGCATGTGCTGAAACTGAAAAAGGGCACCCCCCTCCCTTTTTTATATCAAGATTATTTAGTAAGCCTGCATAAAAGGAAGAAATGGTCACATCTTCATGACAAATTCAATAACACAAAATAATAGTCTCAAAAGCTTTAGATTTATTCCCGATTAATAACAACCATAATAATAATATTAGATAATTAGATAATATAGATAAACAGGGTTTTAAGGGCTTCTTTAACCCTAATTACAACAGCAACCTTCTGTGAGCCATGTACCTGGCAAAAATTTGACACTGTGGTGGACCAGGGATGTTGGTCTCTTGAAGGTCTCTTATTCACTACACTTTCCCTAAAATAAGCCAGCAATAAAAAAAATAAATAAAAATAGTGTGAAAAGTACAGTTGCAGTGAAAAGCATTTCTGAAGGATCACGTGACACTGAAGAGTACTGAACTGGAGTAACGATGCTGAAAATTCAGCTTTGATCACAAAAAAATAAAATCACATTTTAAAATATTCAAATAGAAAACAGTTATTTAAAATTGTAAAAATATTACACAATATTACTGATTTTGCTGTATTTTGGATCAACTAAATGAACCCTTGGAATGAATCATGAATTACATTCTGCATGATAAAATATAAAGATTTCACAGTGATCTTCTGTAATTTTTTTTTTTAGTTACTAACTTACTACATTACTGTAGTAAAACCATTTTTTACAACATTTTATACATGTGAGGACGAGCGGAGAGTATACCATCACATGATTAGCCTAAATGTTAATAAATTAAGTGTATCAGCAATCATAAATCATAGAAGAAATTTCTTAGAAATATAGTTATGTAGGTGACGAGGATCACTCGTCGCTTTGTGTAAGTTCCAGTACGAAACAGCGCGGCTGCGCACCTGTTATGATTTCCCGATGGTAAAAACAAATTATCAATATATTGTTTTTGGCCAGCAAATGTGATTTATTTATTTTTTGTCCGTCATTAAAACGGCGACGGCGCCTGCCGCTGCCGGCATCACATTACATTTTCATCTAACGTTACAGGTTCCAAACTAGTTTTTGTAGCTATATAGACGGAGCGCTCAGTTTTTCCTGTGGTAAAATGCATTTGGCCAAAATAGCATTTTATAAAAGATGAAATGCAACTGTATGCACAGGCTATTTAAGTGTTGGCTATGACTAGATGGCAAATGCTAGCCCTCTCTCTCAGGCGACGTCCCACATGTCTCAGTCAGTGAGTCAGTCAGACATAGACATAGTGTTTAGTAGTACTTATTCAAACAACAAGATATTTATTTACCCTTCGCAAAACTTTGTTCAGCTCAGCTGGTGTCTACCGTGCGGCTGCTGTGGAACTTCAGTTGATTTAATGAATATAGATGGGGCGGAGTTATCAGCTTACTGACAGCTTGAGGATCGAATAAGATTTACACAAACTCGTTTTAAGAACTTTCATTTGCTAAATATTTGTAAAACAGACAGACAGACGTAAAGGGTGACCAATAGCATTGATAAAAAAAAAAAAGAAAAAAAAAAAAAAAAGGGCACTTCGGAGTGTAAGGGCAAAAAGGGCATGTGCTCTGCACAGGTTGAGCCCTACCTGTGCACGTGCCTGGATGTGCATGACCAGTGGTGCACTTACTGCGACCTGAAAAGTTTAGATGTTTCTAATTTAATTTTCTACTTGTTAGATTGTGTTTTATTTACGTCTACACCTAGATAGCCTTTTTTTTTTTTTATCAATAAACGCGTATTAATGTATAGCCTTATGCAACAATTACATATGTAAATTTTAAAAACTTTATATATGACATTACATATTTACATTTTCATGTAACAGCCAGTATTTGTATCTGTAACAATCACAAAATTTTTCCTATCTGCATTCGGATACAACATCGTACAGTTACTTGATAAGACTGTTATGACTTTTTATATATTTTTTCGTAGTTATCACTGAACAAGTATGTCGTGTTAAACTGAATTAATTATTAATTTCTAAAATAATATTTATCATGCAAGCAGAGAGATGTCATGACAAACGTGTCATAGTGATCATTTGAACACGACTGAATCCATTTAATGCACACATTCTCATTACGCAAAACACTTTGAGCGAGTCTATAATGTATAGTCGACTTCACTAAACAGATGTGTGTATGCCGCGCAAACCAGCAAAACATAAAGATGCAAACATGTAGGACAAGTAGACAATGTATCCATATCTATGTTATTTATTAGCCTACTTTTGAGAGAGAATTGATTTGGTTTTTGAGAGACTGAGACGCGCAGCGCGGCTGTTTGATTGGTGAGCGCGCTGTGCTTATTCCATTCATTCGTATCATGGTAGCCTAAGCTTTCAATATTTGCCTTTTAAATATATACAAATAATATAACGTGTAGCTATGATGTATTATTATAGGTAAAATTACTCTTGCAATGCTCTGATTTCTGAGAGATGCACAGAGAGGCGACAACAATGCGGTGTTTGATTTGGGCGCTTTTCACTCATAAAGTTTACATTCATTCACTTCTGGCGCTGATGCCCTGGCTCACCTGTTATCTAGCAAACACCAGACTCTGTCAGCTTCAGGCAAGTATTCAGGCAGAATTATTCCTTGTCCGTTATTCGTTTTTTAAGCCATTATCCGTGCCATTCCGAATAAGGTATCCGGCTTCAGGCACAACCCTAATTATTACATTACATAGGCCTATTTTATTTTTTACATGCAACATAGATAAGGTCATATAGTAACAGCTCCACGCAATATTGTAATTCTAAAATTCACGTCGTACTTGCAAACACTTTGTATGCATTATGGTTAATACATGCTGGAGTAGTCGATTGTGACAGTGCTCGACTAGTCTATGCAAACACTAGCACAGTATGACAAAAATTGCTGTATTTATGTGCGCATGCCCAGTAGAGCCAAACGTATCCATTCTAGCCTTGCTGCGTGCATTTGTCATATCCCGAGCTTTGCGTGTGTCTGTGCACTGTGCCAATTAGGCATAGTCATATACATTTTTGACCACAGATATAATGTCAACAAAAAATAAAGTACATAAAAATTATTTGACCTTACAGTTCCAAACTTTGTTTGTTTATCCAAGTTTAGCTCCAAGGGTCGGACTGGGGGTAAAACCAGTACTCATTAGCAAGGCCCCAAAGGAAGAGAGGGCCCTTGAAAAGTATGAATCTGAAATATATTTTATTTTACCTGGATATTTTCATGGGTGGGGGGCATGGGGGCCCATCAGGACTGCCTAAGCATAGGGCCCAGGATCTTGTTTAACGCCCCTGTTAGCTTTAACCCTAATTATACACACTTGAACCTAATCAAGCTCTTACTAGACACACTAATCTTCCAGGTGTTTTAAGGCCAGTTGGAGCTAAACTTTTCAGGACATTGGCCATCCAGGATGTAGTTTGGAGACCCCTGTCCTACAGAGTTGTTACTTTGCACATGCTTTTTGATCATTACAAATAATAATGTAAAATGATTTTCTTAGAATAGGAGATACACTGAAAACCCTAATAAGTTGACTGAACTAAATTTATTGAGTAAACTTGTTGCCTCAATTTAATTGAGTAATGGAGTCTCCCAAAACTTACATTTTTAAGTTTATTTAACTTGACGGTTTTGTAGACTACCTAAATCCCTCAGAGGTTTAAATGTTGATACTTGATTCATTTGAAGTCACCATTGTGGTGGAAAGTGTTTGGTTTAGTTGGGATCTTGGTCCAGTTACTTCTTGGGTTAATTTGTCTCTTGCTGCTGTATTGGTGTATTTTAAAACGCTGTTTTTGTGGTGAAAAAAGACAAATTTAAATGAGCTCAGGTGTTATTTGATGTTTTTTGTTGTTGAGAAAGTCATCACATAATACGTATTTGAGATCATAAAATAAGTTTTGTTTGATATTTTTAACAGGCACCAGGAGTAAAATACTTATTTTAAAGATGGACGAAATGAATGCGTTTGAAAAAATTTGAGTAAAAGAATCAATCAAGTATTCACACACACAGACTTCTAGATTTAGCATATGCATCACAATAATGGTGACAAACAAAAGATCTCCATAGCACAAACTCCTCCTTATTTTCCAGCCTTTTTTGTTCTGATTGTCACCATTGATGTGATGCATATCCAAAATCTTGATGTCTGTTTGTGACGACGTGATCAGTTTTCTAAAAGTAAGTACATTGTTTTATCTACAAAGTTTATATCCATAAAAGTATATCCATAGTTGCAGCAATACATTTTATTTTACTATAACTAGTCACCATTACAAGCAAGATATGTGTATGTTAGATCTCAACTCTCTTTGCCACAGTAACAGTGTTTTACAACACACAAGTTACAGTAGCAAGAGACAAGCTTACACCAACAAAGAGCTGATAACACCTGAGCTCTTTTAAACTTTGTCTTTTTTCACCACAAAAACAGCATTTTAAAATATACTGTTATAGCAGCAAGAGACAAGCGAATAGAAGTATCTGGACCAAGATCCCAACTAAACCAAACATTTTCCACCACAATGGTGACTTCAAATGAATCAAGTATGCACATTTAAACCTCTGTTAATTCTCAATAAGAGCTTCTCTAGATGTCTGACAGAAATAAAGTCACAGAACCTTGTAAGGAGGATATGTGAACGTCTATATTGGATGTACAGAAGACATAAAAAACATTAAAAAAAGACGTCATAAAAACATTCTCTCCTCAGTGGATGTCTTTTCAATGTCTGCAAAGACATAAAAATACTTTTTTTTTTGTTTGTTTGGTTTTGTTTTTTTTTACAGTGCAGTATAGGGTTTACTGTATTTTCATAAATATTGAGACAGTTTGTCAAAAGGTCAAAGTTTAAATATGCTGTTATTTGTTTTACTTCAGTGTGCTGTCAAAAATAAGAACATCATTTTCAGTTAAATTTACATGTTGAGTTAACTTAAATATATAAGTACACTTGAAATTAGTACCAAGTTAAGTGAACATAATTGTTTAAGTACGTTAAATTAGCATCAAGTTTGGTGAACTGATTGATTTAAGTACAATCTACAAAACCGTCAAGTTAAATAAACTTAAAAATGTAAGTTTTGGGAGACTCCATTACTCAATTAAATTGAGGCAACGAGTTTACTCAATAAATTTAGTTCAGTCAACTTATTAGGGTTTTCGATCTAACGAGTTAAGCAGTAACTTTAGCTGCCATGTTCTTTCGCTCAAAGGAAAACGATTGGGCCACTTCATCAAATACTTAAGTTGTCGTTTCAATAATCATCTCAAAATCACGTACCACAAGGATTTAAATTAACATATTTCACCAGTAGAAATCATGCAAAACAACTTTATATCTACATAATTTTAGTCACCGAACATAGTACAGAAAGAAAAACTTCCTCTTGAATTGTAGTTCAGCAACCAAACAGACCAAAAGGACAAATTTTGTAATCCACCAATCAGTGCTTTTGTTCTCTTGTTGCTAGGCAGAATTTCTTCCATGGCCAATCACATTAAAGGAAGAAGAGAGTGACCTTGAGTTTTTCGAAAGGATTACTCATGATTTTGAGCTCACAACACTTGAAATCTTAAGTTTATGCATTTTGAAGGTAAATTAGTTAAATTAACTCATATTTTTAAGTGACAGGGCCAAAATGCAAAATTTTAAGTAATGTTTAGTCAACATTACTTGATTTTTTAAGTCAAGGCAACATTAGGGTTTACGGTGTATGCTTTCTCTCGCATCACAAACATTATCAGTAGTTAAGTATGTGGTCTTGAATAGGACCCTTTTTTCACTCATTTGGACTCGGTCTTGGACTTGGACTCGAAACTTTTGGACTTGGACTTGACTTGGACTCGAACCTCTTAGGACTCGGTCTTGACTCGGTCTCGACTAGTCCTGGACTTGGACTTGACTTGGACTCGACAAAGCCGGACTTGACTACAGCTCTAAGTAGTACACTATAGTATTTTTTTAAGGTGGTGGGGATGGAGATGGAGAGTAGCTATTATTTCGTTCGTGTGTTCTTTGTGTAATGGTTGTGGAGAACTGTTAAATAACGTTTAAATAGTAGGGCTGGGTATCGATTCAGATGTTCCAGATCGATTCGATTTCGATTCACAAGCTCTCAAATCGATTCTATTTCGATCCTCGATTCGATTTCGATTTTCGATTCGATTTTCTATTAGAGATGTAATCGGGCCTTAAAATATAAGCCCGACACGTCCCGAGCCGACACGTACATTTTGATTGACAGCTTTTTAAGAGCCCGAACCCATTTACAACCCGACAGTATTCAAATGTGCGCAGCACACAGCTCTTTTGCCTTTTGTCAGGAATGAGTCATTTATACATAATTTAACATAATTTATACATGACTAACGTAATAGGCCACTTTGAAGTTTGAACAAAGAAATAAAATAAGTCCTCTGTAACATCGTAACATCTCAGCACTCTATAAATAGCCCTAAGGTATAGGCTCATTTAGCATATAAATAGGCCAACGCACCAATAAAAACAAGTCTTTCTTAAAAAATTTAATTAAGATAAATTATAAATTAAGATGGGTATTTGGCAATAACGAAATGAATTAAGATAAAGGCTCTGCCGGATTTGCTTCGCCATAGCAGCTGACATAATAAAATAATAATGCCAACATTAGCTTATATAGCCTACTCTGTCTACATTATGCATTTAAGACTCAAGTAATATTTAGTTATTATTTGAAAAACATTTACTCACCAAGATTAGGTAAGGCTTAAGTGTTTATGTGGAGGAAAATCACTGAATCCACTGTAGATGTCTTCAGCGCGTTCCTGCGCTCACTGATGGTGCGTCATTATTCACTCATTATTCTCATTATAAACAAGGTCAAAACTTTTCCAAACCTCAGACTTTGCTTTAGTTGCTGGTGCTACCAAAACGTAATCGTCAGAAGCAAGCCTCCGTTTCAACTACTCAGCATACATTTTCGCATATTTCTCGCGCTAATCGAAACATTACATGACCGCTCATTTACCGCACAAGCCCGAGCCCGGCACGATTAGTTCGATTGGCAATGGGATTCTTCACACTGCCTGAACATGTGCAATTGTGCTTTTGAAGACCACTGACCACGCGCACCTGTCCGCGCGGTTGTCTGCTCTGCTCAGACTCGGTACACACTCTCCGATGGCGATGTTTACATCAAGCCTGCATAGCGGTCCATAGCGGACTCGAGGACGCAGAAAGTATAAGAGGCTTTAAGATGCAGTCTGTAAGACGCGAACGGGAGCATGACCTGACGCACATTGCAGAAAATGGAACCACTGCTTTAAACTGAATGAATGAATGATAGGTTCGTTGGTAACATCGCACAAGGCAGATAAGAGGGTGACATCTAGTGGAGGAGATTTGTAATTAGATTAACGCTAATCTTACGTTCAATGTATGCGGAAATAAATACGGAAAATAAATCGATTCATGGCCTTTGAGAATCGATTTTGAATCGACCACATTTTAAAAAACGATTAATCGAAAAATCTATTTTTTACCCAGCCCTATTAAATAGTCGGAGATTCCTTGTGGTTTGTGTAAAAAGGTTGGAGATGGAGACAGAAAGCTTTATACTGTGCGTGTGTTCTTTGCGTAATGGATGTGGAGAACTGTTCAATAAACAAATTGCTTAAATAGTCAGAGATTATTTCCTTGTGGTGTGCGTAAAAAGATTTTGGAGTTAATAGAGTTGCGTGTGACATAAACGTGCAGTGACTCAAGCCAGCTGACCAAATCGATTGCATTTTTTTTAGCGTTATTGTGAAGTTTGATTAATATTATATTTTGTTGTAATATTATTTGTTGTATCTAAATGAGTTGCATGTATGTATAGGCTATCTGAAATTGTAATGAAAGTAATTATTTCGTTTTTTTCGATTATTAAACTATTATTTAAACTATTATTTCTGATTCTGATTCTGCTTCAGATTAATAGCGCATTGCGCATATCTGAGAACTGATGTCTGTGTGTTTCAGACCCTGCTGGCTGTGCACTGAAGTGTATATGACAATAAAGTAGTAAATCTCAATGTATATATTTTTAAAATGTATTTTAAATAGGCCTATAGGCTCATAGGTTTTTTGTAAAAAAAAAAAAAAAAAAAAATTCACAGCACCCCCTGTTCAAAATTACTTCCCGCGGCCCTGGGTAATGTACAGCTGTTGTGTGGAGCTGCAGTTGAGAGTTTGTGGAGAACTGCAGTTCCCCAGATGAGCTTCACTCCCAGAGCACTGGAAGCCCGTCACACACTCATGACTGTGTTCAGGACTGGATGAAGAGGAGCCGTAGAAGTTCAGCACAGAGCCACAGCCCAGCTGTCTGCAGACCACAGAGGATTCAGTGAGACTCCAGGAGTCCAGCAGAACTCTCCTCCAGACCTGATGGAGGAAAACTTCCAGCTCCCCCTCACACTGTCTCTCTCCAGACAACCGCACCAGACCATCATGAAGACCCAGAGAGGAACCTGAGTGAAAGATGTGGCATTTCCAGTCGGATACTGCACACTGGTGGTGGATAATGAGATACCCCCTGACTATGTAAAGCACTGTGAGTGCCTAGAAAAAGGCTATATAAATGTAAGGAATTGTTATTATTTATTTCATTAAGATACTGCAAGCAGTTTTTCCAACAAAATTTCAGGAAAAGCTATTAAAGGCAGGCTGATTATGGCTAAATAGCATTGTGATGTCACTGAAAGTGAAAGTGACATGACATTCAGCCAAGTATGGTGACCCATACTCAGTAAGTCTGATAACTTCAAACACTTACAAAAACTTACTAAAACTAATTTCCATCACTAATTTCAATAAATGTAACATTTCACACATCTCATTGTTTCTGGACAAATTATGCATAATATTACTGTAAGTGGATTTTACTACTTTTTTTATTCTATCCAATGTAACAATAAAATATGATGACAACACAGCATAAACTATATTGTTAACGATGAATGTTTATTGTATAAATTATTAATGATATATTATAACATTCAACTGGTATATCTTGGAGACTAATACAACAGCAATAAACATTTGCTGCAATGTTGTATTTGTCCAGCAGATGGCAGAAAAACACTTCTTAATGTCTTTTCCTGTCTCACCGCATGATGGAGATTCTCCCTTTTACACGTATATCATTTTTCTGATTTCTTGAACTGAATTCTTAATTTTACTCTTTATTTACTGTTGTAATATATACTAAACTGAAATATATAATACAAAGTAATTACGTCGCATGTAATTACTCTTAAGCAAGACTGGTTTTAATATGGGGGTCTAATGACTAATTCTAACACATTTGGTCACCGCAATATTGAATATTTGGTCTTTTTACATATTAATTTAACATTTACAAGATGATGACGCTGCCTTATGTTTTTGAACTATGCTGATAGAAAGCAGGGCTTCCTAGCTGAACAAGTTCCTCCTCCTCTTCTCGCGCGCACCATCATATAAAACCGAGCAACAGTCGCTCTCCACAAACTAACATTACTACTAACATTATTGTAGGCATATACCTGGAAGAGTTAAATACTTGTTTTATTGATCAGGTAAGAACTGTAATTAGGGCTCAAGCCCGAAGGGGCGAAGAGCCCTATTGTTCCCCTAAGGATTATTCTTTTTCTTCTTATTATTATTATTATTTTTTTTATTTTTTATTAAACCTTCCGGGGGTTTTTGGGGGCCTTAACATGCTCAAAAACTCTTGAAAATTGGCACACACATTGGAATCTGCGGCCATCAGGACGCCACAGAGACTGGGACCCGGGCGTGGCACAGGGGCTCTACAGCGCCCCCTGGAACACAGTCAGAAATCTTGAACCATAGCTCACACACACTTGCATATATTTATATGAAACTCAGTACACTTGTAGATCTCATTGAGCTGAACAACTTTCGCGCTCTATGTCAAAGGCTCCGCCCAACAGGAAGTCAGCTATTCATGGCTGTTTAAAAAAAGCATGTTCTGGAATTTGATATACTTGTCATAGGTTTTTTACATGATTGCCACCAAACTCGGTGAACATGATCTCAAGACATTGGGGATGAAAAATTGCGAGGGGATTTTTTATATCTCGAACGGTTTGCCCGTGGCGAGGCGTTGAAATTAGGGCAAAAAGTGAGAAACAGGAAATGCCTAATAACATCCACATACATTGCCTGAGTTTGATCAAACTTCATCGGTTTGTTCGATGTATGATACCGATCGTATATATGTGATTATTAAGAGTCAACGTTATAGCGCCACCAACTGGCAGCAGGAAGTGAGTCATTTTCAAAATGCTTTGAATTCAGCATCTTATTTTTACTCGATTTGCTTCAAACTTCATCAGAATAATGACAAAACATGGCCGATGTAAATCTGTTGTGGGGATATTGATATCTTATATATTGTTGCCATGGCAACGTGTCAAACTTGAATATTCTGTTATGGTGATTTTGAGGCAGATAACAACCTCAGATTTACATGAAACTCAAAACACATATCAGTATTCTTGATAGCTAGACAATGGAAAAAGCTTTTAAAAGGGCGTGGAAGAGGCACTCTATTGCGCCACCTTTTGTCAAAAGTGGGGGGGTTAGTTTTAGCTACAGACACCAAACTCGGTACAAAAATTGTTCTTATCAACACGGACAACTTTCTAATTCACAGTCATCAGCTACGATCAACAGGAAGTCAGCTATTTTGATTTGAATGTGGATTTTTTTTTTACATTTAGCTGTGAATTAATGCATACTGCTCAGAGGAGAGTAACACTATACACACCAAACTTTGTCTACATGATGCCAAAACATTTTAAACAACTTAAATTGCCAATGGATTTTGGATAGCTTGAACGGTTTTGTCATGGTGATTTTTTTAAATGACAATAAAAATGGAATTATTAATTGTCCTGCATTTTTAAATTCCAAACACTTCAAAACCTTTTTTCATACAGAAAAAAAGTCATTCTGAGTAAATATGGATAGTTTCACGACTTTACAACACTGTATGGATAACAGAAAATTAAAAAACTGTCAGACATCTCATCTCACTCTGTCCCTCTGTTTGAGTATATGTGCTTCAGACTTCCATTGTCTGAGAGAAATAGCGCCCCTACAGGTGCAATTACCGGACTTTTACTTTCACTTTTAAATCGGTTAAAAATACAAATACATACTTAGATTTAATTCACACTGACAAGCTAAACCAACATATCTGATTATTACCGGTTCAGGGCTCATGGATAAATAATTTCTGGCCAGAGATACGTGAGAAATAGGAGAGGTGAATCACCGCTCTGATCACGAGCGTCTGGAGTAAAGAGCTCAGAAAAAACGAATTTATTCCTGTTTTAAAGCTTTTAAAAATAAATTATTACAGCGATATCACACAATCAACCAATTAGAACACACCAAGAGCTAAATTCAGATGTTTTTGAACTGTTTGTGTGAAAATTAAATATTTGTGGCTGCCTATCTGAAATCACCGCTCCGATCAGCGCGTACAGTGTCGAGCTCAAAACAAACGAATTTATTCTTGTTTAAGAGCTTTTTTAAATAAAATATTACCACAAATGCACACAATAAACCCATTGTAACACTGCAAGAGCTAAATGCAGGTGTTTGTGACTCGTTTAAGTGTGAAAGACTATTTGACACCGCCACTGGCAGAATAACATGTATCTCTCGAGCTGCAGGATTCTGCCTTTCGTCGTACGAACGAACACATAACGGACAAGATTATTTCAAAATAGCTTGGCGAATATGAACGAAAACAGCCAATTGAACATAAACTGTTGAGAAATAAATCTGAAGTGGATCTACTGGATTTGAATATTAAGTGACCGCATATACCAGCTGCTTCTGTCTTCAATTTGAATCTATAAAAAAAATGAAACTCATTCATCTTGGCTGCTTTTTTAATGTGTGTACGTATGTATTTATTATTTTGCTCTAACAAGAATTAATCTATATTTAATTAAATCAATTACATTTTATTTTACATTTTATTTGTCCATTTCTGCATCTAAACGCCTAAAAACATAAAACATGATCTATTATACTATTGTTAGCAATTTCTTTATCGTCCAATTTTTCTGGTGTACACACTTTTATTTTCATAATAAACTTGTTTGTTAGATTATACACAGTTACAGTGGTCTATAATAAATATTGACAGGTTTTATTCAAGCTGTTTAGAATGATTGCAGTAGGCTAATTTTTTTAAATGTAAATCCAAAAAAAAAAAAAAAAAAAAATTAATAAAAAACATTGGAAAACAATAACTGTTGTACTTTTTTTATACATTTTGTATAATTTCATAGTTTATGCATTATAGTTATAAAAACAAATAAATGTAGCCACTCACATAGAAATAGGCCTTATCCTTTTCTGACAGTTTTAGGGATTTTTAAAAATCCTAAAAAACCTTATTTGTGCTGCAAATAATAATTTCAAACTCAAAAAGTAAATAGTCAGTTCATGCTTTATAAAGCCTTGTCCCAATATTAATAGTCAGTAGTAAGCAGTTTATAAATACAGCTATAAATAGCTTGTTTTTGGTTTATAAGCACATTTGTTAAAAAGGAGAGTAAAGGGTCAGTTATCTTCCTATGAAAAATAAAAAAATAAAAATAAACAAACAACAACACTGATTGATACAGAACTCAGAAATTCTATTGTGGATTTATGATAAAATCAGCCTGTAAATGATTTCATACTCCTCCAAGAAGACACAAGTAGTTCACACCAAACTTTTTTTAACATGAAGCCAATATACTGAGATGTTAAATTGCGAATGGGTTTAGGATAGCTTAAATGGTGTGGTCATAGCGATTTATTAAAGTAACATAAAAAAAATACAATAGTTATTTTACTATATCTTTAATTTTTTTCATTCCAAACTCTTCATATTTTTTTATATACGTAGAAGTTATCATTTGAAGGAAGCACAGTAAGTTTAATAGCTTTATCATTTTCAAGAGCCAGCATAAAATTAAAACTATCATAACTTATAAATGAAGCTTGCAATTCTTAGTACCAATAATGGCCACCAGATGGAGGTATAGGATTACTTTTAAATAATTATTGTAGAAACAAGTATGATTTAAATCATTTATAGAAATCTTTCAAAGAAAAATAATATGAATTTTATGTATTTACTGATAAAATGACCCTCACTTTATTAGAATAACAAGCTGAAATATTGTGAACTGTATATTAAGAATAATTCTTTATAGGCTTTATGGACAGACACGTTTTGAGTGACTCTTGAAGGATCAGCACCACATCCTCTTTTACCACTGTTTAAAGAATTTATCTTACAGAACAGATGCAAATTAATTTTGGATAGCTTGAATGGTTTTGTCGTGGTGATTTTTTGAAATAACAGTAAAAAAGTAACCAGTAAATGTCTTTTATTTTTTTAAAGTGCAGCTTCTAAACACTTCAACAAAATGTACACATAGAAGTCATGCTGAGGAAATATGCATAGTTTCATGACTATACAACACTATATGGATGATAGAAAATTAAAAAACTACCATACATCTGATGTCACTCTGTCCCTCTGTCACTGTGGGTAATGTGTGTGTGTGTGTGTGTGTTTGTGTGTTAAGTGTGTGTGCTGAGTTTGTGTGAATGTGTGGGAGAGGGGATGGGCTTGGTGTCAGAGAGAGAGAGAGAGAGAGAGAGAGAGAGAGGGAGGGAGACTTAATCATCTCTTTAATCACCAGCAGAAAAAAAAAGCAATTTTGTGTTGTTGTTGTTTTTTCATCATTACAGCTTAAGAAATATCTTAGGCCTCAACATCAACTGTTGCTGCTTTATATAGCCATCTCCCAAAATTAATAGTCATTAGTAAGCATTTTATAAATACAGCTATAATTAAATTGTTCATGGTTTATATGCACATTTATTTTGAGGAGATTAAAGGCTGTAATCTTCCTAAAAAAAATAAAAAAATAAAAATAAAAAAATAAACAAACACAGAACTCAGAAACATTTATTTCAAGATGCAATAAAAGAAAACTGTACACTATATATACATATATATACAATTGCATAAGTTTATATTTAATTTTTTTTATCAAGTGTACAGCTAATAATAATAATAATAATAATAATAATAATAATAATAATAATGCATTTTATTTAAGGCGCCTTTCAAACCACTCAAGGTCACCGTACAACAAGTAACAACAGTAACAATATTAAAACAAAAAATAACAGCAAATAACAATGTCAATAAAAAACCACAATAATATTAGAATAGCACAACATATTGTGGAATACTATATTAAGACTTTATATATAGGCTTTATGAACAGATAGGTTTTGAGAGATGCTTGAAGTACTAGCATCACCTCCTCTTGTACGACGGTTTGAGGAATATATCTTCCAGATAGTACCGCCGCTCCCTATATGCAGAATACGCAGTCTTCGTAGGGCACCAACTCCCAGAGGAGGCACCATCCCAGTAAAATAAAACATGCGCCATTCTCCCATCCGCGCTCGCGACCGCTCGGACATTTGCGGATGAATGTTCGTAATTGATGGATGGACATCTATGCCCGGGTAAAAGTCATCAGCAATCCGGCACAGAGAAAAGAAAAATAAAGTAAAAAACAAAACAAAAACAGGCATAAATTTGGCTTGACATTGGACATTCGAGAGTCTCAAATTTAGGGGCCGTCTCTTAAGTTACATGTGATATTGTTATACAATTTTCTAACGTCAGTAGCATTTGAAGAGAATGACTTACAGTCATAAAAACAACTGTAATTGTTCATCTAGGTGACAGCTATAATGCACCATTAAATTGAATGTTTGATATTTATTAAAACAAACTGTAAGTCATATGTAAATTATGCTACTTTTTCACATGGACTCAAAAGCAAATTTGAAGCTCAATAGCATTTGAGGAGAAAGACTTGCAGTCATAAAACAATTTTAATGTGTTAATTTAGGTGTCAGCTACAATGTACACCTTATACATTTATATATATATTAAAATAAAGTGTTACTAAAGTTATATATATTGTTCTGTGTATGTGATTTCAAAGTCTAGACGGGTCGGATTAACCCTTTAACTGCCATATCCCTTAAAATTTGATTGCCAGAGGGTTACTGTAAATGCTTATGCCCGCTGGGCACAGTTTTCCCGATGCCACCGGGGTGGCGTTGCACTGACGGCTTGAGCCCGCCATCGCTGCTTGCAGCTATATTTTTACTTATTGCTCTCTATAAAAACGTTGTATGCATGTATTTTTAGTTTGAAGCTTCATGAATTAAGCATTTTATTGTGTATTGAGACAGAAAGGTTCTTCGGATGTTAAAGGTTCTTTATGGGACCATTTAGACAAACAACAGAGTCATTTTAATTGGTGTATGCTTTAATATAAATATAAAATACTTGACAGCCTCATGTCCAAACCTTAGCAACTTCAACTTCTGTTCAAACAGGAAATTTCACCACAGAAACCTCTTCCTTTTCCCCTCGACACTGTGGTGGTGGGACATCAAAGCAAAAAAGTGTCAGGTCTGCACAATGATGACATCAGCAGTGGCTTTGTAGATGTGCACTGATCATTTTTCATTATCTAAATGAACTCGATTCAATTGAACTAAATATAATTGTATACTCATGTCAAGATTACAGATTTTTTCTTATCATATCACCTTCCATACATTGCCATACATAATTTTATATTTAGCAACTTTTATAATTTTATTACATAGTGATAAAGTATTCAAGTGTTCAATTAAACCTTAAATGTTTTACAGTTCTCACTCAAAGCCAAAGTGAAGCTGAAGTTTAAAATCAAGGCTTGTTAATCTGTTCTGCTGCATGCACACAAACACATATACAACAGTAATCTGCATTTCACTTCTCAAAGTCTTAACATTCCTAAAGACTCAGAGGATTGTTAATTTGACTTTTTCTTGCACTTCCAGCTGGGACCCACAGCAGAGATTCAGTTCAAGACAACAATGCATGCATTACATCTCCTCAGTTAATCAGGAAAATTCTCCGTACTGGATCTATCTTTGATGTCCAGTGAGTTTGAGTCATGTCTCTCGCCTGCACTGCATCCTGACCTCTTATTAAAGACGGTCGAGGCAAGTTATACTGGAATCATGTCAGAGACTGGTCAGGATAGATCTACACAGGTCATAAGCAGTGGCTCAAAGCAGGATGAGAAGCAGGAAAAGTCAAGCAAAAGTGTGAATAAGGAGGCAGGAGGGGGACACATTGCTATGTTGGACAAAATAAAGGACTTTTTCCAGATCTGTGACAGCGAGGAAAAGGGCTTCATCACACGTACGGATATGACGGTAAAGTAGGGGTCCTTAAAAGGGACACCACTTGTTTTTGATTTTGATTTTTAACTGTCGTGGCTTCAGTATAACCAAATAGCTCTGTCTATTCAAATTATTTGTTTATATTTTTTGCCATTCTATGGCCATGAAAGTTTTGGTTTTAAATATTTAGGGTGCATATATATAATTTTTTTTACCCTCCTATTTAAAAGTTATTTTTATTTACAATAGAGGCTCCACAAAGAATTGCCACTCACTACTGTGGAACTGGAGAACGTCTTTGACTCACTAGATCTTGACAAAAACGGATACCTGACACTAGGAGAGTTTTCTTCTGGATTTAGTAAGTCTCTCATCTCCTTCCAGACAAAAGGAGCTCTTCAAAAAATTATGTGTTTTTTGGTGCAATATATATAGCACAGAAAATGAAACTGTTTCTGTAACTGTTCCCCAGGTGACTTTCTTCATGGACGGAGAGTCTCTATGTCAGAGGAACTAATGACTACATCCTCTCAAATAGATCCAGAAGCTCTTGATCAGAGTTCTGGGAATGAACAGCTGTCAGAGAACAAGGATGATGAAGAGAGACATTTCAGCATGTTGATGGAGAGCTTGGGTGCTAGCAATGTATTTGAAGAGTTAGTACTGTTGTTTTACAGTTTGCTCTGCACATTGCATTGCAAAAAAAAAAAAAAAAAAGCTATACATTTACACTTTATATTGTTACAAGTAAAAGTTTCCTCTTCATTTCAGCCCGAGTGAGGTTCGTGACCTGTGGGCTCAGCTCCGGAAAGATGAGCCTCACCTCTTGTCCAACTTCGAAGAGTTCTTGGCCTGTGTCACGGATCAAATCAGAGAGGCACGACAAGAGAGGAAGGAGATGGAGAGCGCCCTCAGAAGGTGACTGAGAATAAATAGAGAGCAGTACCATCTGAAGCAACACTGTGTTTGATTAGGACTGGATCTAAACTTGGCAGGACTGTCGATCGCCAGGAGCAGGGTTGGGCACCCCTGATCTAAAGTCACCCATGTTTAAGAACCGATAATCTGCTTTGTTTTCTTAATTTCCACGATGTTATAGGGGATAATTTCTTCTTAGGGGTTTAATGTAATTCTCTATAGAATGCTATGTGTTCTATCCATATCCAATGGTCACTAAGATTAATAGTTAACATTATTTTACATACTTTTCTGGGGGGAATAAAGCATATTTTGATAAAATCTAGGTCATAATGATGAGATTTGCAATATGTATTGGTTAAAGATATGCAAAGAATCTGGGTTTAAGGGAATTATTATGTTATGTATAAGGCAATTTGGGTTTAAGGGATTAATGCATATAGCCTAATCCCTTAAACACTTCCCTTAGCAAAGGGAAACCATTAACTGTTCCACGACAGCGACCCAGGTTTTGCCATAAAAATAAAAAAGACTTTTGCCATGGTCAGTTATTTGTCAAAGGGATAGTTTACCCAAAAGAGAAAATTTGATGTTTATCTGCTTACCCGGGCATCCAAAATGTAGGTGACTTTGTTTCTTCAGTAGAACACAAACCAAGATTTTTAGCTCAAACCGTTGCAGTCTATCAGTCTTATAATGTAAGTTGATGGGAATCACGCCTAAAACATACAATAAAAAAAAAAGTTTTTATATTTCCGATGCACTGCAATGCCTGAACTGTTAGAACTCTTCTTTGCATGTTCTTAGAAGCAGGCGGACGGGTGCTTGAGATGTTTTCTTCTTGATTTATGGCAGACTGCAGACTTATAAGTCATCAAATTTTAATTTTAACTGTCCCTTTAATGCAGACAGCAGTGTAAGTTTTCACAGAAAACAATACAACATGGATAAGGAAAACAAAAAAGAAAACCAAATGTGAAAGCAAAGGGCCAGATGAGACGGAAACTCAAATTGATGATTTGATCATAATTGATAATTTGAACAAATCATCCTCATGTCAGTTCACACCCATAAGGCTTTTATTCATCTTTGGACAACAAATAAAGATCTCTCATTACTTATGTCCATGAAGAGGTTTTCAGGCACTAGTGTGAATAAATATATATTTAAATGCAAAGAGACAGGATCGTCTATGCATGACGTTTTATTCCTATCCAAAACAAGTAAACAGTAAAGCTCTAAACTCTCACGCAGTGAATGTTTCATTCATACTCAAAGCAGGGGGCGCTCTCGCGATGAAAGTCCAAACCGGATTCATAGTAGTAGCGTATTTTATAAGCCGAATAAATCAACGTAAACATACGATTTAATTGACGATTGCAACAATTAATGTGTTTTTTAAAGTCATCTCCAGGTAATATGTAGTAAATACAGGAAAAAAAAATGGAATATATATTTGCTCTCAAGTGTGACGCACTCACGTTTGAGCTTAAGTGTTATATAAGAATATCCTTTAATTATTACCTAACTGGATGTAAATGTCTAAGCCAGTTTTTGAATGTAAATACTGAATTTGTGGTTTAATATTATGTGAACGGCTCGTTTGTATCATAAAATTTCCTTTCGATTGTAGGCCTGTTAGGCTTAATGTTTGTTTTAACATTATACACCATTGCCTCATTGCACAGGAAAGCAGCCACACATGACACTGAAATCTGCAGATTATACGAGGAAATGGAGCAACAGATCATTCATGAAAAAGATCGAGCAATTCTGAAGGTAAAAAAAACCCCATTATTTTAAACTCTGTTCGATTATTATTTTTTTATTTTTTTGAAAAAAATAATGAATATTTATTTTTAGCAAATACACATTACATTTATCAGAGGCAACAGTATAGACATTTATAATATAATATTATAATATTATAAAATATTTTTAGATACTGTTCTTTTAAACTTAGATTTTTCTGTTCATCAAAGAATCCTGAATAGAAATACATCAAAGTTTCAATAAAAATATTTCAACATATTTTCAACATTTGATAGTAATAAGAATAATTATAAGATAATGAGTTTATTGAGCAAGATCATGTGACATGAAGTGATGTCTACTGAAGATTCAGCATTCCCATCACAAGAAAAAATAACATTCTAAAATATATTTAAATAGAAAACATTTCCTTTAAATTGTAAAGATTTTTCACAACATATTTACTGTATATTTTATCAAATAAGTACAACATTGGTGAGCATTTTTCTAAAACTTGTTTAAAAAAATCCTACTAACCCCAAACTTTTGAATGTCTGCAGTTCATACAGCTAATCTTGCATAGTCAACTCGGTTTCAAACTACAGTTTCTGTTTCAGTTTGTGCGGTTGTTATCTCTTGATCTCGACTTGGAGATAATGGTGCATTGTTTAGATCAAGGCTGTCTAAACTGAAATGAACAAGTGTGTTCATTCTTTCTTTCAGGACTCTGAAAATCTGCAGTCGCGCAGTCAAGAGCTTCAGCAGCGGCTCCGCTGTAAAGAACAAGAATTGGAGCAGCTATTCCAAAAACAGAGGAGGGTTAGTGCCATGATCAAACAGTCATAATCGTACAAAATCTTATACTTTTGTGCAACTCACATCTTTATAACTCACACCTTTTCAAGTTGCTCTCCTTGTGTATATATTATAAGTTGGAGCGACAATGTCGTGACCTTCATAGCGAACACCAGGTGAGTCGACTGGAGAATGTTAAACTCAAAATGACCAACGAGGAGCTGTCTCGTGAACTGGAGCACACCTGCCAGGAGCTAGTGTTGGCTCAGGAGCAGCTGGGCATTCTGCAGGAGCAGGCCTCTCGACTACAGCAGGAAAGAGAGATGTTAGTCCGTGCATTTATGATGTACACAAATAGATCCCACCAGTGTCTAGAGTTTCTCATAAACACAAACATTTTCCCCCTCACAGGGAGATGTACAGAATCACAGAAGGCTTGCAGAGAGAAAAACAGAGCTTGATGAAACAGTTGGATCTGCTCAGGTGAGCTTCATATATGCTAACAGGTGCTGTGAAAAAAAAAAAATCAGTCAACTGAAATCACAAATTAAATGTTGTTCTTTCAGAGAAATGAATAAACATCTACGAGATGAGCGAGACATTACGTTTCTGGTAAGTTTACAAATTTTCTACATTTTTTTCCATTTCTAAAATGACACAGAAAATATAGCCTAGATGGCAAAGCAACAAAATTACCACAATTACAAAAAAATCTATATAAAATAGTTTTTATTTTTATTTAGTTTTTTTTATGTCCACTCAGTATCATTTTAGTTTTAGTCATTTTAGTACAACATAGAACATTTATTTGATTTCAATGAAATTAAATGTTTATTAGTTTTACCAACACTAATCTATGCTTGTCATGATCTTAAAACTCCTTGATCTAAAGCCTAAAGCGTAAACACATATGAAATGAATTTGGCAGGCACACATAAATTGTATGTACATATCAAATTCTATATGACACTTTACATTTTATTTTATTATATGTATTTCAGTTGTGTTTTTTCATATTTTTGATGACTGTACCGTTATTCTAAAATGTGGAGAATATTAATAATGGAAAAGGAGTGGGTGTGTTCAAATCTTTGACTTCTAATAAGAGCAATCTAAACAAAAAATCTCCTTGTTTTTCACAACAGAAGTGCAGTAATTCAGTGAAAAAGTCCTCACGCAAGCAAAGACCGAGCACAGCTTCAATGAAATACACTGAGAGAAAACCATCTGTCAGAAAGTGAGAAATCCTCACATATTTTTTCTTAGAATGGTTACGTACGCGATTTATCAACATGGAAACATTTATTCTTTCACCTCTCTTTCTGTCATTTCAGAGAAGTTGATAAAGAGGAAGTGACTCAGCATTCTAACAGGAAGACCTCCTCTCTAGCAAACGGTCTCTGTTCACCCTTCAGCACATGGGATGATGGGAAGCCAGAGGTGGATGGACGATCTGAAAAAGAAGCTGGAGACTCAGAAGGTGTAAATGACAGAGTGGATGTGGAGGATGCTCCACTGGATGGATGGCCTCTACGCAGAGTCATATCCATCGAGGAGGATCACCTCCCCCACCTGCTGCAAGGAGAACCTCACCTTCTCCTCCATCAGCTAAGTGAAGAAGAAGAAGAAGAGTGGGGCAAAGAAGAAGGTCAGGCCAGTCTAAACACAAGCTTCTTGTGCCCCTCCAATGCATCCCTGGCCTCTGCTGGCTCTCCACCCCCAGTTAGAGTGAAGAAGCCTTCTAAGAAGAAATATATCAGAGGAAACATGCCCTCATCTGCACGGGGTCAGCCTGTCGGAAAGGAGACCCTCCAGCAGGCAAGAAAACCCTCAAAGATGTTGATTACCATGACAGAACAGATTAACATAGAAATCTTAAAGATACGGGAACAAAAAAAGTTATCTAATGCAAAAGAGAGCATTTAAAATGAATAGTTTTAGCTCAAGAGATCATTAATATTGACCGGGGATGCCCAAACATGTTCCTGAAGGGCCAGTTTCCTGCCGAGTCTAGCGCCAACACACTTGCCTAGAAGTTTCTAGTGAGTCTGAAGACCTTGATTAGCTGGCTCAAGTGTGTTTAAACAGAGCTGAAGTTAAACTCTGCAGGACAGTGGCCCTCCAGGAACAGATTTTTGACACCACTGGTCTAGACTATATCCCTGTGTGCACTTTTCAACAAAACTGGCCTTTAACTGTAGTGTTAAGAGAACACTCTGGGTATTTTTGGCTGCAGGGTCCTGCAGAAAGATCCACTGTGTCCCCTCAGCGCCTCTTTAAGGTCATTCTGGTGGGAAATTCCAGCGTTGGCAAAACTGCATTGCTGCGACACTTCTGTGATGGCCAGTTTCATTCTGCCACCACAGCCACTGTGGGTAAGTTGGTTACCCACTCCACGTGCAATTTACAATTTAACACATTACTTTTTCCAGTGGAAATAGATATTTGGTCCTGCTAATTGGTGGCCCTTTACTGGAGTTTGGCTTATTTGGTCAGAAGGATGGATTACTCCTCTCGCTTGTGCTAATTGTTATCAATTATACTTCCCTTCAAACGGATTTACCAAAGTTTGTAACCTTTGACATCTAAAGTCTGTGCATTGTTCTTGTGCATAGTATTAGTCTTTCAAGGCTTTGCAGTGCATTGTGATTGAGTGTGTGTGTGTGTGTGTGTGTAGGTGTGTTAACTTAAGTCTACTCTGCTATATCAGACGGATTTCTCAAAGCAGTCAGCATCACATGAAACAGCTTGAGAAGTCACACTCCCTGCATTAAAAACCCTGGCACACATTGCACGGCAGATTATGTCAAACATCATAATTTCACTTTCTGCAAAGTTTTCATAGACTTTCACTTTAGTGGTTTCATTAATAATCTAAACAATTAAAAAGTATGAATTTCATTGTATTAGGTACAATCAAACCAAACAGCATTTGCAAATGAACAGAACTGGAGTGTTTTAGTGACTTTCAATCAATGCACGTGTATGTTCCACACAGAAATCTTACACGACAGTACCTCCTAGTGGACATTATATCTTACTGCAGTTTTGATTTCGTAAAGAAACATGTTTTTACAGCATTTTTATGACTTTATTTGTTGTGTGCATATATATACAAATATATAATTTTGTAAACATAATCCAAAAAAATGAAATTGTATTGTGCTGTGCTGTGCAGGCATTGACTATAGTGTCAGAACACTAAATTTGGGGGACAGTCATGTGGCTCTTCAGCTATGGGACACTGCAGGCCAAGAAAGGTGAGGCCCTGATACCAACATAGTACAAAAAGGATTGAGTTTTGCATTTATTCAATCATTTTCATCTGGTTTAGGATATTTACATTCAGCTTCAGTTTATATTCTTTAATTTTGTTCCTGTACTGTTATCCTACGGCTCTAAAAGCCTTGTTGTCTAGACTCTAGAGTAATCTGTTGCATAACCAAAACATAATCTGGCTTGTCACAGCTGATAAACATCCAGCATTAATAAAAGCAATGTCACTGTGCCCTGCAGGTATCGCAGCATTACCAAGCAGTTTTTCCGTAAGGCAGATGGCGTGGTGGTCATCTATGACATCACAATGGAGGACAGTTTCAGATCAGTCCGCCCCTGGCTGGCCAGCATACTGGAGGCCGTAGGCGACCCTATACCCGTCATGCTCCTTGGCAACAAATCAGACAAGGAGAATGAGAGAGAAGTGCAGACAAAAGAGGCTGATATGCTTGCAGAGGTGTGGATGTCTCTAGTGCTCTCAAACACACAGTATAGCCCTTTAAAATATTAATATTACCTAATATGCTTTGTTTTTACTCTACTTCATCTAATTCAACACAGTGAGCAGAGATTAATAGTAGTTTGCTGTATTTGATAGGAAGCAAACTTGATGTTCTACGAGTGCAGTGCTTTTACTGGAGCTAATGTGCTGGAGGCCATGATTCATCTGGCCAGGTAAGAGCTCAGAAAACACAATGAATGCAACGTCGAATCAAACATTGTCACATTTTGTTTAGCTGTGATGTTTGTAACGCTTCAGTCAGGGGTGCGACCCACAAAAACAGAGAGAGGTCTAAACTGTGAGACAGCTAACCGACAGTAAACATTATCAGATGTCAACTAGAAAGCTTGCGGTTTTTGTATTGTTAAAGTGTGATCTAATATGCAACTTCACAGATTGTGTGAACCACTCAATGTTGAGATCACATAACTTCACTAATCAGACACTTTCTGCTGTTGAATAAATTAAATATGGGTGTGAAACGTGCGAATAGAGTATTTGTACAACCAAAATATATAAATTTATATTTGATATACATGTAATTTTATATATAATTGCATTTAATATTATGCATTAAAAATTTAATATTTATTTTATATTGTTTAAGCTTTTAAGGAATTATTATACTGTATGTAAATGCAATTTATTATTATTATTATTATTATTTTTAATTGTTTAATTTTTTTTTATTTTTAATAAGTATCTTAATTAATATGCTTTAAGGGTCCTGAGGGAGCAGGAAGACAGAGTATGGGTAAACACGATCAGATTGGTGGATCAACCTTTAAAGAAGAAAGCCTGCTGCAAGTGACCACACACACACACACACACACACACACAAACACCATAAAACACACGAGTGAAATCACTTTAAGCTTTACGTATCATCGTCAAACCACATTATATTTAATGTAAATAATTTCATGTTGACTGAAAGAGGACAGATTCACTTATATTTGTATCAATTAATAGTGTAAAGTGTAAAAAGGTTTTTTATGTCTATTTGTCATAGGGCATTGTATATCTGTGCTCATCTGATGAGTTTCTCCAAAATGTAGATGAAGTATAGTATATTATAGATTCACAGGTCAGTATATCACCTCTTTTAAATGGTCTTTGTACATATTCTATTTGTTAATGATACCAATTGTCATTCACAATACATTTATTGAGAAAATGTGTTCAGTCAAGCTGCATGTGACAAATGTAGTTTAACCAATTTATCCCATTCATCCGAATGAGTGAGAGCAAAATAATTCAGGAGAAAATGTGATTGTTTGTTACTTCCCATTTATTTAGCATTGCAATAGCCTCATTCAAAGCTCCTGAAGTCTTGCTAGCATCATGAAACCTGGATTTCAGACTGCCCAGTAAAACCTCATTGCTTGAACAAGTGTTTCAGTTACCATTCACAGAGACGGTTCAGATGACGACAAACTACATGAGCCACCGAAATCTTCAGATATATTACTGAGGGAACAACATTGTCTGGATTCAGTGTCAAGCATGCTGTGCCTCATTCGTTATCTTCATCTGAACTGCTCTGGGGTTGTTTCACACAAAGGTTGAATGTGACAATGACCTGACAGTTGACCAAGAACACAAAACCCAAAATATTCTTAAGATAAAACAGTCACATTATGTTACACTAAGATAACAAATCTTGTAGGTCCTGCTTTTGATCAGAATGATTTAAAATAGTGTAGCTGCTCTTAGAAGTCCTTTAGAAAAATCTTAGTGAAACCTGAATGAATTCAAATAAAGCAAAGGCAGAAAATATTCCAGTGATCACTATATTAAACAACTCAACATTAACCCAATAAATAGAACACAATAAAAGTACTTCAACATAAGCAAAACATCAAAAATGCTCTTTTCATGTATGCATCCAAACTGAAGCCTTTGTTCGATGAGTTCTATTGTACGATTCACATTGGCATATACTGTTCGGTAACACTTTCCTATCTTATAAGGTTAAATAAACACAAGCTTTGACATTCTCAGACTCATTAACGGTTACATTCAGAGTGATGTTTTACAGTCTATCCTCTATGTGCATTTAAGAACGGGACACGTGTTGACACTATTGCTTTTAGTGCTGGACTGGCACTGATGACATCACCGACGGGTCCTGCAGGTCAGCAGCCTCTCTGATCTAGACAGAGGCAGAGGAGAGGCACAATCTGCTGATTGCACGAATCTCCCTGGGAAGCAGTGGCCCGACTCAGGATGCCGCTCGTGTTTTACCGCATCTTGTAATCGTGAGAGATGGCTGCGTCGCAGAGCTGTCCTTTGAAATCCAGCTCAAAGGTGAAGTCCAAGTCACGCTGAAACAAATCAAATTTGGCTGCGTCAGTACTTTGTTTTTAGCATAAGCTATTTTTTTTTATCTCTTCATTTGTTATGCTGTATGAGAAAATCGTGGAACTAAAAATAAGTGTCATGGAAATTTTAAATTTATACATGTATATATACTTGTTTTTTTTCCCAGTTATGTCATATTCTTAATTATTATATTGGGTAGAAATAGCTATTTTCAAGATGGCTTTAAATGATTCAAAATAAGACAAAACAAGCTAAAGGTTTATATATATATATATATATATATCTGTGTGTGTGTGTGTGTGTGTGTGTGTGTGTGCGTGTATATATATATATTCCATACCTGACAAATTTATTAGTCAAGTCTTAAAAAGTCTTTAAATTATTTTTTACTTTCAAGTTCTAAGTTTAAATTGCTATTTGTGAATGAAGTATAATTTAAAAAACTTTAATTTTCAATCCTGTAATTAGAAAAGTCTTGTAAATTCTTTGGTAATGAAAAGTAAAACCCAAAGAACATTCAGTTAAATTTTTTTTAATTATTTTAATATATTGTCATGTTTCATTGAATTAAAAACAAAAAAAAATATTATCATTACTGTAGAAGTACCAGAAATATCTTTAGGGTCCTTCTAATATTGTATTTGACATAGGCAGCCTTGGATCAATTGGATAAAATAGGTTGAGAACCACTGTTTAAACGTTAGGCTTCTCACCTCCTCCATTCACAGCCTCACCTCATTATTCTCATTGGGCTTCACGGTGATGCTGCCCAGGATCTCCTCCCCTCTCCGCACCGTCAAGTAATCCTCCAGATAAAACACTGTCTGCTTCCAGTGAGTGCTGGGAGCGTCGGGGGCTTGAAGGGAATGTATGACTCGGTTATGACCAAATTTATTTGTAAAAGATAATAAGGTTCAGAAGAAGTGATGGTTGAACCTGTAGAGAAGCCCGTCTTCTTGTGACACTTGGTGAACTCAATGTTGAAGTACGTGACGAGAGCGTGAACATAGTCATTCCTCTGGATCTGCAGGCAGAAGGCCGAGGTGAACGTCAGATCCTCTGGCTTCACCGTGTAGATATCCACCTCCTGAAAGCAACATGTCACATCTCACTTTTTGATGCAGAAGTTATGTTTATGTAAAGCAGTGGATCCCAACCTTTTTCAACTCACGGCACACACAATCAAACACATATGTTTGTGCGGCCCACTGCAAAAAAATTAACTGACCCCGCTACTGTTGGGTTAATAACTTAGTACTCAGAAGCTAGATTGTAAAAGTCTTTATTGAATGAACTGGCAATGAACAGACAATAACTCAGTTTGGCACAACTGCTGTTGTTCTGTAGCATATGCAGCAAAAATATCTAAGATAAATTGGTGGTTTATTCTTAAACCAACCAGCGAGCTCAAATAGTGGAAGCATAGTTACAGTTTAATATTTATTTTTGTTCTTATTTAATTCTATATATGAAATGATGTTATTATGTTATGACATAGACATTTTTACATATATGAACAATATTATAATTACTTTTAATAGTAATTGGCAGCCCACCTGCAATACTATTGTGACCCACTAGGGGGCTGCGGCCCACAGTTTGAAATGTAGAGATTATGATTGAGCCGCATACTTGCACTAAAGTCCTTTGATGGTCTGCCATGAGATACTTCAGCTGTGATCTACTGTAAGCTTGAAGTGTAATGTGGTTTATGTCATATAGCCTTAACCCATATATCTGAACAGTTTCAAAGACTTTTTGTTGGGATATGGCCATATTGGTGCCTGTTTAAGTTGAGGAGTTGGCTCAAGCATCGGTTTTGACGAACAAAGATCCTATTACTCTTTGTGCGAACAACAGATCAGTAGCAGCATTGACCCTTTCATCTGTTCAATTCAAGCCTTCATTGAGTACACCTCACAAAGAGGCCCAAATCATTCTCCTCTTCAAAGAGTTTGATCCCTCAGGTGATACAGAGCCTTCTCTTTCTTTCCCGTTCATTTGCTGGCGGCTATACAGCTTTTTTCTCTCTCCCCTACATTGTTGCTTTTTCTTTTGACATTTTTGAAATTCGATATGTCTCCACTGTCAAACAGATCACAAACTTGCTCACGAGAATGAGGATATTATTGCTCATAGTTTGCTGCTTTAGAGAAAACATTAACTATATAAACTTCTATAAATATATAACTTAAATATATAAACTTCATCTTAGATGTTTCTCCAAGACAAAAGAGACAATTGTCAAAGTAATGAAAGACTATAAAGTTACGGATATGGAAATATATGTAGTACAGTTCACATATTTTGAGAATTAATACTAAGATCTCTGATTATTATTCAACTTTGATATCTAGATAAAATTGAGCAAAATTTGAAACATTTAGACATACAGTCACGTTTACACACTGCCTCCAGATCAGGTTTGATTTTTTGTGTATGACAAAAAAGGAAAGTATGAAATATTAAAAAGTCACGGAAACTTAAAGCATAGTTTTTTTTTTCAAGTTCCAAGTAGTAATTGCTAGCTTTGAATGACATATAATAAAGACAATATTATCTCAAACTTTTAGATGTTATGTTATTTGAAAAATAATTATAATAATTTATATTATATTGCATTATATTAAATTATATTATGAATTTAATCTCATTCCTGTTTAGGAGAAATAATTGAGATACTAAAGAGATCTAATTTGTGTTTTTTTTCTTTCCTACTGAGATGCTTAATTACAACAAAATATATGCCTTTAAATGACCTACATGATGATATTATTAGCATTATATCCCACGAGGACTCATTTCTGTTGGCTTATTTAAATGAATGATTGGTGTTTGTGCATGTGCTGAGATCATCAGGCGCTCTTTACTGCGAACGATTCTGTTAGGTAACACCCACGCTACATGTGTTCCAATCGCGCAGTCAATCAGTACCATGATTCAGGTCAGATCTTGCTCACATGTACACACACATCGAGCGTATACCTGTACCTTAATGAGGCAGGAGTTGGTCACGACTTGTTTAGAATCTACTATGTCCACCAGGGGCTCCATCATAGCAACGTTCCGAATGCATGTCATGTCAAAACCATAGACGTTCTCCCACCCTGCAAGCATAGAGAAAACTTATTTTTAAGACATTTTAGAACTCGGAAAAGTTGAAAATCTTTCTGGCTGTGTCTGGTCGTCTTTATTTGGCCCTAAAATAGACTCCTGCCTCCTCTGTGTCTGGCAGCATTTGATTGCATCCCCTCACATGAGTGTTAGGCCGAGGCCAATCTCACACTTCTGTCCAAACAAGGAGGAGGGAGAAAAAGCAAAGCTCTTGCTGCGGGGGAGTAATGGAACCCAACAGGAATTTTTCCTACTGTTTTTCTTTTCTTCCTTAAGCTAAGTGAGTGATCCAAAACAAAGCACTGATCAAGCCACATTGCAGAATGAGAAAGAGATGCAATACAGTATTAAATGCTCATTTAATACAGTATCTGTTGACTCTTGGCAGTAAGTTTGTGTGTGTGTGTGTGTGTGTGTGTGTGTGAGAGAGAGAGAGAGAGAGAGATAGAGTACTCACAGTGGATTTTGAAGTCTTTGTATTGCCGATCTTCAATGGCAACCACATACAGTGTCGCTCTGTCTGGAAACATGAAGCCACCAGGTTTCTGAAAAATGACAGGAAAGAGAATCTACAGATCTCCCATCTGAAAAAGATTTATGGGCAGGTGACTTATGTCCAAGTTACCTTTGTATTTTTAAATTAGTATTTAAAATATATATATTTTTAAATATTATTATTATTAGTAGTAGTAGTAGTAGCAGTAGAAGTAAAAAAAAATAATATAGGTCATAAATTATTATTTTATATATTGTTATAATGTCATAAATCAACATATAATGCAATTTAATATTTTTAAATTGAATTGTTAAAGGTACAAATAGTAGTAGTAGTAGTAGTATAAATGTCATGAAAGAGGTCATAAAACTATAAAATTATTATTTTAAAATCTTTTCAAATATCGTCCCCTTGGAATTATAAGGTTCTATCTGCGTTCTCAGTAGTTTTGAGATATTGAGCTTCAAAATTTTTGTGTTCCATAGACTTCTGTAGATAGAACCTTTTTGTTTTTTCAATAAAAAAATCCCAAAATGTACAAAACTTAAAATAAACCATCACATAATGTAAATAAATTGTCACAGAATAAGAATATGTGAATAACTCAATTTTGACAAAAATGTCAGATAGAACCTTATAATTCCAAGGGGACGATATTCTGAATTAGAATTTTTCAAAATATCATAATCATTATTATAATCTCTAAATTAAATAATCTAAAATTATTACCTAAAATCCTTTAAATGGTTTTAAAATGTTTAATATAATATCACTATACATAAAATGAGATATAATAATTGATGGAAATATTTTATTAATATCTAATCTTTTAAATGGTTTTAGATGTATCTTGTCACACCACATGACACTGCTGAAACTACATTCATAAAATAATCTTAAAAACGTTTTCCTGGCATATGCGTGATTATATTCCTATTATTTTAGTGATTTCACATTATAATTTATTTTCCTTCCTGTTCAATGTACCATACAAATAACCCTAGGGTGAAACAATGCTCTGGAACTAACACAGTGGTTCCATAAAATGTCTAACAAGCCACTTGTCCTCTGGACCAAATTGTGATTCAGCGGCAGACATTCATCAGCAGCCGATGATTAGCCACTCATTCCCATTGTAAATGATCAGTCTCAGCATGGACACATGCTTTACATTCTAATTAGACACGTAACCTTGGCCTTGAGACAGCCAGCTCACACACACTCACTGACCAGCCATTTGTCCCTGGCGTAGATGACAGTATTGAGCATGGACTCGTAGAAAAGACAGTAGCCCATCCACTCTGAAATAATAATGTCCACCTGATCCACCGGCAGTTCAGTCTCCTCCACCTTCCCTTTAATGATGGTGATTACTGCAAATGCACAGAAAATTAAAACATTTAAATTCATGAGCTGATTTTGTTCTATTGAATGTACGATTAAATATGAAATATATTGTATTCTCAAATATATTTATAACAATAAAGTGATAATTTTAGGTACAGCTAAATTTCCAGATTTGCTTTATTAATAATACCCAATGGATAAAATCAAGTCTCTCACCACATTTTTTTTTGTTTTACTCATAATTGTCAATATGATGTAATATTTAATAATTATTATAATTAATATCAAAACTAGATAATCTATATTATTGTCAAATCTTTTAAATGGTTTAAGTTCTAATATTATTGGTAGCATAAATAATACATATATAATACAACACATAATATAATGTAATATTATAATTACTGTCTAAATAAGATAACAATTATTTATTTTCTAAAATCTAAATGGCTGAGCTGACTTAATGCAGTTTAATTTACAATTAAATATGAAATATATTTATATATTAAATACAATTATTATTGAATGTATTTGCATATTATATACAATTTTGAATTTATTCTGAATAAATGTATTTATAACAACAAACTTTTATTTCCTAATGGAACAAATTCAAGTCTTACCCCCATTTTTGTTTCACTTATAAATATGTCATATTATAGAAATCAAATGGGTTAAAAATCCAGTATTTAGTCATTAAAAATAATAACCATAAAGACTACAGAAAGCTATGTTTGATTGATGGGTTTTTCATGGTTTTCTCTCTTTCTCTCCCTCTTCTTTTTTTTCTCCATCGTTGCAATTTTTCCTATTTTGCAAAAGGCAAGTTGCCAATGTCCAGCTACCATGCTGGTGTATGTTTGTGTTTGTTTGTGTGTGTGTGTGTGTGTGTGTGTGTGTGTGTGTGTGTGTATACAGCAGTGACTCTCTAACGCTGACTCAGGCTTCTCACTCGCCTGTTGCGCTCCAGTGTTAATGAGAGCTGCTGTTGACAACTAAACAAAAACTTCTGCCATCACACTACAAGGGGAGAGTGTCCGTTACAGGAAGCTGCTTCCTGTGTCATGGAACATCACTTGCCAAAATGAAAATGTATGACTCCTCTACTCGACACATGAATGCAGATCAGACCTAGACACTGTGCTGTGCCCTAACAGGAATAAGCAGGGGGTTATAAATCTTACCATTGTCCAGGTGATTTGACTTGATGATTTTCTCGGAATACTCTGATATACTGGAACATTCAATCTATATATAAAAGAAGATAATTAGCTTAATTATGTTAGCATAACTATAAAGATATTTACATTCTTCTTCATTGATATAGTTGCAACTAATGCAAAAAAAAAAAAAAAAAATCCATTCTAGCAGACTCGAGACCGTTTTTTCCTGTATACGTTTTATTGGATTCAGGTTTATATTTAAAGAAAAAAAATGAATGATTATAAATATTTTGTGGAATATACTATTTGTATCAATCTGCTTGTCTTTGTTTGCATGCTTTAGACTGACTGTAAATCTGTGTGTTTTGTGGCAATGTTTCATTGATTTTTTTATTTTTATTATGTTGTTATGCCAGTAGGTGGCGACCAGTGACTCTCTTTATGAATGAGTCAAAGATTCATTCATTCAACCGATTCATTCAAGAACTCTTATTCTTTCCAGAATTAAATAAGTGGATACTGTCTTTGTGTCAGTCACTGAATCATTTACTCAACTAGTTCATTCAAAACCACTGATTTCTTCTGGAATGAAACAAGTGACTGCAGTCTTTATACATGAGTCAATTAATCATTCACTCAACCGATTTGTTCAAGACCACTGTTATATTCAAAAGAACATCACTTTTGTGTTGCTGTGAGATTATATTACAAATTCTTCTTATGCTTTGTCTGGAATTGTTATTGTTGGCAGAGCAAAAATAGACAAAGCAACTGGCAACGTTGTGTCTAAACCACAGTTATGTTGTTCTGAATATCAGCACAGCCATCTACTCCAGTTTCCTGCTGGTTATTATGCATATTACACATGCATGTTATTCCCATTCTCTTGCATTTGCATTTTTGTGTAATCAAGCCATTATTTTCTGCTAGAACAGTCTTGTTCTTGCTTACCCTTAAGCCTAAGTGTGTTTAACAGAAAACTAATGATTTTCAACATTTTTTTTTTTTCTTAATTTAAAAAATCTATGAACCTGGTTACCCTTTCTGCTTAGATGTATTTGTGCTCTGGACAAAATCAGAGACCTCTTTTGCTTAGAATATTCTGTGCTTAGTGGCAAAGAAAAGATAAAAACGGCAACTAAAACTGGACCTAGTGGGTGGATCAGTGGAGTGTTATCTAACTACAGACCAGAAACACAGTGAGGGTACTGATTTTATCAGCACCATCTCCCACTCTGTCTCTCCCGATATACATAAAGTTTGTGAGTATAAAATTTTTTTTTAAAAAGAGTACGATCTGCAGAAATGCCTGCATGTTGTCCTCCAACTCAAAACTTTTTTACATAACATCACACATTTGTAATGAGTAATGTGAGTCCTCACCCCATATACATGCTTGGCTCCTGCCTTGGCAGCAAACATGGAGAGGATTCCGGTTCCACTGCCCACATCTAGAACGATCTTATCTTTAAAGATGTGTTTATTGTGGTACATGGAGTTCCTATAGGTCAGCGTCCTCACCTCATCCTTTAGCATTTCCTATTGAGAGGAATCAACAAGTTTAGTCTTAAATTCGATTCTGTAGAACTTATCATTTATGTTTCTACATTACACCATTACATTACGGTAGTGTATGGCTGTACATATTTTACTGGTGCACTTTTGAGAATTCAAGCCCATGACTTTTATCCCTTGTTTCCGCACCTTTTCTCTTGGACTGGGCTATGGAGGACAATATATAGGACACAAAGCACAGTGTCTCCAGGATTCTTTTTATAGAGACAGGTCTCCATTTAGCCTGCTGGGATTAACTGATACACATCTTTCCGTCCACCCCCTCCCTCTGCTCTAATTCTCTCCCCTTTTCTTTCTCCCTTTCTCCATCTCACTCATCTTATTCTTTTAATTCTTTGTTCTGTTATCAAGGGGTGTTCTTTTAACTTCAGACAGATCCAATTTGACCCTTATGCTATACATGTGAGAGTATCAAATGTGTGCTTCCTGGGTTCTTCTTGATATTTTTTCCTTTCTTAAAGCAACAGAGATGAACAATATAATAACACAGTTTCATCTTAGACTTGCATACTTTTTAATGCTCGATGGTAAAATTGTACTACGTATACCTCATGAATTCCAAAGTGGGCATAGGAGTCAAAGTAGTAGTCTCGTGATGTCATCTCCTCCGGGTTGAGTAGCTTGGCCATCTTGCCTCGGCCCGGACAGGCAGAAAGCGAGGAGACGTGTGGAGTGTGTGGGGGGTGAGGAACATGATGAACAGATGTCACTGGTTTTGGTAGTGGAGATGGTTGCAAGGACTGGGACGAGGGGTCATTGGAAATACGCTGCTGCTGGTGCTGCTGATGCTGGTGCTGCTGGTCAAGATGATATATAACAATAGACTCGCTGGCCTTCATCACCAATTATTGGTTCAATAAGTATATTTATGCATTTGGCAGACAGTTTTATCTAAAACAATTCTTCGACTTTTTCAGTTCGTGAATTCCTTGGGAATCAAACCCATGACCTTGGTGTTGTTAGTACTGTGACCTACTGTTTGAACTATGGGGTTTTATAATATTTAGTTGTATTATGTAATTCATTTTTGAAAGGTTTTTTTTTCTGCAAATGTTTTTAATGTATTTATTTATGTGATACACATAAAAATAAAAGTTCTTTACTGGCAAAGAAAAACCTTAACACCCATGGAACCTTCAATATGCACAAGAAGGTTTATATATATATATATATATATATATATATATATATATATATATATATATATATATATATATATATATATAGTGGAAAAGGGTTCTTTAGATTTTTTTTTATATTCTTAGAAAATGGTCAGGAACTGTTCACTGAAAGGTTCTTTTGGGAACCTAAAATGGTGCTACTATGGCAGCACGGCAAAAGCCTCTATTTAGAAGAGCGTTTTTTTTTTGTTTTTTTTCAACAAACATTTTTTCAAGGTATCTTGCATATATTTAGATAGATAGATAGATAGATAGATAGATAGATAGATAGATAGATAGATGTGTGACAAAAAACAATTAACAAAGCAGATGGCCAGAAGGCACTTCTTCAATGCTTTTCACCTTGTGATTTGTCTTCACCTTGCCATTCAGGGCTTGTGTTTTTTAGTGACCTATTAACAGCGTCAACATTAAAATCAGGTATGCAAAGGTGGATATGCTAATGAGCTCGTGGGGGGGGGGGGGTGAATACTGCAGCACCAAGGACAGCGCTCTGCCGTCTCGCGATGACCCAGTAAAGAAAAAGATCAATGACTGTTCAATTCAACACGCACAAGACCAACTTTACCGTCTGACTGTATCGCTTAGGTCCGAATTATACACTAATTTGTTGCGTTCAAGATTTTAAATAACATCTTGCATCTGATGTCTGCCTGCCTTATCTTTACGCAACCGATACGCGCAACATAAATATTAATATAAACCTTTATATTTAGCGTTTGGTGTGGTCTGTGTGATCGCTTTCAAGACATCGTCTTGGGAAATCGGACGTGTTCTGCTCTGCTCGGATCTCTGTGTTTTTTAGCCTGCATAGTCACATACATCACCGGACACTGATTTGTATGACCTCCAAACCAGCGCGTCATTTTACGCAATCGTGCACTTAAAAACATAATAAACAACTATAATGCATCTCAAGCGATTTAGAGGTAGATATATGAATATCCGGACGAGGTTTAATGTTTTATAGATGACTTGAGGAATCTTTGACTTACCTCCGAGCTCTCCGCCTCCGCCATCTTTCTCCGCAGGAGCAGGCACCGCGATGAGTGCCTCAGTCCCATACGAGCCAACGGGATCCGGATTAACTCGATAAGAAGCGTTGTCACTAAACGTCCTAGAAAAGTTTTAAAAACCTACTGCAATAAGCAATAGTAGATTAGTGCTTTAAAACGACCCATTTGTTGATTCGCACAGCTGTGTTTAAAGAACAGTAAGTGCCTAAATAGAAACTAATTCTGAAATTGTCATAAAGACTTCTTGGATAGTCCCTCAACTCCATGATTCCGACTCCTACTGAAAGCCAATCGTGCAGAAGTTCTTCCACGGGTTCTGAGCGCCACTTGGAGACCAGTTGAGCCCCGACGCGTCAGCATCCACATCACCTGCCGCTGCGCATCGCCGCGTTACACGGAGTCTGACCGACTAGAAATCATCTTTTATTTCGGTTTAACACGATAATCCATTATTTTCAGTTCTTAACATGTCATCGGAGCCTAGTTGTACACTTCGTGGCGTTGCGGTCAGTCAAGTGCGCCTGGATCACGCTGAAAGTTGGAGTTGAAAGACTGCTGACTGAACTCGAGCGCAGTGAGTGCAGAACTGGAGCGATATCAGGAGCTGAATTAGTGCCTCCCACACAAGTATCGCACCTCCACTTACTCAAAATAAAGGACACAAGGTCGACTACATTTTAGTCCATTTCAAGGCTGAACCTTTTCAGACGAACATGTACTTTTTCATTTACAGACGCGTTTATTCAAAATGACTGCACTGCATTCAGTATACAGCCTACATCTTATCAGTTCATTCCCTGGGATTCGGACCCATGACCTTGGTGTTTCTAAGGCCATACATACATACATATATGTGTATATATATATATATATATATATATATATATATATATATATATATATATATATATATATACTATACGCATAGTTTCCAGATTGTAAGAATCGCCTTTCTTAAATTTCCTTTAAAAAAAAATGTTCATAAAATGTATATTGCATTACTTACATTATGCTGGGTATCCCAGAGTCTAAAAATAACTAAAAACAATGAACTTTTAAGACTTTAGAATGCTATTCATGAGAACTGATAAACAACATTTTAACATTTTATTTTTCTACATTCTTATTTGAATGTTGAAAATGCTACATATGCTTTGAGTCTCAAAGACCCCATACATATTTAATGTCACATACATACATACAGTACATATATAAATGTAACCATATAAATGTATAAAAATATTTAATTATTTGATATATATATATATATATATATATATATATATATATATATATATATATATATATATATATATATAGTTTAATTCAATGTACTGAAATAACTCAAACTAAAAAAAAAAAAAAAAACTATATGGACATTTAAAAAAATGGCAAACATTGAAATAAAAATACTAAAACGGTCTAAAAAAATCTTTCTAAATTATAATATAATGATACTAAAATAACACTGAACGCCATTTAATGCAAATACATATATTTTCATTATTGTATCTTTCTACATTGTGTTTTTGCTGGATTCACATTTCAGGTTATTATTCTCATTATGCATATATAATTAGACATCCATTGATTTAAGGTAATGCATTTTTATTTGTTTTAGACTGCAGCACAAGACCAGCCCCATAAAAAATATATCTTTACACAAAATCTTTATTCTTTGCATTTATTTATGGTTAGCTTAGAAGAAACTTTACCAGCAGCTGTTGTTTGTGCCAATCTAAGCCCACAGTGGAGCGAGTTCACCAGTGTCTGTATACACAGAGAGGTGTGGGATTCTGGATTTGGAGTCGAACGGCGGCCCCCTCGTTGTTTTTACATGCCACCCACTCATCTGCTTGTGTAATCCCTGGAGCTAATGTGGGAGGCAGTCCTGGCCAGAACATATACTCTTTCTCTCACACACAAACATACACTTTAAAGAGTTTAAAGATCAATATCCTCTCCAAATATCCAAAAAAAAAAAACATGTGGAATTAGCAATGAAAATCATATTTTCTTAGTACTGAAAATGTCAACAAAATAAATTCAATCAGTGCTGGTTTCAGAGCACTCACAGTAATGGAGCTCATGGTATGATCTACCAGACTGAAATAAAGGTACACTCTGTTGTATCCTGCTGAGAGGACTTCCAACACATGGGCTGCTCATGTATAAAACTGAAGGACGGATGCCCACGCATGCTGAGTAATACCACACACTCGCACACAGCACCACAACACCATACACTGTCAATCACACACACACACACAGTCATGCATGCTTAAAACATTTCCAGGAGAAACTGTGGGCAGCAAACAGCAAAACACTAATTATTTTCTAAATTTCCAGAAGCCTGTTGCTCTTTTTCTGGCATTGAGATGGTTTGTGTAAGTAAGAATCCTTGAATCACATATATTTTTCGTTTCAGTTGTGTTCTCTTGCTCTTAAAGGAATAGTTCACCCAAAAATGAAAATTTGAAATGTAGATGAGTTTGTATCTTCATCTGAACAGATCTGGAGAAATTTGGCATTACATCACTTGCTCACCAATGGATCTTTGCAGTGAATGGGTGCCATCAGAAAGACAACTCAGTAACCCACAAGTAATGGATGTAATCGACAGGCTGCTTTCTTTGAACTCATCAAATCCATCCGTAAGATGTTTTTAAGTCAAACCATTGCTTCCAACTAAAATACAAGTCCTCTCTCCATGTTGCTTTCTCTAGTGAAAAAGTGATTTCTTCTGAATTAGGAAAGAAATATGCACAGATCAAGCACTATTTATAAAACAAAGCAGGTCTGATTATATATATGTTGGTGGATTTTGATGTGAGAGGACAATTGGGGATAGACTTTTTCATTGGTGGAAACATTATTATGGATTATTGACTGTATTTTGGTCAGAAGTGATGGTTTAAAGTTAAAATATCTTGATGGATTTCTTTCTTGTTTCACAAGATGTTAATTGATGGGAGTTGTGGAACACTTGTGGATTGTTGTGATGCTTTAACAACTGTATAGACTCTCATTCTGACGGCACCCATTCACTGCAGAAGATTCACTGATGTAATGCTACATTTCTCCAAATCTGTTCTGAGGAAGAAACAAACTCACTTCTTGAATGTCCTGAGGGTGTGTGCATTTTAAACAAATTTTTATTTTTGGGGTGAACTATTCCTTTATAAAAATTACCAAACAGTTTTTAGTTTTTTGGTTGCATGTCTTTATCTGTGTGTTGAAACGGTCCTGAAACAGCAGGATTGTCCTTGGCCTTGTTGTTGGTCTGCTAAATGAAAGCCTTTTCTGAGACTTGATGGAGGAAGTGTGTGCGTGTACATTTCTGATCTGTGAGTCAGTAGGTTTCTTTTGTCCTTTTCACTATCCCGAGGGCTGTTGTCATGTTTTTGTTCACACATATACACACAAACTCCTGCCGTCCACCATGAAGGTGCCATTTCATAGTTTAGAACTGAGGACGGCATGAGGACACAACAATAAAATAACGGGAGCAGTAGAGAAAACCAGATAGAACCAGGTAGGAATCACAATGAGACAAATTCAAAAGGATAAACATAAGTTCAAAGGGCTGAGCTCCTTTTCAAAGTTCTCTGTCATCTGCTGCATTGTTAATGTCATGCTTTCTTGCCATCTTCTCTGTGTTTGTATGTTTGTTGTCCCTCATGTTACCGCTTGTGCATGGATTTCCATCTGATTTGACTTCCAGAATGAAAACTTGATGCAGAACTCTAATCTCAAATACAATGCACTTTAGTTTGTGTTCATTTCCATTAGAAGCCCTAACAGAGGCAGAATACAGATTAGCGATGACATTTCTCACTTTGAGTGCACGGTTTCTTCACTCTCTCAGTAGACTCTTTCCATTAATTCAGACGTGATGGATAACATTTCCTCTCTAATGCTGTTTCAGCTGGGAAACTGTCACAGACAGGTAAATGTGGCTTATATCTTTTGCCTGTGGCATTGTGTGTTCTCCTAATGGGGTTTTGACTTTATAGAGTTACTGGGATTGAGGTTTGAAAGAGAAAGGCACACAGAGGTATCTCTGTGCACTAAAAAACAGAGAGTACAAGTGTTGTTTGAGATCAAACGGAGAGTCAACAGAAAGTCGAGCTGCATGCATTGAGAAACTGTCAAGATTATTTCCATAATGTGAACGATTTCACAAATGTGAAATACTGACATCCATTGGGAAGCATAATTTACCATGTCCCTGCCTTTTCCTAGCTTTTATCACAGCTGGGGGACATTGACAGATGTAGGTACTTAAAATATTGGTAAAAATCTTTATGACAAATCTATACTTTCTTAAAGCTTCCATGACTTTAAAATAATGTTCTAAACATTAAAAACACAAATGCAACATAAAAAACACTCTTGGACACAAACTATTGCAAAAATAAGAAAAATGTTTGCAACAGAAATAATTGTTTGTGTTGGGAAAGCCCATTTCCCAATGAATTATAATATGATTTTGACTCTATAATATAATATAACATGCTTAAAATATAAATTTGGAATAAAATATAATAATTATAATAAATTTAATATATACAATAATATAAGCTTTTTCCATGTTATAAGATAATTATACTATCATTAATAATAAATTATTTATACTACAATTTATTTAGCTTGTTTCACATGCAGCTAGCCATATTTTAGACATGTTCATACATGTTCAAATTCACAATAAACTATGTAATTTTAGACAACATCTGTTTCTTACCTGTTTTTTTTATTTATTTTTATGTAGGCTACTACTGACAAACATGCATCAATTTTGTTATAACTGTGTAATCATAATGATTGGAACTTTATATGCAATTAAATTACATAAATCTTAAAGGGGTAGTTCATCACAAAAAAATGATAATTTCTTATTATTTTTCTCTATTGAGCAGAAAAGAAGATATTTTGAAGAATCAAACAGAAGCTGAAAAAAAAATAATAATATGGAAGTCAATGCATGGCTAGCAGCAACTGCTTGGTTAGCCTACCAACATTCTTCTTATTATTCTAATATCTTATCTTGTGTTTGGAATGTTCTGTCATTTTTATATGAACTATCCCTTTAATTGCAGGCCTAAATATTTCACAGTTTAAAGATTAACAGGTTTTTACAGCTGTTTTCTGTTAAAATGACATTACTTACAGTATTCAACAGCACTGCACGTTTGGAGATCACGTGAGTCCAGTTCAAATTCAACCCTTGGAGAGAAAACAAGGGATATTTTTCAATGAATGCGACAAAGCAACTTACTCAAAAGCACTAATAACAGTTATTAGTCCATGAGCAGCCTCTGGAGATGACCAGCTCGCTGTATTTAATCTCGTTAAATGAAGGGGCGGGCTGTAGTTGTAGTTCCTCCTCACATCCTGCGCTGACCCCCCGATACCCCCACCGACTGATCAAGCGCCTGCGGAGCAACAAGCCTCGCTGCCGGTGAAAAGACCTTTATCTGCTGTTAAGGTAAGTTTGAACACGCTATGCTTTCTCTTTGTGCGATCGGCAGAGACATTGGTGCTTGTCCCAAACGCAGAATAAGAGAAAAAATAACTAAAGTGTGCATCATACCACGCAGTTTTATTTTGTTGATGTTCTTTAGCGCGGAAAGAGTGTCGCAGGATCAACGCAACTGAAAACGCGTTTTGCGGTAAAGTATAAGGCCAAAGTCCGGGGGAGGAAAGAAAGGTAATCGGCTGCATTGAATCACCACGTCTCCTTTTTTACCGGGACAACCACCATTGCGTTCATTGTAGTACAGTATGTGGGGTGTTGAAGGAAGAAGGATAATAACATACATTGAAATAACTGAAATGCACAGGAGTAATTTCTCATGATTTTTAGTCACATCGCTCTGAAATCAAAATAATCCGTGGCTTTAAAATATATATTTTTTTGAGTCAAGGTGTTAGCACAACAACATGTAACCGCAAACTCTCCTTAACACAAAGGTAACTTACCAGAGCGAAAGTGAAACGCTGTTGGCCTACAAATAGACCAAAGAACGCTTTTCAACTTCTTTTAACCTTTAAAAAACCCACGATAATGTCAGTAAAAATGTTACTAATTTTAACCATGAGAAACTGCTACACTATAAATCTGTTAAATAGGACAATATATGTAATTTTACGCTTACAAATGCCAATTCTTTCTTAGAAGTAAAGCGTAATATAGCCACAAAGACTACTTTACAGCAAAAGCCCATATTATATTCAAGAAGATAATACCCTGAGAGGAAAAAAACTAACAAACCAAACTAAACCAGCCCCAAAAAATAGTTTGGTAGACTTATGTTAAAACTTCACTCTGAGAGACCAGCAAACCTGCTAATTTGATTTTTCTTCAGCTATATGGAGGCTACTTTATATTGTTAAAATAGTTTTTAAGACGCCTTACAGTTTGCTGGAAAAAAGCAAAAAGACGATAAAGTCCCCAAATTGCATTTAATGATAGCCTATAGGCCCTATGTAATGTAAAAGTTTACTTTTAATAGCACCTATATTATTATATTAACAGTATAATGAATTTTTTAACTATATCTAATTTTACTGCTTTCATTAAAATAAGAAACATCTATTGGTTTGGTTTAAGTTTAATATTTTATTAAACTTTTAAATAATGCAATATTTATTTTGAAGTAAATCAGCATGTGGTTCAATAATAGGCTACAGCATTTTTGAAGTAAATCAGTATATGCAGTAAATAAGAAGACCTGGCTTTTGAATACTTGTGGTAACCCATAACGACACAAAGCCTGCATGTGTTCCAAATCCCAGCCAAAGCCATCGGCCTGTCAACCGCATAGATGAGAGGAAATTTGTCTTTATCATGCAAGACCCTCACAGTGAGGTGAATAATAAATGCAAATGCAATGAATAAAACATTATTTTGAACTAAATCCTAATTTCAAATTCAAAATTCTGCACTTGGTGTCCGTCACCATCATAAATAATCTGCTCAGTGCAGGTAAATAACGCTTTAGAAAAAGCACTCTAAGTGATTACCACTGACACACAACAAGGCCTTTCTCCATACATTTACAACACGTGATCAGCAAATCAATATGTGCTCGCAGTCATTCTGAACAACTTCTTTAAGCCTCAGTATCTGAAAGAAATCTGTGAAAATCCAGACTATAGAATCCATTATAGCAGGGATTTTTTTAAATAACAGAACGTGTCAGTCACCTTTCTAATCTGGTGCTGCATTCGCTGTCCTAAATATTTTTAAAACCAGCAGTGTGGGTTGGACTATTTGTAGTTTTTTTTTTTTTAGCCATTTCAAACTGAACACCCTCATTTTATACATACATGGCTGCTGTTTTGACACGCACCTCCTCCACACAAGGCCCTGAGACGTGAGCGTGTCGTCTTTCTGTGGCAGAAACCCACGGGCCACAGCTGTTAATTAACATGTCATGGAAAGGAACAGTGTTTGACTGCCATCTTTCCAAAAGCCTGTTTATGCTCCTGCCCACCTCCTCTTCTTTGTCCTTTTCCCATTTTGCTTCGTAAATTCACAAAGAGTGAGCCACAACTCTGTTCCACACCGTTTTTTTTTCTCTTTCACCAACAGGAGAGATGGGCAGCTTGTATAAGGATGAGCAGGGCGACTGGATCACGGTGTGTCTCAAGTACCTCCTCTTCGTCTTCAACTTCCTGTTTTGGGTGAGTCTCTCTCTGTTCCGCTTTGCTGCTTGAAGGAATAACACTCCCCAAAATAAAAAATGGCTGAAAATGTACTCACCCTCAAGCCATCCATGATGTAGATGAGTTTGTGTATGAATTGTAACAGATTTGGATAAATTTAACATTACATCACTTGCTCACCAATGGATCCTTTGCAGTGAATGGGTGCCGTCAGTATGCGAGTACAAACAGCTGATTAAAACGTCACCATAATCTTTAAGAGATCCACATTATTTCAGTCCATCAGTTAATATCTTCTATTCTTAATATCTGAAGTGTAAAACTATGTGTTTGTCAGAAATCCATTTTGAAGTATTTTATCTTCAAACAACAATACTGTATCTATAATATTGCTTTCTCCAGTAAAAACATTGTTTTGTCTGAATCAAGAGAGAAATATGCACAGTTCAAGCATGGTTTACAAGCAGAAACATCCAAACACAACGGGATAGATTTTTTTTTCACTGGAAGAAGCGATATTACGGATTATGGATAGTATTTTGAAGAGATGGTTTACAGTTAAAAAGCTGATTTTAGGCTGTTGTTTCTCTTTGTCATACATTTTATTTCCATATTCTGTTGTAGGCAGCATTCTTATGTAATATCAGATGCAGTGAGAGACAAATGACAAGGAGATGGAACAAAAACTGTGTATGTGAATGAAAGAGTGTGACGTTCAAATCATAACTTAAATCTAAGTCTTGTCCCATCATCTTAAAAGTGAAGTGAAGTGAAGTGACATTTAACCAAGTATGGTGACCCATACTCAGAATTTGTGCTCTGCATTTAACCCATCCTAAATGCACACACACGGAGCAGTGTGTGCTCTTGTCCCCCCCTTACTGAACAAGTACACTGCCCTCTAGAGTTGACTTTGTTTCTGAGTGGAGAAAGACAAACCTGCTGTCTGAGCAAAAGCATTTCTCAATATGAAGTATTATTTAATTAAATTCATCTTTATAGTTACATCTCTACTGCAGTTTCAGACAGATGGATTTATTCCATGAATCGTGGACCAAACAAGAGAAGTCCAGGAAATGATTCAGAACCACACCTTCATCCAGAATGCACAACCCTGAGCATGTTTCCACTCATTTAAAGGGGTAGTCCACCCACAATTAAATCCTGTCATCATTTCTTCACTCTCATGTTACTCCAAACTTGTATGACTGACTCTCTTTTACGGAACACAAACAGAGAAGTTCTGAATAATGCACTGGTTGTTTTTGTCGTTGTGTTGCTTCAAATATTAAAAAGGACACAAAAGCACTATAAAAGAGGTTTTTACGCATCTCAATCTGTATCTAACTCAAAATTATTATTCACTTTCTTTATATTCACATTTTGTGTTGCCTGGGGGTGGAAAGAGTCATGCAAGTTTGAACTGACATTGGTGAGTGAGTAACTAATGACTCATTTTCAATTTTGGGTGAACAATTCCTTTGGAGCTTAACCTCTAAAATATATTAACTCTAGTGATTCGTTCAATGCAGATTCTTTTGTTAATAAATTTCCTCCTCGAACTCTGAGTCCTCATTGTGTGTGGTATGCAAGCAGCTCAGGGGGGGCAATAAAGAGACCGTGGGACTTAGGGATTGTTGTTTGAGTGTTGGAATTGGATGGTGTCATGGAAAGAACTGGAAGTGTTGAAGGGAGGAGTCTTTTTGGAATTTCCCCAGTTTCTGACTTGGATAGATCTGAGAAACGTATAAATGAGTGTGTTTGCATATAGATTAATGGGGTCTTTACTTTGCACAGCACTACACAGGTGTAGAATTAACCTGTGCTGAAATCCCAGGGTAAATGAATGATTATTTGAGTTGGTTAAATAATGACACGCCTGTCAAACAATGAAATAATTGTTTATCGTTCGAAACAGGGGTTTCAGTTTGATGTGTATAATTAACGCCATTGTTTTTTTTTTACTTGGGCGACCTTCTCATCATTGTTTTTCCCTAACCATCTATCCAAAACTACAGTTTTTGTCTTTAATTTGAAGACTTTTCAGACTTACAAAGATCTTTTTATCTTCGTTATCGTTATTGCCTAAAAATCATTTGTTTTCATCTTTTTCCCTCAGTTCCACTTCCCACGTTGTTAAAAAACCTAAACTAGTCATACAGTGGATGTATTTTTTAAATTACATCAAAGGTAAATTGAAATTTGCAAAGAAAATTCTTACACTTAGGCCATCCAAGATGTTTATGAATTAGTTTATTTATTCAAATAGATTTGTAGAAATGTAGCATCACATCACTTGCTCACCATTGGTTCCTCTGCAGTGAATGGGTGCCGTCAGAATGATCTATGAGTTCAAACAGCTGATAAAAACATGACACGAATCCACATGGTTAAGAAACAGTCAAAACTAGTCATTTTTAAATGTGCATCAATATTTTAAATACATTTTAAATGAACGTAAATAAAAATTTATATAAACAGAATTAGACCGATATTTCTGTGTGTGTGTGTATGTGTGTGTGAGTGTGTGTGCGCTGTCCCATTCTTCAATAAGCAAATGTTTCATTGTGAAAGGTTCAAAATGTGTGCTGTCGTGTGTATTCCTATACATCATAAAGTTCTGGATGTTCAGAACAAGCCATTTTTGTGACTTACTCATGATAAATGGTATATTTGTTTCTAAATTGGACATTTTGTCTTTGATTTCATTTTATTTTACCCGTTTAAACTTGTAATATGTGTATTAGAGCAAACGTTCTGATATCTTGAGATGCTTGTTTTCTCTTCCAGATGGGCGGCGGGGTGGTGATGGGTGTCGGGGTCTGGACGCTGGTCGATAAAGGAGAGTACCTGAGCCTGCTGGCCTCTAGTACATTCGCTGTGTCCGCCTACATCCTGATCCTGGCAGGAGGGCTGGTGATGGTCACTGGGTTCTTGGGCTGCTGTGCCGTCATACGTGAGCAGAAGAGCTGTCTGTCCACGGTGAGAGAATAGAGATGAATGAGAGGACATCATGTTGTGCCAATTTATCCATTGTGCTCCACTCATTAGATATAATTGCACTAGATCCCGGCCTCTTTTTGGTCATCTCAGTTATTGTTGCCTGTAAGTCGAGGTGGGCGGCACTGAGTGTCCATAGACAAAGCAGAAACGGCTCCATGGCAGCCGTGACAAATGAGCTGACAGGCATCTGCTTTCTCTCCATTTTTTAAAAACATAGTGTACCATGTGTTTGTTCAAAAGAGAGAACGAGACAAGCAAGGTTGTGACTGCCACTGCAGCAGTGCTATTTATAGCCCACTCTCACTGAATCTGTATGAATCTACGGACGAGCGCCACTTCGCTAGGAATTAGCAATGAGGATATTGCCGTTGCTGGTCTGATCTGAGTGCGTTGCATTATGGGAAAAACATAGAAAAATGTCCACACGCGACAGCTGCTGTGAGGTTAACAGCTGTTCAGTGCGCTACTTGTTTGAACAACCTTGAATCGGCTCATTTAATTTGCTACTGTGCTCATGTTGGTGTTTATATAAATTACATCCGACTTCCTGTCCTTTCTTTCGACCTCCATAAGAGAATTGCCAAATATATGAATGTGTTTGTACAGAGTATTTGTGTTTGTTTGCTCTAAATTATTATTTTTGGTCTACAGTCTTTGTGTGTAATTGCATATTTCTGTTCTTTGCTTATATTGAATTCTGCTGATTAAAGCTGCAGTCGGTAACTTTTGATGCTCTAGCGGTTAATAAACAGAACTGCTTGCGTCTTGCGGAAGAACATCGTAGCCGGAACTACTTCTCTCTGTTTATGTCTATGAAGAATCACAAAGGCACTGGGTTACTCCGCCGCGGTACCCCCGAAGCAATCTAAAATAGTTTGAATATAAACACTTATTATAGGTGCACCCTAGTGATTCAGGACAAGCTAAAAACACGGTTTGGAAAATGGATTCATGGTGTACTCACTTATTATATACATTTTTCTACATTTTGAACACAAACAAAGTTACGGACCGCAGCTCTGATTGGTTGTTTCTTAACAGGAGCGATGGATTTCTGCAAATGGCTATAGGACACTGGGAGGAGCTAGAGGAGCTTGATTTTTTTTCACAGATTATCTGTCTCATATTCCACTGTCAGGACATAATGACAGGTTTAATAAATATGTAAAAAATATATTTTTACAAAAGTTACCTACTGCAGCTTTAACGTGATGGGGCCCAGTAGTGAACAACACAACAAACTCTGTTTGTGTTTTCAACACAATGAAATTGTCACTACACAGTGCACAGCACAGTTTGTTTCCGTTGTGATGTGGAGATTTTGTTGTGTTGTGCACTACTGAGCCACCATAGATTAGTGATGGAAACTGACTTTTCAGTACTCGCAGTGCAATAAAAATAGAAATAAGTGTGTGCACAGAAAGAGATGGTGAGTTTGAGTTATGTATAATATTGTAAAAAAAAATCTGTTTGTTGCTTGGTTTGTTTTCAATTACACCACAAGAAATATTTGGGGTTGTTATCACCCACTCTCTCTCCCTCCACAATAAACTGTGACGGCTTATTCAGTCATTTATTGCTTTATTCTCCTCTGAGGAAAATGTCACCGTGTCTTTTATTTTCATCTGTCAGGCATCTCCACCTCTGAGCAAGACATTTCTTAGAAACCGGTTTTATTTACTTTAGCCCCATGACAGGGAAAATATGGTTACATTTTGAAGCATTTTGAATGTTGTTTGTTGGTGTGTGTGAATAAACCACCCTGTTGTAAGATATTGTTTGTTTTAGAGGGAAGCCATTTACAATTGTTACTGATAAAGACAAAGGCAAATGCAACTAAATAATGAAACATTTTCTGCACAAAAGATCCATAATGCATTAGTTTTTTGGCGACCTTTTAGCTTTTCGTTTAACGAATCCAGTTAAATTCAAGTCAAATTAAATGTTAGCAAAAGTTACATATTTTTTCATTTACTCATTCATTCATTCATCTATTCAGTTCATTTTTATGTTTTTTAATTCAATTTTAGTTTTATAGATCATCTGCTTGGCATTCATGACTTTCTATAATAACTATAATATGAATTCTGATTTCATGTGTATTTCCCATGGATATTTATGCTATCAGTATTTTATCATTTGTATAGCATATCTAGAGTGGCAATGAGTGGATTTCCTGTTTTCTGTAAAGGATGTTGTATGATTTTTGTGCATTAATTATATTTGTATTGTTTATTGGTTCCTGTCTTCTTGCAGTACTTCTCCTGTCTGCTTCTGATCTTCCTAATTGAGTTGGTGGCTGGTGTTCTGGCCTACGTTTATTACCAGGCGGTGAGTGAACTCAGACACACTTTTAGACAACATTGCTACAAAACAAAGCTCTACCAACCTCCAATTTGCTTTTATGATGGATCTAGTTGTAGGACTATACCCGACTGGTGAGATGAGACATTTGACAGATGACACTGCATACTGCTCACACTCTATCTTTTTGTTCATTTCTCTCTGTCTTTCTCTTCTCTCCGTCTCTCGCAGCTGAGTGAAGAGCTGAAGCAGCACTTGAGCAAGACGATGACGGAGAACTATGCCCAACCTGGAAAAGAGAGCATCACTCAGTCTGTGGACAGACTACAGCAGGATGTGAGGAACGCCAGATCACAGCATGTTACTAGACATTTTCACATCTATTTTTTTTTTTTGCTGTGAACACAAATTTCAGAATCATTTTTTTTTTTGACAGTAATGAAATTTAAATCATTCAAAACACTGCTAGAGATGGGAAATTCAGTAGCTTTATTTTATTTTATAATGTCTTTATTTAGCTTTTTTTTGCATTTATTTCATGCTTATTTCATTATTTTTTTATTTTTTTATTTTGTTTTTATTAATTAATTCAATTTTTATTCCAATATCATTTATTTGTTTTATTTAAAAATAAAATGCTATAATTTTTATTTTGCCTGTTTTTAATGTAGTATAAATGTATTTTTTATTTATATTTTATTTTATTTTATTATTAGCACTTTCATTTAATTTAAACTAGATGCACTCAACAGTGTACTGCCTCTAAACATCATGTAAAATCCTTGCTGTGCACAAAGTGCAGAAATACAGTTACTCCATACCTTTAAAACCATAACTCCCTCATCCTAACCTTCCAGTTCAAGTGCTGTGGGAGCAACAACTCATTTGATTGGACACACAGTGTGTACATCATGTCCCAGCAAGCGGAGAAGCGGTTGGTCCCTGACAGCTGCTGTAAGACCATCACTCCTCAGTGTGGAATGAGAGACCACCCCTCGAACATCTACAAGGTGGAGGTGGGTCAGATACTGTTAACCTCAAAGCAACCCCCACACAACGATTACGCAACGTGTGTCTATTCATCTGTACTTAACGTGCTTTACAAAACACATGCTTAGATTCTTCCTCATTGTCTGTGGGAACTACACTATGCCTGTGAACCAAATTATCCTAAAGTGTTTGATGCGCCCCTTGGGGGTCATTTAGACTAAGAAAGCACAGCTGTGAGCAAAGCAGGTGTGACTGGTAACATATATGAGCTTGTAAAGTGCGAGGTAACACTGCAGTTAACGGCTGCCAAGCTCTCTGTGTACATTCTTTGGGAACCGACCTCCGGTGTGATACATGATACAATACAGCACTGGTTTTACTGGCCTCTAGTGGGCCATTAGTTTTACTCTGTATTTGATATGTTGTGGCAGTATCCACGATACTGTCTATTAAATCACACAATAAAAAATCAGTAACTCTTTATAAGTCTGCAAAATAAATCAATTTACACATCCACATATGCGCGTTGACACCAAGAACATGATATATACAGTAAACTGGAACTGTTAACAGAGTTAACAGTGCTGTGGTCTCTCACAGGGCGGCTGTATCACTAAACTGGAGCAGTTTCTGGCAGATCACTTGCTCATTATTGGTGCTGTGGGAATAGGCGTGGCCTGTCTACAGGTAAGCCCCGCCCTCCTCAGGTATGCTGTGCAATTAAAGGGATAGCACACTCAAAAAATGGTTTACTCAATGTCATGTTGTTCTTAAAACATGTTAACTGTGTGTATATATATATATATATATATATATATATATATATATATATATATATATATATATATATATATATATATATATATGTATGTTATTTTGAGCTCAACTCAACATGCATATAACCTGCATATTATATTTTTTATGTTTATGTCCAATTACTGTGAACTATATCTCAGAGAAACAGTAGGAACAATGGATCATTGAGGTGGTTCAATAACATGAAAGCCTTCACTAAAATAGCTAATGCAATGACCTGCGGGCAATCGTTTAATGGACTCTGTTTTCACCCTCGACCGTTAATACGCATTGTAGTCACACAGAGCACAGCCTGCTGGGTAAAAATAGGTGGAGACCACATGCAGGTTTGAGAAAATGAAAGACAGGGAGATCGAGAGCTCTTAGCTTTAAGTGCAGAACTCGCGGTGAGAGTGCTGCATTCACTGCAGGGGTGCAGAGGGCCATTGATCTGTTGTTTCCCTTCAATAAACTCTGTATATAAACACCTCTGAAATCTGAGTCCAGCTCCGACCTCATATTGATTCTCTGAGCTGGGAGGGATGTGTAATAACCACAGATTATACTTTTGAGAAGTTTATCCCACTCTTTAATGTTTTTATATGTCGTTTGGTATTGAAGCATATTTCCATTTTTCCATTAGCTTTTTTATTTATTTATTTTAGAAACAAACTTGTTTATATTTCACAATTTGAATTTTTATTCTGAGAATTGTGGATTAATATTTCAATTGTATTTTTTTTTTATATATTTGTATTATATTTAAATTCTTATACAATATAAAGTGCATTATATATTGTATATTGCACAATATGTTTATTTCTTCTCTACCAATGCAGATTTCTTTAGAATTGCAAGGAAAAAAAGTTCTACCTTTAAGCTTTTAACAACTGATTAGAATAGCATATTTCTATCTCACAACTGCAAATTATAAACTTACAATTAGGCTGTTTCTCTCAAAATTGCTTGTTTTTATCCTATAATTCAGACTTTTTTTCTTAGAATTGCGATTAAGTAGTCAGAATTGTGAAATATAAACTCAGAATTTGCAAGAAAAACTCAGAAATGTGAGATTAAAAGTCACACCTTTAGCTTTTAACATCTTATTAGAACACTGCATTCTTCTCAAATGTTTTGAATTTGCAGTGTATAGTATGCAGATTGTAGAGTATGGTATGTAGGATACAGTCTATACTTAGAATCACATACTATGTAGTATACTGGATGTTATAGCAGGTCTCAGCTGCTGGTCATGTGATTATTACATCCAGGAAATGTGAAGCTCTGGAGTGATTAAGTGACTAAAAATAAATCCTGCGTTGAATTTAATGTAATGATTTTACTGTAAAAAGCCACAGTGTAGCTTGAAGCAGCTCTAGAGGCAGAGCTAATTAAATTTATCCTCTTCAGTGATCTTTCATTATTAGTGTCATTATGGCTGTAAACACAGTGCTCTGCAGGGGTCTAGAGCATCGGTTCACATTCATAACATACTGTAACAAATCGTTTGGTTTTATCTTTTCTGTGTAATCACAGCAGTGTATTTTTGAAGAAACTACTTAAAACTAGCTTGATAAGCTACAGCACAAGCCACTCATCATTTAAAGGAATAGTTAACCCAGAATAAAATTCAGTCAGTATTTACTCACCCTCAAGTTGTTCCAAACTTGTGAATTTCTTTCTTTTGCTGAACACAAGACTTTTTGAAGATTGTGCGTAACCAAATAAAACGCTAGAAAACACAATGAATTTTGTTACAAAGCATCATTTAACATATTTCACTTCAGAAAACAAGTTATTATTATTTAAAAAGGTGATAAGCTCAACTCTTTATCTTTCCCCGAACATCTTTTTCTGAGGTTGTCTGAAGAAAAAACACTATTTCAGGGATTTGTAATGTTTGTCTTAAATTACAGCATGTGTCTCTGTTTTGTCTTGGTTTTGTTTGTCTTTGTCTCTCTCTCGATCTTTGTCTTTTTCCTTTTGGTTGTATCTTTCTTATCTGTTGTTTCTGTGTGTGTGTGTGTGTGTGTGTGTGTGTGTGTGTGTGTGTGTGTGGTGTAGCTGGTAGGAGCAGTGCTGACTGCCTGCTTTATTTATCTGCTTTATAAAGAAGAGGAAGAAGACTTTTCTGATGTTTGATTGGCTAGTGCCAATGTTTGACTCCTGAAGCGCTATGCAATGAGAAGGTCGGCCGTTTGATTTTGTGCTCGTGTGTGTGTGTGTTTGTGTGTGTGTGCATGTCCACGTGCCTTGTTCCTGTCACTTCATGTCCACCTCATGCTTTCTGTATGACTTATGTGTGTTTGGCATGAAACCAGCATTCTTACTCAAGACACGCTGAATGCTGCATGGCAAAAAATGAACAAAAACTCACAACTAATCTCATCAAATACCATTTTATTATGTTAAACATTTGTGTTTTGAGACCAAAATCATTTCATAAGGGCATAAGGCAGATAACTGAATATGTTCATGTTAAAAAAACCTGTATTTTTGAGAATAAGTAGACCGTGTCGACCGTTTATCTGATATAGCCTTTTACCTGCAACCTGCTGTGGGACTCCCAGTGTGTCAGATCTATTTCAGGCTTCTCTCTTCCTGTCTATTGTATCCCTTCCTCTGGACCCAGACTGCTAGAAAAAAGAACTTTTAAAAGGTGTCAACATATCTGCTCAGAAAAAAGCCTGTTTGTCCCTAGCTTTTTGTGTAGGTCTGCTGATTGTGATGAAGTCTCATCTCTGGGTTTGTTGTCTATCAAGGCTTTCTCCCGTCCAGTTAATCCCACTTTCATCCGGCTTTATTTTCCTCTGGAGTAGCATTAGAAGTGCTGGCAGACAGCATTAATACTGCTTCTCACTCAGTGCTTTATGACATGGAGGAGAGCTTTTGAAAAGAACAAGCTTTTTAAACCAAAAATGAAAAATGGACACAAGGGAAAGAATTCTGTAGATTTTCTAAGAGGCTCTTTTCTAAGCAAGGAAAATGAATGAAGACGGGGGCTTTTAAGCTCCAAAAATAATAAAGAGGCATAAAGCATATCATTTTTTGGTAAACTATATTCTACATTTGCTAATGACATATGAGTTATGTGTAAAGATCATTTTATGACAAATTTACATTATTGTTCATAAGTTCCTCAGTAAGGATTTTTTTTTTTTTTTTCACAGAAATAGCATTACATTTGAATTTTTTGAATATTATGGTTTTACTATTTTTGAGCCGTCTTGGTGAGCATAAGTGACTTCATGTTCCAACCGCAAACCTTTCAACTATACTAATCATTTGCTGAAATTGATACTTTTGGGTGTGTTTTTAAATCTTGTGTATATTTGTGTTATTAAACACTCTAAATTGGCATTTCAAGACCTATTTGCACCAAGATTGGCCTAGTTGACATCAGATATCACCGGTTCTTGTAAATGTCCTTATTTATTTATTTATTGACCCAAGTGCAAATAAAATATTCATTTTCATTTTCTTTGTATTGAAAAGAGCACCTCTGACAAATATCTGTAAAATATCTTCAAAAGAAAGAATATCTCATGGGTTAATGAATAGGTTAGAAAAGGTGAAAAACGTATATTATTCAATCTTAACTTTGGTATAATTTATTCTGAATTAAGTGAATTAAAATTACACTGTACCATGAGCAAGTTTTATGAACTAATCTTCCACATAGTGACATAAATATTACAGATCCCATTCTGAGGTTCATTTGAGTCCTCTAAAAACACTCATAATCCAGAGATCCTTACTGGGATGTGCCATGAATGCTCATTTACCCCTACAATTAACTACAAATTAACCAATTTAAAGTTCATGGTATTTCCCATAAAAGTAAAGCATTGTTAAGGCGAGGAAACACTTGAGTTGAGCAGCACTCCCAGCTCTGGTTTATTTCTGTGTTTGTGGGTAGGAAGAGGCTCCATCATTTTTGAAGAAACGATCGCCCACCAAGAGCCCTCCTAGGACCCGGCTTCAGATTGTCTTCAGCTTTTTTCAGAGAGAGAGAGAGAGTGAGGAAAAATAAATAGTGGCTGGATGTTGAAACACTATATTTTTAGGGCATGTTTTGTAATTTGTAGACAGAGTTTTCAGAGGTTTGTTAAGATTCTTATATGTTTATCTCCTTCATATTTTAAAGTTTTTTTCCCCACAATTACAGCTAGAGGAATATACTCAGGGTGTTTTTTTATGCCGCCACAAATTTTACAACAAAAATGTACAACATTAACTCGCCTTTGAAGAGTGTGGCTCATTGCAACATTTAAAGTGAAAAGGCATTTTGAAATATGGAAATGGGTAATTCATTTTTATGCTTTTCATTATTAGAGTTTACCACTGGTGTGAACCTGCCTACATGTTTTAGCCTTTATATAGACACGTGCACATACACACACACACACTCCCACACATGCTGATTGACCCAGTTACAACAACACTGCTACCGGCTGCCTTACACCTCGGTTTCCATAGTAACTGTACACCGCTTCCCTCTTCCTCTCCGAGCCTTTTATGAAGAGAGTTTCAACAATTATCACATGGCTTTTAATATATCTGTTTTTAAAGGAATAGCTCACCCCAAAAGTTGCTGAAAATGTGCACACTCTCAGGCCATCCAAAATGAAGATGAGTTTTGGAAAATATTTTACTCACCAATGGATCTTCTGCAGTGAATGGGTGCCATCAGAATCAGAGTCCAAACAGCTGATAAAAGCATCACAAGTAATCCACATTGACTCCACTCCATCAATTAACATCTTGTGAAGTAAAAAGTTGCATGTTTGTAATAAACTAATAAATCATTTGGTTGTTTTTAACTTCAAACTGTTGCTTTTAACTCAAATTTGAGTCCTCTATCCATGATATTGCTTTCTCAGTAAAACAACATTTTTTTTTTTTATCTTTTCTGAATCAGGAGAGAAATATGCACATACATCAAGCACCGTTTATTAGCAAAAGCAGTCCAAACATTAATTTATTTACTGGAGTTGTGTGGTCTATTGTGATATTATGTGGTTTTTATCAGCTGTTTGGACTCTTATTGTGATGGCACCCATTCACAGCAGAGGAACCATTGGTGAGCAAGTGATATAATGCTACATTTCTCCAAAGTTTTGATCAGGTGTGATGAAGAAACAAACTCCTTTACATCTGGAGGATGACCTGAGGGAAATTTTCTGAACATTTTTATTTTGGCATGAACTAGTCCTGTGAAGCCTTGAACCAAATGAAAAAATGAATCCTAAATCTCAAGACTGACATTGTTGGAGCTCTTTTTATGGAATGTTCTGCTGCCTGATGCCTGCCAGTATCTCATTCAGTACAAGATATTACGGGTATTTGACTAGACAGATGTCCACCAGACAAAAAAAGTGTGGCTGATGGCCATCTGGTCTAGTCAAATGCAAGACCAATCTTCATCATTTTCATGTTACTTTGATACATTTTAAGTAATCTCTGTCTGTGTCTTTCAGATTTGTGGAATGGTGTTCACCTGTTGCCTGCATAGGCGAATTAAACTGGACCCGTATTGACCGCTCGGAAATGTTATATGCCTTTATTACACTATAAACACACACATCCATGGCCTTACTACTGTGTCCATTTTAAACTGCATGACCAAATGCATTTGCATTCATATAAGGGCTTTATTATCTTTTATTTGCCACATTTTTAAGACAAATGTTGCTAGTGGCATTGCCTCCTTATGATCCTAATATATGGATGTGGGATATTGCCCTGTAGTCATTTCGATCTCAAGGAATAAAAATAAATATTTTTTACTTTGAGTAAATTATAATATTTCAAAATATTTGTATTAACCACATATTCACTTTAAATAGCTAGGTTATGTGCTGTTAGATCTCAAGCAGGTGTGGGAACCTGCTTGTAGGCACAAAATGCAACAGAACAACATTAAAACCAATCCAATAATCATTAACAAATTAAAAAAAAAAAAAAAAAAAAAAAAAATATATATATATATATATATATATATATATATATATATATATATATATATATATATATATATATATACTTTAACATTGCAATAAACAGGTGTCTTTTAAATTCTGCCAATTGTCACACTTCATGTTAAATATCATTCACAAAAAATTTAAATAATAATAAAGCTGCTGTTTGAGTCTTAATGATTTTTCTAATAATGGCAGAATATTATGCTTTTTTTGAAGGAGATTTTACTCCAAGGATGAACTCCAATTTAGGGCCATGTCATGAAACGTTCAGCTGATTGAAGGAAAAGAATGAGCACCATTCCATTGCATTGCAACACAAGTCACAGCTGCAAAATCTTAATGTAGTTGCCACAGCAACATCAGCCTTATTGAAATTCAATGTAATTTGGGTGAAAAATGGTTAGAAAAAGATTTAATGTAACATTCTTGTTTTCTGTTGTAATGATTACCGTCTGTAATCCAATTGCTTTATGCTTACGACAGATTATGCATATTTTAAAAACATTGTCAGTAAAAACATCTCTCATGAACTGCACGTTAAGTCTGTAGGTTTTGATTTAAAATATGCATTTAATCATCCCAGTAGTTGATATAATAGATGTAATCTTTCATTTGAAAACTGTTATGTATTTGTAGATGGAAATGTGTATGTATTTTCATTAAGAATTCACTTGATTAATTCTTTGCCTTAAGACTGTTGCAAATTTTTGTGGGCAGTAGAGATTTATCTGAAACAGCTGTATGTTTTCAAAAAAATCTATTTCTAATAAACTTATTTTGTTGACGTATTCTTTTTGACTGCTTGTACTGACGTACTGTAGCCAGTAGATGGAGACGAACACAAATAAATTGCTTCAAGGACAAGAACTCATGTTCAACTTTAAATTGAAAATCCACATGATTCTCATGTGCTTTATTTTGGGAAAAGACCAACTGACATGCAGCCCCTAATATCCGGATAGTAACTTTCATATCCGGATAATATCCAGATCCAGATTGTCTTTACATTTGACCACAATAAATTTGTCTCTGTTTTGTGTCTCTGTCAGATAAAAATCTGATCTGTAATGCTTTTTCCCTTGTTGCAAACAAATCTGAGGAAGCTCATTTCCTGGTTCCTTTTTGTGATGATGCCATAAAATGTCATTGTTAATATGGATTTGTGTGCATAAGAACAAGACTTTTGAGTTATTGGCAGAGTCTTGCATTTTTCTGCCTATTTAAGAGTTTTAATCTTGAGCTGCATTGCAGCCCCTAGCATTTCTAACTGTTCTGTCATCAATTATAAGTAGGTTACTGAAATATTCAATTAGGGTTGAGTAATGATGACTTATGCAACAGATGTTTTCTGCTCACTCACATGCACAATGTGTTTTAAACCACTTCTCGGTGTGCTTTAAGCAATGCAATTGCAATGCATAGATGCAGTTACACTGGAGGGCATCTATCTGATAAATCCAAGACTCATAAAGCGGATTATTGTGGCTGAAATCCCCCCTCTCATTCCCCCCTGTCATTTCCTCAGGAAACCATGAATAACTGAGTAAAGCATATGAGCGAGCGCAACACCCCCCCCCCCCCCATACACCCTACCCTACCCTACCCCTGTTTAACATTACCAACAAGTGAGAGTGAATGAAAGACAGCTGGTGATACATAACGCTCCACACACACACACCCTGAGATCAAATCTCTGAGTAATGCCACACCTATATGCTTCATTTCATCTGTCTGTCTATCTATCTATCTATCTATCTATCTATCTATCTATCTATCTGTCTGTCTTTTCATCCATCTGTCCATCCCACAAAATTGCCCACAGTGGAAGTGAAACTGACCTGACATGAATATTTAAACTGCATTGTTCTCAGCAGTAAACATGCTGGAATGTTTCAGTGCATGATCAAAGCTCTGGTAAGACGTCCGTTTAGACAACAAAAGCTGTGGGTGTCAGCGGGACCAGGACCAGAGGTCCGGCACACAAACTGAAACCGTGGTGTGTTCCTGTCAGCATGCGGAGATGTGTCAGAACCTAAGCAAACGCTGCCAGAGATGAATAGTGCCAGATGTTGCTTCTTGGATCGGAGCCTGGAGAGATGGCCTCCAGACGTCCAGGGAGAAGAGCTTTCAATCAAACCTAAGTCAGATGAGAGAATGTTTTACATCTGTCAGTTCTTCAATGTTCTAAATGAATTAAATGAAATTATGTTTGTCTTTGTCATTGACTAACATTAATGCTGCTTTAGGCCACTGAGTAGATTGTTGTACTTGTAAAATTATTGTTTATACATTGTACACTGAACAATACGACCTTTGGCCTTTACATAATGCAATTCTTGTGTGTCATAGACCTAAACAAATTCTTGATGCAAATTTATACAGATCCATCAGCAAATGCTTTGTTTATTTAGCTATTTGGCCCTTCCAGCCTTGGAATGAAATGAGAGAGAAAGACACTTAAGTTTGATGTGCTGCCTTACCATCATATATTAATCTCTTCTCCAATTATTTACAGGAGTTGTTATAACTTCCAGAACAAACCCTCAGAAACAGTCAACCAAAAACCAAGCAGGCAGAAAAATAAAAATATTATAGACAACTAACTAAACATACTATAACTTATTTACAAAACACAATCACACACACATGATGCTCATTCAATCGTTTAAAATTGTTCAATAACTGTAGGCTATATAACTCAAAGACTCTCTAGAATAAAAGGTTTTAACATATTTCACTTTGTTTTAATGTCGTTTTAAAACCCGTATAAATCTAAACGTGAAAACCAATTAACAACTTGCAGCCAATCATAAATAGCACCAGCACTGACGTCATAAAATATTGACGTACGTTTTTTAATCCGATTAACTCTCTCGCGCAGTTTACCCCACGTTAAAAATATTGAACAACGACGCCAAACGTGTTAAACGTCGTTATGATAAACACCATCATTTTACTTCGTATGTCAGAACAAAACCATATAAGCGAATTTACGTGGGGACATTTCTGTTTCAGAAATTTTCAAATACAACGCTAAACCCGTGTTTACAAACGAACAGTAGCTAGGAAACCCTGAAATCTGGAGGATTCATTACTAAACCAGGGTAATATATAATTTAATTAAATGTGAGAAATTAACTAGATAACCAAGGATTACAATATTCCAGAATCCATTTAAACTGCTAAAAAAACAACAACACATGAGATGCTATTCAAGTCTGCACAAAAGCAACAGATGTGCAGGGATATGAGATACACTACTGATACATTTAACGTTAGTCGTTTATATTGTTTCAGGTTAAGAAGATTATTCATCTGGATAAAAGCATCTTATCTGACTGGTAAGTTACCTAACTGTTGAATTATGTATGTGAGAAATCAAAAGACTGGCATTGCATTAAATGTTTGCTTTGGTATTGTTTGTATATTATTTGCTTTGATGGCCCTGCTCTTCTATTAAACTGATGGGTGTTGCCTGTGCTTTATATTTACATCTGCTAGTGCATTTTATGTCAGCATTCATGTCATATTCTGTATCTGTTTGAGTGGGCTATCACCGTTCAATTAGTGATATGCCCTTGGCACCGTCTGCAAATTAGGAAAAAACCTAACAAACAGAAATGGCACTTCTCTTTATCTAAGACCGATTTATAAAAGCAAAGCCAAGGACTTTTTTTTTAATTTTCATGGGAGCAATTGTTCCAAATTAATCATTTTATTTTGAAAAGCTGTTTCATTTTTATTAACCCTTCCTAACCTTCTTTCAGTTCTTATCTGTAAGTCTGTGACAAATTCACTTCATATCATTCATGTCTATAAAAAAAAAGAGAGCTAGAGCCTTGATCTTGAGTGACCTGGTTCTCTCTCTCCATTTTTCCACTGGAATATACACAGTATGATCGATTTTGACAGTTGTTTATCTCCTGCGTTGTGTCCTGACTGAAAAAATGAACTTAAAATGCAGTAGACAGGCACATTTTCAGTTGGCTTGATATACAAACAAAGAAACAGGACAGAATCAACGGTAATATGTCAAAGCGCACATGAAGGAATTCAGCCTAGCTGCTCTTTGAGGTAAATCTAACATTTAAATGAGATGAATCAAACATCTCAAAGTTGTATGATCTCGCATGTCAAACAGCGCACAACAAGACTGCAGAAAAACTATATTGACACGAACACCTGGAACACATTTTCTGTGAGCTAAACAGTTCGCAGTTCAAAGGAAACTTGAGCTTGTTTATGAGAGTAACACTTTTGATGCTGGATCAGTTATTGTATTTATTAATATTACAATTTTGGAACAGGTTCAGGATGCCATGCACCTGAGGATATATGACATCATATCATATCTATCTAGGTTATCTGTAAGTCGCTCTAGATGAAAGCATCTGTAAAGAGTAAATGTTATTTACAGCACCACAGAGCATTACATAACAATCCTCTGCCTGTTCAGGAGGAATTTCCTCCGTTCAATCCAAACTATGTAAATTCAAAAAAGGTGAGATGGTTATACTTTCACTGGAGGCCTTTCAGGTTGAAACTGAGTTCATTTTTTAAAGTCTGATGTTTGAGTTTGATCTGTTCTGTCCTAGGTGCAGTTGATAAACGTGGCCATCATGATTTTTGTGTGGCTCAGAAATGACACACTTCACCATGAATCAGTCTTATTCAACTGTTGTGTGAGCAGTTGCTACAGAAATGCCTGCGGACCTCTTCATATCCTCATGCTTGATCCGTAACCTCTTACTGAGGACTGTGGTGAGGAGTTTTGCTGGCATATCTTTCTCTTTCTCTCATGGGAACAGCAGACGTGTGTATATGTGTGTGTTCGTTTGTTTGCGAGTGTGTGTGTCTGTGGAACTCTGGCTGACTCGCAGCTCCACATACCGTAACACACACACAGATCCTTTTCCCACTGCACCACAGTCGTGCCGAGCATTGCGAGACCCTCAGACAGTTCTCACACACACATGCCTCACATTACAACTGGCGTCTTCACCGATCACTGCGAGTGTCTGTTCGGGATACGGCAGTGGTGGTCATACAGGGGCCCGAAAAATCCACTTCTTGGAAAGTCTGCTTAGCGTCAGTGTGAGTTTTAGTGGTTGTGGCCACATGTTAAAACTACAAAATGGCTGATCTTGAGTGGTGGTCCAATTGAGATGCTCCTAGTTTCCAGAAGAGGGCACTGTTAGTTCAAAATCGTTGGAAGTGCATTCAAGAGCTGTTATTTTATTTGCAAGTTTCCTCTTTTTCTATTTTAAGGGCAGTATAAATGCAATCTATCTATGTTTATTTAATCTTAACAAGATCATTTTTTGGAGCAAAGGATTGTTACTCTTTATTTAGTGCTTGTAAAGTGAGATGGCCCTGATTCTGTAGGAACAAATACGAGGTTAAAGACCCCTTAAATTCTTCAGGTTGCTAAATATGTTGCTTCAGTGAGCCAGCTCTGAAAGATGAATGAGTAACGGTAAATAATTAAGCCGATTATGAGAGAAGGAAGAGAAAGGAAAACAGATGCAGGGGTCTGGGTCGCATGGGCATTAAGACAAATCACCATGACGACAAGCCTTTAAGAGTGTGGATCCAAACGGCGCTTGCCAAGTTCCGCTCCGAAACATCTAAGCCATGAGCGTGCCTTCGTTTTGGACAACAGCATGCATCATGAGGGATCTGGGGATGGAGGCGGACGGAAACCGCCAGGACATTATTGCAATTATTCATATCTCTTGTGTCATTAAATAGATTTAGAGTTGGTGTTCGTTTCAAAGGCCAGATCGCAATTCTTCCATGTGGCTTGTTGTTGTTCAGAAAGTTACGTATGACCATATGTACAGTGTGTTAGGGGTGCTTCTGCAGTGGACCTCAACGGACGTCCATAACTGGATCACGTTCAGCGTTAAGCCACTTGTTGTTTATATCTTATGACTAGTAATCCCACATGACCGAACTCGGACCACGCCGTCCTGCTTCTGCGGCCTCGCTGATCGAATTTTAAGAGTGTTCTGTGCTTGGCACCAGTCATGCGACATATTCAAGCCTCACGACCATATTTTCCGCCCCATAGGAAATATAACAGGCCTTGCAATAAATCTCGCAATTACACAATAGAAAATACAGAATATGTAAACACATGAGTTTTAATTGGAAACACATTTGCTGCTTTGCAGCCGAGGGAAAGCAGCTTTCAGTAACGTCTATACAGACTGTAAATGAGTAATTGCCTCAGCCTCTCTCAGCCTGTCTCCATTTTTTAAATTCTTGACAGCCCGCTAAGGAGAGAGAGGCTGGATTTTGCACGAGCGGGGTCCACTTTGACCCCTCTCACAAGTGCAGTCCTCAGGGACGTGGGGGGAAGCCTTATTATTTTTCTGTGAGGCTACAGAGAGATGGGGAGAAGGACAGGTGAAGAAAAATTGAATGAGAATGAGATGGGGGTCCCAGGTTGAAAGGGGACCTGGAGAGGCTTGCTTCATACAGGCTGAGGAGGACTTTTTGGCCTGTTACCCCATGTATATGCAGGCGCTTACCGATTTACTTCAGCAAATGTGTTTCTGATAAGTCAGCACAGAGATTACATCCACTGAGCTGCTCTGTTCTCTTGTTTCAGACCCCAGCACTCCTCCCGTCCACATCTTGCCAGCGGTCCTGGGTGAATCTCACGAAAACATGTCCAGGTTGCATTTCAGTGCAAAATTCAAAGCTGAATACAATGAGAAATTGTATTTGTCAGAAGAGTATAAACCTATTTTTGTTTCAGTAAATTCTTAAAAATTAGTATAGTTTTTGGACATTGTTTTTTTGGACAATTCTTTAAATTATCCTCATTAGATTTTTATTAATTTAATAAAACATTTATGTCAGCATAAATGGAAATACAAAATGACCATTATATAAAATATAAAATAATTGCATATTTTATATATATATTTATAACTATAATAATATAATTATGTAATACAATATACTACTTTTTAAAGTTTGGGGCAATGTGCAATGTTTGAAAAAGAAATGAATGCAAAGATGCATTAAATTGATCACAAGTGACAGTAAAGAAATTTATAATGTTACCAAAAAGTTAATTGTTTCAAATAATTCCTGTTCTTTTGAACTTTATATTCGTCAGGAATCCTGAAAAATGCATTATGATTTCCACAAAAATATTAAGGAATACTATTTACAACATTGATAAAATGTTTCTTGAGCAGCAAATCAGCGTGTTAGAATAATTTCTGAAGGATCATCATGTGGCACTGAAGACTGCTACAAATTCAGCTTTGCATCACAGAAATAAATTACATTTTAAAATATACCAAAATACTAAATGGTTTCTAACTAGATTCTAATAATGTTTTACTATATTTGAACAAAATAAATGCAGCATTGGTGAGCATAATTCTTCATAATACTTTCGAAGGCATTTTAAAATCTTACTGACCCCAGACTTTTTTCACTTGTGTTTTATTCATTTATTTGAAGAAATCTGTGTGCTTAAGTGTTAAAAAAATAATGCCTTAATAATCTTAATGGCCTTCTCCTTTCTTCTCCATTTGGGCTAAAATATGACCCAGACATGTTTTTGACAGGTTTTTGTGAGATTCGCCTTCTTAGTGTATTTTTCAGCATTCAGTGCCTCTGGTGACAGAAAATGAAAATATGGGGTCAATGTTTCGTTTAGAAGGCTAGATGGTTCTGCTGTTGCTATGGACACAGCGCTGCTGAATGATTTGCCCATTGTATTTGCTTTCTTTATAAGTGATGGTGATTTTAAAAGCTTTATTTATGGGCTAGATCTATAGATTCATCTTGCTGTCAATTTAAATATCATTATGAATAGATCTGTGTGTATAACTTGCATACAGGTTATGTGGGGGTAAAATATTCAGAGAACCCTCTTTAGGGTTTTACTGGGTCTAAGCATACATTTTAGGCTTGGCATAATTTCTGCTTCTCTTTCATGGCATCACAAACCCATTGGCTGGTGCTTTTGCTTTTTGTTACTTCAGCTGTGTGCTCAAAATAAAGACCTGTAAACCAGTTAAACTTAAACTTAGCCGCAATGGAAATTACTTTGGCATTTGATGGTTTCTCGGCCAAGGGTCACACTTATCCCTTTGCTGCTTTCAGCCAATCACAATGAAACAAGCAACGCCATTGGTTGTCAGCCTTGTCACTCAAACCTCAAATTCCAGGAATTAACTAGGCAATAGTAATTCTTGCATAGTTTGCCAACTTCGAGATATGGAAAGTACAACAAGAACCCATTAGGACGTAACCAATATCATCTCGGCGGCAAATCAACCTTTTCACACAGTTCCAAGCATTCCTCTGTCGCATTAGAGGCCAGTTGTCAATGGGCTGTTTGTGCACTGATGTCAGATTTCGTTCCTCGAGTGTGAAGGACAGTCTCATTTGTTCTTGTTTATTAGATATCAAATGTAGGAGCACAAATGGCCCAGTAGGTTGCCATTTATATCACACTGGTGTGCTACCATGCGAGAACGCGCTCTCTCTGAGACTGGATTTGCTTGATTGGGCTTTCTCAGCTAGAATTGCGCGTCTGCTCTTTGTGTCCATGTGCCCATGTTTCCTCTGTCTGTGTGTCTTTGATTCCAGTGGCAGCTATGGATCTGATCATAAAACCCTTTCCTGTTTTCCCACTCGTACCCCTGCTGCTGCCGCTGTAGTCCAGTCAAATAAAAATGGGCGTAAACACACTACCTTAAACCCTGCCAACCCTGGTCTGGTGGGCCTTTGCCAACAACCCCACTAAATCAAGTCACTGAGTGAGGCCTCATGGAGATTAATGGCTAGAATGGGTGAGATGACATTTATGAGAAACAACACAGGCCATCCCTATTTGATGAAGAAGATGAGAGCGCTCAACGTTGCGTTGGAATTCACTTCACTTTTATTTTCTGCCACTGGCTCTGATCGATACCATTGATGTGGAACTTGAGGACCAACCATCTGTTAACGTAACTTAATTGAGTAATTTATCTTTCAAATCCAGACACTTAACCCCTATCTCATGTGTTGGTGGAAAGAAGCAATTGTTTTTGTCCTTTGCACTTAAAGGGATAGTTCATTCAAAATGTAAATTCATAGTTTACTCACTCTATTGTGCGCATGTTCCAAACCTTTAAGACTTTCTTTTGTGTAACACAGAAATATTATGTTTTGAAGAACACTTAGGTCTAAACAACATTGGACCCCATTGACTTTCATTGTATGGACAAATAAACACTGAGACATTTCTCTGTATCTTCATTTGTGTTTTAGAAAAAAAAAGTCATACAAATTTGGTACTAATTTATCAATGTCCTTACTACCTTGACCATGGTTATTCTGTTGTTCTGTTGTCTGTATTCCCTGTCTATAAAGGGTCAGAAGGGAACTAACCCTTTAAAGGCCATTTGTTTCTACAAGGCACCAAGTATTAGAAGGAACCAAATTAGAATGTATTGTTCCTTGAAACACAAAAAGATAAGTCTAGAACATTGGTGTCTAAATAGCATTGGACCCCATTGACTTTTATTGTATAGACAAAAAACAGTGAGCAATACCGTAATAGTCATACAAGATTGGAAATCATTAGAGTGAGTTTATTTATTTTTTGGGGTGAACTATCCCTTAAAGCGATGTCGAATTGTAAGAGCCATTTTCTGGAAGATAGATGTTGGCATACAGTGTTAAAGGCGATTTGTTTCTACAAAGCACCCCGTATTGGAGGTTATCAGGAGATAGAGAGCCAAATTAGAATGGATTAGTCACAGATTTAAGCATGTGAACAGCTTTCTCCCAGACCGCAGACCTCCGTGCTTAGTGTCCATGATCAATGCCCCTAGACAGCGCTGAGAGATGCTATTCATCGTCATTACTGATGCAGCTGTTTATGCGAGCGCGTGTTCGTGTCTAAATGGAGACACATGGAGTCGAAATAACAAGTTGTGGTTGCACTCTTTCATCGCACTCCTTACGGTGTAATTTTTCCTAACTGTTTCTTTTAGTGTTAGCTTTATTGGTTCCAAAACATTTATATAATTTTTCACTACTATAGCAAAAACAATTACTGTTCCAAACAAGTTTCCTGAAAACTTCCCCCATTTGTCATTGGACGATCACACAGATAGTACTGCCATTGGATGAGCCAAAGTTGCTATGTTACACTGGTCAGGAGACTCAAACAAACAGAGCAATGTTTTGAATATCAAGGCGATCAATTTACAAGTAGTTTATAGTTGTTTTTTTTATAGGTAGAGTTCTATGCAGTGATAAGCGGGTGAAATGTTTTTCTGTTTTGTGGTAACTATAGTGAGGTTTTTTTCTTTGGCACTATCAAGACATCCATTTTTACATGCTATAATTTCATTAGAGACTATGACTGACTCTTTTCCATAAAAACTCCATGGAGTTTAGATAGAAGACTGAACTTCGGTCAGCCATCCATGGTATCAAATGTTAGATTAATTTAATGGTTCAAAGATGAGATTTGGTTCTGGCTCAGCAGTTATTGTGGATCTATTTTTTATTAGCAAAGGGCTTCAATTCACTAGACTCCTCAGAAATGGACAATTCATGTGTCATTATGTTTAGTAGAGCCATCTTTCAAATATTATTTTCTGGTTTTCACATCAACCAAATGAACTGAACTCAAATGCCATATTGAACCAAATCTGCGCCAAAAGATCTAGTGTGAAATTAACCTTTAGCGGTGTATTCATTTTACTGTGGTACCATCTAGAAACATTACACTTAGGAATTCTTCACACCGACATGTGTCCTTTTTCCCATGATCTTTTTGTATTTAATAAATCCTTTTTAAAGTCACGGACAGACGATTAGTTGTAAGACACCTTGAAATCTTTTAAGAGGGTGAGGAACATCTCGTCATCTCCGCTTCCTCTCTTGGTGCGCATCACATACAATCGCATAGGATATATATTATAAAAAACCTTTAGTGAAAAGGATTTATGGATCACAGATTGAAATTATGTCTGGAAGCCAAAAGTGATGCTGAAACCGAAAGCTGATACTGATCTGAGAAATGCCAAGTATACTGCTGAGGAGCAGCGATTTTTACCACACCGGAGCGGATCGGCTCTCTGGTTTCATTTGCACTCTTCGGGGACAGGCGATCGTTTAATCCCATCCCGACATTGCCGGGGAGGAAGTGTGATGGGCTCTTTCGAAGCATGAGCTGTGACAGAAACACAGACAAGAGGTTCTTAATGGGCCCATGGGGAGACAGGGATACCAGTTATCAATCAGAGATGAACAGAGAGCCAAAACAGTTTAATCATTAACACACACACACATGTTCAAAGATGCAACTGTATATGCTATCCGTGAACCTCACGTACTCTGCTCTTTTTTTTTAATCGGAGTAGTGCATAGACAATACATGTGCTGCATAGACTGTTATTTAATCAGTCTACTGCAATGAATATCCATTATCCGAGCTGTTTGACAGGTTTGATCTGTGGTTTAAGTGTTGCTAGTTTCTGAGTATGATTCCTATTTGGCTTATCAAATAATTGTACATTTTATTCCTTTAGCAGACTCTTAGCAAATTACTAACTGTAAGAACGAAATACAAAATACAAAAAAGTGTCCGCTAATCAATGCATCCTGATAAAAGATCCAGTTATTTCAATTAGTAAAGAGGATTGAGTGCACCCTAAAACATTTACAGTACATTTGAATACAATTAAATCATACATAATCCATTTGTTAGAGATAAATATTTGTATTTAAATATAACGATTAACTTAGAATATTTAACTATATACTATAAAACATGGCATAAGCTAAACAGTTGTATAATTTAATTCTATAATTTAAAATAAATAATAATAATAATGTAATACATTTTCTAGCTATAAAAATCTGAGTATTAATTATTTAATATTTATAATTAGACATGACGCTGATATTTTAATGTAGTTTCATATTTTTATTTATTTTTAAAGTGATTTATTAATGTTTTTATTTTTCAAATTAATTTCAAACTGATTATTATTTTAGGAAATTAGGAAAACTGTGAATGTATAGACCGACCGCTGACATGTTAAGATTTTTTCTGTACAATAACCTCAGTGCTCCTCTTCAGATTTGGGCAGCACTATTAGAGCAGGACGGCGCGCTCAACACATGTCCCTTGGGACCCTGACTGAATGCAATGACCTTGTGATGGATTTCAAGAATTTTGAGTTGTATGTGTGTGTGTGTGCTGTTTGCTCTTTGTTCACAGAGTGTGCTGAATCGACACAGTCTTGCCAGACATTGTGAGGCATCGATCCAGTAGTGACACCCCGATCACTGGTACACACACACATCCTCAGAGGTTGGGAGTATGTGCTGAGAGCTGCAGAGGTCTGGAAATCGCTGAGACAGAGAGAGCGCGCACTCATGTATGGATAAAACATTGCTTCATGCTGCAGGGAGAGAAGAGTGTCTCAGTAGACCAGAAAAAGGCTGCCAACACCCCCCTCACAAAACCTGCAGTGCTGCTAGAGTCCACAGTGACTATAAAACCCTATCCGGATGGGACTGAGTTTCCCTGAGGAGGTCAGGTAAAATGGTGCTTCACAAGCATATTTTCTGATTTTCAAAATACCTAGTAGTTTTCTGTTAACAATTAAGCACTGGGACATGTCATGTCCCGCATCCATTACTCTCTCTGTCCCACTTCCTTTGTCGAGTCTAGACTGTCCTATATACTGTAGGAAGGCAAAAACACTAAAAATATTACATTTAGATAATAAATAAATGTCTTTTATAATCACTATTATTGGTATAATTAAAATAAAGGCAACAGATGATTATTATTATTATTATTATTGTTGTTGTTGTTGTTGTAAAATACAAGAAAATTCCTTATTAGTAGTAGTAGTAGTAGTAGTGGTAGTAGTAGTATTTTAATAAATATATTAAACTAAGTAAAACTAAAGTATAAACTAAATTGGATATATATATATATATATCCAATATATATATATAATCATAGACAATTAGACAATTATTTTAATAAATATAAATACATTTCTATAATTTATAGTACATTTTATAATTATAATTATTATTGTCTATTAATTGGTTTATTAGTTTATTAATGAAAAAAAACATTTTATGATACAAGGGGTACATTTATATGATCCTATTATCAACTTTACTGATCCCCTTTTTCAAGTAAAGGCTGAAATACGCAACGCAACCTTTAAAATCTTTTCAATTTTAAACCACTAGACATCATACACTTACCGATTGTAAATAGTTACAGAGGCTGGGCCACACATACGACACTACAACATGTTCAAGTCGTCAAACTCATGCATACCAAAAAACACATGCCTTGCTAGCTATAGTCTGTGGCCATCCTACACTGTGTTTTTCAAGAAAATTTGTCAACTGAAATCCGCAGACTGGCTCTGACTTTTTAGCATCTAGCGTTAGCTTGTTCAAACTGTAAATCGGGGGGAAAGTCATGTGTAAGTGTGTGTATTTTCAGCGTTAATGCACCTGCTAAGCCGTCACCTCTGTATTACAATCCGTTCTCACCTCCTCTGACTCTTAAAGCTCTCGTTCCACCTCAACATAAATTTAACACAATTACCCATCTCTTCTCACACACACACACACACACACACACACCCCATTGCCGCATCAGCCTCTCTCCACATGATATGGAGTCATTTTCTCCTACTAGGCAGTAATTACCCCAGATAAGGGGCAATTAGAGCTGGTATTTGGTAATGACCACCACTGGACATGTTTAATTACAGACTGCTCTAATGCAGCGCTTGATTCCTGTAATAGAGATCTCGCTTTGAGGCAGTACTGAGGCAAACGAGAGAGAGGGAGAAAGTGAAGTAACAGGACAGGCTAACACACCTGCTAGGTAAAGCCCCAGGAATATATGTGTCCTTGTACCCCAATAAAAAGGGCACAGGTTCACAGACATTTTTATTTTATTTTACTTTTAAATGTATTTTATAGTATTTCATTAAATATACCAAGTAAATAAATAATTTCAATTAAAAAATATTTATATTTCTGTTGGATAAATTTTTCCTTTTAATTTTACACTCAAATAAAATAAATTACTGATTATTAATTTGAATCAGTAATAATAATAATTGCCATTTTCTTTAATATTTCAAATTATTATAAAAATATATATATATTTTAAGGTATTTAAGGAATTTTAGGTATTCATGTTTTATTATTAAACTAAAAAATTTCACTGGAGGTCTTAGACCTTTGTTGTTCGCTGAATATAGAAATTCTTTTAAGTGAATAAAAAAGCAGAAAGTAAGGGCGCGTGAAAAAGACGACTGAACTTCTCTCTACAGGTGTACAGTAAATGTCAATGCTCAGGCTGATTTAGCCGTGTTCCTCTCTGGGTCGCGACCTCGAGTGCCGCTGTGGTGAAACACTGTGATGTGCGGATCAGGGAGACAAAGACCAAGGGTCGAGTCACACGAACAGGGAAAGAATCCGAGCAAGCTTGAAAGGAGACCCCCATTTATGGCCCGTCTCCATGCATCACCCGGAAATAGTTGAGGGAATCTCAGCACACACATACAAACTGAGCCTCTGCTAATGTAATCAGACAGCTATTCTTAAATCCCACTCTATTAATAAATCATTACTCTCACATCAGCACCCGGCTATATAAAATCATTAGGGCTGCAACACTGTATTGGGTGTCTGTATAACACCTCAGCAGGGGATGGTCTATGATTTCAGTCTTAGGGGTCTCAGTTCAACCTGAGCGTGAGTTGATGTGGCTCTGAGAAAATATTTCGTGTGAGAGGTCATGAGTTCGAATTTAGCTTTACAGACAGCTTTTTAAAATAATAAATGCACCAATCATTAAAACTCTGCTGATACAGATAAACTGATATGTTTTCATGTAATGGCTGATAATGATAAATGACTTATCATATATTTAAACATTTAAAATGGTACAAGTGAATTTAGGCACCAGAATATTATAAAAATTTATGTTTTAAAAATTACATTTAACTGTAAATATAAAGTTTAATTTAATACCAAAAATGTTTGCTTTTGGACTTAGGTCTAAAATTCAAGAATTCTGTCTTTTCTGTATGAAATAATTTAATTATAAAATATGTATTTAATTAAAATCAAACAAACAAAAAACACAAAAAAAATAAAATCAGTCATTTTAAATAAAAAATTAAAAGTTGAACTTTTATTAAAATGTTATTATATTATTAAAATTAAATTAAATGGAATGAAATGTAATTAGGGTTAATTATATTGAATGAAATTGCATTACATTACATTAAATTAAATTGAGTGATTTGTATACTATACCAAAAAAAGTATGCTTTTGGGATTGGGTCTAAAATTCAGCAATGCAGTAATTTATGAATAAAACAAATATTAATTTTAAACTAGATATTTTTTATTTATTTATTGATTAGTATACATTGTTAAAAAGATAGTTTTGGGACTTTTTTAAAATAATTATATTATTTCCTTTTGGAAGTTTCAGAATTGATTTTTAAGATTAATTCCTTTTATAAATTAATTTATTTTATAATATCTTTTAAAGAAATAAATTGATACCAGTAACATTATAATTTTTCAGAGTGCTGAGACGAAAGAAGGCTACTAAATCATCTGGTGTCTAAAATTGTCTCTGTCCATCTGTCAGGATGGACTGTGTTCTTATAAAGCACTGTTTGTGCAGTTATTATGTGTGTTTGTGGACAGTGCGTCCTCTAGCTGCTCTTGTAAAAGGTCTAATGTAACCGGACATCTGATGAAGACGTTAGCAGAGTGTGAGGTCAGGTGTGTACTGACCCTTTGAACTCTGACCTCGCCTAAGTCCCAGGGTCCATATTTAGATCTCTTTTCTGGTAATTCCCTGGGGAACCTAGTCTGGAGGTATGCGTGTCCCTTATTTAAACACCATCAAAACTTTGCATGGATTCATCCTGTGCCTCGTCTCTTCTTTAACTCTCCTTGTGCTTTCTCCCTCTCATTAGCATTCATTAATACCTGTCATATTTCAGACAGTCGTGTTTATCTTGTGACAGGCTGTAATTCAGCCTGTCGTTCTGCACAGGGATTCAACCCCACCCCCAAGATGCTCTTTATCTCTACTTCTCTTAAACCTGCTTTCATCGAGACGGGCTGATAAAACACTTACCGAGATGTAGATCAGTCATTTTAAGTGCTATTAAGGTAGTGATGTTATTCTTTGTGACGTGATTCCTGATTTTGCCAGAGGATGGAGTCATTACGATGAACCCAGAGCACCGTGCCCTCTTGCAGTCATGTCAGGGCTCAGTTTAATTCAAAGCCATGAGTCAACACTGCAAATGCAATGGTAAAGGCTTGACTCCTGTCCCAACGGCCTCATTTAACTTTTATTGTGTTAGAATGGCAGTCGAATGGTCGTGTGAGTTAAGGACAAGCTAAGGACAGTCAAAAGAGCTGGCTAGGATCTCTGCATTTCTTGCTTGTTAAAGGAGAAATGCAGTTGTCTAATCCAAATATTCTAACTCACTAACATACTGCTGACAGAATTATGCTGAAATGTTGCATGATTGCGCATTTTTAATAAGTATTTTTTTGCATTTCTGAATCACTTAAAACGTCTAAATATCATTTGGCTCTTGCAAGTAAGAACCAGTTTTTCATTCCCAACCTATACTGTTAATTGCAAACTGACAGCAAATATGCTAAATATAGAAACTCTACTTGATATTCCGAGTCAATAATCTAAGAGTTGTTTGGTTGCCTTGGATCCACTGCTACAGCCCCGTGATCTTCTGGCTGATAGAGCAGGGTGGATTTTGTTCTTTGGAATTCATCCCAAGGATGCATCTCAGAGACGAATGAGGCCAATATATCTCATCACCCTAACCAATTAGAGCAAACATACTATAAACAACTTTATAAAAATGCTTCATCAGAAGATACGCTACAATGCAAAGTGGGGCTGAGGCCACATTCCTTCCATATGAACTTGCTTTAATAAGATTGTCAATGTTGTTGTTTTTTGAAAAAGCAGCGAGTATGTGAAAAAAGCTTGCCAAATGCTTGAGTAAAAAAAAAAAAAGGCTTTATTCCCTCAGTTGAGCAGTCAGCGTAATAGAGTTGAGCGTGGGATCCCTGGTCACTGAAGCCCAGGATCTAATTGGCTCCTTTGTGCAACTCATTGAGCTGAAAGGTGTTGAGTTGCCCCTGTTAAAAGTGTGAAGTTTGAAAGTGAGTGTCAAACTCAAGACAGATTGCTCAAGCTTACCTCTGCGTTCTCTGCTGCTATTCAAGGAGTAATGGCCGGATTTGGTGGAAGAAAGTCCTAACGCATTGACCAGATGACAATTTAGGTCTTTCCAGGTCTTGCTTTCCAGAGGGGGCTACTACTTTCTGCTTGCGTGTGTGTATCGAATGGATCTTGGTTCGTTTAAGTCTTGTGTTGATGTGTCTGGGATTAGTTAGACAGATGACCCGCATAAAAGTGCTGCTGGAAAGACCATTTGATGACCTGGTCTGTGATCACTCAACCATTTGTGACTGTTCATTGGTGTGTCCTCTTAGTTTCCAGGCCCTCTAATGACTCTACTTTAAATTTCATTACATTTTTTTAAAAATACTAGTGCACACTATATTTCATTTTCTTGGCATACTAGTGCTTTGTAAGTCATCAAAGTACTAATTAGCTGACCCTTGTATCCAAAGCAACTTGAAATACACTTATTATAGGGACAGTCCCTCTGGAACAACCTAAGGTTAAGTGTTTTACTTAAAGGCACATGATGTTTTGTTCACAGTTCACCTCTTGTGGGCTTTCTGGACTTTTACCAGTCCGGATCTACTCAAATTTACCATCTGCAAAGAGAAATAGTAATGTACTGTTTCATCAAGGTTATTTACAAAAATGTAAATGCATAAATTATGTAGATTTCCGCAGGAGGAAAGTAGCAAAGTACCAACAGGACCATTAGCCTCTATTTTACAAATAATATAATATAAACTTTAAAAAAGCTTTTAATTATACATTACTTTTAATTGTAATAATAATAATAATAATAATAATAAAGAAAATTCATTAAAATGTAATATATGTAGCCTCTAATAATATATAAAATATTTGTGTAATGTAATATATGAAGCCTTTAATGTAATTTTCATAAAAAATAGCATTTTTGTCAAATGATTGATTAATTCAAAAATGTAATATTTAAATAAAATATAGGTGTTTGTTGTGTATCTTTATATGTAAATACGCATACATTCAGTATATATTTTTAAATTATTTACAATGTAGCCGATATATTCATATTCATATAATTTGATATCTAAAATATTTAATTTATAAATAACATATTTCTCTATTTTTAATTTGTATGTGATTTATCGTGATTAATAGTTTGACTTCACACACACACACACACACACACACACACACACACACACACACACACACACACATATATATATATATATATATATATATATATATATATATATATATATATATATATATAATATATAGTTGTAGATGCATGTTAACATTAATAAATTTGCTCTCTCTTTATAGTTGTGTGTGTGTATGTATGTGTGTGTGTGTATATATATATATATATATATATATATATATATATATATATATATATATATATATATATATATAAACTGTTAATTCATGTTGATATATAATTAATTAATGAATAATTAATACATTTCTATTTTACATATTTAATTTTCATTTAGTTAATGGATAACTAATTGTTTTGCCACTTAATTTTCCAAGTTGTGTTTGTTTGCGAGTACAGCAGACCAGGATTTCACTGGTTCTGTGTTTTTGTGGAAGACTGACAGTAAAAGTAAATTGATTGTACGGTTGTCATGGAGATTGGAACACCTGCTGAGTCTTCCCAAACAGGTGGGCATACCACTGTCAATCAATATGTCGACACCATCCCAAATGTACTTTGAATCTTGAATTTGAAAGATTTTTTCCTCCACTATCTGACATGTGTACGTCATGAGAGTTTCCAGATAAGGCTTTTAAGGCGGCTGTAATTATTTTCTAGAACTTCATAATCATACACACATTATTCTTGTAACATGTCATGATGGCTTGATATCTTGTGATTGCATACTACAGAACCGTACTTATGGATAAGTTTCATTTTATGATGGGAAATTGTAAGCGTTCCCTGCCATAATGCTGTTTACAGACATACAGGAGCTAGAAAACCCAATTTCAAAACTGTCATCATGACAAAAGTATTTTCCATGACAACGCTATTCCCCACATGTCAGCATGGCATCTCAGATTGCCAGTCAGTTTAATGGTGTAAGCGCTTTCCTGGACTACCATCCGTCTGCTGTGTATTTTATTGGTTGTTTCATGCACGGGCCACAGAAAACAATTTGAGTGGGTCGAGCCGAGAATGACGACAAGAACTTAGTCAGAACATCTGCCAGATATTTAAATCTGATCCATTCATGTGAGTCTGAGAATAGTCAGCCAACACTACGGAGTCATTCCTTGGCCATTATGGAGAACCAGAACTACAGAATAGAGTAAAAACTAAATCAGTGTCCATAAACTAACGTCAGACTTGTAGGTTGAATAAAAGGCCACAGAGTCAAAGAATCCTCCTTTAAAATGCCTTTGTACTCTTTGGGATGCCATAACAAGGATCCTTCCCCCTCAAAACACTGTGGTTTGATTTGCTGGATCTCCTTCCTTTCACTCTCTCAGCTTTCAGGTGGTTGTCATTGTCCGTCCATCAGAGCTTAGCCTGGGTCCAGTTTCTAAAACATTGATTAGGCCTAAGCTTGTAACAATAAACAGTCAGCTGGGTTTCGGCGGAGTTGTGTTAGTGTTTCTTTCATATGGGGGAGATAGCAAAGCATGTTGGGTAATAGTTCTCATATGCGAACTCTCATTCCAGGAGTCCTGCAGTCCTCAAGAAATCAATTAGTGATATTTAGACAAATATTTTAAACATACCGTTTTGTAATAAAATAGTTGTTTAAGAAATACAATGAGACTCTTACAGTGAATATGAATGGAACCGCCATGATAAACCTAAACAATGTGTGTGTTCAATTGATTTTACTGGACAGAATTCACTTACTAACATTGTGTATTGATTTACAGTATATCCAATTTTATTACTTGCTATGATAATGCAGCGCCATAAACCCTAAAATGCCTGCAAAAATGAACTAAACTATACATTTTCAACAGGATTAATAATTAATTTGGTTTTATGAAATTATTAGCTTCACATTTCTGCTTTAACCCTCAACTTCAGTTCCATTTTCTGACCATTTTGCCCCAGAGAGGATTTTCTTTTTCCCAAAATCTGCTCAAATATTCAAATAAGGCTCTGTACCTGGATGCACTTTGTGTAGTTATGTAAGAGCAACTCCTGCAGGTTTCAGAGCTCGCCTCTTGTGGCTGTTATCGTAATTTAAAGCTACATATTTTTATGTGTGAGACAACCATAAATGACACCCAATATGCGAGATCTAAGGCCTGTTACCATTGAGCTTGAAGTGTTGGCGAAACAATGCAGTAAATAATGTTTGGTTGATCAAGCTTTTTACTGAATAGCTGTGACACAATAGGGATAAACAGAATTAGATCTCCCATCTGGACTACATTTGTTTATCCTGTCATTATGTGTCCAAACTTATCACAGAAATTCATATAGGATTACCTATTGTGAAGCTAAAGCTTGCATAATTTATAACGCCAATATAAAGCCATTCATTTGGTGCAAAAAGGGAAGTAAACAAGGAGAGCAGCACACATTTATATTATCCCGCTAAACTTTTAATTGTTGGCCCCCCTGTGCAAAGCAGGAGCCAGATGATTAAAGCCTCTAAGAAATGATCCCTTGGCTTGGGTTGTGTCTGATACTCCAGCACTGTTTGTTCCAAGACTCCTAGTCTCTACCGAAAACCATCAAAACTCATATTAAAGCCTTGTGTGGTGATTTAAAATAACTCTTTTGCGTGTTTATGAGAGCTGACATGATCTATGTATGGTTTCACAGATATTATTGAACTACTTAAGGGTAACTGCTAAGACTCTGGTGGCTTGCCTGGACAAGATTGATCTTAAAATAGGGCCATTTTCTTTATATCACATCACATGCCAGCGTAATTATGCAGTCATGTAGTTACAGCAGCAAGCCTCGGACAGGGCTTTTGGCGACCTGTGGGACAGCGGCACTATTTTAAGAGGGTGTTTACGGTGAGTGAAATGCCTTTTGGGAGGTACTCCAATCAATACATCATCGAACCCCACAATGTTTTGAAGATTGGGGGCCCTTGGTGGTCCCTTGGGCACTTTCAGTACCTGTGAGAACGACGTGTCCATTCCCTCAAGTCTTCAACTTGATTGGGGAGAAGGTTTTTGGGTTAAGTGCTCTGAAATGTTTGTGGTTTTTAATTTGGAGTTCTTGACGAGCATCCAAACAATCTTGCGGCGACCTCAGAATAACTTCCACACTAGTGAAACCTGGTATGTAGGGAGGGAAGATGTCCCTCCATTGATTTCCCCGCCGCATGGTTAAGCAATCGCGGCTAGTGTTGAACCATGGGAAAGGTAAACACTTCAACTAAAGCTCCCATTATGAGATTGTGGCTTCTGCTAAGTCAGTATGGGTTGAATGAGATGAGACAAAAGATTTCATGGTTCATTAGCTATTGTTTGCTTTGCTAAATGCTAGGCTAAAAGATTGTACCAATTGTGTAAAAAAAAGAAAGAAAAAAAGTGTTATAACAAAAATTTAAAGAGAGTGCTTATTCTGGAAATATACTTTAAGCGTGAATTGTAATTTGAGTGTTATTTTACAATTAAATGAAAATGTTATGTTTTAAATTTCTATTTGAAAAGCAATTAGTTAAACTTTAAAAGGGCTTTTATTCACCAACTTAAGTAGGACAACTTTATATGTACTTTCACATTAAAAAAGTGTTCTTGTATGTACTGTACTGACAAGCATTTATGGTAAACTAAAATGTTTTAATGCAATTAGAAGTCATCAAAATAAGTGCACTTTAAAGCGTGAAAAGACTTAAAAAAGATTTTAAATGTACTTTAAAATAAACATTTTGATTTGGCATTTGAAGTGCTTGTGCTAAGTGTACTTAAACATGGTATTTTTCATTAATGATATATCTGCAAATACTGTTTAAAAATGTGCTTTTAATATTTGAAGTAGGCTATATTACATTGCACTTTAAAGTAAAACTTTAAAAAGTGTAAGGTCTGAAGTGTTTGGTTTTTTTTTAAAGAAAAAGTAATTATGAAAGTTGCCTTGAAATTCATTAATATTATATATGCAAGTACAGTTTTTAAAAATGTAAGATTTTAAGATCTGAATTACACTACAAGTGCACATTCAACACAATTAAGCACACCTGTAGTCAACATGTTGTGGTATAAAATATGTAAATAAACATGGAAAGCCATTCAGAGTCACTATTGCTAAGTCTGTTAAGTTGAAGAGCGAATGAGATAAAATCTTTCTTGTTTCATTAGCTATTGTTTGCATTACTAAATGCTGGGCTAAGAGGCTAGTCAACATTTTGTGGTCTAAAATGTAAATAAACTTAAACAATGGAAAGTAATTCTGAGTGGTTGGTTCGATTGGTCTTTTTTATCGCATGCTAATTAAAAAGCTCTCTCAGGTAATCACAGCTAATTGCTACAATGTAATTGAATGCACTAGAATAGGAAACTAAAAGACATCAGCTTTATAATAATTATGCTTGCAGTAATGGCATGCCTTAAAAAACAGGATCATGTTTGCAATTCATCTTTATTTTAGCTTAAGATGTTTATTATGAGTCTCATCTTACTTCTTCAATATAGGCTAACATCACTTTTCCTGTTTTCTTTGACAACAGAGAACAGAGTTTGTCATGATGCAAAAGAGCTGCTGTTGGCCACCCAGCGAATGTGATTGAACCGAGACAAGTAATTTGCCCAGGTAAGTGAATAAGCTAAGAGCTCTTACACAGCTGGAATGAATATGTTCTTGAGAAGAATCCGAGGCTTGAATAGATAATTGCAGCGTGAAGTAATTGCACTTCAGCGGCTGGCATAGAATCCCTAATGCTGTTTAGAAACGATTAACCTCAATGGTGCACGCAGAGCTACGGCACTAAGAATGAAAGTACCTTGGTGCCAGTTTTACTGGATGATGTCTAAAGTTATATGAATGTTGTGAATGTGGGAAAGAAGGCTGATAAAACCAGCTTATATTCACAGGTTCTTAACCTTTTGGCTTTGACGACAGTGTTGATTTATGCATTTGTCTTGTTTTCCTTTGAATCCAGAATCAAAGGCTTACAGTGGATTCGGATCATTGACCTGTCAATGGATGACAAATTATTCTTTTGGTTTGGATGACGTGCTTTTAATTAATCATTTGTCATTAAAGCTGTATTTAACACAATTTCTTTGGGGCAATGACACTGTGTTTCTTGGTACGAGGTGAGCTGCACAATAGCGGCTCAGTATGTTTATACATGTGCACATATCAGTTTTCTTTGTAAATGAAAGCGCAAACCACAAGCGTACAAGAAATTGAAGATTTTCCCAAAGCCGTCTGTTTTTGCTAACTGAGCGTGACTGCCAGGATCCTTAAGCAGAGTGTGAAGGAACTGCGTTAAAGGAAAACAAATGGTGATTGTCAGCTATATGTATGAGGTAGCTAAACAAACTGTTTTTGTGGATGTTGTTTTTTCTCCTTTTCAGTTCAGCGAACCTTTTTCTGTCTCGTTATGATGCGATTGTAAAGGCTTTTGGGTATTTGGTAGTACCCTGAATGCATTGTAAGTTGGTGTGGCGTGATTGGGCTGTTGGTGATTGAGTTTGAAATGGAGCAGGTCAGCCCCAGGGTATCTGAACAGGCTTAATGGACCTGTTTGAGACATGCAGGGGCTATGAGCAGTGGGGGTCACTATAGGGTCATGTTTACTCAGAGCCTTCCAGAGCGTGCCGCATGCCAATCCATTTTCCCTCCAACCTGAGCAAGTGCAGCGGCACATATGGATGCCATTGGGCTCCGTCACTCGGGGGGGGGGGGGGATACTTAAAAATCCTGCCTGGAAAACTCAGCATTTTCAAAAAGGGAAAGTTTGCTTATTTCAATACGCCCAATGGGTTTTTGATTCGAACAACCCTCTGAGCTGCTTAGCGTCAGATTTCTCCAGTGCTCTCGATTGTGACACATTTATAGCAATTCATGCTTTGGTTTGAGATTGCTTAGACCGGCAGCACCACGTTTCATTTTCAAGCCACGCCATATAGCTAGTCACATCTCATTAAGTTTGGGGCAGCTTTCTGAATCCGCTCCAGCAGTTAACAAGAGTAGTAAAGCAAGCCAGAGCAACTGGAATGGCGAGGTGAAGAGAAAGGGACTGAATGTGTGGCGTAGAATCAGAGGAAGGTGAGAAGCTTGGCATGCGCCAAACCGGGTGCCGCTTGGCGGTGGAGCTCTTGGCATCGTTAATGAGTAAAAAGTGAGCCCAAAACCACCGCACCGTGACTGCGCAGGCATAATCAATTGTTGGAAACTAAACTTGTGTAGATCATAAAAATATGAACAGGGCCATTCACCAGAAGTCCCTGAGAGTGTAGAAAATGTGTAGTTTATGGTGGCGTTTTACATTTTTGCTAACATACATAAACCTGGATGGCAGACCTCTGGGAATAAGCGGGAAGGAAATGTGTATCACTACAAATGTAAACATTATTTTTTGGACGTTTAATCATTTTAAATACCTGTATTGAATTCAATACAGGCACAAATCAACCTCTGTAGGAGTGAGTGGACCGTTATTTGTGTAGTCAGAGGTTATAGTTCCTCAGTCTCTAGTGGTATTCTGGTCTAAATTTACAGCTTCATTTTTCAGAAACTTACTGCGCTTCATTGAAGTGTATGAGAATGCAATGATTAATACATTGGACTTGCCTCTCCAGTACATACTGATGATTATTTAAGCAATTTGAGAGCGTATACCGCTTTTTTTTTCTATTAACAAAATAAAGAACAGTTCATAATTAATAAAAAAACAAATACTTTTTACATTTTATAAATGGTTTCAATAAAATACAAATAATACAAAAATAAAATAAGATATTTTAGTTGTTATATTTAAACATTCTAATTGTTTTATTTAATTTTGCATATGGTTATTAATTTTTTTTTTTTACATTTATTTACTCCATGTAATTTTTATATTTATTTTGAGTAATATTTGTGTAATATACAATATTACGTAATTAACATATTTTATAGAATTTTATTTTTCTGTTGGTTAAGGTTTGAGTTTTGGTAGAAAAATACATTAAGTAACCATATTATGTGAGATTTAGTTTTGCCATCGACATCAACAGGAATAGGATCTAAACTTAGTTAAAAGTTTAGTTTAGTTTAAAAAAAAAAAATTTCAAGAAATTTTTGTTTTAGTTGAAATGTAATGTCACATAATAGCAATTGCAATAAGGCAGCAGTTGATCGAAAGCCATACATGAGTAATTTTACCATGTGACCTCTAATATCACTATCATCTCTGATATGCATATGCATTTACTATATGCATATCATATACATACATTATGGTTAGTCTTAAACACAGGTCAAACTGTAGAAAATTAAACCAGTTCAGATGTCTAAGATCCACAACAGTTTTAAAGGTCATGATGGCTTGTACCAGCAATGTAGGAATGTGCAGCCACACAGAGAAGGTCTGCAGTCTGAAGGGTTTGTTTATGGCGCATTAGTATTAGTTGGGGCTATATTAGTCTGGCTTGAGCGATTCAGGTTAATCTTTTCACCTCTTCCCCAGAAGACAAACCAATCCTGTGAGATTTACTTGGGATTAAAGCCATTTATGCACCAAATCCTAATTTAGGATTCTACAAGCAATTCTACACCCTCATATGGCCCACGTGTGACCCTTTCAGAAGCACAGAAGGCCCCTAAAGGAAGCTGTGATTGACTTAAAGTCAAAATCAGTTAATTCAGACAGAAATGCATTCATATCCGTCTCCTGCTGTCTCAAGAGGAGCTCCTGGAGCATAAGGTGTTTGGTTCATGATCCTCACACTTCTTCTCTCAAGGTGCTGTTGACATGTGAGGGTATTTGAGCGTGCTGAGGGCTGTATGGTGAAGCTCCAGGGGGACAGCGCTCAGGTATCAGGCTCTGATGTGTGTGTGATAGACTGTGAGACTGTTAAACCCTGACCTGGCTGTAGAGAAATGAAAACCAGCTGAGGAACGCCTGCATCGCTCTGTGCCGATGTTGGCGTGTGTTGTCTGACTCCGAGAGAAAGAAATGAGCACGGGGAGGACAGGAAAAGATGAAGAATATTCAAATGACAGATAGTGCTGGGAGATAGCGGTTACTTTATGAACAGACTTTCTTTGTTAACTGAGAAAAGGCAGAGAGAGCAAGAGAGGAAAACCAAATAAACTCCCTACTTTGATTTGGTCACCCACACCGACAACACATTTTTTAATGTTTTTTTTTTTTTTTTTTTTTTTTTGCTCATTATCACTGACCATAAATATTTCTTACCGGCAAGAAAATTATTTTATTACAAATATTCTGTCACTTTGGCATTGAGATAAATATATATATATAAAATATATATATATATATATATATATATATATATATATATATATATATATATATATATATATATATATATATATATATTTTTTTTTTTAATTATCTTTTTATTTAGAAAGGCAAATTCCCATCACATACATTAATTACAGAATTAGTTTTTCAAGTACATATATAGGGATGGATTCAGATGTTTTAGATGAGTTTGTCTATATTGCCCTTCCGACATTTTCTTTTACCAACCATTACTTATTCCAGTAAAGACAATCAATAAATAAAACAGAACCCGGGATGTGCACCATTTCCAGTAATTACAACCTCACATAAAAAGAGGGTAGGTCTACACAAAGCATAAGTACAATTAGATGAAATCAGATCTAATTGGTTTTACATACTCAGTCCATTTAGACCAAATCTTATAAAATTTTTCTTTTTCAACTTTGAGGGAAAAGGATATTTTTTACATAACATCAAAAAATAATTATTAATCAGAATTTTTCTTGTTTTGCAGTAAAAATATCTTAGCATCCATAAAGCAATGTAAGTTTACTTAACCATAGTTGCGTTAGATAATTACAATCGTTTTCAGAGAGGATATCTAGAATCCTGTTTATTTTTCGTTCTTCACTGATAAATAATTTTTCATGTTTTAAGCATAAACCTTCCTAAATTTAGTTAGATTTATGCTAAAAAAACGATTTGTGTTTTCTAGATAAACGAATGATGGCAAATTTTCCACTAATATAAAAGCCATTAGAAGAATCACAGCAGATGTTTTCATTAGCAGACAGTTTGTATCTTTTGGAATTGCTTGTCAGATTCTGCTTACTAACAATTGAGTTTCATGTGCTTTTCCTGTTATTCCCATCCCTCTCTCAAAGGTGAAAGGTCACGCTGGCTCTGTTCTGACCAGCTCTCAGTGTTATCAGGTATGTCAGGTTTAATGGCACGTGGGGGTTCAGACCGCACGGTTCCTCTGGGGATACATTAATTAGGATTACGAGAAACAGATGAAAACACTGGCAGTGACTTGGATGCTGCATTGCTTCATCCTGTAGTCATTTCAGTTTGTCTACAGCTGTTCGACAGTGTTTTATGCAACACACAGTTACTGTGATTTAGCGAATTCCTCTTGTGCAAAAACACTTCCAGGCAGCTTCCTTGGAGTTTCCTAACAAGTCATTAAAAGCATTTATTTCCTGGACACAAAGGGGGCTATTGTTCTACTCCAGTCTCCGTTTTTACTGTCACAACATTTTCATTTTTTCATTACTTCAAGATGAGTTACACGAGAGCGTCTGTAGCTCTCAGTGTGATCTATGGGAGGTCATGGAGAGAGTCTGTGACCATGTGTGAATTCTCTTTATTTAAAGCTGACTTTAATACTAGCATATGTTTAATCTAGATCCCCGCACTACCCACCGACTTCAGCTATAGGATTTCATTTCATTTCTGGAGAGATGCCCTCAGCATCAAGGATGTAATTTCAGGACTCTGTGCATTTGGAACTCTCGATCCATCTCGCCCTAGATGAAACAGGTTTATTATTACAGCAGGGATGTAATATCAGCCTGAGTGTTTCCACTGGCTGGGAATAATGCCCTGAACATGCTGTTAACCACTTGTACACCACACACGGTGAAGGTGTTTCCGTCGACTCCCAAGATGCCTCTGTCATTTCCGTAACTTCGCAGGCATGCTTATGTTTGTGCCCTTGTTCTGAGTATGCTTGTGTGTCATGCCGGAGATTAGTCCAGTCAAGGCAGCTGTGAGGATGGAAATTGGGGATCTCGCCCTGTTGGAAAATGCAGCTAATATGGAACCTAATAGCCTTTTGCTGTTCCAAACAGGTCTGGACTGTTGATCAACTAGACTAGCAGTTGGTGGGACTGATCCGGTCAGGGCTCAACAATTAGGATGGCATGCTGCATAGATTTCAGAAAAATGTTATTTATATATTAAAGATTTTTATTCATAATATAGATTATATGAATATAAAAATAGACATGTACACATACCCTGGAACACAAAACAATAACAATAGCCAACAAACTATTAGTAGCAATATCCAAAAATACAGTACATAAATAAAAAAATTATTTTATGCCAAAAATCAGAAGGATATTAAAGGGATACTGCGCCCCAAAATGAAAATTTTGTCATTAATCCCTTACCCCCCCTAAAAGTTTGTTCGTCTTCGGACCACAATTTAATATATTTTGGATGAAAACCACAAGGCTTGTGATTGTCCCCTATTCTGTGTCAACTAGAGTCCTGCACCCGACGGGTGACCCGCAAATTTGGCTGAAACGGGTGAAAAATATCCAACTGTGTCGGATACGGGTGCGGGTTGGGTCGGACACAGGGAAACACGGGTTTAAACACGGGTTCAAAACAGTCACGTGCAAACGTAAAAATAGGCCTACGTTCCACTTTTTAAAAAATCACAACCGCCCGAATGACTGCATGAGTCATTAGTTAACAGACGTAAAAGATCAGCCATCTGTGTGTATATATATATATATATATATATATATATATATATATATATATATATATATATATATATATATATATATATATATACATGCACAGTAAACTGAAAACATAAACAACGGAAAAAAAAACCCAGATGGCTGATCTTTTACGTCTGTTAACTAATGAATCATGCAGTCATTTGCGCGGTTGTGATTTTTTTAAAAAGTGGAACGTAGGCCTATTGTTACGTTTGCACGTGACTGTTTTGAACCCGTGTTTAAACCCGTATTTCCCTGTGTCCGACCCAACCCGCACCCGTATCCGACACAGTTGGATATTTTTCACCCATTTCAGCCAAATTTGCGGGTCACCCATCGGGTGATTTTATATATATATATATATATATATATATATATATATATATATATATATATATTTATAAAATCTGAATTAAAATGTGTTTGATTTAATCCTATTTCAAAATTTGTGTCATAAAATTATATCGCGCATAGGGCCTACAGCTCAACTAACGCAATAGTTATAAAGGTGTTTAAACAACAATACACTTCCACTTGCATGTATTTTACAATCGGAGTATCAGATATTTCATTCCATAGCTAACACATTTGTGAATATGGGCCTAATCTAGGCTATCCAGGGTTGTTGTTGTTTTTTTTTAATTGCATCTGAAAATGACTTTGTGCAGCTCATTCACGTGTACTCTGGCGCACTCTGGCGCAGATCCGCCTCTCGCGATGCTCAGCTGTGAACGATTTAAAAATGGGTGCGTTCGACTTGAAGCACAGCCTCAGACGGTGGTATGATTCGCTATTTTGTTGTTCTGTTTTCTTTCAGGATAAAAAAATACAACAAATGAAAGCGTTTATCTGTATTTCCGACTGATGAGAACTATGCATATACATTCATAAATCAGTCAATTTTGTATTTTATTATAAGATATTTTATTCTAATGTGATCAGTCACTGCTCTGTGATCAGCACTGATGGACCAAAGAGCACGTATTTCGACATTTGCAGTAAAAAAAAAAAAAAAAACGCTAAATATGTAGTAAGTAATGAGTGATTTATTTTCCCTTCATGTGCCCATGTTTCATTATATACCTGTGCTTACCGTAACCTAATATTACCAAATCAGGTCAGTCCACAGCACTATCTGGTAAGGGTCAGTCATGGAAGACTGGTACCTAGACATTGGCTCTATAAATCTCTTATCTGATCCAAATGTGCTGCGAGGGTCCGTTTGATCTCTCATTGGGCCTGGTAACAGTTAGCGAGGGCTGCTCACTCACAGCCCAAAAAAAAGAAGGGGATTGTAGCGGAGCGGCAATAGAAAGATGATCCAGACTCCAAGGGAGAGAAGTACCGTCCAGCTGTTGGACAACATCACTTCACACTTACCTCATACAGCGAGAGTAAAATCTGCAATATCCCAGGCTCGAGCACGCAGACTGTCCCCTTTGTCTGTGTGTGCGCAGACTGTCTGTCTGTTTGTGTGTGTGTGGGTGAATTAATGTTTGTGCCCGTCCATCTATACGTCCTAATGAATACTTATTTGCCGCCAGTCTGTGTGGCTTCCATTGTGATCCACAATGACTGCTGGAACTAACGACTTGAGGAGATAAAGGAAATGAATTAATTCTTTCTTTTCCTTTTGGAACAAGAAGGGGGGTTGTAGGAAGCTTGATAAATTATTTTGTCTCATCATCTTAATTGTTCACATTCAGGCCGATCTCCTGCGCCACCAAGATTATGCTACAGTCTGAACCCCTCAGATAAAACGACACGTCTGCTGTTTTCCGCCCTACCGCCCACTCGTTTACCACACCACTGCCTCAAAATCGCCAGCCGGCTGTTTCCTCATCTCCTTTTCCTATTTCATAGTTTAATAAACCACAAACTTGCCCAAAACGCACCACCCAGGCTTCAGACCACATATGTGTAGGATATACATTTACAGTGTGGTTGCAAGCCAACCTCAAATCCCCAGGTTCAGGCATATAAATTGTCGTATGCGTCTGCGCTTGTCTTTTCTGTTGTGGCCGCTGCTGTGCATAATCATTTCTGCCTCACATTTGGCAAAGCTTGAGCCGATATCTAATAAAACCGGCATGCATGAGCTGCTGACAGATCAGTGTCGGGCGAGAACAAGAGAAACAGATCTGAAAACTGTCACCTCGTTGCTGGTTCGGCCCTTGAACGGACTCCCTAATTGAATAATCGAAGATGTTCTTGGAGGAAATTAAAAAATCACTCTTGAGGAATTGGGTTATCAAAGTAGAAAATTACTATATTGATTTTTAAGGAGTTGCATTGCTTGTGGGAGTGAATTCGTTTTAGATGCTTTCTTCATTTCTCTTGAGGATGGTTTCTTTTCTTAATTATTTATCGCTTTGTTTTTTTGTTTTTCACATTTGGATCATGGTAGTCTCATGTATAAAAACTTTTGACTATACACTATTATTCTGGCAAACAACCAGCCACTTAGACAGAAGGAAAAGACCAACATAATGTGATCACCCAAATTATATTTAGTTTTATGTGCTGTTTAGGTGCTCTTTTATTTTGAGATAGATAATATCTCAGTGATGTGGGCAAAACAAATTATATTTATGAATGTATACAATTCAATCAAATAAATTTGTATGCATTTGTAATGGAATTAATAAAAATGTATGAATTTTAATATTTTAAAGCTATAATACAATTAATACAAATGTGAAAACTTTTAAAATTAATAAAAATGTATAATATATGAATTAAAAATAGAACATTTTTACAATTACAATTTCAAAGTTTAGTAAGTGTATAATGAAATGTATAATGAATAAAAATGAATAAAATATGAAAAAAAAATAAATGCATTTATTAATAAATGCATTTTATTCACTGTTAAAAAAATGAATAAACATTAATAAATTATTCATATAATAATAATAGTGTGACAATTATAACAAGCAATTGTACATTTTACAAATGTGCTTAGGCTCCGAATGATAAGAATCCGATCTGAATGTTGGTCTTTCCAAAAGTAATAAACAATTATTATTTTACAGACATAAAATGTTATTTACAGTATTTATTTACTTACCTACTTACCTACCCTTTTACTTACAGGTAAGTGGCATAATTCTTCAGATTTAATTGCACAAATCTGGAAAGTCCAGTGACTGTTTATTAATATTTCAGGCAGACTGATTGAAAAGCGTGTGTGAGAGTTGCGTGAAGTTGGCATTCAGATTGAAACTGGTCATTTCAGCCAGTGCTTGTCATTTTTGTGTACAGTATGCATCATCGGTCAGTAAGCGGGCTGTGGGCGGCATGTGGGCATGCCATCTGAGGCTGAGACTAGGATCTAGGTAACTAAAAAACTGGTTTTGGCTCAAAGACACCAACACACTTCTATTTGAGCATTCATCACGGAAGATTTTTGAGGCAATCCCTCCAAATGTTCTGGATCTCTAGAGGGCCTTTGTGTTGTGTGGATGCATCAGTTGAACAGGATTCCCACCTTTTAGAGTTGGTTGTCTTGTTTCACACTTTTAAACGTGTGCAGATGAGTTCGAGAGACATGACAGAGCTGTATTTATCATGTCAGGAGCTTTTCTTTCCAGCTGAATAAAAACGCCTCTGTGTTTGGTTCTCTCCATGGAGACGGGAATGCCAGAGGAGGGCCAGATCTGTCACAGAAGATTATGCCAAGGTGCTGGCAACCAGGAAAACGGTAGTTAAATGAAGAAAGGAGGGGGAAACTCTATATTAGATATCAAGCTGAAGGCTTGCGTACTTTGACCTCTAGAGGGGCCATTTAAAAAAAAAAAAGAGTAGAAATGACAACTGGCTAATAAATGAGTTTGATGAAGAACCTGTGTGGGTTGCAAGAACTGAAAACTAGTAGTGAACAGAGATTGAACTCGATTTTTAATAAAACATGGCTGGGTTTTGAGCTCAATCCAACTGAAGACAGGCACCTGATGTAAGGTAATAAGAGTGGTGAATGAGACGCAGCCCTCTCTGCTGAGCCAGCATTAAAGACTGCTGCCTTCATTTGGACCACTAGTCCTCCGAGCCACTAACACAATCACCCACAATCCTTTACAGTGCACAGATTGTGTCCTTGTGGTATTTATGAGTCGGACTTCAGGAGACAATGATGGATTAGCCCAGTTTTGATTACTATGCTGATTCGCAAAGAAAATTTACTGGAAGACTGTCGATGCAGGAACTTTTTTAGAGAAGAGGTGAAGCTACGATGCCTTTTAAGATTGAAAATAAATACATTAAATAAAAATGCATTTTAAAAAAATATATGTATACAGGGGATTTGTTTGTTTCCAGAAACATTCTTGGTAACATTTTCCATCTTAACACATAACTTTGTGGTCCAAGGATGCGAAGTTTCAGTGAACCATGGCAGAAAAGTGTCCATTGTTGGCTGCAATTACTCTTATTCAGTTTTGAAGAGCAAAGAAACCCATCCAGAAATAGCTCCACCACACATCTTGGAAGTTCTTTAGGTCAAAGGTATTTGGAAACTTTGTGCTGGAATTGTGCTTTGGAAATGTTGGCTTTTTCTTTGTCTGCGTTTGATAAATAGCAATACAATATTTCATTCGTCACAGACATCTCTCCTGGAACAGTTAATGTAAAACAGGCATATTGAAGTTATGCATTGTTGATAGCTTATGACTATTCTTTAAAACTCTTTGATATTCGTAATTTTTTTTTTTTTTTAAGAAACAAATTAGTTATAAATAATAAAATCAAAGGTATGTGACCTTCTAATTATTGGGTTTAAACTATTTCAGCTACATCACTAGCAGGTGCATAAAATCAACCATACAGCCATGTAATCTCCAGACAAACATTTTAAGAAGAATGGGCCCCAGTATCACAATGGCCCTGTGCACAAAGCAATGCAGATAAAGAAATAATTTACAGAGCCTGGTGGGAAAGAATTTGACTGGCCTACACAAAGCCCAGACCTGAACACCTTTGGGATAAATTTGAATGCAGATTGCGAGCTGGACCCCATCACCCAACATCAGGGCCTGACCTCACTGATGTTTGTGTTTGAATGAGAGCAAATCCCCACAGCCATGTTGTAACATCTGGTGATAGAGTGGAAGCTGTTGTAGTGAATAACAGGGTTGTGAGACCTTCACAATTAAACTGAGAATGCCTTTTATATTCCAGTTCAGTTTTTGAGTTGAATGTAAGGACATAGAATTAAAGGGGTCATAAAGATCTTCATAATGCCGCCTAAATGTTCACGCAAAGAAAGAAGTATGGCAGCACAGTATGGTAAGGGGCTTAACATTTCTGTCACACACTTGAGGCATTCATCCAATCACAACGCACTGGATCGCTGGCCAATCAGAGCACACCTCACTTTTCACTTGAAAAGAATTTGGCTACAGTTGTTGTATTCCTCTTGTTAAGCCACGAACCACAGACAATGTCAGAGGTGTCTTACCTGGGCTAAGGAGAAGAACTGTACAAGTTGCTTGAAGTCCAGTGTAAAGTTTCCCCAGTCTGTGATGATTTGGGGTGCCATGTCGTCTGCTGGTGTTGGTCCATTGTGTTTTTTGAAAACCAAATTCACTGCCCCAGTTTACCAAGAAATTTTGGAGCACTTCATGCTTCCTTCTGCTGACCAGCTTTTTGAAGATGCTAATTTCATTTTCCAGCTGGATTTGGCACCTGCCCACACTGCCAAAAGCACCAAAAGTTGGTTAAATGACCATGGTGTTAGTGTCCTTGACTGGCCAGAAAACTCTGGATAATTAAAAATGGATAATTTTGTTAAATGTGAGCCAAAATCATCACAATTAAAAGAACCAAAGACTTAAACTACTTCAGTCTGTGTACATTGAATTTATTTAATACATGAGTTCCACAATTTGAGTTTAATTACCGAAATGAACTTTCCCACAACATTGTAATTTGAGATGCACCTGTACATAGATGGATTGATGGATGCATAAAAGGATGGATGGATGGATAGATAGATACAGATATAGGATGAATGGATATGGACCAATTCACAATTTTTTTACGAACTTCATTAAAAAAACATTGCATGAACATCACATTAATCATATAGAGAGAGAGAGAGAGAGAGAGAGAGAGCGCGAGAGAGAGCGCGAGAGAGCTCTGTATTACTTATTGTATATTAGTAGAACCTGCCTGTTTTTTTCTCGCATTTTTAGGGAGTTTCTGGCTGCTGTCCACAGTAGTCCCAGATCTTGCGTGTCTCACTGGGTGTGTGCTTGTACTGAAGGTCATCCAGACCGCTCTGTTGTTCCATTCCAGGGAACACATTAAGCACTGGAAGGAGTCTCTGCCAGCTCCTGTAGTCACAGACATGTTAACTTCGCTAGTGAAGGGCATTTGTGTTTCATTTCCTCTTGCCCTCTCCCTGGCATCAGCCATCGACGCAGCTTCCTGCTGAGAGGAAATTAAAATAGCAATTAATTGAAATTGTTTCATTACATAGGTACAGTAATAAAGAAGTCACTGAAGTGTAAATCTTAATTTTTTACTATTTTTTTTTTTTTTTTTTTTTTTACTTCTGTTTGGCAGCTTATACACAGTCATAACTCTGTTGTAATAGAAAACTAAATTTGAAGTATAGCTCTCATTATTTTGAAAGCAAAGCAACTGGTTCAGTCTTGATTTCATACTTTGAAAAAGACATCACTGTAATGACTTTAATCAAAATCAACATCTTGATCAAACATGACAGAATAAATCTCAAATCTGGGAAGGGCTTGTCACTGTAAATGATGTGAGGAGATGCATACTCAGCTGCATACTGTGTGCTCAGCTTCGTGGTCTCTTGTGTGAAGTATCGGCGAGGGGTAATATGTCATAAAGCAATCTCACGCTGAATGGCCTGATCCGAACAGTGTTTAATGGAAGTCGATTTTCCAGACTACTCTCCTTTCTGCACTCTGGTGGGCCACAATCACCTAACAGATGTCAATAAATTACAGCGGCCAATCTAGCGGGTTGGCCATTAATTTAAAGTGGCCGATATTTCGTTATAGTCAATGTTGTGCTTGTGTGTCTTTGTGTTTGGTGTCATTGAGTTTCTCTGAGTCTCTGTGCATTATCTGACTTTTTAGTAAAGTATTGAACATTTTGGTAGACAGTGTTTTTACTGGAGATCCTGAGCCATAGTTGAAGGCCACTGGTCTTTTGTCCTTGTTCATTTATTAGTATAGCTCTGTAACGGTCGTCCATTGATTTACAATCTCTCTGGGTTTATGAAACATATGTCAGAACAATCAGTATAACTGACGGCTGTCAATAAAAACTGATAGGGGGTGACATATGTTCTTTATAGGGGGCATTTGCAGGCGTTATAAACCCTATATGAATTAGCACCTCCTGTTTACAGCTCAGAGCTTTGCTTTGAGTTTTCACACTGCCACTGCTTGCATTCGCACACACACACACAGAATATGTTTGGTTTGTAAATCTGTAGGAATTAGTTTATTTTCTTTTTAAGGTTTGTAAATTAAAACGACTAGTAAAAAATGATATAAAATTTGAGAAGTATCAGTATGTAAAAGTTGTTCGGCTTCCTGTGGGAGGCCATTCGAAGTCGTTAGTTTTTGCTGGCGACGTCTGTCACAACTTGTCTGATTGTTGTCCTAGTGAAGTGGAAATGGTTTCATCGGCTCTGTGTTGCGGCTTCTGCATACATCTCTGTGTCGAGTGGAAGTTTTGAAGCTGAGAGTATGTGGCGAAGTGCCTGGGTTATAAGGTCAGCGTTCTGGATGAGTTATAAGAGCTGAAGTCGAGACCTTACCTCGTTAGTGTGATGTGAAGTCGGGATGTCATGATGTGACGGGCCACACCAAACATAGCCCAGCATTCTGCTGTGTCACGGCCTCTTGGTTATAAATACCAGTGTTTCCGTCGCCCAACTGCAGTTTTTCACTTTATTGCTCTCTCTTTCTGCTTTTTTATTCCTCCGTGGTTGCTCTTTCATAAGGAATGGAGTCATTTGTGTTTTAGTTGAATGTCAACTGAGTCTCATGTGTTTCTCAAAGTTTTTCCTTGAGAGAAAAAAAATATTGGGCTGTAAAGTGAAAATATTAGCTCAAATATTTTATAACTATTATTATTATTATGTATTATTTCTCATAAAATTCTTACAGGCATCTGAGTCATACTAGCTACATTAATTTTATTCTTTAATTCTGTAAAACAAAATGGCCAGCAAACCCTAAAAACATGTTTATGCATCCTGTGTTACCATCTCTTTATTCATTTCTTAATTGCACCGACCAAACTTGTTTTCAAAAACCACATGCCCCCTTAAAAATCACCATCCATTCTCTGTCCAGGCAATTTAGCACTCTTTCTCTCTCCACACACACATCTGGTTCAAATTTCTAAACCTTGTCTTATTTTCTACCTCCTCAGCAGCTCACAGTGGCCTTTTGTAAAAACGTCAACCCGTCCTACTGTACTACCATTGATTAAATGTTTGCTTTTGAACATTATGTGCTTCCAGAGATATCCGCTCATCTGGCTGAACAATAACTCAAATTGTGTTTGACATTGTGTTTGATTGGTGTTTGAGCGATACGTCCTCTCCGGGCCTCTGTGTGACAGAGTTGAGGAATGCCAAGTTAATATGCTTTTAAAATTTGCAAGCTTGTGGTCCATGATCATCAGTCATATTGAATTTTGTTGTCTTAAAGTTGCATTAGTAGCAAAAGAAGTGATAGATAATTTATTTTCTCCAACCATATGCATCAGAGCACCCTATTGGATCTGTTAGGGACCAGGAATGCGTGTGATTGGTTGACATTTTATCCTTTAAAAGCCAATAAATGCCTCACAGCGCACACTATTCAGTTTCATTCTAACAGTAAGTGAGTTTAAGTGTTTTTCAGTGGTTCAGACATGCATTGAGGGTAAAAAAAAAAAATTGCAAGAAGATGGAAGTGCTTTCCACAAGTAGCTCACTCATCTCTCTGTGTTTACAGTCAATAAGCTCCGGGTGCTATTTAGAACCAAGGGGCCAAAGGGCTCTGACCTCATTTCTCAATATCTCTTAAGGTATGGAAAGATATTCTTTCTTTCAGTTTTTCCTCTTGTCAAGCCTGCTCGTTCCTAATCAAACACTCATTTCAGCACTCACGCTCTCCGAGATCAATTAGTGAATCGAGGTGGTTGCACACCCTCCAGCATTCCTGCCATTGGCTTGGAACATTCCAGAATTGCAAGAGGCATAGAGTAATAAGTTAGCAGCTTCTGAGGTCAGGGGTCAGAGGTCACCTAACCACTAGGATCCCCAGGGCTATTTAAGGGGTTATGGCTTTGCCCGTTTGAAGGGTCACCTGTAAGATCTGAAGGAGCTTGAAGGATTAGTTCACCAAATGAAACTCCTGACAATATTTAATCATCTTCATGTCATTCCAAGCTTGAATTACTTTCTTTGATGGAAGACAAAAGGAGAGATTTCTTAGTAATTGTACTTGTCATCCAGTAACAATTAATGAATTAATAATTTACCACTTTTGTGAACTGAATCAACTTATTCATTGAAAAGAGTCAAAACAATGATTCGTTAATGAATCATACTTTATGTTGTTACTGTACTTTTCTCATGAACTCATAAACATGAAACTAACACAGACTTCAAGATTTTCAGCTAATAATTTAAATAAAATGAGTAAATTACTTGAAGGTTTTCTTTTTGAAGTTGGAAAAAAGTTATTTTTGGCATGATTCATTTGCAAATCCATATACACTAGAACAAAACTGGAGTGATTCAAACAAAGTTTGTGTGTGCTCTTTATCTGCAATGAAGATTAAAGATTGAAACGAGGGACTAGAGTTTAAACCTTGTTTTTGAGGAAAATCTGTGTTTGTATGCATATGTGTCTCTGTAAATTCCTGCATGTCTCTACGCTCTGTCTTTCACCCTCATAATGGAGTAAACTTTAACTGAGAGGACCAGTGGTTTAAGTAAAGCACATATATAACTTTCATAAAACCAAAACCAAAAAGCCACACTGATCACCCCCCACTGCACCGTCTCCATATTTACCACAGTCATTTAAAAATGCCAGACTTTTTGATATTTAATTGCTAAAATGTCCTCACATTAAGTCATGTAGCACCTAATTTTTTACCGCCACCACCTATGTAGCATCTGTAGGTGTCATATAGATTCCCTGTTTTAAAAGCGGAGGGGAAGTTCTGTCAGCGATGAACTCTCTGACCCTAATAACAGAGCTATCAGCTGCCTTTCTGGTCTTTTCTGCAGCTCTGGCTTTAATTGCTCGGCTGCAGTGCTGCTGCTGCAACACTGCTTTGTTGTGTGTTCCTCTGTTTTGCTGCAGCGTTCTATAATCAGCCACTGCATTGCTGCATCAGCCTTTTTGCTGCATTAGCAGTTTCTCTGTATGTTTGTGTGTACTGTTTCCTCTGCCTCATGTCGTGCACCACATTTATTTGTGCATTCTGAGCTGCAGAGTCTGTCTCTGATTACATATTTAGGCTTGGATAGTTTTAATGGTGCATTGCATTGGGGGTTCCACTTTGGTAACACTTTACAATATCTAAAAATAACTAACTTTGATTAATGTTGTAAAAACTTGTAAAAAAATATTGTTCATAGTTAGACTGATATCTAAGCCATTAACAAATTGTATTTTTATTTTTTTTCTAACTAATACTTTATTGTTAAGTTTTAAAGTACAACCTTTGCTTATAAAATGCTGGTTTTGTATTGATGCTAAAATTCTTATGTACTTCTTAGCATACTTGGCAAATGTCACGACTTTCACTTTCAAATAGGCATTAATTTAAAATAATTAATTTAATAGTTAAATAATATATATATATATATATTTTGGGTTGAATTCAAAATAGCAATACTAAATTGCAATAAAATAATACAGAAATAATATTAATTAAAATAATAATTGATTTAATAAATAAATAATTAATAATATAATATTAATTAAAATAATTAAAAATTAGGGGTTGATTTAAAAAGAAACTATACTAAACTGTGATAAAAAAAACTATGATAAAGTGAAAGGGTAAAATGTTGTAATTTTATAAATTCTTGTAAAATAAGCACTAATTAAAAGTATTTCATTTATTAGTTGATGATAAAAAAGTAATAATTTTATATATATATATAAATAATTCAAATAATACTATAAATTACCCATTCCGTTTGAGATTTTGGTCATAATGCCACCTGGTATTACAGCATACTGCAGATGGACATTGCCTGTATGTCGTAACGTGCATGTGAAATACGGTTAAACATTTGTTGTTTTTCCCATTGCTTCCCCTTGCTCTGTAATTATTTGGAAACCACAGCCAGTACATAATACAGTTTTATTGAGTCTAAGCCCACACATGCTGGCCTGACTGCAGGTGTGTGAGTGAGTGATGGTAGCAGTTCATTAAGGGGACGGCCAGAAGTGGAGAAAGACCCTCAGGAGACACATACCGAATCTTATGATGGATGGTTGTATCAGTCACAACGGACCACTCACTTTTACTGTCAGAGGCTCCTGTTTTAATAGACCCACTGCAGCATATGATAGGGAGACAGATAGACAGAAGGGTGTAGGGTGAATTATTCATAGAGAAAGACTCTTAAACAGAACGGCCTCCAAACCTTGTAGAGATGTTCAAAAGTCTGAACCGATCATAATGACTCGTAAAAGGTGGAGAGAGGGTCTAGACAAATGAAGAGGAGTAGAAACAAGGGATAGCAAAGGCCACATAAGAGTTGAGAGCCAGTCAAGCATGACATTTCTTAATGAGCTGCTGGGACTGGCTCTAGAGTTGCTTGGAGTGCTGGAATCACAACCTCTTGTACACTCATTGAGTTTGCATATAGTGACATTTTGTCCCTAACAGACCCTTGAGAAGTCAGTGGAGCAGCACAAATGAGTCTCGTACTGAAGAAAAAGAGAGAAGAGATGCCATGAGTGGAGATGTTTAGATGCTACTGATAAAGGAAACTAGACTTTTATTTTATTTTTCAGAAAATGTTGTGAGTTGTGTTTGCCAGTGCCATGCTGCTAGTTTGGATGAAATTGAAATGTTTTGACCTTGAACTATTTTTGGGGTGTGTAAGTTTATATATTTTTTGTTTTGTTTTTGAAAGTCTGTATTTATTTGATCAAAAATAATAATGTGAAATATTATTGCAATTGAATATAACTGTTTTGTAATTGAATATATTTTAAAATGGGATTAATTCTTGTGATGGAAAAGCTGAATTTTTAGCATCATTTCTCCAGTCCTTAATGTCACATGAACCTTCAGAAATCATTGTGATATGCTGATTTGCTTCTGAAGAAACATTTCTTATTACCAATGTTGAAAACAGTTGTGCTGTTTACTTTTGTAGAAGCCATGTTACATTTTGCACTTATCACATCACTCACTAAAACACAGGATTTATTTGAAATTATAAATATTTTGTCAAGTCACTTTTATTTATATAGCGCTCTTAACAATACAGATTGTGACAAAACAACTGAATAGCATTAAATAGAAAATAGTATGTCAATAATTCAAAAAGGCAGTTTATCATTGAATTCAATGATATCATCATCCAGCTCAGTTCAGTTTAAATGGTATCTGTGCAATCAAATCGACGAAATCGCTGGTAATGAAGTGTCCCCAACAAAGCAAGGCTGAGGCGACAGCGGCAAGGAACCAAAACTCCACTGGTGACAGAATGGAGAAAATACTTTTTTTGTAACATAATAAATATCTTTACTGTCACTTTTGATCAATTTCATGCATTTTGGCTGAATGAAAGTAATTTCTTTTTAAAAACCCAACTGCAATTTTAGTTGGCATGTATCAGTACAGATAAAATTATAGGTCTGCAAGCATTCTGTGATTCAGGCACCTCTTGGGATATATTTAATGTGTTTTATCAACTTGGTTTTCATAAGGTGGACAAGAAAACAGGTGAAAACAACAATTGTTTGTAGCACAAACGATGAATAAGAAGTCTAATAACCCATGCTACTGTATGAGCAATAGTAATGTTGAATATGAATGATCGACAAGATAGTTTATAAATATTAATGCATGTGCTCTTAAAGCTTGTTTGTGCATGTGTATTCGGCAGAGATCGATGGATTGAAATGGCATTAGCACGGCCGGCTGATTTGACCGGAAGAGAGGATTTATTCAAGTTCAGAGAACACGGGCCCACAGCTCCACGAAGAAAAGGTCACAGTCTCATTAAAACGGCCTGTGTGTGCAACACGATGTTCAGTCCCACCTGATCTTCCACACATGGATAAATGACAGTGTCAGATGTTGGAAAACATGTCAGCGCGGGATGGATGTGCTTTTCACAAAGCATCCATCGATTGTGCTCTTGTCTCATTGAGTGATACACATCTGATAGACGTCTCTGTTTGGCAATATCGCACTATTGATTAGTAAGCGGTTCTGTGTTAAAATACACATATCTCTTTATCGATCGGGGTCAACACAAGCCTCAGATACGAATGACCAATGATAAATGTCAGGCAAGGTCAGATATGCTCGCCAAAACTTGTTTGCGAGGCACTTTTTGACGCCAAAATCTGCAGTCTCAGAGTTATTTCCCTCTCATTAGGAGTCGTGGTCTTGTTTTCACTCCAGTCCCACAGTAAATAAACTCAATATGCTGGATTCTTGTCACACAAGGCTTGGATTCAATCCAAGCACTCGTGCTCATTCAAAAGTTCCATTCACTGCCATTAAAAAAGAACTGTACCGAACCGCTGAATCCATCAAAAAGCAATGTTATTGTCTCCATAAGCACATAAACTGTCAAAGATGTGGCGAGCATCGCATATCCCAAATAAACATTCTTGACGTCTCTGCAGCGGGATCTCACCCTGCTGCTCTGAAGCAACAAATAAGAGCCAGTGGAGAAACAACCAGAGAGAGAATGAATTCAGGGAGAGCGATCCAGACACACAGAGCGAACGCAGACGGGAGAATGTTAGAGGAAATAGTTTTATGGGGGGCTGTGGAGGAGGTAGACAAAGCAGAAACAAGAGGCAATAACGATATTTTTAAAGCGATATAGCACTTAAGTCATTCATATCCTATCTGTTATGTGAGATAGAATTAGGAAGTGGTACTTTTCCCTAAAGAGGGTCTGGGTCATGAGTAATAATGTAATCTCCTTATAAATGTTATCGTTTCATTGTTTATCCAGATTTTATCTCATTTGGTTAGATCAGCGCTTGATGGCCCTTGACACGGGTTTGAAATCTCCTGTTATGAATTGGGTTTGTCTTCATAGATCTCATCTGAATCAGTGTTTCTGTTCGTTAACTAAAACTACAACTGTTAAAAATCATTTTTGATCATTTAAATGGGCTAAATCGCAGTAATATATGAATATAAGATGAAAAACTCAAAACTAACTGAAATTGAAATACTAAAATGAAAATTTATATAAAGAAATTAAAGCTATATATAAATATCTAATTGTATTATTTACTATTGTAAACATTTCTACATGTTTATTTTTTTTCATTTTTAGTTTTCACTTCAACTTGAACATTATTGCTTTTTATGAAAAAAAAAAAAGAGTACTAAAAGTTAAAATAAAAACAGTAAATATGAAATTAAAAGCTCATTTAAAATATTACTAGATACTGTAATAGTATTACAGGTCATCTGATAATGTCCTGTTATCAATTATGATGGGGTTTGTCTTTGTTATTGTTAAATAAAACTTCAACTATTAAAACAATTTTTAATAACCGAAATAAGGCTAAAATGCAATAAAATACGAATATTCAATGAAAAACTTAAATTAGAAAAACTGGAAACTAATTGAAATTTTGAGTAGCAAAATTACTAAAATTAAAATGTAAATAAAAAATTAAAGCCATATGTAAATAAAATAGCTAGCTTTACTAATTATTTATAACATTCCTACATGTATTTCATTTTTAGTTTAGTAATTTTAGCACTTCAACTTATAATCATTTTATTACAATTGTATTTAAGCTATACCTTAACACCGAGTTTGCTGCAAGTCTGTTTTCAGGATCAAAAAGGGTCTTGCGGCTATAGAAATATTATGACAGTCATCATAGATCAACTGACCGCATCCCTCGTGGGCTTTCAAAAAATAAAAATGAAATCAATTGAATTATCATTGCAGCTTTAAAGTCAGACCGCAGTGAAAGTCAAAGGTCTTGTGTGTTTCTCCCGATGCGTCTGACCTCTGAGAGAGTTCATGTTGTATTTAAGTCAAATTAATGTCCAGAGGTGTGACCTCTGCACCTGTGGACTGTAATAGTAGGACCGATGCATAGTGTATCTTTCCATCTCCGTCTGGTTCTCTCTCTCTCCCACACACACACACACACACACACACCTGCGGTGAGAACCAGCGGAGGATCACATGTCTGTCTGGCTGTGTGGCAGTAAATTAAAATGAGGAGCAATTTCCTGAGCTCCAATTAGCAGAAAATTGGTCCTGTCTGTTTTCAGCTTCTCCCGCGAGCCCGGTCCAGGGAACGGTGTGTGTGTAACTGTGCCAGAGGAGTGTGAAGACATGGGGAGAGAGAGAGAAAAGCAAAAACAGTGGGAAATTGTGACCAAAATAGATAGCAGGAACAGTGTAGATGCTGCACTGAAAAAAAAAGAGATGTGGACTAACCAGCACAATGCTGCAAAAGTTCAAATAAAACATAAGAATAAAACGTAATTATATAGATAAAAGACAGGCACTCATCCTGTCCCTCATCTCTTATCACAGCTGTGACTGGATATAGAACAAAACCACTGAATTTCATGGAACAGTCCTCTTTTCTTGCATTTTGTATCTGGATATGGCACAGTATTAGCAAGTTTAACCAGGTCAATTCATAATATATGTATATAATAATATAAATAATGATATAATTGTAAAATCTTTGTAATAATTTACACTAACACATTTTAAGTTAATTGTACTACTACTGCTCTGATTAATATACATATTGTCGAGTAAAATCGTCCCGAAGTTAAGTAAATAAAATATATATATATATATACATGTATATATGTGTGTGTGTGTATATGTATGTTTATACTGTGTGTGTGTGTGTATATATATATATATATATATATGTATATATATGTGTGTGTGTGTGTATATATGTGTATGTTATGTGTATGTATATATGTGTTTTTCACACTGTTTATATGTGAAAAATATTTATGTGTTCCCAGTGCATGATGGGAACACCAGTATCAAAAAAAAAAGTTAAGTAGGTTTTATTTAATTGTGTAATGTTGATATTTACGCTTTCGTTTTTACAAGATTCAATTGAGAACTTTATTTTATTTTAACTTTTTCAGGTGGAAATTACATTTGTTTTTCTGTAGTATTTCTCCATAGAATCATTTTTTATCAGTGTGGTTCAGTCAGAATTGCAGACACTGAGAAAGAAGACAAATGAAATGCTAAGAGAATGATGGAGGGGAAAAAAGCTATTGGGGAAATTGGATCGCTGTAGTTTTGGCCACTGCAGCATTATGGGTAATGAGCTGCACATGCAGCTTTGTCCCGTATCAATCAGAACCGGAACGAATGGCTCATCAATGACATTGACATGTCGGCTAATACAGGCTTCAGGGTTTAGGTCAATGTCGGGCTGGTTCTTATCGACGTGTGATCCTGGGTTTTAATGGAACCTGTGAAGCATTAAAGTTCAGTCATGCAAAGGTCAAATGCAGTTTAAACAGACAATTTTCTTCACAGTCAGAACTAAAACAAAGTTGTTATAAGGCTGTAAAGGCATGTAATATGATTATACAATATTTTAAACAAATTTACAAAAAAGCCACACCTGTCTTTTTTTTTTATAGTCTACTCATCAAGCCCTTGAGTTTAAGCTCTGACCCTGACTGTTCTCAGCAATCCCGTGCCAGTATTGATCGGATTCAAAGGCATCTGTTGTCAACAGCACACATTAGTTTGTGTTGTAGGTTAGTTTGGCATGTGAATGGGGGTTAATGTTATCGGACAGCCTGACTCTGTCAATAAAGCATCAGTGCTGTGACTGACAGCATGCAGTGATTGATTGAACTGGATACCAGTCACGACTGTCATCACTCTATTATCTTCTCCATCACATGCACTGATAAGCAGCAACCTGTCTGCATGAATCTCCTGTTTGTCTTCATCCTCCCCTCTCTTCCTGGCTCAATTTCAGAAACGTGCCTGTATTCTTTTTTTTCTTTGTCTCTTCTCCCCCTTCCTCAATCACAATCTGTCCCTCTTATATGTAGATAAGCTTCGGCTTGTCCAAACTCTGTCTTGGGCTGCCATTGGCCCTGTGTGTTGTGATATGCCCCAGGCACAGCAAACATGACAATTTGACCCTCGCTCTCTTGCCCGCGTCCATTAAGGGACTTTGTGTAAAACCGGTGAAATGTAAATTCAATATGGCTGCTCTTTTTTTTTTTTTGGCTAAAATGGGCAGTAATTGGCTGCTGGGAGCACGTAGACCACTTAGACATGGGTTGGTGTACAACAAACTAGAGTCCCTTTAACACTGAGATTCCAGATAATACACGTATAATATGTCCTGACATATTCACACTGCCAGTGATTTCCCAGAATCTGTGCGTGCATCCACACACAACCCGTAAAGGTCCCGTAATAACAAGTGATATAGGGATATGACGTGTAATGTCAGAGTCGAAAATGCTAGGCATGTTAACTTTCACTTAAACTGGCGAACGATCTCTGCTTCATTAGTTTGCACATTTTTTCATTGTGAACGTTGATCTTCCTTCAAAACACCCAGTACAGTACAAATTTGTCATTACTATGACGTACCCTTTACGCCATTATTTATGGCTTTTGTTGACACAGAGCTCGTTCCGGGACTGAACGTGGCAATGTTACTAGGTCCCCAACCCGGAATCAATCTTGGTATCAATCCCGGGATGTGTTTGTTTTCACACAGAAGGAAATCTAGCAATTTTCCGGATCCAACGTGCAGTGTGAAAGGGGCTTAAGGAAAAGGCAAGACTACTTCTGAATAAATAAAGCTTTTTCATGTATAGGTGCCAAACGGACTCTGCGAGTGTGTAGATGGGTCAGTGACAATAAAAAAAAAAACAGTCTTAATGAAAACACTTGTTAAAGTTAATTTAAATGGTGGTTTTATATGGTTTTGAAATACTTTTATAGCATTTTCAAGAAAGGTTTCAAATGAATAACTTTAAAATGTCATGGGGTATTTTTCAAATATCTATAAGCAGTAAAAGTGTTTTATATTAGCCATTTTAAAAAATATATTTTTTATATAAAAACAGTAATAAATCATTTCAGGATTTTTAGTTACTGTGCAGTATAAGGGCATCTTTATCAGCTTGACAAAAAAACTAAAAAAAAATCTAGTCAAAGTCCAGTCCAGTCAAAATATATAAATAAAATAAATAAATAAATAAATAATAAATAAAAATAAATAAATTCTCAATAATTGGTTCAGAAATGTAAATAATGTGTTTTATCTTGGAAGAGATTTATAAAATAAATGGTATGCGTGAATTGCATTTTTAATGTATTTTAGAATAAATTGTTTGTATGTAAAAATTAGCATCTCATCACAGACACAAAAAAAAAATTCGTAGTGGCCTTGCATGCTGCTGTATGTCTTGGCATTTGGTACTATGGAATATCACCTATATGGGTCAGTTAGTACAATACAAATGGTGGCTATGGGAAGGTTAATTGATCATCCAGTAGACTCATTCACAAAGCCATCCATTGTTAACCTTGGGCTTGACCCCTTGGGAAAGATGATATTTGGGGGACACATAGGCTGTATTAGACTGAACGTGTGGTGAGCTGTTGAGAGTGTAGGGACAAGCTGGAGCCGTGGCCCCCAGGACCCCTCTGTATGTCTGTGTGTGATGTACGACTCGCCGTCTGCAAGGCTACAGAGACACTTCAAAGAACAATAGAGTTTTTATGTGTACACAGCCTGATTTGGGATTTATTAATGTCAGGCTCCACCACACGGGTTTCATCCACTCACACACTCAAGAACACACTTGTATGTGTCGTGTGTGCAGCACTCAGAGTCTTTGGTTTGTTAACAAGGTGGTTTGCACTGGACGTCAGGCCAGACCACATTCCTAAAGTCATTTCCAATGGAAGAAGGTTAATTGATTAAATTACTCCCTACTGACTCCTTAATAATTTAATTTGATACTAAACAGAGCAGCATCATTGGTTAATCAGGAAATAGGTGCCAAGGGATTTAGACGTGCTGCTCGGAATTAATGTGAACTTAAAGGATTAGTCCATACAAAAATAAAAAATCCAATATCATTTACTCTGCCTTATGTGATCTCCAGTGTTGTTATTGTTGAAACCAGAACTGTTTAAAACACTTTCAATAATCCAAATAAAATAAAATATAAATATTTGATGAAAAATATAAATCAAATTAGAAAAGTTGCTTGAAATAAAATAAGTGCAAGTTGAAGTTCTAAACTTTTGGTAAAACTAAAATTGAATTAAAATGAAATAAAATATAAAAAACACACATACATAACAAAATAACAGAATCTACAAAAATACCTAAGCTAAAATGTTGGTGATCCTAAAAACATACGCATAACTCTTTCTTCCGTGGGACATAAAAGATGACGTTTAAAGGTATGTTCATGCAGCTCTTTTTTTCATGCAGTTCATATAAGGAGAAAAAAATAATAAAGCATAATAATAAAAAATAATCTGAAACCATAAAATAGAATTTGTAAGGAACAGACTGAAATTGTACTTATTTAAAAATATTGCACTACAAATCTAGCTCGGCAGCTTTGGTCACTATTCACTTCCATTGTGTGGGAAAGAGCAGCTTGGAATTTCTATAAAAATCACTCTATTTTTATTTTTTTGTTCCACATCAGTCATACAGGTTTGCTAAGAAATCAGGGTTTGTTAGAGAAGACAGAATATTAATGTTTTTGAATTATGCCTTTTAAAGGCATCTTGTATGTTCATAAAGCAGGCAAAGTCTCAGCTGAGATAACAACATAAGAATCTCTGGAAAATTTCATGTTTAGTCTTCTGTGCAAAAAATCATTTGGGGGAAAAAATTGCCACTAAGTGTGTAATATCAAATAACAGTTTGAGATTCAAATAGGCATGTTAACAAGTTGGATAGAGTTGGGGCTACCTCTCCGTGGGTGATCTCTCCACAGCCAGGGTCCGCACCTCGGAGGTTAACAGCTACACATCATTAGCTGTACCGCACTGGAACACTGCTATTACTGCCGTGGCACAGTCTGCTTTTCTTCTGCAACCTCTGGCTCTCAGAACAGTAGCGCACAGAGAGAGAGTCAGCAGGAAAGAGAAGGTTTGTTGACGGAAAATGAGAAGATTTAGCGGGGAAGAATGTGGACAAAAGGGACAGAATAACAAAAAGTTCAAAAGGCAATGCAATGTGTATTGTAGACAAAAAGAAAAAGGACTCAAGTGGGTTGAGCGAAGGAAAAAAGTGAAAGTTGATGGAGGAAAAAGCATCAAGTGGCTTAGTCTGAAAAGGCAGAAGGTGCCAGGAAAGAAAGAATGAGATTTAAGGGAGCAGAGAAGTGGAAAATCTGATGATACACCTGGAAGCTCTCAGACGGTCATTCAGCTGGAGGTCACAGAGACGGATTACACATTACACTGACTCGGATTACATAGTACACTGATTTCAAATGCTCAATCCAGTGCGCTTTGGTTTTCATTTGAACACAAACAGGTCCAGGTGCTCCATATGGCCGGTGCGTCCCTGTTTAGTGCACTGACACAGTCAGGCACGTTTTGTAAAGTAGCCCGGGACTGGAATAATCAAACACAATACCTTACTAGAGTGTTGCTTGAGTGTATGACAGTTTTACACACATTATGGCCAGAGGGAAGAGGGTTAGCGCAGTCAAACACATTACGGTGATTGAAAGGGGGAGGGGGGGGGGTGCGAGTGAGATTTCTAAATACATTATGGCGGAAAGGAGATGGTGTCCTTAAACACTAAACGGTGATGAAGAGGAGGAAGAAAGGAAGGTCAGGAGCCACAGTTTTAGCAACTCTCCTGAGTTTTGACACAGACTCACCTTGTGAAAACAAACAAGTTAGACATAGTTGATCACTGTCTCCTTTAACTCTGAAGTGTCTCTTGTTCTTCCTGTTGGGAGATGTGTGATAGTGCCGAGTGTTTATTTGGAAATGGCAGATAAAAGTGCACTTGCTAGATTTGACTGGTATTTTAGGTGCATCCCAAATCGCATACTTATGCACAATTCTGTGAGGTTTTTTTTGTATTAGTAGTGCGTTCACACTATAAACTGCACTTTAAACACCTAGGTGATGCACTTAAATAACCGAAAAAACTAAGTATGGAACACTTCAAGCACTCACCTGTCACAGATTTAATTAGGCTATCAGACTCCAATTATGAGTGACAAAATAACCTTATATAATTTATATACTACATGGTTGAGTACATAGTGTATAAGTGCATAGTGCGTCATTTGGGATGCAACTATACACTTTTTGCAGGTATGCTAATAAAACAAAATGCAGCTATGTCATTCCTGCTATGCAGTGCTACACTATATATTTCCTTATATCTTGGATAAAATATTATTTTAGTTAAAATACTACATATTTTATCACTGGAAATCATATTAGTTTTCTTTCATCTCAGTGTCACAATTAAACAAACATGTGATTCGTGTTTGAATACTGCATATTTAAAATGTACTTTTTATGTTTTTATACTGGTTTAAACCGATGAAAAAAATGAATGAAACTTTAAAATCTACATTATTTTAAGATATTCTAAGAAAAATTTATTTAATCAAGTTAATTAAGTTAAAAAAAAATAAGAATTGGTTTTTCTTTTCTTTTTTTTACGTTCTCTACTTTAAGCGAAGAATGTAAAATGCTTTAAACTACATGTTTTACATTAGTAATATTTTTTTGTCGATTTATAGCTTTTTCAAATGTCTTCAATTTCATTTTGTCATCCTTAAATTCTTTAAAATTTTGAAATATATATATTCTTTATGTATTGTATGTAATTCTAAAGTCTGTACAAATGGCAGTGATAATGTCTGTCGGTTTGTTTCATTCACTTATTTTTCAACAACAAACAAAAATATATTATTATTATGATTTAATAGATGCCATATTTGATAAGATTTAGTATTATTATTATTTCAGATTATTTATTTTTGGGGGGAGGCTTTTTGTCTTAGGCATCCTGTAAATCCTGTTTCTTTTCATTGTGTAAATTGTAGTTATAATTGCTTATAATAATAAAACTGACCTTTACCACAGTACATTTCTGAAACTCCCTCTGCAGAAACACATAAACGACTAAATTACTAAATAAATAGATTCATTTTTTAGTTACAATTTCATATGTTGTTCTGTAACAGGAAAAACCCCATGTCATGCAAAAAACATCCAAGATGGTTTAGCAGAGTGCCCGCCTTTCATAATTAAATCAAGAGAGTAGGAATTGACCCCCTCTTCTTTTGTGGCAACACTTGAGTGGATCTTTTCTTGCCTGTTAGTCAGGTTGACTTTAGATGGTTAATTAAGTCTTCAGTTTGACAGGTTGTCAGACTCGTCCAAGCCTCTTATTGCAGGCTTAGCGCCGCAGGTCTGCAGCGACGCAAACCCAGACGGATTGGGTCCAGCTGGGACTGGATTAGGCGACGGGTCGGGGGCCTGGAGCTAGTCTTTTCTAGAGGGCCCTGGAGTGTTTTGTCTGTGCAGCTTGAGTTAATCTCCCACCCTGTGAGCAACCTCCCAACAGACCCCACTGACTCACCCCAACATGTGGCCAAAGTCTGAATAACGTTGATTATTGCGTGTATGTTTATTTGCTTCTGAGACTCAAGCATGCAAAAAACTGATTGTTATTAATGCAGTGTGTTGCTACATGCATCAACTCAATCTCTTTAACCAGAAGTTTGTTGATACAGTACATATTCTCCTTCAGACGAGGCATATCCTATAATCTCATGTATGTCAGGTTGTCAGGAAGAGATATTGACTTAGGGTGGTCTCCCTAAACAGTCAATTAGACAGACAGGTGTGCATGTGCTTTCTGGAAGAGCATCACATGAGCTATAAATGTATTTTTTTTTACTCGTTTGGCTTTATTTGTGATCGCACGCTGACAGAAATGTATTAATGGAGGGCAAGTCTGCTCGTTGCACTACTGTCTGGACAACATATTTCCCTGACAAATGTTGTTTTAGGGTAAATCTTCCACGTATGTCGCGAAGCTACGATGATCGTAAAGGAATTAGCTGAAAAGGTAAAACCTGTCTTCAGCACATGCAACGTTTCCAAAAAAAATTCTTTAGGTAGCTAAACCCTGTTTAAGGGATTACATTTGCAAGCCAACAAATGCAAAGGTCTGTCTGTTTTTCCAAATCTGACTATTCAAGTTGTAACTTGAGAAACAAATCAGGCTTTTTAAGTATATGGTGAAAATGTTGCGTCATGCACGTACTTAAATTTATTTGTTAAAATGTACTCTTAAAATGCTGTCTTGTACCCTGAGGCTACATACATGTTAATATCATTATAAAGGGTTTACATAAAATTTGACAATAAATTTAAGCTCTAGATGACTTAACCACAATACTGTAGCTAGGAATCAAATGACAGGCTTCAAATGCCAGGTTCCCATAACTCTAAAGTGTGTCCTCGTCCAAAAATAACAATGCTAGCAGGGATTCTCTGATCTGGGTATGACAGAGGAACCGGGCTCATTCAAAAGCTACCAAAACAACAGTGAGTCAGGGGTGAATCTCGCCAAAAACACCACTGGGCCAACAGATAACCACAACCACAAAAACATCAGCGGCAGAACATGATGGGAGTGCAAACTCATAAAGACGCATACAGAGCTTTTATATTGACAGATGTCTCTCCAGATGCTTGTTTGGTTTCGTTTCCCCAAGGACGCTGCTCAATCTCTGATCACTCTGTTGAGAGGAAAAGTGTGTTTTATGGCACATTGTGAACCTTGTCGAGTACAATGACGGGTAATAGATGAAAAGCTGGCATTGTTAGTGACTGAGATGACTTGATGAATGCAGTGTGCTCGTTGAAATAGGGTGGTGTGATATTTAGACTAAGTGGACAGGAGACTTGAGGTATGCATTCCTCAAGGTACGGTGAAGGGTGCGAGCCATGGTTCTAACCGCACAGGACCTTGATGTGGCTTTTCCACCATCAGCCCCCATGTCTAACTTTACTATCAGCACTGGAGTCGCATCAAAGTGAAACTTCTTGCTAAATGCCCCATCTTATCCAGCAGTATCATCTTTTGTTATGGTAGCTAAGTCTAGGATTATTATTGTTAACTAATACTAAAGCTATAAGAAATATTTTTGTTTAAAGTAAACATTTACTGAAATTAACATTTTATTTAATTTTAATAAAATCAGCTAGATGTCAAGGCAGCATTTCTCATTTTCATTTAGTTTTCCGTACTCAATAATCAATATTATTCCTTGCATATATATTACCTACCTATACACACAAACACATATGAATATATATATATATATATATATATATATATATATATATATATATATATATAATATTAGTATAACATTTGAATAAATAAAAACTTCAAGAAATGACGAACAGGTTGTAACAGTTTTGAACTAATTAATTTAAATGGACAGCTTGTCCTTTTGTGTAACAGTAAAAAGTAAATTAATCAAATTTTTTGACTTACAGTAAGTATTTTCAATTCAACATATCACACAGCCCTAGTAGTAGCTACTATGTTCACACACAGCTGTTATCAGTGACTTTATGTCCCGCATGAATATAGGCAGTGTGCATGTGCGTGTATGTGGATCTGATGAGGTATAATTCACGGTCATTAGCTGATCTTTTAACTCTGTTCCCACCAGCAGGACAAGGGTTTGTTTTCAAAGTGGAGCACGTCAGTTCTCTGAAGTGTCTCGCTGATGGGAGCGAGAGGATGATATTGTCTGGAAAGGAATGAATGAGACTGATCTTCTGCCAGGGAATTTCTACTGCGGATACATCTAGAAGAGCCTTGGCCAGCCAGTAACTGTTCCATTAAACAGCGCATACCTGATCATAATGCGAACCATCTTCAGTACAGAAGCGTTTATGAGATTAAGGCAGTTTTTGGTCTTGATTCTATGATTATGATCATTATATTTGTGTATTTTATTAACTGTCTATCATTAGACAGTAGTGCATTTGTTATATCAGCATGTACATTAATATCTCAATGAGATGCCTTGGCTTGTTCCCAGCAAAGTCTTTATTGCATGAGCCAAAAGTTATTGTCATGAGCACCAGTGCCAACAGTTGAATAGCCATTAGCGTTTCCCTAAAGCAACCACAGAATGCACACTAGACGTCTCTGATGGATGGCTTGTCATAATGGAATGAGGGCTGAAAGAAGGCTTATTTATGTACAAAGCCTGCAGATCCAGTAAAATGCATTCCAAGGATAGAAAACATCTCATTTCAATTACAAATCTCGGTTTTCCCACTGAGTAAATCAAAGCTGTCTTCATTCTAATCGCTTGACCCCTTCTTCTGTGGGGAAATTCCCTAAACATGCTGATTATTATACAATAAAAGATAATGGAGTGTTTCAATTGTGGTAATAAATTACAATATAAAATGTTGGTTAAAGAGCAGATCATATTATTTCATCAAAGTGCAATGAACGTTTGTCACATTACATAGAAAAAAAACATAAGTTTATTTTTTTATTTTTTTCTCTGTTGCATGGATGGTTTTCTTGTGTGAATTAGGGTTTCGAAGCATTAGGACTGAATTGAGAATGCCTTTCGAATTCCAATTTAATAATGAAATTTGAATTGACGTAGCAAATAGGCTGCTTAATTGCAATTCGATGTTGAATGTAAGAGCAGTTTAAATTAAAATGTAAAAAAAAAAATTTATGTAAAGACTATTTTAACAATAAAAACAAAAAATTGGTTGTTTTGCTTCAAGGTCCCATGATGTGGATTATTTTATTTTTTTAAATGCCTTTTTAATGTTTCCTGAGGTGTACTTATATTGTTAGTATGATTTTTACATTTAAAATGTAGAAATAAAAGTCATTTTTATATCCTGATTTTAGTCCTCTGGCTTGAATGCTCATTTTGAAGGGACATGTCTGCTGTGAGACTCAGAGTAAACGACAACTGTTGTGATTGGCTGACATCTTTGCATTCAAAATGCGTATTACATGTGGAACCCCTCTCAAATACTTTTACTACATTTTTTTTTTTTTTACTATTACAGCTGTCGAGATTAACGAATCATGGAAGTGTTGATTATAGCATAATTTTTTAGTTCTTTTCCCATCACATGAAAGGCTGCAGTGAGAAAGCAGTGATCTTGTCATTTCGCGTCACCGCATTTTCTCTCAGAAAATGCTTTCACCACAACTAACAGCAAACACAATATACATAACAGCGTCATTCATTATAACGGCAGTTTGGGCAAGTGTGCAGATCACTCGCATTGTGTGATTGACAACTCCAAACAAAATAAAGGGAGCTTCTTAGATCGCTCTCTGTAGTTTAATTACGTAAGGGGATTATTCCAGATCAGCCCGTCTTAGCTCTCATTTTCTCAAAGGCAGAGCAGGACACCCAGGGCTTGGTTTACAACTATCGTAATTTCTAGACAGGCTAGAGGAACTAGTATTAATGTAAAAAAAAATCCTCATAAAGTGAAATTTTCATGTCATGGGACCTTTAAGAAATCTATGGTTGGTTGGTTGGATGGATAGAGAGGAAGATGAATAGATGAGCATTTTTTATCCGGATTCTACATTTACTGTTTAGTTATTTGAATTTATTTCACTTGCATATAAAAGTACCTAAACATTGCCATTTGAGTAAAATTGCTGAACAGAAACATAGGAGCCTTATAAAAATGCAAATTTTAGATGCAAATTTCAGACAGCGCTTTTGCATCTGAACTCTTTTGAAGCTTTTGTGGATCAGGGTGGAAGAACATGTTAAAATCATCTGGAACCAGTCCAGTTCAAATTCCCTCTTCTTTAATTCACTTTTGCCTGACCCTGATAGGAACGCACTCAGATGTGTTTTCCACACGCTCCCAATGCTGTTTCCACTTAATTTTAAATCAAATCGTGCAAGTTACTGATATACTGGATGGAGAAACACTATTCATTTTTTTGAAAGATTAAGTTGTTTGAAATCAGATATGCTGCTGGAATACATTTTCTATCTCTGGCTGTCCCATAAAAATAGCCTTTCTTTGAAAGTAATTGACCACACAGAATTAAATGAAAGTATTTTATTTATTTATTTTTATTATTATCATTATTGAGGAGATCTGCATTTTATCTCGTGCTCCTGTCAGTTGTGTTGGATGTACAGTACGATGAGGTTGAACAACCCCATAAGTGAAGCTTGTTTTTATCGAAAGCTTGATTGTTTCGCTTTAGGGGGTTGATGAATGAGAGCAGGACAGTGGCGGAGTGGACGAGCGTGTGCCAGCATTTCATTTGCATGCAGAAACATCCCTTCATTATCCTAAATGGCAACCAAACAATTTGTCTTGCCCTCCATTATTTCCTGAATAGCTCTTGACTTGCCTTATTCAGTAATGTGTACGTGACCCAATCGCGGGCAGCATTTAACAAAAGCATGTGTGTTCTCCAAAAGCATGTCCTGCATTATATATGAAGATTTTCTTCTGGGTAACATGAAAATGTGTCCATTAGTCTGTTCCAACACAAGTGAAAACTATCATGGACTGTCAATCCTTGAAGAACGTTTTGAAATTATGATTTACTCACCCTCATGTCTTTCCAAACCTGTGTGACTTCATTGTATGGTTTGGAATTGACACATTTCACAAATTGATTCAGTGTTATATATGTATTTTAATATATCAGGTACAGTACATGTCTTTGTAAAAATAAATATATACTGTATTATATCTCTTAACTTATGTAATCTACAGGGGAACCGTCATTTGAATGTTACTGTCTCAACTGACTCTCATTATATGGACACTTAAAAACTGATATCAGGTGAGAGACAAGGGAGGCTGTTAACATCTGAAACTGTCCCTGAAGTCATGTTGTGCGTCATTGTCTTGAAAAAACATGTTTCTCTCTTTATGAATGCAGCCGCTCGTGCCCACAGCTGGGTCTCGTCACTAGCGGCAAACACCTGGTGACTCATCACAACGGCACATTGCATTAACGCCGCGTTCCCAGGAAACGTTCAGTGTCCGAGAGAAACACCTACGTTGAAGAGCATCCGGTTATTTGTGCAATCATCCACCCGCATGTTTTTGTCACAAAGGCCTGTTTTTCCCGGTGGCACTGTCGTGTTAATGTGTGATGTAAGCATTTCAAGTTCATAGACTATCACATAAGGTTACCGAGGCACAGACTGACTCATTATATTTTTCTTAAACACCGAAACGGTGCATAATAAAGCAAATCGAATTAAGCGCTACACCAAAACACTCCATATAAATGGATTTAACCACAGATCATCAGGTTTCATTCAAAAGAGGATTACAGTTGCTGTTCTTTCTCTCTCTCTCTCTCTATCTCTCTCTCTCTCTCTCTCTCTTTTACCCTGATGTTTTTTGGCAGCACTTTCAGCTCCATATTGAATATGACTCCCCAGCTTGGCTGTAACGTGAGTGCCAGTGGTTAGTTTTTATTCGTTTCACAAGCATGTAAATGTTTAATAGAGATGCAGGCTGGACTGCAATGTCACTATGACAGTTTTCCCAAGCTGAAGAGCACTGTGCCTGACAACAAGAGCAGAGATACATGACACACAGGTCAGATTTATATAATACTCTAGTGCAATTTATTTTATTATTTTTTTGGGCTAGGTCTGAATTCCACAATGTAATTTACCTTTGGCTCAAACTAAGTTGGATAATGAGCAACAGTGTCTGGCAACATCAGCAATATTTTTGAGATGAGGCTTGAAGGCTTGATGTAACAATTTGGTGTCTGTCCAAATGAAAGGTTTGAAAAGATTCCAGTATTTGAAAAGACATTTATTTGGGTGAGAAAAACACTCCAGTCATATCAGTAGCCTAATCAAAGTGATTTATTTTATTATTATTATGATTATTATTATTATATTTTTTATAGTATATTTTTATGGTTTACTATAATATACTATAATATAAAATTATTTTAACGCATTGTCTATTTACATTATTTGCAAATAGTCCAACATCTATTTGCACTAACTCCGCCCACCAATGTGTGGTTGGGCTGGACAAAATTACAAAAGATGGCTGTCAATCGACAGCTTCAGTGGTGTAGATTTTAAGTGCTATTTTATTTAAAATGTTGTTATTTATATGATCAAACCAGATTATGCAATTTAAATTCGATTTTTTTTTTTTTGTAGCGACATTGTTATTTAGTATATACAAATTTTACAATTATTTAAAATTATCTTGTTTGAAAATTGGTGAGTAGTATACATAAATGAAAACTGTTTTATCTATCTATCGATCTATATAATTAAATGTACATGGAGTGGACTGTAAAAGTTTCAGAACTTTTGAAACTTGACACAGCAGACTTAAAATGCTACAGTATGTTCACAGTGCTGAAAATAGTAATGAGATGCAACACATTGGCCAAAGATGTCCATCCCTAACTTTCTTACACCTACAGCAGTAATTAATATGTCTTTGTTTGATTTTTAAAGTTTGGTTTTGGTTCTGGTCAGCCTCATCATGTACAGTATATGGTGAACTTCTGTCACCTACTTTTATTTGAAGAACTCTTAATTTGTTCATAATGGTAGACTTAATGAAGCCTACTTAACATTTCCAAACAAGCCTTGTGTATTGGTCTAGATACATTAATTGACCCCTGTAGATGAAACTCTACATTTGATTTGGTTACATTTTAATTTCAGCAGCCATGCAAAGAAGCTAATGCTCTTTCCCTGTCCTTCTTAACCCCAATATACCTTGACCAACGGCTGCAGGGGGGATTTTCTGCCAGCTTAAGCTTTCTGATTGGGTTACACAGATGGAATAATGAGCGCTTTTCTGTTGTCTCAGCCGATCTGGAGTAAAGCTCTGCGGACCAGACCATTCACTGACGCCACACAACATTTACATATACATGAGATTTAAAAAAAGCTTTTGCCTCCTGAATTAGTTCAGCTTCCTCACAAACTCGACGAGGCCTTTCCACATCACTAGCACTTTTTAGGAGCACTCCATCGGACAATGAACTCCTGTGATCCGGAGCATAGACCTGCACATCCATTCAAAGACCATTTAGTTTCTATCCTGAAACTAGTGTTGTTTGTTCTGACCTGAATACCTCAGCAACAGCTAATGTTTGCTGTTTTTTAGGAAAAGACGTCTATTAATGAAAGTAATCAGGTTGTAATTAATCTTTTCTCCAACAAAAAAAGTACCAAAATGTTCCCATGTATTTTGGTAGTGTGTGTGTGTTCAGAAAGTGACTCAGAAGTTGATTCACCATCTCCGCTGATGAATTTGGTTCAGTGGAGTATTTGTCAGACTAATTAAAACCAGCAACTATGCATTAAAACAACCATTTGCTTTCTGAGTCACCAAAAAATAAATAAAAAATAAAAACTGAGTCATAAGAATAATTAGTTCAAGAATCAGACTACATTGGTTGTTCTTTGGATTTTTGATTCATTAAAAAGATCCAGTTGGTAATAAGAGTAATTTGTTCAGGAATCAGGCTACACTGGTTGGACAGTATGGTTTTGCTTCACTTAGAGTAATTCATTTAGGAATTAAAACATAAAATATTATCTTTGATTCGCTAAAAAGTACCAAAGTAACTTGTTCAGGAATCAGACTATACTGGTTGAAATGTCTGGTTTGGATTCACTAAAAGGTCATGATTCGTAAGAGTCATTTGTTTGAGAATCAAACTACACTGGTTATGCTCTGATTTTTATTAATTAAAATAGTCAATTCGTAGAGTAATTTGTTTGATAATTGTTTTTGTTTTTAGATTGTATGGTTTTGATTAACTATGAGTAATCTGTTCAAGAATCAGACTACACTGGCTGTGTGGTGTGTTTTTGATTCACTAGAAAGAACCGGAGTAACTTGTTTGGGAATCAGACTACACTGGTTGCACTGCATGGTTTTGATTTACTCTCTTGATTTACTCTCATCAAATGGCTGATGAGAGTTATTGTTGGAGAATTAGACTACACTGGTTGCACTGTATCTTGTTCATTCACTAATAAAACTAAATCTTCATTAGCAGTGGTAGAAATCAGAAGCATTTAGTATTATGGTGTTTTTACCAAAGTACCATGATATTACAAACTGATACCATGACTCTATCATGTACCACACTGCTTCATGACACTTTAAGGTACCTTTTTTGGATTTAACATATTATTTTCTCATTGTTAGCAATAGTATTTTACTTGGTTAACTGACAACCCCAAAAATCCACAGTGAATGAGATCCAGGTGTGCTGAGCCTTTCCATTTGCACTTATGTTAACTTGAGATTCTCCTACGCCAAACCACACGGTGATAAAGCTCAACCTCGTCCTGCTGCCTGCCACTCACATTACATCACCTGTAAGACAAGTCCAGGCACTGTCAGACTTTATGAATCAGATGAAATTTTTTCTTCTTCTTCTCTTTCTTCCTCTGTTCTGCTCTATAAATCACTCCTGAAATCCGAAGACCCTGCTGATGCACCACTGGAACGGATGCATCTGTGGCAAAGACGCTGCGGGATTCTTCCTTCACAGTGATATACGGGAAGAAATTACTTATAGAAAATAATCTGCCTAGTTTCTCAACCCTGGAGCTCTTTCATTGATGTTTTTATGAGGGTGCCATTTCACCCATACGTCATGGTTCATCACTGTTTGTTTACATTCAGTTTACAAACTTTGTCAAAAATATTTAATATCAAAAGCTTTTATGAGGGGTGGGTGTCAGGGTGGGGGGGATGTGGATTATGAAACTTCCGTTGTCCACTTGTCAAGGACTATGACCTTTTGTGAAATGAGGGCTGACCTCTGACCTCTGCACCTCCGATGAAACAGAGGAAACACGCCTTTTCAGAAATGGAAATGGACAGGAGGTACTAAATTTCCCAACACACCCTCATGTTCTAAGGAAAATGGACAAATTCAGTGCCGCTTCTGCGTGCTTCGTTATAAAGTTGACAATGATGGAATGAAACCAGCAGAAAAAGTTTTTATTGTCTTACAAGTATATAAAAATATTTTGCATTTTTGCATATATTATGGAAATGTCAAAAAGTTTCTAGCATTAAATTCTGAATCGTAAAATTTAAGCATTGCAAGGTATCTTTACCATGGCCGACTACGTCATCAGCGTTCACTCTGTCTCCTGTCTCCTGCTGGTGTAACACCTCTCTATTACATCAAGTAATGGAGGACGTGTTTCAAGGGGCTTTGCTGTTCCAGCAGGAATCTCTGGTAAAGTGATTATGCTCGGAGTTCTGTCTCTCTTTCTGAAGTGTGATGAAGCCCTCAGGTTACTTGCATACTCTCTTGAGAGAGAGGCTCTTGTTTTTGGCACTGTCTACTCTGGTATTTCCACTTTATAGCTGTCATTACCATGCAAATTCTGTGTGATCCTGTGAAACACTGAGTGAATAATGGATCTAAATAAAAAATATATATATATTTATATTTTTGCTGTAATATTTATATTTACATTTAACCTTATGCAGATTCATAGAGAAAAAATAAATGAGTGGGATCTATGGTTTTTATTCGTATTTTTTATTGTTTTTTTAATTATTGTTTATAGGGACCAATTCTCATTATTAACTAGTTGCTTATTAGCATTCCTATTATTGATAGCATATTGGCTGTTTATTAGTAGGCTACTTCTAAAGCACATATTCTGCATGACCATATTCTACATCCCATCCTACCCAGTAACTGAACTTAAAGGGCTCATCGGATGCACATTTTCCACTAGTTGATATGATTCTTTGGGGTCTTAATGAAAAACCAGTAACATAGTTTGGTTAAAATTTCTCAATGGTAGTGTAAAAAAACAAAAAATCATTTTTACCCGGTCAAAAACGGCTCTTTTCAGAGCAAGCCATTTTGTAGCATTTACCTTTAAATTTTAATGAGCTTTGCTGACCCCACCCCTCTCTGCTCTCTTTACTTTAGAACGTTATTAGGAAACGCTATTTTGCAAAGATACATTCAAAAAACTTTATACTCCCTTTTTCTGTAGGTGAAGCTGGATCACGAATGATTTGCGCGAAGATAGATTTGAGAAAGGGGTAAAGATTTTAGTAGAAAAAAACTAAAAACACTTGTTGGGTTTTTATCATTATAGGGTGGTTATGGACACACACTACCAACACACATTTGTTCAAACAGCTAGTCAAAGTGCATGTTTAGCATCCGATGACCCCTTTAACAACTACCACGTTAACTATTAATAAGCAGCAAATTAGGAGTTTGAGGTAAAAATAGTTAATGCTTTAATACTGAGAATTTACTAAAAGTGTGAACAAATAATTTTGTTCTATAATTATTGTGTTATTAGTCCAATCTATTTTTTTTTTCTTTATAACAGCACTAAATCCATCCATCCATCTATCCATCTGCCTGCACTAAAACAGCATTACTTGTGATACACAGATTTCCAGTCTATCAATCTTCAGGCTTGTTGTTCATGAGCAGATGTGATTTGTGTTTTTTACTGCTCTCGCTCTCTCTCTTTCTTTCTCTCTTTCACTGGGCCATGTGTTGATTGAGCAGACCAAGGCGTCTGAGCTGTCATCACGGCGAGCGGAGGATGTGGGTAGAGTGGAGACTGACTTCTTATGCCACGCAAACATTACACCTCTCCTCTCTCTCTTTTTCCATCTATCCTTCCTCTCCTCCACTCCCATCATTCTCGTTTCACCTAAACCAAAACTCTTTCAGGAGTCACAGGGGAAGTGGACGTGGTTTACTGATATCTGCTGACTTACTGTACATGGTTTGGAGAGATGTCACTGCTGTGCGTTACTCAGGCAAGAAATATGACCGCTTTAACAGGAAGTTCCTTCTGGTGGAGTGGATATTTTATATGTATATATTTTAACTGAAAAATTAGACAAAAATACTAAATTCATCACCAACTGTCGCCTTATATCACCTCAGTCATTTCTTGGAACAAAGGATGAATACAAGAAGTCACCAACATGCACATATGTGCTTCTGCATGTATATACATGCCAGCAATGTTAGCATTTGCCTATAGGCCTAGTCGTAAGTGACAGACCGGTAATTATTTACATTGGCTATTTGTACAGTAGATTGCACAAATCATTCCATGCCAACAGGTGTCAAAGACTCATTGCATTTGCACTAAAGATAACACAAACACTTAGCAAGCCTACATCCTCAACACAAATGCCGTATTTATCAAAGCCACTCTGACTGACAGAATCCATTCCCTGTGTTTCGAAGAGGCTGCTCCTCTGTGGATCTCATGTTTCAGAGGCTATATTTACCACTTTGCTACTGACAGGCTTCTGGAAACTAGTTGTCAATGAGCTATCTTGTTTTAGCGGACTGCGAGTCGCAATTCATTAAGACGTCATTAGTCATAGCACCCTGACAAATCCCCTCCACATAGTTGAGGTACAGAAGAGCGACGACCAGAGGAATTCCTCGGCATGCCAGCAGATCTGCTGTGAGTGGATCGAGAGACCAAGCTGCAGGTGGATGTTTTTAGCCTCCTGATGTCTCAGAAGTTGGAGGAGGTGTAGTGTCTGTCCATCATCTCTGCAGGTCTATGTGGTGTAAACACCTAAAGAGCATGTTTGGTTGTAAAGGTGATGAGACATTGGAATAGACCCGCTCATTAAAAGCAGGAAACACTTATATACAGACATGCTAAAGGCACTGAGAGATGTTGATTTTTTTTTTTTTTTTTTGTGCAATTGCAAGGTTCTGAAAGACCTTCACACACTCAGCTGGTGTTTGTGAGGCACTTTTGTCTTTAGCACTCAGGGGTAAAAAATTCACACATTAACAGCTCTGTCTATCAGTGGCTTTGTTACAGCAAGCAGAGAGCGAGCGAGGGGTAAGAAGGCAGTATAGTCTAGCTCCATGTATTACTTTTTAATTTAGGTTTTAAGTAATTACTAGTAAATTTAATTTGCTTGCTGCTTATTTTAATAGAAAGGCTGAAGTTGGTTTATGGACACCAAAGAGGAACACTTCTCACAATGACAAAAAAGAGAAATACTTTTAAGTAGCAGAGAATTTGTTCTACAGCTTATTTATTTATTCCTTTATTTATTATTGCATAAATCCTAGATCAATAGATAAAAAGATTTTATTTTAGAGTATTTATTAACCTCAATTCCTGAATTTAGATATTTATTGTTTATTATTTTTATAATTACTTTATTTATTTTTTATATAATTTTATGGTTAATTTGATAGATAGATAGATAGAGAAAGAACAGACAGATAGATAGATAGCTATCTATAGATAGAATTTCTTGTATTTTTATTTTTTATATTATTAATTTTAAAAACTAAAGAAGTTTTAATATAATATTTTAATGTTATTTTTGTTTTAATATTTATGTTATTTGAATATGCAAGTATGCTACATTAATCAATCAATTAATCAACCCTTTTATAAAATTTTCATTATCACTTTTTCAATTTTACTCAAACACATAAATCCAGAAATATTCTAGAGGTTCAAAATGTGATGAAATATGATGTCAGAAACCCAAAAAGGTGAGAGCAGGTTGGAAGACAACGCACTGTAGGTGCAGCCTACAGTATAAGCAATGCAGAAAAGAAGGACACCTTTTGCCAAACCTTTGCAGAAGAGTCTTTCACATACCTCTCCTTTCAGTTCGGCTCCCTCGTCCTCCCCCTTCAGCTGCTCCCCCTCCCTCTCCTCTTCTCCCCTCCCCTCCTGCGCTCCGGTGGATGGTGTACTGCTCTCTCTCTCTCTCTCTCTCTCTCTCTCTCTCTCTCTCTCTCTCTCTCTCTCTCTCCCTCATTCAGGCTGAGCCGTGGACACAAGCAGCAGCAGTCTGTGAGAGTGTGTGTGAGAGCATGTGTGCGCGAAGCCGGAGTGAAGACAGAGGGTACTGAAACTCTACCTCTCCCGCAAACACACAATCCCACTCACCAGTCCTCCCAACCAGGGTCCAACAACGCATCCCTGAGGAGTACACCTTTACCCCCACAACTGGTGAAACGCCCCCCACATGGAGCCATGTGAACCCATGTCTCCTGCTTTGCTTGGGATCTGATTTCGGATTGCCTCCTTGGGGAGAAGCTCCAGGCGCTGGATCTTTTGAAGTAAGGAGGGACTCTGAAGACCTCTGCTATCCCAGAGGAAGCACTTTGCTCTGGGCACTGTGGGCTGCAAGCCCCCCTGGGCTGGAGGCCAGCGCTCCAGCACCATGGATTACCTAGTTGGGATTTTTCTGCTGTTGTGTGGGGTGGCGTTACCTGGAAAAGTTGCACCCCAGCACACCAAAGAGAGCGTGCCCAGACTCAAGCTCTCTTACAAGGGTAAGTTTTGGAACTAGTCCCATCACCATCCAAGATTTTTAACCTTTTTTAATGATCATTACCTGTCTTACACCAATTTACATTTGTAGTTTTTACTTTTTTGCCTTAATATATATTTGAATTCCATCACTGTCACTCTACTGTTTCATTTTGACAGTCTCTTCCACTCTCTTGCATGTGATTTAGTCTTGTTTTGCCCTAACAGATTATTTCCATGTGTTCAAAGTGCATGTGTTGGCTCTTCTACATAATTTTTCCAGTTGCACTGTTCTGTAGCTCTAAACTCTGCTCTTGTACCCTGTCATACGGCTTGTGAACTCTGAATGAGGTATCGTGGGTAATGACTCTGCATTTGCAGCCAGAAATCTAATTTCTGATGCCTCCAAATTGATTTTACAGCAATCCTTTAAGGGAATAATCCTGGTTCAATGCATGTTAAGCTCAACTGACTGTATGCTGATTAGCACGCATATAATTTTGACTCTCTGTTAAAAAATAAAAAAAGAAAGAAGATAAAAAAATGTGTTACAGTGAAGCACTAACAAAGTGAATGGGGCCAATTTTTAAGTGAAAATGTTAAAGTGAAACGTCTAAGTGGATAAGATAATAAGCATCGATTCTCTTGTTAAAATGTGTGCTGTAAATCTATTTTTAGTCATTTTAAGGTTTATGATGTTCTATTGTCATGGCAACAAAGTTGTCGAAATTAGAAGTAAATACACAGAAAAGGTTAGAAAGTGAAATGTTAACCTATGTATATGGTTTATGTTTTGTGGCTATATTGTTGAAACAGTAAGTGTTTTTACATTTAAAGATCTTTCCCTTTTACTTCCATTCTAAGTGCCTCCTTTTAACCTAGAGTTTAGCTTTTTTAGATGAAAGGGAGGAATAAGTGGGACGTTTAGTGCTGTCAATTCAACTTGTACTGACGCCGAAATATCTTTGAGTTTACTAGCTTTGTCACAATAAACTGACATGTGTACAGATTCTAGCAAATATGCATACTTGCTCGCACACATTGCGTATTTTAAAGCATTATTCTCTCATACTGTACTCCATACACTGTATTTGAATTCTTTGACGATGCTGGCCGCTATGCGTGAATGGTGGTAACAGCAAACATGTTATTCTCCGGGCTGTGCTATTTTAAAGGAGACAGCAGAGAGATCCAGACTATAACAGCCTCTTTGTAACCCAGAGCTTTCATCTCTCACGGAAATAAGCGGCAGCATTTTTGGCATATTTCGGGCTGTTTCCCTTTTTTAATGTAAGCTTAGCGTGCTTGCTGTGGTTCTTTGTTTAGGAACATGACCAAAAGTGTACGCATCTATGTGTGGCGGTGATCTCTCTCTCCCTCATTTGGTAAATATAGCCTTCTGTTCTGTCAGTGATTCTGCGCTTCTGGTGTGTTGATTGTAAGGTCTGTGTGTGGCATGGGTTTACCCCACCAGGGTCTGTTTAACGCCCTCTCATTTCTTTTATAGATACAGAGAATGAAGGAGGAGTGAAAAAGACCATTTATTTTTGTCTGAGAATGTGTTGTTAGGAAAGAGAGAGTCAGAGAACGGAGAGGATTTAAGAAACCAATTGTTGCTCCGAGCATCAGCATCTGCTGTTTAACTTTAGGAGGAAAGGCTGGAGACTTTAATACATAAAAGATGCAGGTCCACCTGTGATCAATCACATGCTTCTCTGAGTTAATGCTGTTGTGCTTGGATGGCACAAAGCATTGTGGGAAAACAGTCTCGCGTTGCGTCATCAAAATGCTTTCCAAACTTACGCCACCTGTGAACTTTATGGATATGTTTTTCTGAAATTATTTTGTATGTTGTAATGGATTTGGATTTAGTTTGATTGACAGTTGTAGTCAGATAAAAACAGAAAATAGCTATACTGCTATGCAAAATGTACAAATGTTGGGGATATCAAAATGGCAAACATTCTGTACAATAAGATATTTTTCTGATTTTTTTTTTTTTTACTGAATTCTGAATCTTCTTAAACTGAGAACAAACTTGATGTTTCCAATTATTGCAAAAATGTTGTGTGATGTAACACTGCCACCGCCCAATCAAATGATAATTGGTGTTTGTGTAACACTTTTGTGGAAGAGGATTTCGGACAAATGGGATCTCTAGAGCAGGGCAGCTGCAGTGTGATGCCACACACATTCATATCTAATCATTTGATAAAATGTCAAATGTCCTGTCGCTCAATGTTATATATGAGCAAAAAGTTTGAATCGCTTGTTACTTTAACGTTTTATGCCTGGTTAGAAAACAGTCTGTTGTAGCATTTTATTCAGGTGTGTTAAGACTAATTTGATCACCAGATAATGCCTAAAGAGCAGTTAGCAAACAGAAATGCAAGACTAGTAGCATGGAAATAGTAACATGTCATTTACAAGTTATTCTACCTCCAAAATCTACTGAAAGCCTTGTAAAAGAAAAGTTTCCCTTTTTAATAATTGTTAAAGAGTGAATTTTGAACAAATATTACTATAAATAATTGCTTTTGATACAACATTTGTTTGTCAATCTCATTTTCTGTCATAAAATTGTACATTGTATTTATATAATGTACAATTATAGGTGTGTGTGTATGTATATATGTGTTTGTATATATTGTGTGTGTGTGTGTGTGTATATATATATATAGAGAGAGAGATAGATAGATAGATAGATAGATAGATAGATAGATAGATAGATAGATAGATAGATAGATAGATAGATACCGATTTAAAAAAAATTAATTATAAATATGAAGATCAGTATCAAGAAAACTTGGGCCCCACATACAGTAAGTTGTACTGTAGAATAACTTGTTTTCCTATTGGATTATTATGAGTAAGACATTATATGTGTGTGTGAGACAGAAATGTGTCTGATGTGTTTTTGGCCAGCAAGATGTGTGAGAATGGAGGCAGGCTTAGATAATTAGACACCTGGCCATGGTGATAGAGCTGTTTGTGTGTGTATGTGTGTGATGGAGAGGCATAGTCCACAGGTGCTTGATGGCTCTTTTGATGCTCTGCAGTATGACAGATCGCTGTTCACACCCACACAGTGTCTGAGTGTTAAAACGAGAGAGAGGAAGAGAGGAAAGGATGGAGGAAGAGTGGCAAAGAGGGAACGGGAGGGGAAGAGAGCGGCTGTTTTAATGAAGGCGGTGGGCAGACAGTAGTTGGCCAGGAGAGGATAGTCGTTAAGTGAAGTGTCATTCATTCTCACTCCCCCTGTGAATCCAGCATAGTAATTAAGCCAAATAAACGCGCAGACATGCTCTCCAGAGACGTACTCTCCAACGAGTGCTGAGAAGGGGAAAGGCTATCTTTTTCTCACACACACACACAGATTTATCATGAGTTGCACATAGAGTTTGCAATTCAGTCGTGCAGCCTCTGGGGAGGCCAGTCGGACGATCACAGACGGAGAGATCCAGTATTAGTATTATATCAGCACTATGTGTTCTCTTTATTCCCCTCGTACGCTTTAAACTACCGTCTGTGAAAATTGCTCTTGTCAGAGCTATCAGCGGCCCGTTCATCTGTCAGTACGTTGTGGGATATGCCTTCACATGCTTGTCAGATTGCCTTTCGGATCTCAAACTTGTGGTTACGAGGTTGTGAATTCACACTGTAGGATTAGCAGCGGGTGACAGGGTCCATGTGTGCCCAAAAACCCCACATAAATACCATGTGAGATGCCAGATTAGGGTGGAGGTGGTCAGTGCATATGAAGACACTGCCCCCTGCAGGTGGCAAAATATGGACACACGCCTCTGATGGGGGGGTCCCTTTGTGGAAAAGGCCATCCCATTGTCACACGCTGGTAAAATGGTGCATCGGGGACTTTAAAGTGCTTGTGAATCAACCTGATAATTACTCACTACAGCGTAATTACCAGGCTTCGCATTTCATTACCCTGCCCCATGGCCTCCTGGGATTGATTGGGATGGGCGACACTGGGACGAAGAGAGACTGCGAGTCGTCTGAATTCAGCTCAAATCTTCCGAAATAGACACTCCGCGCCCGACCGCACTGGACGCAGACTGGAGGCATCCTATAATAGCGGGTTGTTCACTGGCTGCCGGGTGAAGTGCAAGCTGGAGTCGGGCCAGGATTCGGGGTGGATGGGAATGATTATATGGAGAGGCTGGGAATGATGTTGGTTTCTCTCACGGCCTCATCTGCATCCGTCTCTTGCCTGTCTGTTTTCACCCACTTCACCAGAAGTAGATCTCTGTCTTTCTCTGTTTCTTTTGTCTCGCTCTATCTCTCTTTTTCTCTAATTCTCACATAATGAAGCTACTTTTAAAATAGATAGTTAATTATTAGATAGTTGTTACAGTTAAACTCTTATTATTATTATTAATTACATTGAAGGCATTTAAAATGTTAAAAAAAAATACCCCATTTAAAATAATTTATAATATGTTTTTATTCTCACATTTAAATGTAGTTAAATTTGTCAACTATATTAAAACAAAGGACTTCATTAGTAGTTATGTGACCTAAGTTTATGTAAATATGAACTAAAATCAGTGTACAAATTATAATTATAATTTCACAAATTATAATTTGTGGCCACAGTATCTTTTTTTTTTGGACGGGGCTCCTTAATCAATAGCTGAATTTAATTTGATTGTGTTTTTTTAAGCACCTACTTTATCTATATTTTAAATGGCAGTTAGAATACTCTTTTGTAAATTATTTATCTACTGAATCAGCTGAATGAACTGATTCACAAAAAACATCTGGATTTCCCAAAGCTTCATTATGAGATGAAGGCTGAACACATTTGATAGTGTATATTGTTGTCTTGTTGTTCACTGCTTCTTGGAAAAGTAGTTTGTTAGTTTTTATCTATGATTCTGTGTGTGTGTGTATTTTATGTTTCATGTCCTTCTTCTCATTCACTCTCTCGCTCTATTTTGCTCTCTTCTGTCTGGAGTGCTGTGAGGAACTTGAAGGTCACCTGAACTCTTTCTGTCACATGAATTATTTACTCTGTGGCTGTGGAAGGGCTTCGTCCTTATTGACCTTTTTACGTATCACATCCTGTTGTGTTGAGTCTTCTGTTGCCCCTATTAGATGTTAGACTCCTTTAATGACCCTCAGAAACCACTTGGCTCAGTGATTTGCACATTTAGCTTCCTTTTCATTACACACAGTTATTAATAAGCAGAGTGATTTGTTATTCAGATGCAGTGTGTTTACACCTGTGTGTCATATGTTGTGTATTAGGTTACTGACTGGATACTGAGCGCAGTGTATTGGGAAGTGGTACACCTGTTATTGAATTTCAATGGTGTCCTTAGACAAGCGTTTCCAGACGAGTCAGATTTCGTATGACTTAAGTGGCTATGTGTATTAGTAGTGTACTTGTTTGCTTGTCAGGGCTCTAGACAAAAAAGGGGGTGGGCGGGGGTTAACATCTTCCAGCATCACTATGTATTTCCTTAATAAAAAATGTTTGTCATATTTATTTGTTATAATTTTGTACATGTTGTCCTGTAAAAGTATTGGCAAATGTATATACTAAACAATCCTAATGTTTAGTAGACTATATCATAGGTTTATGGTCCCTTGCGAATCGTACCAAAAAAAAAAAAAAATCTTATTGAAAGAATCACTTCCAGTTAAATGAGAGACTTAGTATGAACCCAGTAACATCTCTGAATGATTCACTGACCGAGAGAGTCTGGTTCAAATGAACATGTGAGAAAGTTTGAAGCTTTTGGGATTTTTCTTTAAATGACTTTAATTAAAAAGAACTGGTTCATAAGTCTGGAGCCCTGCTTGTAAAGGCGATATTTCTGTCAGTTCAAGTCAATATAGATGGCTCAGTCATCAGAATGAACCTAAAAAAGCAGCAAGTTTTTAACATCATCATCGTAAAAAAAAAAAAAAAACGCTTATAAGAGAACTAGAACTAAAAGTTCTGTAAAAATGTATATGTAGCTCAATTTCAGCACTGTGTCTCTCACTTTCACTCTTGTAAACCTCATCTCTTGGCGATTTGTTTTAATGTCACATTATCTCTGGCTGTCAGTCTCTCTCTGTACATGTTCTGTGTTTTGTGTGTCATCTGGAGCTGTGGAGAGCGGATTGTGCTTCCTCTGCATGGTCTGTGGCCGGGGGCCAGTTTCAAACAGACTCTGCGGTTCACCCGTCATGTCGCGAGCAGATTCAGGGGTAATTAAATGGTTCCACATACTCTCCCCTCTCTCTGTGGATCAGGGCAACACAGGAATTTCATGTGGTCGCGCACAAATATTGTGTTGCATTCTGCAACAAAGGACATCAGCGAGAGCGCTGGTTTTTATGCTGGCGTTCGCAGACAGACTTTCAGGCTTAGAGTGCAACAGAAGAAAGTGCATAAATGCAACCACTGACAACATGACATTTACAGTTTTGGCACAGATGCTTATGTTTTAAGCTAAAAAACGATTCGGTTTAATAAGGCCTCTTTTAAGGTACTTTTAAGATGTTTTTTTGTCATTGTCAAGATTCATTGTCAAGCTAAACAAATTCATTTCAACATTCGTCTTGCAAAAAGCATCACTCTGTTTCTTACCATTTGGCTTTGTGAATGGCAATTTTAGCCATTTGGCAGTGACATAAATCAGTTCATACAGAGGCATCTTTTATTAAAACCAATGTGCATAAATAAATTTGACACAGTGATTAAGTTTCCTGTTGGTGTCAGTGGAATTAAATGTCATCCTGCACTCAGCTGTCAATCCAGCAGACTGAGCTCCAGCACGGTTACTGGGGAAACTTACCAAAACCTGCGGCATGCGAGAGCAAGTTAAAATGAAGCGAAACTTCGGACTTATTAATATCCCAGAGCGTGTTAAGCAATTTCTGTTTCTAAAATCAAAGTTCTCTCAAGCACAAAAAACCGACAAGACTGAACCACACACTTAGCCCATTGAGAGAACAGAGAGAAGGAGCACTTTTGCCAAAACCGTGTCACGTTCGACGACGTGTGTTTTGAAGCGCGCCATTGTTCTGGCTTAAATAAACAGGTAGCGCCCCAAACCATCTGCAGGACTCTTTCACTTTTTATACCTTCTTTCCTCACTTCCCTTGCTCTCCTGGGGCGGCTGGTAGCCCGAGGCAGCAGCTCGCACACACACTTTCCCGTCTCTGAAACACATACACACAGATGCAGAGATACGTAACTGTATCCCCTCACTAAAATCCAAAACTGCTTTTTGTCCATTAGACTGTGTGTATTATTAGTTTTGCACTAATTTTCACTTCCTAAACACTGGTCTGTTCACTCTTAATTCATTTTTGGGTTGTGTTGGACATACTGCTTTTAAATTTTTGTCCTTAATAATCAACTTATTTCAGGCATGTGAATAACCTAATCACCTAATTGGTCAACTAATAGATTAGTGAGGTTGACTGTTTTATATTTGTATATTTTTATAATTGATATTAAAAATTTTCTAAAAACTAAAAAGTTTTTATATTTAAGTTTAATATATTTTTGTAAAAAATTATGAATTTAGCGGACACTTTTATCCAAAGTGACTTCAAAAGTGCATTCAGGCTAACAGTTTTTACCTAATGTGTTCCCTGGGAATCGAACCCACAACCTTGTACTGCTATGACAATGCTCTACCACTTGAGCACTTTTAAATATATTAAGTGAATGAGAGACTTCTCTATGATATATGAAGAGTTGACAGCACAGTTCTCAGTCTGCAGGATGGAGAGAGACTGAGAAAGAGTGAAAGACATTTGTTCAACTTCCTTTTTTAAATCTCACACTCCATTTACTCTAAGCTCCTATCCAGGTTGATGTATCTCCAGATAAAGTGAGTGTGTTTGTGTGATCATGGACCATATGACGGCTACCTTTTGTGATGGTCTAGCCAAGGCAGCGTTTTAAGAAATGGTCTTCAGAGTTCAAGCACCAGTCAATCACTTTGAGCAGGGGAATAGTGAAAGTGCCAGACGCGGCCGTCAGATCTTGAGCCAGAATGGCAGGAGAGTGAGGCTTTGGAGAAGTACACCTAATGGCAGTAATACAGACACTGGCAGAGAAAAGAGAGGCTAAGAATAAGAATATTTGGCACATGGATCGATGCAAAGACTAGATGAGTGAGAATAATAGAGTCAGGGGAGTGAGAAAAGACAAGAAAGATGAGATGTCCTTCTATGTTCTTTTAGGCCTCCCCTGAATTCTGGCAAGAAGGAATAAGTGTGGCTTTCTTTTATTTCCTGAATGCAATTTGCTTTTGACCATTAATATTTCTTATTAAATGTGTTCGCCAGAAGCAGCACCAGCCAGAAATTCCTTTAGATTCTTCTACTCAAGAACCTTGATTTGTTGAATAGGCTTCTTGAGTTGATTATGTGGTTCTTCATGATATAACATTCTTCATGTTCTTCATGTCAGTTGAATGGGTTCTGGGTTCTTGGTTCTTTAAGCACCAGTATATAGATATAGATTTCTGAATATGCAGTGTTTTGTATCTTACCGAAGTTTGCTTGTCATTAATTAAACACTTCTCTGGGATGCTTAATTTCTGATTTGTCATTTATGAATTTCTGCTGTCAAATATTTTTGTACACGGTTTAGCTAACTTTATTATACATTTTTGACCCCAAGAATCATCATAGTTTGATGTCTCTTGTATTACTTGGCAACCTCTGTTTTCATCTCCATTTAGTTATTTGTTTGGCAGCCTTTAATAAGTTTGGGGTTGGTAAAATATTGAATGTTTTCAATAGAAGTCTCTCTTTCTCACAAAGGCTGCATTTCTTTCATTAAAAAAACTGTAAAAACAGCAATGTTGTGAAATAATATTATTACGGTTTAAAATAGCCGTTTTCTATTTTAATAAATATAAAAATTAAATTTATTGCTTGTGATGGAAAAGCTACAATGTCCAATTCCTCGAGTCGTCAGTGTCACATGATCCTTCAGAAATAATTTTAATACGCTAATTTGTTGTGGATGTATTTCTTCTTATTTTTTTTTTCAGGTTTCTGTGAAGAATAGAAATCTAAAAAACATATAATTTATTTTAAATAGACTCATACTGTCATTGCTGATCTCTTGAAGTATCTTTTCTTTTAAAAAAAACAACAAACAACATCTTTTACACTTTAGTGCAAGTTAACCAATTACCGGAGTGCTGATATAGATCTTTTCCTCATGTGAAATGATTTAAATAAACCCATTCAAGGTGATAAAAGACCCTTCTGTATGTATCGTCTTGCATAAAAGAAAACTTGCTCAATATTCTGACTCAGCCGGAGTCTGTCAGACAGGCCTGGCATCTGTTCATAAATCTGGATATTGCTTGCGATCGCTTAATGAAACTCTCGTGTTAGAAGCAGAGAACGAATTGAGCAGGAACGGACAGACTGAACCGTGCCTGTTCTGCATTCGGTCCTGCGGGAACGCTGTTCTACATTTGATATGCACCGTTATTGACACAGGCAAAGGAAGGATGGTCTGTTTCTCCTTAACGCTTTCCCTTGCTCGCGCTCTCCCTCTCCCACAACCACACAGTTGTCCAGAATCTTAGCGGCGAGAAACACAGATGGCTACTATAGGAGCGGATTGATCTGGGCTCTGGAGGGGAGCTGCAGTCTTGGCGTGTCACTGTTGATTATGATTCGTGTGTGTGTTGCAGAAACGTTTTCGAGATGTTGACCTCACCCTCTCCCTTGAGCAGATGTTCTGGCCCGTGGCTCCTGCAAGCTCTTTTCCAAAGCCATTTCTCTCTTTCACCTCTTCCCTATCATTCTCACTTCATCTCCTCTTCACTTTTCTTTCCCTTCAGCCATCTCTTACTTTTATCCAACCTTGTTTCCTTGCTCACTGGTAGAGTGACAGATCTGGCAGATTTCTGTGCCTCAGGTCATTATATTTTCACAGTGTCTGGTTGAACAGATAGTTTCTTTGGCTGCATCTGCCATAACAACAGCAGTTTTTGCTTGATTAGCTATTCCTTTGACCCGAGTTACTAGGATTCCAAATAAAGCTGTACTAATTTTGTCTTGTGCAATCTAACAAACTGCGTGTGGTCTCTAAGCTGGTGTATTGCAAGTGATTTACTCAGAATTATTGTGCAAATAGGTTTGACACACCCAAATTTAAAGTAGGCTTTTAGTGCTGGTGTTGAAAGATGTATGCAGCAAACTACATTAGTATCAGATTCTTGTATCATGATGTTGCAGCGTTTCTATACACACAAATGCTAAATCAGGCCCTCTGGCTTTATATAGACTATGCAATGTAGATGTACGTGCCAAAGTGGAACAAGAACTATTAAATAAGCTGTATACACCAACATGTTTAAGACCTGTTCTGATACTACCTCAAACCCAGCACACACACACACACACACACACACAGAAATTTGGTTATTCGGTCATGTGTTAAGCTCATATAAATGATTACGTGGGTCAGCTGATCATACACTAGATTTGGTCCTTGTGATTTGTTCATGCAGTGTTTTCCTCAGCAGTTTTTCGTGCTATGCTTGAAAAGATACAGTTGTGGTTCACTAAACACCAAGGTGGTTTTAAAGAAATTGTAACTAAACATATGATTAGTGTTGTTTTTCAAAGATGCAGAAAGTGCAACAAATAACTTTCGAAATAGGTGTATGAAAACATTTAAATAAATAAAATATTTAAAAAAATTTGTTTTTATTGAAATTTATAGAAAAAATAAATGTGTTTATATTGTTTATACTTTTACAATTTGTTATTTAAAATTATTTAAATGTAAAAATTTTAGATTTAAATGAATTTTATATAAAATATGTAACAATATCAGCAATGATTTTTAAAATTATTTGAAATATAAGTAAATGAATGAATATATGAAAGTATATAGCGTTATTAGCAATAAATTATGGGGCCTACTTATTAAGTTTTCTGCTAACCTGACACACACAAAAATAAGTTAACTGTTATTTTGAAATATTTATAATTTAAATAAATAGGTGCATGATTAAATTTGTAATTATAAATAAATAAATAATCAGCAATACATTTTGGTACCTTCCTTTATGTATGTATGCATGTATGTATGTATGTATGTATGTATGTATGTATGTATGTATAAATAACATTTATGAGCATTTTTGGACCTACTTGTTGGATTTCTTCAAACCTGACACAAGCATCTTTCTGTTTACTGCTTTATAAAGCAAATGAACATATGAGTTCTAAGTTATGTATGCCTACTCTTTTTTTTTGTTCTGTCCTTCAGAAATGCTGGAATCCAGTAATCTAGTGACTTTCACTGGGTTGGCAAACAGTTCAGGTTACGACACGTTCCTGATGGATGAGGAGAGAGGAAGATTACTTGTTGGAGCGGAGGATCACATCTTCTCTTTTGACCTGGTCAACATCAACAGAGACGTCAAACAGGTGACGTACTGCACTGGCCTTCCTTAACATCAGCATAGATGAATGGATGTTCCTAGTCTTATTGTGAGCGATTAATATTGCATGCTATTTGAAGAGTCGTCTTATTCAAATTAATAGGTCATAATCCTCTTCAAAACACCATGTCACTTAGGCCACACAGCTTGTTAATCATGAGCTAAATTGAGTTTTTATTTTTTTATAGAAACTCAATTTTTCATGATCAAATCAAACTGTGCCCTTCCATTTTTCAAGCTGAATATCCTGCTTGCCTTGGAAACATGTCACATTCAGCAGTAAAATATGTTGTGAATGGTAATTCATGGTGTTTCCCTCTGTCTGCATTTAGCAAGAATGATTGGTGAGGGATTTTATGGAGTGTGTCGGAGAAACCCAGGGTCATCAGAGATGTCCATCTCACTCTTATTAGCTGCACAACTTTCTCCTTCTTTCCATCTGCCCATTTGATCTCAGCAAGCCTCCCTCTGTTTTTCATTCCCTGATCATATCTGCAGCGTAATGCTTCTCTTTCTATCTCTCTCAATCACTCTTTCTTTCTCTCTCTGGATTCCATTACTTTGGTTTCCTCTTTCTTTTTCATGCTTTTATTCTTTTTTTCTTTTTTTCCTGGAGGATGCAGACCTTTTGCTTTAAATTTGCTCCTTGTAAGGGTTAAAAGCTGGCTTTTATTGAACACACACAGAAATCATGCATACTTCACCAATGCCATCGTTTAAAGATAAGAACTTGGCAAATTATCGCAATTAACCAAATTACTTTCTCAGACAGAATACCTTAGCAGATCTTAGAGGAAGATAACACAGAATAAAAAACACTTCGCAGGCCTGTGTATGTATGTGTGTGTGTATCTATCGTGTGCTCCCTGGATAAGAGGAATGGTAGTTTTTATCCTCTGTCTTCATCGTCGTCACAGATGGAGGTGGCAGAAGGACGGCAGGCAGCAGTCGTTGATTATTTTACAGCCAGGTTTCATGCTGAGTGCCTTAGTCAGTCATTTACAGTTCATTGTGTTCGCTCTGCACATATTCTCACACCTTCTCTCTATTCTTGTTTTATAGATCTCCTGGCCTGCCACACCTTCCAAACGCGATGAATGCAAGTGGGCTGGAAAAGACCTTGGGGTAAGTGTGGGCAAACTTCCTTTTGAAATCAGAACTGCATCAAACTACATTGATCTTTTGGGTATATTTAGGGTATGTGACTCACTTCAGAAATATTCAAAGTTTTTTTGTTTGTTTGTTTTTTTTTAAAGAAAGAAATTAATACTTTTATTCAGCAATTGATCAGAAGTGATAATAAGGACTTTTAAATGTTTAAAAAATTATGTTTAAAGTAAATGCTGTTAGATGCTTTAGAACATTTTATCATAAAAGAATCTTGATATAAATGTATTATGATTTTCACACAAATATAAAACAACAGTTCAACATTGATAATATTTCTCAAAGTTCATATAACCCCGAAGACTGACTAGTAATGACTGCTGAAAATGTAGCTTTGCCATGGCAGAAATAAATTACATTTTTAAATATATTAAAATAGATAACATTTCCTGGTATAACTGGTTTTACTGTATTTTGTTAAATTAATTGTAGCCTTGGTGAGAGACTTTTTTTCAAGTGGCCATAATGTATAAATAATGGAAAAATATTCCCCTGAATTTTCCAGAATCAGCAGACAAAATAGCTGAAAAGTTTTCAGAGTTCATCTAGGCCTACTGTGAAAAATTATTTTAAAGATTTTTGGGACGTTTCACAAAAACGTTTTATTCGTACAAAAAAGGCTATTATAGTTTTTCTACTAAATGTAATGTTTAATTTAATGAGTTACTTGGCTATTCTATGTAATTGTTTGTAAAAATTTACTACACTCTTAAAAATGAAGGTGCTTCACGATGCCATAGAAGAAAATTTTTGTCTAAATGGTTCCATAAAGAACCTTTAACATCTGAAGAACCTTTGTTTCTCAAAAGGTTCTTTGTGGTGAAAAAAGGTTCTTCAATTATAAAAAGGTAAAAAAGAGTTCTTAAAAGAACATTTTGACTGAATGGTTCTTTGTAGAACCAAAAATGCTGCTTCTATGGTATCGCCGAGTGTAGCGTTTTCTATGGAAACCTGTTTCTGCCACTGAATAAATATTTACAAAAGGTAATTTGGTCACAATTCAAAAAGGTCACAATTCTGACATTTTTCGCAATTGCAAGTTTTCATCTTGCAACTCAGACCTTTTTTTCTTAAATAAGAATTGAAAGTGTGTGACAATTGTGAGTTTATATTCTGCTATTCTGACTTTTCTTTACCTGCAATGAGTTTATATCAGAATTGTGACTTTAACTTGCAACTAAAAAGAGAAAAAGTCAGAATGGTGAGATAAAAACATGAAATCACCTTTTTTTTTATATATATTTAGTGGTGGAAATATAGAGCCAATAAAGTCTCAATAAAGATAAATGCACACAGTACATTCACATATGCACACACAGGATTCATACATGCACACACATGATTCATAAATACACACACAAGATACACAAATGCGCACAAAATTTACAAATGCACACACTACATTCACATATGCACACATAGTTTTCATACATGCACACACATAATCCATAAATACACACACAGGATACACAAATGTGCACAAAATTCACAAATGCACACACAAAATTTAAAAAGCACAGAAGATTCACAAATGCATACAAAATTCAGAAATGCACACACAATTATGAAATACACACACAATTCAGAAATGCAAACAACATTTACAAATGCACTCAAGATTCAAAAATGCACAGGACAAGATTCAGAAATGTATTTCTGATGCACACACACATTTATCTTGATTTACAAACTGCTTGCTGTCTGTGAACTTCACTGCATTTGTGTGTGAATTTTGAGACTCCCTTGACTTGGCTCAACACACAAATGTCTTTTTTTAAACAGGGAATGATCAGCAACCAATCAGATATCTCCCTTCTTTTAGCCAATCACAAGAATGCACCCCACGTGGGGGATTGTTTACTTATAAGCCAATCACATGAACGCATTCACAGAGCCGATATGCCTGGGCATATTATAGCCTACTTATGAAATTGTATGAAGATACAGATGTTTAGATTACAATTCAGGTTTATTTTCTATTATTTTTTACAAAATATAAATAAAAAAATGTCTCAGTACATATAGCCCAGTGACTGCAGAAAAAAAAGTTAACCATGGATTCATAAATTTGAAATATTTTAATGAAAGTAAAAAAAAAGTTACACCTTTTTGAATATTTAAATATATCTAAATATTATTTTGGATGCAATATAGAAGTCACTTTAATTATAATATTCGGTCCCTACATGAAGAGAGAGTCAGTGGTCCGCCGCGAGAGGAAAGTGACTCTCCGGCTGCGCAAAGTGAGTCGCAGGCTGCGTGAGGAAAGTGAGTCGTTCGCTGAGGAAAGTGAATCGTTCGCTCAACTTCGCTGCGTGAGGAAAGTGAGTCGTTCGCTGAGGAGAGTGAATCGTTCGCTCAACTTCGCTGCGTGAGGAAAGTGAATCGTTCGCTGAGGAAAGGGAGTCGCTCGCTGCATGAACAAAGTGAGTCGTTCGCTGCGTGACTCGTGAGGAAAGTTAATCGTTCGATGAGGAAAGTGAGTCGTTCGCTGCGAGAGGAAAGTGAATCTCCGCCTGCGGAAAGTGAGTCTCCTGTTGCCCAAAGTGAGTCGCCGGCTGCGTGAGGTAAGTGAGTCGTTCGCTGAGGAAAGTGAGTCGTTTGCTGCGTGAGGAAAGTGAATCGTTCGCTGAGGAAAGTGAGTTGTTCGCTGAGGAAAGTGAGTCGTTCGCTGATTGGCTTATAAGTAAACAATCCCCCACGTGGGGTGCATTCTTGTGATTGGCTAAAACAAGGGAGATATCTGATTGGTTGCAGATCATTCCCTGTTTAAATAAAGACATTTGTGTGTTGAGCCAAGTCAAGGGAGTCTCAAAATTCACCCACAAATGCAGTGAAGTTCACAGACCGCAAGCAGTTTGTAAATCAAGATACATGTGTGTGTGCATCAGAAATACATTTCTGAATCTTGTCCTGTGCATTTGTGAATCTTGAGTGCATTTGTAAATGTTGTTTGCATTTCTGAATTTTGTGTGCATTTCTGAATTTTGTATGCATTTGTGAATCTTCTGTGCTTTTTAAATTTTGTGTGTGCATTTGTGAATTTTTTGCACATTTGTGTATCCTGTGTGTGTATTTATGGATTATGTGTGTGCATGTATGAATCCTATGTGTGCATATGTGAATGTAGTGTGTGCATTTATCTTTATTGATACTCTTTTGGCTCCATATGGAAACGGGCTTCCATAGAATTCAAAGTGAAAATCATTTTAACTCATTTTCTTAGTGTAGCTATACACTGATCTTAAAAACTATCAAGAGATTTTTTCATCTCTAAAGCACCATTAACATGGTTCTTGATGGTTTTCTAAAGCACCATGGACATGAAAAATGATTCATGACAAGAAAAGTGTTCATTAAAGAACCTTTACTATATGTGTATGTGTGACCTGTTTTACTCAGGCCGGGTGTTGCATGTGCACTTTGGCTTGATTGATCACGGTTGCCTTTAGCGAAGGAGTTTTGCTGGTGCACACGCTCGTCTGTTCCTCTCGAGAGTTTATATTCTGTGTTTAGATCCAGCAACCCTTGGCCCTTCTTTAAAACAGAAATGGTTTATTTATCAACCCGGCTCTCGCTTGCTCTGTACGTGTGTGTGTTGTTTCTGATGGTAATTTCACGGCTGGGTTCCCGTTGAGATGGTGGGGCAGAAGGGGAGAAGGATTATTACAGATAATTCACCAGACCTACTTCTGAGAGATGTACAACCTTAAATAAAGTCACCTGATATTGCAATGAGGTGCATAAATCACGTGTTTACCACATGCATCCTAAAGGAACCGTAGCTTTTGGCACTGGCTATGAAGGGTTTATCAGGCGTTACATACACACAAATTCACCAGCTCAGAATAATGGCATTTGCGTGCTGTGAAAATGTTTGTTCTGGAGACAGAGTTGTTGAAAGCTGCTAGCGAGAGAGCATGAATGCTTGATTAGGGTATTACCAGAGCATTTCCTTCTCCGCAACCATAAATCTCTTCATTCTCACATTTGGCTTGGCCAGCCGAGGCAAAAACAAGCCCAAAACGACAGCTGGTACAACTGCCCCGCTGCTCGGTCGAAACTCTGGGTGATTCATGTGAGACAAGGGTTAAATATCTCAGCAGCACTCTTCATAACTATTCATTCAAGTCTCAGTACTATATATTTACAATAAATGCATAATTTACAAAGAATTAGTGAGAATCAGTTCAGTTATTAAATACTTATGATAATAAAGCGCTTTATAAAAAATGCTGAGTGTGGGTTAGTAAACTCATGGCTGCTAGTTGCTGTAGTTGACAACTGTATAGTGTGTAACAACATTATGCAGTGAATCTCAAATATTAGCTGTGAAATTGTCTTAAATCTATCTTATGCATGTTTATGAATCAACTGTAATAGTGTTATGTCCAAATACTGGCACTTTTGAATCATTATAGTTCCACGTATATTTTTACTTCCTCAGCATTCTTTGTGAAATATTTATTTATTATTCATTTTATAAATTATCTAGATTATATATATTTTTTTTGGTATTTGCTAATTTACTTATTTCCTTTTACTTTAAGTCACTTGTTTTGTAATATATTTATTTTATAATTTGTTTATTTGTTGTTTTTAATACATTTAAATGTAGTTACTTTGCCATTTCATACTTAAATTTGTGAAATCTACTCGGGGTTGAGTCATCTTTAAAACTCATTATGAATTCTGAATAAATTAGTGCTATCAAATCGATTAATAGTGATAAATTGCATCCCCAATAAAAGCTTGTTTACATAGAATGTGTGTGTGTGCTGTGTATATTTATGTGTAGAATTAACAAAAATATTTAAATATTTAAGAAATATTTACATATATAAATATGAAAATGTATATATAAACAAAAACACACACACACACACACACACACACATATATATATATATATATATATATATATATATATATATATTAGGTTTTATTTTGGATGTGATTAATCGCAATTAATCGATTTGACAGCACTAGAATAAATGTGAAATATTCTTATTCATATTAAAGTAAGTCACTGAATTGATCATATTTTTTCAACCCTTCACACTGGCTGCGAGAACATTTATTAAAGGCAAAAATCACTATAATGAAGCTATTTTCATCATTTAATGACACAGTACAGCATGACTATTTTAAAATCATCTGTTCTGTTATCAAGAATTTAAAATTGCACTGATGTTACAGTGAAGTTCTGAATATTTAAATTTTTGTTAACTAATGTAAAACCCTGGTAATATATTTACAATTTGCCAGATTGGTGCAGGCTAATCTACAGTAGCTGTATTTTTTTTTATTTTTATTTTTTATATATATAACTGTGTGTTAGGTTTGACATTGACAAGCCCTATACTGTTATTATCTTTTCATGACTTCACTCATGTGTGAATTAAATTAGTCACTACCGTGTTGTTAGTATTGTACGTAATTACAGATGTGTCTAAATCGTAATCCCCAACACTCTTTGCTTATCTTATCTGAAAGGGGATCATATATCTCTCACTCTTATGAAAGTACACTCACTTTTCTGCTTCACAGCTTTGGCCGCGAAGCAGGTCTTTTCTTTATGGACCTTGAAGATAAAACAGCAGGGTTATATGTGTCTAATTACACAGTAGTTACACTGTAATTACACTACACCACCCAGTTATTACAACTTGAGGTTTGTATACATAGTTAACTTCGGAGAGTGCCAGTTCAGCCACCTCTCTCTCACGTGAACACCACACTTGGCTCTGTCGCAGTAGGCGAGGGCCTTAAAAACAATACCGGCCATGGGAAACTTAAAACATTCCGCCTGTTGCAGGAAGGGATGAATTTTATAGTGCACGTGGAATTATTATGTTAGAAATACACACATTTCCTTTAGCTTGGAAAAGCCATTACATTGAAACACTAATGTGCCTTTGTGTGGGTTGACCAAGATGGGTCACACATATGTGTAAGCAGCGATCGGATTGGCGGTTGCAGGTAATTGAGGTCACTGGATTTGTAAGAAAACTGAACATGTTGCCAGAAAATCTGAGCCTTATACAAGCATTTATTATCTGCTTTGAATAGCTTGCTCAAACTGAACTGAACTAGATGTAATCGAGGGAAACAGGCCTGCATTTATCTATTGTTTGGCTTTCTTCACACACACGTGTGCTAAATAAGAGTGTGTATGTGTCTTTGTGGTGAAAACACACACAGAGATGACAACACCCTTTCCTGTGCTCTTAAATGACAACTCTCATTCAGACAGCACACATCGGGCCGAGACCATCAGTGTTTACACAGATGGACCTGCTTTATTTTCTCAATAGCTGTGGAAAGGTGTGTGCATGCGCATGGTTGTGTGTTTGTTCGTGCAGTGTGTTTATAATGTGTCGGTTTATTATTGTTAAACCCTGGTCCTCGCATATCTTGCAAATGAAAGGGAGTTAAAGAGCATTCATTCACATGAAACAATTCACTCATCGGCTCTCGCCAACTCATTCAGATGGCCTTAAGACATGTGCTATACATTTACCTTTCATCAAAACCAGACACACACACACTTTTCAGCGCTAATGAGAGTTGGCTGACAGGATATTGTGATGGATGAAACAGGTGGGATCGTCATCACTCAACCGTCATGAACTCAAAGGCAATTTAATTACAATAATATCTTAAATATTAGGTTTACGTAGATTTTAAATGTCTCATTTACCTATTTATTATGGATCTTGTGTCAATTTAGATGTTCTTAAAATGTAAGTGCAGTATTTCATCATGAATCATAAATGTAAAATAACTGCATTGCATAAGAGGGGTTATACAGAACCAGAGAGTCTGAAAGTGAGAAATTATGATATTTACAAACTGTTTTCACATTTTTTAAAGAAAATGTGTGTGGTTCTTGCTTAAACAAAAGTAGGTTGATAAGGTGTTCGGGTTGTTGCTTTATATCCAAGTTCCATATACAATATCTTCTTAATAGACATGTTTTATATTATCTTGTTTAACAGATATTTTTGTATGTTGTCTTTTTCAGAAAGAATGCTCAAACTTTGTGCGTGTGCTGCAGCCATATAACCAGACACATATTTACATATGTGGCACCGGAGCTTTCCATCCTATCTGTTCCTACCTGGAGATAGGCAAGCGAGCAGAGGTACACAACACAGTCGATATTAATAATTGATCAAATTAATTCTCTTAGTCTAGTTCAATCTCAGGAAAGCAATGGCCCTAAAACATACTCACACGCTCATGTGCATACATACAAGATCTCCAAGGCACATTCACCAAAACATTTAAAGAAATGAAAAGGAAATTAATAGTGCCTATCTGCTGCTAACATCTACCCTGTTAACAATTTCGGCCCAGTGAAGTAGAAAATGAGAGTGTCACAAAGCACAAATGTGTTATTTAGAAGTGCCTCAACTGTGGGAAATGAGATGGCCTTTACACTGTGGAAAAATGTCAGTGAATTTCAAGATTTGATCCACGCAAATTAATCATGGCCTGAGCACGCTGAACATAATAGAAGATAACTTGAGAGCTGTTTTTTTTTTTTTTTTGCTGTCAGTTTGGAGATCCAAATCTAAACAGGTTTCTATGAATGTTTTTTTTTTTCAAAAACAGCGTCTTTTTGACAACTTTTTGAATATTGAGAGACTCACCTCTCCATTTATTATTCATGCCTTGCTGTGGTTGGTTTATTCATTATCCTTTTGCTCAGGACAACATCTTCAGACTGGATGCCAACTACATTGAGAACGGACGTGGGAAAAGTCCCTATGATCCAAAGATGCAGTCCTCATCCCTCCTGATTGGTGAGTTAGTCAGAGATGGTGATGTTTTGGTTTTAAAGTTTTAGAATCAGTGTTAACTAATTGGAGATTTCATACTCTTCTTTATATGTCAGATGAAGAACTGTATTCTGGAACATCAGCAGACTTCATGGGACGAGACTTTGCCATTTTCCGAACACTTGGGTCACATCATCCAATCAGAACGGAGCAGCATGATTCTAGATGGCTGAATGGTAAAAATGCTGTGTTCTCAACTACTTCAGGCTGGTTATTGAATATATACACGTTTACATTGAAATGCACACCATGATATGAACCAAGTGACTCTTTGAATAAATCACTGAATCATTCTTTCACCAGATTTGTTCAATGAGGGAGTAACTGTATTATTAATTTAACTATTTTTTTAAATTCTGAAGTGACTTCTGTCTTTGTGAGCAAGTGATTAAATCATTCAGTCAAATGGATCTGTTCAAAAATTTGGATCAGTTCAGGAACTAATCAAGTGACTGTCTTTATGAGTGATTTACTGAATAATTTATTCAACTTATTTGTTAAAAATGCTTATTCTTTCAAGAAAAAATTAAGTATTTGTCTTTATGAGTGAGTCACTGAGTCATTTATTCAACCAATTTGTTCAGAAAGACTTGATTTATTCAGGAACAAATTAAGGGACTGCCTTTTTGAGCATTGTTTTGAATTATTAATTCAACTAGTTTGTTCAAAAATGCTTATTAAATCAGGAACGAATCAAGGGACCATTTTGAGCGAATCACAGATTCATTTATTTAACTGATTATTTCAAAACTGCTGATTTATTAATTAATGCGTGTTGTTTGGAGAGGCACAACAGTTAATAATGCTTCTACCTCATTCTGTGATATGAGATATTAGTCATGCTGCCCATTCCTAGTTGAAATATTGTCTCAGTGTGTATTTTTAAGGAGTTCACAAAGACGTTATATATACATATGCTTGCGTATTTGTCTGTCCATGTGTTTTTATAGACCCTTTATGATTTTCATTCTAGCACTCAATTTCTATCCTTAGCTGCCTGGTAAAATCATCACACAGTATATGTTACTTTGCTAAGCATGTGTCTGCCAAGAGCAAATGTGTGAAATAAATGTAAATTTATGGGTTTTCTTTAGTGTGCACAAGTTTATGTCCCTTTACATGAATGTGTATGTGCCCATATCTGTGTGAGTGAAAGAAAGAGCCTCTTTGTGAACGTCTGCAGGAGAGATTAGCCCGGCCGGGGTGTTGAGTGTTTCCTCTAACATCCCGCCTGCATTTTTGCAGACTTATGGAACACAAAAGGTCAATATCAAGATAGGAGAGTCGGTCAGTGTTTTCCCATGAAGTTAATCCTGTCTCAGCTGTTCCTGCAAGTGGCTCTCATTTCAGTCCTCACACAGGGTCACCATCCACGCCATCAATACCCTCCTATATCCGCGAGGAAAGGTGCTTTTCAAAACGCTCATCTCACCTTAATCCTCACCATCTGTTACCACGGATACATCGGACGTTAGTTCTATTTCACCCGCTCTGAAAGCTGTCTCTCTCGCACAAAAGAGCCAGTGTCGTTTAGAGGATTAGTCAAATGGATATTCTATCAAGCCTTATCAATAGAAACACGGGCCTCTCGCCATCTTCAGACAATGAAGCCGATGGCTGTTGATGGTTATTCTTCCCGCACTTCAAAGAGGATCAGTATTTACAGGGCAAACAATCGTAAGTTTGGCTGGAACAAGTCGAGTTAAATGAAGCAGTCGGTGTATTGAATGACATGGGCGGCACTGTTTCATTGGCGTCTCTATGGACACATACACACTCTCAGTGCATGAACGGAGTCACTCTTTGGTAAATGTTCGTTCCGCAGTTTAAGCACCACATCCTGTTGGGTCTGTTGGGCCGTAATGCAGCACTGCATGTTGCTTTAAGCGTGTGCCGCCCACGTGGGTGGGGGACGTGTTACATTTCGTTTCTGCAAGAGAGAGCGGTCACGGTTGGGTAAGAGTGATCCCCCTGTAACTGGCGATACTGAGGTCTCGGCTCATTTTGGAACAGCTAAAAGGGATTCAATGAAGTGTTCACTCATTTCTTTAAACAACTCAATTTCTTCTTTCAGTCTTGTGGAAATTGAAGTTCTGATGCATTGTGTGTACTCCAGATCCCAGGTTTCTAGGAATACACCTGATCCCAGAAAGCGATAATCCTGAAGATGACAAGATCTTCCTGTTCTTCAAAGAGAACGCTATGGACGGTGAACATACAGGCAAAGCTACTATCTCCAGGATAGGACAACTGTGTAAGGTATCATCACAGATGGAAACATAAATAATGCACATTCAAGTGCATTTGGAAATAATGTCAGTATTCAAAGCTTTATGGGGTTTTTAAAGAAGATGTGACTAATCTACTTGCATTTTCTCCAGAATGACATGGGTGGACATAGGAGTCTTGTGAACAAATGGACCACCTTCTTGAAAGCCAAGCTGACTTGCTCAGTTCCCGGCCTCAATGGAATAGACACGCATTTTGATGAACTGCGTAAGGAATTTCTATGAACGTTTAGTTTGAACATAATTATATGAACAATAATATGAAGTCGGAAATGCATCTTTAAAGAAATCTTGTGGGAAATCCATGAAATAGTTAAGTCGACAGCATCCATGGTATGCTGTCACCACTGGAAACAATTTCTACTCATCCCTCAAGCTTTAAAAAACATGGAAGTTTATGGGGCAAACTTGCAACAGTTGGCCCATAAACCTCCATTGCAACATTCCAGATGCTGTCAGTAGAGTTTAAGGTGTTTTTTATCCACTTTTAATAACTCCAAATGTTTCTTTATTTCCCTTCCAGAGGATGTGTTTCTAATGAGTGCTAAAGACCCAAAGAATCCAGTGATCTATGCTGTGTTTACAACATCCAGGTAATACAGACATACTTAAAATACATACAATTAAGTGTTTGAAACATTTGAAGGGAAGTTGCATAGAACTCTTTCCTTTCCTTTCCTTTCCTTCTCATTACATTCCTTTCCTTTCTTTGCTTTTTTTATTGGTCTTCTTTGTTTTTTTCCTGTGTCCTTCTTTATTTTTTGTTTTCCCATACTATTCCTACCTCCTTTCCTTTCCCATATAATTTTTCTCCTTTCTTTTCTGGCTTTTTCCTTCTTTCCTTCCTTCCTTAATTTCTATATTCTATGCCTTACCTGACCTTTTTTATCCCTTCGTTCTTTTTTCTATCCTTTCTTCGTTTTTTCTCTTCTCTTTTATGAGATGGCAGTGATTTTTTTGATGTGTTTTTAGGAGCTTTGCAGGGCAGTAATCAGGTTAGACTCAGACAGGCGCTTCACATCACTACACTCTGGATGGGAATTTCCTCCTTATCCTTGTCTCTGCCCTCTCTTACCTGTTTCCCCATTCAGCTTCGGCTCAGCACAGCTCAGACGAAATATGATTAAGGTGGTAACCTGAATCTCACTCCCCAGCCAGACACCCTCTTCTCTGTGCCTGCTGGCGAGGAGCAGAGGGTTGGGGAGGGGTGTAGGCAGTAACAAAAGCAGATAAACGATGTTCAAAAGAAAAGACTTTTAAGATGATGGATGAGCACACTGTGTGTGTATGGAGGTGTGCGTGCATGTAAACACGAGATGAGGAAGAGGACAAACATATCACGATTAATCACTGTCAAAAAGCGAGAGAGAAGCAAAAGCAGCGGTCGTCCAAACCTGCACATCCTGTTCATGTGTTCCCACCTCACTGATTTCCTAATGTATGCAGGGAACACAACACTCGAAAATTCAATTACGGGCTTTAAAGAATTAGACTGCTTTAATTGGTTTTCTAAGTGCCCCATTTCTGAGATGAATAGAAGTGCATTCTAGGGACTTGCTTTTAATATTGCCACTTAATGAGGCATGAACGCTGGGGTGATGGATCAGTATTTTATGTCTCGCTTTATCTGGGTATGTGTGTTAGAGTGTGTAAGCACATGTATGTGTGTGTGCATTTTTATGTCTGGGACCCTGACTGAGTGATGGGGAATTAGTTTATTCATGTGCCCTGTGGTTAATTGATTTTCTCGCTAATTAACATTTTACAAATGCTATGGGCTGATCACCACAGTGTGTTTGTTCTCATGGCTGTTTAGGGGGAATAAGTGCTTGGATACACACACATACACTGCAATACAAATGCTAATTTTATACATCACATGAAATCAAAATCAACCCTATTAACTGTGTTAACACACGTTTCTGCTCTTATTGTGTGTGATACATCTGTGCATATTAAATTTGTCTTCATGATCTTTCATCAAAATGTACAAACCCAGATGACATTGCCAAGCCCTCTTAATTTTTCATTAGTCTTCATAAAGACTTTTCAATCTGTTTTGTCAAATCCTGATCCAAAAAAATAAAGAATCCACACATGTCCTGCCCAATTTATTCTTGGTAAATTAAAATAATTTTAATACATTGAAATGGATCATTTACTTTTGATATATACACTTCTAGTAAAACTTTACACAAAGTGTCAAAATATTTTGTTTTCTATCAATGATTTAGCTTCTGTTGTCTCTTCTTCTTTCCTCAGTAATATCTTCCGTGGATCGGCTATATGCATGTATAGTATGGCAGACATCCGAAGGGTATTTCTAGGTCCATATGCCCACAGGGATGGGCCAAACTACCAGTGGGTTCCCTTTCAGGGCAGAGTGCCTTACCCCCGTCCTGGCACAGTGAGTACTGGCCAATATATCTGGCATTATCACAAAACTGACAAACTATAGCTTCATATATGTGCACTTGGTAAAATACTTAATTGCATTATTTTTTCAACCGGTAATTTACTGTTATTACCCTAACTGTTTGCTTGCACATTTAAAACTAAATTTGTCTAAAAATTATCCTAAAATACATTGCTGCATTACTTTAAATGTATACTTAAAGAACTAAAATCACACTACATTATTCAGAGTGTGACATTGAAACTTGAACCTGTGCATCAATGAGATTTTTTTTAACCCTTAATCCCTCTCCTCCTTTACCCACCATAGTGTCCCAGCAAAACGTTCGGAGGCTTTGACTCCACTAAAGACCTTCCTGATGATGTCATTACATTTGCACGCCTGCACCCAGCCATGTATAACCCTGTGCAACCCATGGGTGGGAAGCCCATTGTGGTGCGCACAAATGTGGAGTACCAGTTTACTCAGCTGGTGGTGGATCGTGTAGAAGCTGAGGACGGCCAGTACGATGTCATGTTCATCGGCACAGGTTAGTAAAACCAACCAGCACATCAATACAGAAATATAACTGTTGTATAAAGCCAAGAAATCACTCCACTTTTATAATTCACAAGCAGCTGTTCACAAACGTTTTGACTTATTCTCCTCAACAAAGGCTCTATGACTTTCCCAGTTGCTTGTGATTTACAGGATGAGGATATGCTAATGGTTTTGTTCAAACTGTATATTCTATGGCCCTACACCTAACCCTAACAGGAAACTTTGTGCATTTTTACTTTCTCAAAAAAACTCATTCTGTATGATTTATAAGCATTTTGAAAAATGGGGACATGGGTTATAAATGTCATTTCAACTCATAATATATACTAATTTATTTAATTGGCACGTTAAAAAAAATACTCTTACAATTACTAAGAAATGTTTTACAAATGATGAATATTAAAAAATTCGAATCTTATAATCAGATTTAGGAACTGTGCTGAAGGTGGTGACCATTCCCAGGGAAAGCTGGTATGATCTGGAGGAAGTGGTGCTGGAAGAGATGACGGTGTTCAGGGTATGAGTGCCAACTGTTCATTACCCAGAGAGCTGTGTTTCTGCTTGCTATTGGAATTGAAATCCTCCAACTATAATTTTCACCTTAGTACATTTAATTGCTCCCCCATAAATCTGTCTGCATAGCCACAGCATGTCATCCAAAAAATATCCTCAGATCTTAAAATGAGATTAAACTTGTTCTGTTTTCCCTTCTAGGAGCCAACACCTATTACTGCCATGGAGCTCTCCACTAAACAAGTACGTCTGCTTGATATTACTCTTCACCAGCCATTAACAGTGAGCAAACCGTGTCCTAATAGACTTATATGTTCATCTGTCAACAGCAACAGCTGTACCTCGGGTCAGATTTAGGGATTTCCCAGATGCCCCTGCACCGCTGTGAGGTCTACGGGAAGGCCTGTGCCGAGTGCTGCCTGGCAAGAGATCCATATTGTGCCTGGGACGGGACAGAGTGCTCTCGATATTTTCCAACTGCTAAGAGGTAAGTACATTTTTGATGAAGATTATTTTATTCTTTAACATTTTGGTAGCTTTATTTTGGAATATGGATCAAATTACATATTCTTAAAGAGACCGTTAATCCACCGATAAAAGTTTTTCCATTTATTTAGCCTCATGTTATTTCATACCTATATGGCTTTCTTTCTTCTGTGAAACATGAATAACCGTTTTTGTCCCGAGGAGTTATTTTGGACCCCATTAACTTTCATTGTATGGACAAAAAAGCATTTTTCAAAATATTTATGAGAGTAAACGAAAACTATTTTGGGTGAACTATCCATTTAAGTCAATGACATACAGTATTGTTCAAAATAATAGCAGTACAATGTGACTAACCAGAATAATCAAGGTTTTTCGTATATTTTTTTATTGCTACGTGGCAAACAAGTTACCAGTAGGTTCAGTAGATTCTCAGAAAACAAATGAGACCCAGCATTCATGATATGCACGCTCTGCAATTGGGCAATTAGTTGAATTAGTTGAAAGGGTTGTGTTCAAAAAAATAGCAGTGTGGCATTCAATCACTGAGGTCATCAATTTTGTGAAGAAACAGGTGTGAATCAGGTGGCCCCTATTTAAGGATGAAGCCAACACTTGTTGAACATGCATTTGAAAGCTGAGGAAAATGGGTCGTTCAAGACATTGTTCAGAAGAACAGCGTACTTTGATTAAAAAGTTGATTAGAGAGGGGAAAACCTATAAAGAGGTGCAAAAAAATGATCTCCAATGCCTTAAAATGGAGAGCAAAACCAGAGAGACGTGGAAGAAAACGGAAGACAACCATCAAAATGGATAGAAGAATAACCAGAATGGCAAAGGCTCAGCCAATGATCACCTCCAGGATGATCAAAGACAGTCTGGAGTTACCTGTAAGTACTGTGACAGTTAGAAGACGTCTGTGTGAAGCTAATCTATTTTCAAGAATCCCCCACAAAGTCCCTCTTTTAAAAAAAAGGCATGTGCAGAAGAGGTTACAATTTGCCAAAGAACACATCAACTGGCCTAAAGAGAAATGGAGGAACATTTTGTGGACTGATGAGAGTAAAATTGTTCTTTTTGGGTCCAAGGGCCACAGGCAGTTTGTGAGACGACCCCCAAACTCTGAATTCAAGCCACAGTACATAGTGAAGACAGTGAAGCATGGAGGTGCAAGCATCATGATATGGGCATGTTTCTCCTACTATGGTGTTGGGCCTATTTATCGCATACCAGGGATCATGGATCAGTTTGCATATGTTAAAAAACTTGAAGAGGTCATGTTGCCCTATGCTGAAGAGGACATGCCCTTGAAATGGTTGTTTCAACAAGACAATGACCCAAAACACACTAGTAAACGGGCAAAGTCTTGGTTCCAAACCAACAAAATTAATGTTATGGAGTGGCCAGCCCAATCTCCAGACCTTAATCCAATTGAGAACTTGTGGGGTGATATCAAAAATGCTGTTTCTGAAGCAAAACCAAGAAATGTGAATGAATTGTGGAATGTTGTTAAAGAATCATGGAGTGGAATAACAGCTGAGAGGTGCCACAAGTTGGTTGACTCCATGCCACACAGATGTCAAGCAGTTTTAAAAAACTGTGGTCATACAACTAAATATTAGTTTAGTGATTCACAGGATTGCTAAATCCCAGAAAAAAAAAATGTTTGTACAAAATAGTTTTGAGTTTGTACAGTCAAAGGTAGACACTGCTATTTTTTTGAACACACCCCTTTCAACTAATTGCCCAATTGCACAGCCTTAAGAGCGTGCATATCATGAATGCTGGGTCTTGTTTGTTTTCTGACAATCTACTGAACCTACTGGTAACTTGTTTGCCACGTAGCAATAAAAAATATACTAAAAACCTTGATTATTCTGGTTAGTCACATTGTACTGCTATTATTTTGAACAATACTGTATTAACACAAATTATGGCACCATATTCACTTTTCAGGTGTTTAGTGCACTACAAACTCTGCATCTGGACACACATGCGTCGACAAGCGCAAACACCTGGATCCAAGTATTTCAGGCTGCTTTTAAACACACTATAAACACATGCTCACAATATGCCGCATATCCTCTGTTAACACACACGCACACACACACTGCATGCTTGGCCAGCAAAACCTTCACAGAGGAAGAAGAGGGCCATGGCTTTGGTCTCAACACACCCTCTTGGTCCACACACTAGTATGGGTCCACACGTCGCGGTTATTACAAGATATTTGAAGGTTGTGAGGTTTGAAATTCAGTAATGAACATCATGAAAGATCTCTCCATGAATCATGTTTCTGAATTAAAACTAGGGCACATTCAGCACTTTCTTTCCTGCATACACATAAAAGTGTGATGTGAACCACAGAACCACATGGAATTATTTCCCTTTCTGGCTTTTTATGTGGACAAACAGTTTATCCCCATCGGATGAGTCATTGTTGGGCAAAGTTGAAAGTGCCGCGGAGGCACATTGTTTACGTTAATGTTTTAATTATTGTTGTATAAAGCTAAAGTATTTCACCATATAAACCTCACATCATCTTGAGATTGTCTGAGACAATATGGTACAATGTAGTTGTTTGATTGAAACAACAGTGCCCTCTAGTGGCCAGACTGAAGTAGTGTTGCAAATACTAAACTTAATACTAGGTCAATTTTAGTGTTTTAGAATATGCAAAGATCTACATTACATGCGTCTAATCCAATTTATTTATTTATTCATTTATTTTTTTACAGGAGAACGAGGCGTCAGGACATCAGAAATGGGGATCCTCTTTCCCAGTGCTCTGATCTGCACCACAATGGTAAGTATATTTATTTATTTATGATCAAACATAATTAATAGGTTGTCAAAACCAACATGAGGATATGCACAGTTCTTGCAAGTCACCTTATTTCAAGAAAAAAATGCTTGAAAAAAGCTCTCCTTAGATATTCTATAACATTATATACAGTAAGGACCATTCATTACACCTCTTCTGTAATATAATGTTTAAAAGTTGTGCAGTTGTGAAATTGCACCTCAAAAGAAACGTCCTGTAACTAAACATTAATTAAATCAGCATGCCTGAACATTTGAGAAGGACTGATGCATTGGAATCTTTCATTTATGTAGGCTACACTGGCACACCGTTCTATTTCAGCACTGAACATTACCTCCTTGTGTGTGTTTGTGTGTGTTAGATGATCTGGAAGGATACAGCAGTGTGGAGGAGAGAAGTGTGTATGGCATAGAGAACAGCAGCATGTTTCTGGAATGCAGCCCGAAGTCTCAGAGAGCTCTAATCTACTGGCAGCTACAGAGACCCAGTGATGAGCGTAAACATGAGGTACACACACACACAAACTTATAAATAACGTAGGTCAGCAAAACATGCACTTAAATAATATGCTGTCATTGTGATCATTGGAAAATCCATGCAGAACTGCAAATAATATAAACGACTTAATGTATTGGAACCATTTTCCCATTTCTCTTGGCGTGGTCAGTTTCCAGATTCTTCACACATTAGATCAGTTGGCAATCTTAAAGGTTTTAACAGTCTAACACTGTTTTGAATTAATTTAAAGATTACTGCTATTCTGTTTAATCTGTCCAAAGTAGCAGTCATTTTGTATGAATGCAGAAAGAACATTTTTAATTTTCACATTACAAATGTCATTTCTGTGTCATAAGCTTTGCCAAACACACATGGAATCGCATTAGTCTGCTATTGGTTGGCCAAATAGATACAGAAGCACCACCCTAAACTCACTATTGGTTATATAAGTATTGCAGTGTCCGATTGACCATGAAGTTTTAGATGAAGATATTATAATAGTTCAAGTTAAACTGAAACATTTTTAATAGCCCCCCCCCCCCCACACACACACACACACTACTACTACTACTACTAAATGAAGGTATTTTATTGAACAGGATATGACATAGTGACCCCCCTTACCACCCACTATCACATACACCAGCTGTGTTTCTCTTTCAGATATTATCAGGCAAAAAATAGTGCTAAAGTAACACCTCACCGCAGACGGTCATTATGTTAATGTAATAATGGTCAGATTTCAGCCTTCCTGCTGTGTAAGAAAATCCCCAGCTGTGCTGTAGTTTTCTTTGCACCCCAGGTGTAAAATCAGCAGTTACGTTCTGAGGTTAAAATCTATGAAAATGTGTTCATAAACTCAATCTGTTTTTCTCCATGTCAGATTGTGATTGATGAAAGGCTGAGTCTTACAGGCCAGGGTCTGCTGATCCGAAGTCTAACCCAGGCCGATTCGGGAGTGTACCACTGCCACGCCATCGAGCACGGCTTCATCCAGCCCCTGCGGCGTATTAATCTCCAGGTCATCCCATCTCAGCGCGTGGGCGAGCTGCTGCTCCGAGCAGGCGCCAACGATAAGGATCCTTCCCCTAAACACAAACTCTGGTACCGGGATTTCATGAGCCTCCTGGAGCACCCAGACCTCAACAGTGTGGATGAGTTCTGCGAGCGCGTTTGGAAGCGAGAGAAGAAGCCAAAGGGAAAGAAAACCCCCAAAGTCAACCCCATAGCTGGCGTCGGGACAAAAACAGATAAGACCCCTCAAAGGACGGCTCAGAGTTTGCAGAACCCAACGCAGAGGGTGCAAAACACACCAAAGGTGCAGAACAACCCAACTCCTCAGATTCTCCCAAAGTCCACAGGTTTGCAAAGAAGTCAAATCCCGGGAAGTACAGTGAGCACGGAGAGCCAAAGCATCAAACCGGACACTCAAAGCGTGCAGAAGGTCCAAAGTGCTCCTGAGAACCAAAAATCACAACCCAGCCAAGGAAAAAGAGGTACCCAGACCCCACAAAGAGGACCTCCTAACACAGCCAAGTGGAAACAGCTTCAGGAGAACAAGAGGGGGCGCAACCGCAGGACCCACGAACAGCAGAGACCACCGCGCAGTGTGTGAGATACACTCACACACACTCAAGAGTCACTTGTAAACATCCGCATCAGTCACTCATACAACAGACAGGCGTGCATAATCAATAGCACAAAACTCAAAAATGGTGAATCCTGCTCACGTCTCTTGTTCACCAGGGAAAGCACATTGATTTTGTTGTTGTGATGTGACAGCAAAGACCTTTTACACTCCTAGTGTTACAGATCCGTCGTCATACACGTGATGTTTTCATCAGAGGATGTGCGGTGGTCGTTTGCCAAAAATCCTTTGCGATACAATGGGATAGTGCCAATGGAAAAAGAAGAAGAACTCTTTTAACAAGATATGAACAAAAGTCATGGTGGAGTGAACTGGGCACCTGGAAAACTGGAAGCCAGTTGCTTAGATTTGTAAAGACTGTAATATATAAGCAAGCATTGTGCTGTACATAGAACAACACTAAGTAATTATGGACACAACTGGTCAAAGGTGAAATTAAGGCATGCCTTAGTAACCGCTTGTCTAACCTCTGATCCTCAGAAGCGTTTTGATGTTCGTGTTAATTATGTTTCAGATAATCAAGTGGGCCTGACTGACTAAAAACAGTCAATAACTGTGGTGACCATTTCTGCCAAAATTTAAGTTTCAAATACAACGTGCATGAGTTGAATGAATAAGCTCTTCCAATCCAGTTGCATAGTGGAACTATCTGACGATTACAGCCGCCTAGATGATCGTTTTAAATGTTGGTTGCCTAAAAATGAAAGAACATCTTTTGAAAGATGTTTTTAGATACTTCCATAATGTCTGTAGTGTATTTCTAAATTATTATTACTCATATTACATACGTTTGCGTCATTGATTTCCTAAATCAGTCTATGTTAGGCTGAATGCTGAGTGACCCTAGTATATGTACATATATAAACAGCAGAACACCACTTGATTATTTATTGCTGGTTGGTTATTGTTTATTGTTCAAAGGGTTGCATTTATTTTTTATATAAGTTTTTCTTTTCTATTCATTTGTAAACGTGGCTCATTGGCCACGATTCACATAGGCGGACCAAGTATTTGTTTTTAGGCTCAGATTCTTGTTGAGTGTTTGCAGATCTGTATTCTTTTAATTCAGTTTTACATGCTTCCTTTCTTAAATTCAGTCATTCTTTCTTTTTTCTGTCTTAAACTTGTTTAGGTCTTGTTTTAACTTCATCGTGCAAAACTAACGAGAAATATTAAATCATCTCCAATGATTAGCTGTGAATCTCCCTAAAAAAATGTGTGGATTAGGACAGATTATGCCGTGGAGAACACACTGCATGTGAATTCTTCCTTTGTGCATCTTTATTTTTTATAGTCAGTGTGTCGTGCGAGAGGTCATTTTTGTGCCATGCAAGATGTACAAGATGTGAATATTTTTTCCATTTGCATCTAGACATACCCTGTCCCTTTTTATGTATTATAGGTCTATAGGTCTTTTCACACATACAGGTTTCCCCCCACAAAATTGTCATTTCAATGCAATGCAGAGGTATCTCCAGCAGATGGCCCTGACCCAGATGGAGTTGATTTGGAGCTGGCTGGTGCAACAAGGGAGGAGAAGGGAGCTGTCAGTTATGTAAAATTGGTGTTTCTGGCATGCATTTGGTTGTCTAAATAAATATTTCCTCTATAATTTCAGGGTGGTTGTGGGTGGATTATTTGTATATTTCTTTTATGTATATTTCTTTTGATTTTTGCAGCATTTGGAGGACACATGTACTGTAGGCCTAGTCAATCTGTGAATGTTGTTAACTCTCATATTGTGTTTGGTGAGAGGTGAAGTTACCACATCACGTAGTTTACAGTCTATTTTTTTTTTAATAGTCACAATACATGGTCAACTTTTGGAGCATTGGTAAGTTTTCAAAAGGAAGCTACCTGAGCTTGGAGGTGTGCAACACTGGTGAGCTGGTGTGTATTGTGATACAGATCTGATATTGTTGCAGCAAATTCCAGCTGCTGTTAATTTTAGTTACACATTTGTTAATTATTTAGTCAGATGTTTTCCTAAAATACCTATTTGGAATCTTGTGTAATCCAAGATGGACTTGTTCTTTGCAGTGTCTCATATATGCCCATGTGAAAGTGATTGGAAATTAAATTAATACAAATGCATGCCAACATAACTAATATCTCATTATATTATCATTCCAAAAAAAGATCTAGCTTGTGTGCTTGCGTGTGCGCGTGTAGAGGCGCATGCACATTTAAAGTGAGGGGGCACGAGGATTTTGAATGCAGCTTCCAAAAGACAAATTGATATTTTTAATATTAGATACAATCACACCGGCATGATTAGATCGTTCAGTACGTCGATCACATCACCAGCTGCTAAATTCAAATCCTCGTTCGCTGGCTGGCTGAGCCAGAGACGGGCGCGTTTGCACAGCGTTGCATTATAACCAATATTTGAGAATATTTCAAGGTTAAATTTACGTGTGGTATTTTTTCGAATAAAAAAAAAAATACAGGTGTCCCCTAAAAAAATAATGAAAGCATGACGCCCCTGTGTACGTGCGTGTGTGCGTGCGTGTTGAACTTGTATTTACTAAAGGTTATTTTGGCACATAAACTAATGTCTAAATAAGATAATAATCTTTGAACATCAAAAAAACAGTTAATAAAAAATTCGAGATAAAATTGGATTGTTAGCCAATAATTTCATTATTATGGGTTTCGAGTCTCGTTAATGAACTATTTTATGAAGAAATTGAATTAAACATTCAGAAAGCGTAATTTCTATCATACAGATCAAACTTTCTGCGATCAAAACATCTCCCTAAACCCTATATAATATGCTTAATTGTATCAGAAGTCACCATTTTCAAGCGTGGGCGTTTGTTTGCATAAAACCGGAGGCTCAGCCTTCTCGATGCCATATTAGGAAAGGTAGGCGGAGCAGTGGAAACTGCGCGCAAACTTCATTTGTTCTGGAGAACCTCGTGACGCGCTAGTTTTAAAGCTGGATGAATAAAATGGATATTTTTTTTTACAAATGAAGGGTTATATTTCGGACTGTTCTCAAAAAAAAAAACTGACATTAAGCTTGACTGTACAAGATGTTAAATATAGGGGACTACTTTTATGACACTGTAGAGCTCGACAGCCGCAGTTGACAAGAAACAGCAGCCTTGTCGTTCACTTTTAGAGTGTTTTTTTTTTTTTTTTTGGTCAAACACGAGTTCAAGAAAATTGGTAAGAATCTGACATTCATCTATGACTGTTTACAAAATTACCAATCATTATATTTTTTTAGCCAACTTACTCTATATTTTAAATGTTGAATTATTTCAAACAATTAGTAAACCGTCGTAAATATTAATGATTTAGTAAAAAGTTATTTATAACATTTATTTAATTTTTTAAAACCTTAAAGTTCCTTTTCATCCACATTCTGTAATGTAGCCATTTAAGTTCGCACTGTGTGCTTATTAGCACTAGATGGCGTGCAATCTCTTTTTTTCATCGCAATGAATCAGATGTATTTGGCTAAAATGTGTGCTGTAAAGATGTTGTATAAAACATATAGTTTTATATTATCAATCCAATTCAAAATCTATATGATGACAAAATTTGTATTTCTTTAATGTTTCAAATTCAATCAAAATATTAAGCACTGTTCATTTATTCTGTGCCCAGGGTTTGACCTGAAATGAGTGTGCACATGAAGTGTTTGTGACTCACAGGAGAGCAACAGAAATTAAGCTGCCCTCGACACATCCATCATCTCCCCCACATCAAAAGTGTCCTCAGAAAACAAGTGTGTCATTCTGTATCCTGGAGATCTGTGTGCGTGTGTGTGTGTGTGTGTGTGTGTGTGTGTCATAAGTACACTTATGAGAGCAAAAGGCATGTGTGCATAAGTGTTTGCCATGAATCAGAGGTCTCCTCACATTGTCTGACTCACACACATACACCATGGCCCTAAGGATTCTGGGTAGAATGGAGATTCAGGTCAAAGCCAAGGCAAAACATCTCTCTCTTGCTCTCTCTAAATGGAATTACTAGAATTACTATTTTACAGTTTGTAATGGATTTACTGCTGTAAAATTAATATTTCTGATTAATTATTTGCACACATGTGCAGTTGTCTGAATCAGAGTTGTTACTATAAACTAAACTAAAACTGTCAGAAATAAAATTCAGTAATATACCGTAAATAAAACTGAGAATTATAAAATGAACATTTTCTTTAAGCCTTATATACAGTATAATTCATATGAAAATTTTAATGCATTAATAATGCCTTGTGATTCACAGTTATAATGCATTATAACACCCTATTCATTGTTAGACTCTTGCAAAGTATAATGCATTAAAACACAACAAACAGATCATTTCAGATGTAACAAATAATCTGCAAGTATTATAATGCATTTGAATGCATTTTGTTTAATTATTTATGAAAGGATATTATTGCATCTACATGATAATGAATACATATATAATGCATTATACATAAGATGTGTTACCATTTTCCTTTTTCAGTTTTAGTTTTTTTTAATGCCTAAACATACTTATTTCGGTTAGTTTCCAAGGCAACATTTATCCTTTAACTTCCCTTTTTAATTTAAAACTGCTATTGTATCTGATTTCCTCTTTATTGTATTTACAGAAACAATTGGGATAGCTTTAGTTTGTTAAATGAAATAAATTAATAAACTAAAACTAATAAATGATCAAAAGCACATAACAAAACTAAACTTGATATAAAAATAATCAATTAATTTTTATATATATATATATATATATATATATATATATATATATATATATATATATATATATATATATATATAAGTACATTCTATAATAGCATTTAAATAATACTAAAATAAAAAGAAGTGCCTTAATTACAATCCCTCAGGTGGACAGGAATGAGAAGTGACTATTGAAATAACATAATCTGGTGGCCCAATAACTGGCAGCAGTGAAGTGTTTCTGACAAGATGGTATATCTTTATTTTTTACTACATATTAGAAAAGACTCCCAACTGCCTTGGTTATATTTAGCATCACGGCACAAGTGATGAAGTCAGCAGTCAGTCACCCAGCACAACCCCCCTTAGCCCCTAATCTCAGGCTCATTATGGAGTTAAAATGAGCTCTGCCCTTGATGAGAATGGTACACTTCAGCACACCTAATGAATTTCCCTCATTCCGTTCCTCCCTCCCCCTCCTTCCTTTCTTCACTTGCTTTTTCAATCCCTTCCTTCATCCGTATATCCTTCTCTATCGCTCTCATTTGGAGTTTCGAGGCCTAGCCCTTGGAGCGTGATGGAGGCAATCTCACCTACAATTTGCATTTATTAGAATATGGTGCTTTTCCACATTTTCTAAACAGCTTGAATAATTTCCGTTTCGTAATTTTCTTAATCCCATTTGTTACAACCCTTTGGTCGAAGTTGGGTTTTCATTTTGTAGTAATCCATGTCTCAAATTAAACTTAATTTACTCAGCCTCATGTTTTAGATCCTATATTCTCTGTTAAAAAAAAAAGAGAAATTTGAAGGAATATTAACGCTGATGTTTTCCATACAGTGAAAGTAAATAATAACAAGGAACTGTCAAACTGCAAATTGGACAAACTTTACGAGCCAGTATTGTGGTCTATATTCCAACATGCATGAACCAGACCAAAATTAGTAATTATTTACAAAAAAATCTAAATGATGCACATTCATATTCAAAATGGCTTGAAATATTCTTCAAAATTTCTCTTTTTGTGTTCCACAGAAGAAAGAAAGAAAGTCATACAGGTTTGGGTTTATATGAGGGTGAGTACATGACAATTATTAGTTGATCTACTTTGGAACAGGTGAAAACAGGAAGAGAGCGGAATAGCACTAGCAGACATGAGCATCAGCTCCTTAGAAACAATCTCAAGATCCCATTAAAAGAGAAAGCGACAGTGTGTCTTTCACAAACAATTGACTTGAACCTTATTCTGACTCTGGACTGAACGAAACCCCACCAGTGTCCCTCCCCACTCACACACAAGGAGCAAGAGATACTCTGAGCCTTATTATGTAACGAATTGGCAAAGTTTTGTTGTTAAACTTAACTTTAAGCCTAGAGAGGTTAAACCGTCATTGATAATGTCTTTTACCAATGTCAGCTGAATATTAAGTTAGGGATAAATAAATACAACAAGTTATAGTACTTACAGACAAATGTTTAATAACATGGCAATATTGCATTTGCAGATATTCACCATAAAAAAAAAAAGTTTATTGAAGTAATTGGATAAAGTATATCATTCAGTCATAGTTACCCAGAGAAAAATTGAGTTTGTTTGTAATTCTTATTTGATTTACATTACTATAATATATTTTTTTTAAATTAAAATCAGCCTAAATTGAGGTAAATTAATGAGTAATGAGGCAATATGTTAATGAAAGATATGGCACAATTTTAATGGTTCTGCTTAGTTTTTACACAAAATTGAATTAACTTTTTCCTTCCTCATGTGTATGTGTGTGTGTGTGCATATATATATATATATATATATATATATATATATATATATATATATATGTGTGTGTGTGTGTGTGTGTGTGTGTGTGTATTTACTGTTTAAAATTTTTATTAAATAAATCTGAGACCACCAATGAAATTTCTTTTTCATAAATTTTACTATAATTATAAAGGAATTACTAATTATATGATCAGCATACCAATTTAAGTCTTATGACCTACATATATTGCAGTTTTACATTTTTCTTTATTCATTTTAAAATATAGTTTCTTCACTCTTATAAACTTTATTTCCATCTTCAAATTATATTTAGATTCCCGGATTTTCAGTGTGGCTTTGACCTTAGTACTTGCACATGTGCTTGTAAGTGCATGTTCCCGTGTCTTATCCCAGACCCATGATTGGCCGTTGGCTCCTAAGAAAGCTGATTAGAGGTGTTTGTGAATTAAAGGGGGTGTGCTTTCTGCCAAAGCAGATGCAGGGCGCAGCCAGAGAGGTGAGAGACACCTTCCCTTTAAGAGAGTATTTTTAGCCATCCAGTTATTAGTGCTCATTGGGAGGGAAAACGGGGTGTTAAGGGAGGAATTAAGCACATGCAGACTGTCTAAGAAGGATGTGGAGATCAGGACGACTAATATACCACAAGTGAAACGTCGTCCCTAGGGAATGAAGTGCACAAGGAGCTGTCCACTCACGAGTACTACAGCAAACAACAGATAGTCAGCTTGTAGTGCAGGTATGTGACCATTTGCTCTTCTACATCCAGTTTTAAATCTTTTTGTTAGTTTACCTCTGAAGCACTCATAACTCTTGTGTGTGAAAGTTGTGTTAATGACTATATACACTTGTACAGTCACTTCTGAATCATCATATTCTCAACAGAAATTGTATTATGTTTGCAGGTAATTACTGTAAAAGTCTCTATCAAAACTACAACACTCTTCTGATTTGAAGACTAGTCATGATTCATATAACGCTCACAGCTTGTGTGTTACTTTAAGTAATAATGTTTAATCTCCCTTACATTCATTTGAAGGGTCATGCCAGCCATATTTTCTGTATTGAAGCCCATATTCAACTTTAATGACCAACGCACTGTTTGTGTGATTAGGTTTCAGGCTTCAGTTCCACTTCTCTGCTTCTCCGAGCGCTGTAAGTCACCCATACACACCAGCATACATAGGTCGCACAGCAACACACACACACACACACTCACTGGCATATTGTAAAGCACTATTAATGTGTACAATGTGTGTATATGAGTGTGTATGTATATTCATTAGAGAGATAGGCTGCTAGAGGAAGTCAGGTGAGCATTTGTGGGTATAGAATATACAGTACTGCTCAAAATATTGATTACATTTTTAACATTTATAATGCTACAAAACATTAGTACAATTAGTACAAAAATAAAGGCTCTTCTTTTGAACTTTCTATTCAAAATTCAGCATTGATAATTATTATTAGAAATGTTTCTAGAGTACCAAATTAGCATATCATAATGATTTTTAAAAGGACCATGTGACACTGAAGACTGGAGTAAGGGCTGCTGAAAATTCAGCTTTGCCATCACAGGAATAAATTAAATTTTAAAATGTATTTAAATATAAAACAGTTATTTTAAATTGTAATAATATTTCACAATATCACAGTTTTTTGGGACAAATAAATGCCCCCCCCCCCAACTTTTGCATGGCACTGTAAAACCAGTTTGACCAGGTTTCATAGCTGTATCTACAGTGGCATGTGTGTGTGTGTGTGTGTGTGTGTGTGTGTGTGTGTATGTGTGTATGTACTTGCGCTTCAGAGCATTAAGGTCATTAGTGTTCGCTCCAGCGGTCAGCCCTGTGTGTGGAAGGCTATCTGTTCTGGGCCGCCGTTCATCACTGTTGACGAGAGGGAGAGGAAACGAGGGAATAAGGGCAGGACAACCCCCTAACAACAATAATAGTAATCTCTGACTCTCCTGTCATTGTATTTATCCTGATTGTGGCGCCAACAGCAGATAGTCATGATAGAGAGCTTAAATTACTGCTAATGCCGTTTGATCTGGTTAATTGATGTGTGGAGATCGTTAGAGCAACTGTGGATCTTGATAAGAGTCCATCTCCTCGATATAGCTCAGGGACAACAGCTGGTCACGCAAGGACGAATTCCCCCTGGAGCTGTGGGCTGGGCTGAATAAGCCTCCACTGTCACATCACACAGCCGTCACTCTGATGTTAAATAGGGTGGAGAGGATAACACGTAATAGTTAAAAGGAAGCTGGAAACTGCATTAGAGGCATCTGAGATTCGCTGTTCTGTTTTACAGTGTATGGAGCTGTTGCATTGTTTAAACCATAGCTGAAGATAAAGCGGATGCTCAGTCGTGCTCCTGGGGATCTTCCTTCCTGCCGTGTTTGTTCTAACCCTGCTGTTGCACACCTGTCTGTAATTTTCAAGAGATCCGGAAGACTTTAATTAGCTGGTTCAGTATTTTCCCTGTGGCCTTGTTTGCCATTTTTGTTGATGAGACACTTTAGAAAGCACTTAAAATGATTGTGAGGAGAGGGGCCAACAGGATTAGGAAATTATTACTGCTCAAAAGATGCATGGGTGCTAACAGCTATGCTATGGTTCAGAATGTTTTTTTTAATTTATAGATAGATAGATAGATAGATAGATAGATAGATAGATAGATAGATAAAGCACCTCTGGTTTTAGTTTCAGAAATTATTGTAGCATTATCACATCTCCATATCAGATTATGCACTGATAATGGACACTTCCTGTAAAATCGGATCTGTTTTGGTCTATTCACAGGGTCCTAAATTCAGAATGACTCACCAAATGTGTTTTTGCATTTAATTTGGCAACTGTTTAAGAATTTTAGGAAATGAATTCAGCCCCGAAATTACAAATTTTATCCAGTATGTTTTGTTCAGAACTGGATCAGTGATGTGTTGATCTTGGTGAGAGTGATCCTGCAGACAGCTTCATCTCTGCACAAAAGTGGGAATCAATAAAGGTTGCTAATGGAGACGGGCTTTTCTATCGTCACTCCTCAAGGCTGCTCAGACACAGTTATATTAAGTTGCATGTCTGGGGCTTTCTTCGTTTTAATTCAGAGAAAATGCTATTGTTGGAGCAAATGAAAATCCTGCAGCCTTCAGACCTACCGTCTGCAATGTTGATTCTCTGTGAAACCAACAGGTTTTGTGTCCTCTAACATTTGATTTTAAGGACAAACAGCACTGTCGGGACGTACAGCCCTGTAAAGTGGGCAATGTGTCCCTGCAAATTCTCCCTCTGACTGTAGAAGTCATTGGTGACAAACTACTTCAGTGTCTCCTTCTGTCTCCAGGCCCTTGGCATAGCTGTGAGCCAAGGACATATTGATGACTTATGGACATATTGATGCAGTGACTCATGATTCCTATTCAGCAGGAAATCTGTGAGCAGGATGACTGAGTCTGTGAATGGATGTGTTTGTGAATGTGTGATCTATGCAGTGGTTGGATCACTAAACCTTACGGCAAGTAATTCACTCTTATGCACCACTGTTTCAGTTTTATTTTACACTTTTAACAATTATATTCTTCCTCAAAGCAGCTTGAAAAGGGTGCAAATATCACCAAAGTAACAGAGCAGGGAGCTAAGAATAATAATATTCAAGTACTAAGAGCCGAGGGAACACTTATAATAATGCTACAATATCAAATACAGTGCTGAGCATTTGGAAGTGAGACTAGCCTAAAGTAAGAACTAATCAATTTTAGACCATAAAATGTTACCCCCTGGTGTTCTGCTCTGATTGGTTACACTGCGTTCAGCTGCAGAATTTTTCACTTCAAAACAACTCATGAAACTGTTTATACATTTTAGTTTGGAGCCACCTTAAAAGAAAGCACACTTTTGGACTTTTTAGACCAAACTTCAAAGAACAGTTTTTCTAAAAATTAAAATTAGCTGAAAATGTACTCACTCTAAAGCTATCCAAGATGTAGATAAGTTTTGTGTCTTCATTGGGAAAGATTTAGAAAAATTTATCACTTGTTCACCAGTGGATCCAGTGGAAACAGCTGATAAAAACATAGCAACAATACACACAGTTCCAATCCATCAGTTAATGTCTTGTGAAGCGATTAGAAACAAATCCAATTTAAAATCATTTTAACTTTTAATCATTACTTATTTAAATTCAAAAGATACAGCGCTAATTTTCTCCAAATCAGCTTGAAGAAGAAACAAACTAATGGACATCTTGGATAGCCTGGGGGTGTGTACATTTTTATAAAGGTTTACATTTTGTGTGAACTATTCCTTAAAAAGTAATGAGATCTTGAATGTATAACAAGGTTAGGTTTAGGTTTTAGGTTTAGGTTTTTCCTGTCTATAAATTAACAAAAAATCTTGATATTAGAAAAAAAAGTTAATGGATATGTAATCTGTCGACTACCTAATTAAACATATTTACAGGCCTATGTGTAACGTGCTTTCCGTAATGCAAAGTGTTCCAGTTTTTGTTACTACAAAACCAGCTGCTCTGCACCAAATCGGTTCGTTAATTAGGGAATTATTGGCTCGGCTTGAATGCAAAATAAACATTGTAAATATGATATGAGACGATTTTTTTATGAGGCGCTTTGTCCCTTTAATTCATTTTTTATTTCAACGGCGACGTCTTGTGATCACCTGTGAGGGGCGGGACATGCGCGTTGGATGGATGAAGGAGGGAGGCGCACAACTCTAGACCTACACCCGCACGGAGAGGCTCTGCTCTTGGGATGTGCGTTATCGCACAGAGACCCTCGACTGAAATGGAGAAATAAAACGACATGCATCCAAGACAACCGCGGATACCGACGCCGATGCCTTATTCCGGACATTAAGAGCCGAATCGCCGCGTAATTAGCTGGAGGGAGGGGGGTTAAAAGGGAAAAGGGGTCGATCATGGGGAACGAAGCGAGCCAAGAAGGCGGCGAAGGGGCATTCGCTGGATTACCAGCGGGACTCGCACCTGATGGGAAGGGTGGTTTCATCCAGATGCCCGCTGGGGTGGAGGCAGACCTCAGTAATCTATCTGAGGAGGAAAGAAAGCAGCTTGTGGCCGCTATGGCCAAAGCGCAGTCCAGGCAAGTTGAAGTGTCTATAAATCTATGCCGTAATCACGATGATGATGTCCGTCCCTTCAGTGCCCGAGCTCTTGTGTTGGACGCGTCTATGATGTGCTTGTGTTTTGATCAGGGCACTGCAGGTTGTCACATCACGACAGCAGCACCGATGCAAAACATGATCACACCCATTCACGCTCTTGCTGCATGTCTAAGGCCGTTTTATAGCTAGATATTTAATCCTGCCAAAATTTCAGCCATGCATATGACTGCAATTCAATACCTCCTTAGAGCACTTCTGTTTTATAACTATACATATCGGTAGAACCTACCGCTGATTTGAACGAAACGCATTTTTTATAATTAGTATCATCATTGTTAATATGGTGGGGCACTGTATGTGCACAGTGGATGTGCATAGTATTTTAATGAATGTAGTTTTCTTTAAACCACCTTATTCAACCCATGCAAGACACCACGGTTATAGATTGAATTAAAAATAAGAGTTTCCTTATATGAAAATATGAATCCATGCTGACAAACATCCGTTCTCTATGTATCCAGATATCCATTGCGTTCTCCATGCACACTCCATCTTCCTCTTATGGGCTGTGTAGGTGATGTCATGAGCAGATTTGGATAACACTGCCTGAGAATAACACAGGTCTATGACAATTCGATCACTAGAAAGCACTCGATCGACATTAACTTTGACATGATCTCATTCGTAAGCTAATTGAATTGTGTCTTTAAAGCTGCTTAGGCGTAAATATGTTATTTTTGCCCAAGCGCAAATGGGGGAGGGGGTTTAAATATTAATATGACTAAATATAGCACCGCAAGCACAAATGCCATCATGCTCATTGATCGCTTTTGCTTATTTTTGGAGAGCGTGCGTGTAATATTACACCTGAAAACAAGAACTGTGCTACAGTCATATCATATATTGTTCGCTGTCCGTGGTGCTGAAACGCTTGAAGTGATGCCTAAGTGAAGAGCGCCGCTCGATCAGAAACAATACGAAAATTGGACGTGGCGTGATGATCTTTTATGGGAGGCTGAATGACAGAACGATCAAATATATGTAAAATAACGCTCCTGTGATCGACTAACCGTTTGAGATGCTGTGCTGAACAGCCATTGAGCTAACAATAGTAATCCACTGAAATTAATTATGGTGAAAATGGGCCAAAAACTATGAAACGTTATTTTAAATTAGTCTTTATTTTTAATAAATAAATTCTGTTAAAATTATCATATTTTGATAAGTAATTACACTTTTTCACCCTCAGTTGGCATCACTAGAATAACAAAGGATAGAGAAACTTTGCAGATGTAAAAACTGACATCAGGCTTTTGTAACTAGATAACAATGGACAAATGCACTAAAAGAAAGGTGTCTCTGTCTTCTTACATGAGAGGCACTTTCTCTTTGTATTAAGATGCGCTAAATAGCCTTATAGCCAAAATGCAGGACAACCCTATTTATTAAAGCACTAATAACCAAGAGAGCAGTATTCTGGCATAGGAACTTTAATATCATAACTGGGAAACTCAAATATGTTTGTTAAAATTTTGACCACAGTATAAAGGTGATAGGTAACCATTGGTATATAATTTGAGTTTTGGGCCTTTTGGGGGGCTTTAAGTTCTGGTGCATGCTTAGTTAGCCTTTATATTTATTTTCTGTCACATTAAATTGTGATGAATACATTGACAGTTAACTTTGTTTTTGACTTATTCTGTGTGTTTTGTTGCTGCAGTCTCTTAGAATTAATAAACTATTTAAATATTGTTCACTGACAGCAGTAATAGACTTCATATGTATTGTGGATACGTCTCAATATTGTTTGTCTTGCGTTGTGACCGCAGAGCCCATTTTAGATGTACATTTTTTCTGCTGCATGAATTTTGCTTTTGATTTGATTGTCTGATTAATTTGCAGTGGCCTTTGAAATGTATTTTTGGATTTTATCCACTATAGCTATTAAGTAAAAGTACATTTCAGTTAATCACATATTTTTTAAAATCTATGTTGACTTGAGGCTAATAAATGTGAAGTTGACCTTATGTCTGTTCACTCCACAGGCCACCAGAGACTCAAGCTGGTGGCACCAGAGTCCCAGCAGGTCTCAGTAAAAGTCGGACTGTAGATGCATTTGGAGAGGGGCCGCCTCCCAAGCCAAAGCCTGGACGGAGCCCCTCCTCACTCAGTCTCCTTGAGTCACGTTTCCGGCAGGAGCCCAAAGACCCAGAACAACCACGAACTGGCATGTTCTCATCTGGCTTCTTGAGTGGGGCCAACCCCCTGAGTGCGGTCTCTTCTGCTGTCTCCTCTGCCAGCATCCCAAAGTTTAGTTTGTTTGGTGATGATGAGGAAGAGGTGCCTACAAAGCAGGAAGGAAAGCCTCCTGGCCCACAGAGTGGAGCAGGGAAGGGTCCTCCTCAGCAAGGGGGTAAGCCACCTCAGCAAGGTCCACCTAAAGGACAGGGGCCTGGAGGTAAACCTGGAGGTCCTAGTCCCCAACAACAAGGACCAAAACCTAGTGGACCAGGACCCCAACAGGGACCTAAACCTGGGGGACCCGGACCCCAACAGCAGGCACCTAAACCTGGTGGACCAGGACCTCAACAGGGACCCAGACCTGGGGGACCCGGACCCCAACAGCAGGCACCTAAACCTGGTGGACCAGGACCTCAACAGGGACCCAGACCTGGGGGACCAGGAACCCAACAGCAGGGACCTAAACCTGGTGGACCAGGACCTCAACAAGGACCCAGACCTGGGGGACCAGGAGCCCAAGAGCAGGGACCTAAACCTGGTGGACCAGGACCTCAACAGCAAGGACCCAGACCTGGAGGACCAGGCCCCCAGCAACAAGGGCCTGGGAAGCCTGGTGCAGGGGTTACAGCAAAACCCAGTGGACCTCAACCACAGGGTAAACCTGGACTGGGGGCTCAAGGGAAAGCAATGTGTCCTCTTTGTAATTCTACAGAGCTGAATCTGCAGGCTAAAGACCAGCCACCTAACTACAACACATGCACCCAGTGCAAACAGCAGGTGTGCAGCCTGTGCGGCTTCAGTCCACCAGACTCAGCGGTAAGAGACATATCTGCTGCCTTCACTAAATCATTCACCTAGATCTCACACTGGTGTCACTTTTTACCTAGATATAGATAAGAGTGGCATATATTGTCAGCTTTTTGTACAAGGCACTATTATTCTAGTATTTCTTTGAAGACATCAGCAAAATCAGTTCATATTTTGCTCATTAAAGGTGCAGGGTTTTGTTTTAATAACCCTTCTTTGGTTCTGCCTAAAATGCTGCTTGCACTTATTCCTCTCATCCATGAGTTTGGGAGGAAAATATTGGCACAGAAGGTGGAAGATTATCAAGGTCACTTACATCACCCAGACAGGAAGTGGAGGAAGTTGTTATTCAGTGTGTTTAGAAACTACATTCATCAGTTATAAAGGCAGTGATTATACAGACGTTTGGCATTATTCCTGGTCCATGTTAGAGAGAATAACAGTATTACTCACACAGTGATGAGTGTACAGTGTTAAACTTGTTTTCTAAAGGATTTTAAAGTGTGCATTACAATAAATGTCTCCGCCAAACCAATAATACAAGTAAATTAAATGTTATTCATATAATTAAATCAGAAATTCATGACTTTCAGAGATAACTAATCAATCCAATAAGAATAAAGGATTACAAAGAATAAATGATAACAGAAAGTTCTCCACAAATTAATATGTTGCTTACTGGGTGTTTCTGTTGAGTGGCTGGCTATATAAATTAAAATATTGTGATTGCTATTTTCTAATGAGCTTGAGATGATGCAAATCAATATTCTTATAAAAATGTTATTTGCAGCATCAGTGTTCCTGTGCCTTGACTTTCTCTGTTTGTTACAACAGGGTAAGGAATGGTTGTGTCTGAACTGTCAGATGCAGAGGGCAGTGGGGGGCATGGAGCCTCCTGGACCTCCAATGATGAAACAGCCCCCCAAGCAGGGTTCTGCACCTCCCTCCCCACAAAGGAAGGAGCCACCTTCTGGGTTTCCCTCTAAGGATGAGCCAGGGAAGAAGCCCCCAATGCTGACCAAACAACAGAGTATTGCTGATACTGGGAAAGGAAGTACTCCTCCAACTACACCAAAATCTGGACCACAGCAGGGCCCTCAGCCTGGACAACTAGGGGCCAAGCGTGGGCAGCCACCACCTCTTCAAAAACCTTCACAGAGCCCAAAAGGTAGTCCTCAGCCTTCTCCTGCAAAAACTACTCCAAAACAAGATGGAGGGGGCTTTTTTGGAGGATTTGGTCTGGGAGGATTGACAGAGGTGACAAAACCCTCTGGAGGTGCCCAGGCTACTGAGTCAGTCGCAGGAAAACTCTTTGGTGGATTTGGTGGGTCGTCCAAACCTCAGGTCGGTTCTACTGCTCAGGCCAGCGAGTCGGTCACTGGAAAACTCTTCAGTGGGTTCAGTGGTCTCACTGAGTCGGCTAAACCTATGCCAGCAAGTTCTCAGTCTGCCGAGAGCGTTTCTGGAAAGATGTTTGGTTTTGGCTCTTCCATCCTGAGCTCTGCCACCAATCTCATTTCCGGGGAGGAATCAAAGTCTCCCCCAGAATCTCCTCCAGGATCACCCCCTGATTCCCCCATTGGGTCTGAAGCAGACTCCCCTCCCGGATCCCTCCCTGACTCAGGCTCAGAGTCACCTCCTGACACACCACCTGCTTATTCCAAAGACACAGCCTCTCCAGAACCTACAGCCGCTGAAGGAAAAACATCAGCAGACATGCCCCCTCCAAAATCGACAGAAGTAAAGGAGCCTCCAACTCCAATTTCAGGCTCTCAGGCCCAGTCCTGCTGTCCACTCTGTAAAGTGAAGCTGAACATGGGATCAGGAGAGTCACCTAACTATAGCACCTGCACAGAATGCCAGAAGACTGTGTGCAACCTCTGTGGATTCAACCCCACTCCACATCTCTCAGAGGTAAGAGTTCTGCTGCAGCTCTTTGTTAAAGTGTTTTTGAGCAACTCTTTACCTTAATTTATTGGTGTATTTCCTATTAACACAGGAAGTTGGGCCAGAACACCTCATAGAGCTTGTTCTGTTTTTAGCTGTCTATAGCTTTTAGTTTTTTCATCACGGCTGGCAACACTAAAAGACTATTTATGCTTCTTACATTAGCTTGTCGTAGGCAGGTGGTGTACATAATTTAGGAGGATGGGACATGCTTATTCCAGAGGGCATTTTATTGGACAATAATTTTTATACGTGTCTGTGAACAAGATGAGTCATCAGTTTTTTTTGTTTTGGTCAATTTTTCAGGTGTGTGCTCCTTTTTTTTATGGTGATCAAAGGTGTGATTTACAATGGGTTTTGTGTGATCTACATTTCAAGCATTTCTCTGGAGAATGGCTTTTTGCTGTTGCTCTTTGAAGTTTTTATTGTTCTTTTGCATTATACCTAAGTCTCATCATTCCTGTCCCTGTTTACTTAAAAAGCTTGACACTTCACTGTGTAATCCAGTGCACTCTAAGCCTTTTCGAGTCGATGTGTTTAAGAATGTCTCTGCACTCATAGTCTGATCCCATTTCAGATGACTTACCAACTCACTTCCTGTTGGAAATTAGACTTTGCTTTTTAGTGAACTCAGAAGGTAGAGGAGGTATGTTTTAATGTTTTAAAAAATGAGCAAAGGAATATATTTGAGAGGAGTGTTCATCTAAACATTAAAATTATGTCATTTACTCACCCTCATGAAGAATGAATTTAAGGTGAGCTATATAAAATGGTAAAAACTTTATTATGTTTATTATGCATAAAATTTACCGTCATTGATGATTCATATTAGCATGGGTTGCCTAGATGAAGGATAGACCTCAAGGAATTTTGTTTATTAATAGATTCTATAATTAGTTACTATATATTCTATAATTACCTACTAAATTATAATGTTTTGTAGCTAATTACTGTGTTCCTACTGTCTTGGATACCTGGAAATGTCAGGTTTAAAATTTTTATTTTTTCTTCCCAGAGAAGAAAAAATGCTCCCAAAAATGCTTTAGCTCTTTATGATTTGGCTGTGTAGAGCAACACTTGCATGCAGACCGGTGTGTCAACATCAGTCTGTCCGCTGAGGTTAACTGCCTGTGTGACTCAGAGCTAATAATTATCTCCTATGGGACACAAAGTTGTCTTCCTGGAGCTATATCAGATCTCGCAATGTGTGTGTGTGTGTGTGTGTGTGTGTCTCTGTGTTTTATTTAAGGTTTTTTTTTATTTTTGTATGTGACAATGAATATGATAATTTAAATGTATTAATTCGTTTTGTCCACCAACATACACATTTTCATTGTTTTTCATATGGAAAGATGCCACTGAATTAAACTGGTAAACAAATCAGTTACTGCAGAATAAACACAGTCCACATTATTATACAGTGCATGTTTTTTGTGTGTGTGTGTGTGTGTGAAATTTGTTTTCTGCTTACTAAATGGTGGTAGATGTGGTAAATAGTTAATTTTTGTATAGTTCTTTGTAACAAGATTTTTTATTCCAAGTGAGAGCATGTCTTTAAACAAATTATTACATTCCTCAAGGGTACTTCACGTGTTCTTCCATCCATATGAACAGGTTATGCTAAGCTCACATGCTTTGACCTCCACACTGTGGCCTTTGATGGCTCTCACATGTAAAACACCCCCTGTGTTTGATCATGGGTTTGTACACCAGGTTGCTCATTCTCTCTGTAATCCCATGAGTCTATTTCAGGTTTTCCAAGCAGATTAGCCTGAGCATGTGCGTCTGGTTTCACCTCACATGTTACAGCCAATGACTTCACTTATTATACTGTCAAGAGTACCCTACCAAGATGGCTGACAACACTGATCCTCATTAAGCTTAGACCAGAACGGAAAGCAGAGACAGTCCTGTCATTTTTAACTGCAGACAGGCCTTATTACACTCATTAAAATGAAGGTGTCTCATGATGCCATAGAAGAAACTCTTTGTCTAAATTGTTCCATTAAAAACCTTTAACATCTGAAGAACCTTACTGTTTCACAAAAGCTTCTTTGTTCCAAAAGAAGGTTCTTCAGATTATAAAAAAAGGTAAGAAAGAGATGGTTCTTTAAAGAAACTTTGACTGAATGGTTCTTTTGAGGAACCAAAAATAGTTATTCTATGACAGGGGCGGCGAACTTCGGTCGGAGAGCCACAGCCCTGCAGAGTTTCTTCAACCCTAATCAAACACACCTGAACAAGCCAATCAAGGTCTGAATGGTTACTAGCAAGCTACGGGCAGGTGAGATATTAGAATTAGAAGATTAGAGAATCAGGGTTGGAGCTGAACTCTGCAGGGCTGCAGCTCTCCAGGAATGTAGTTCGCTACCCCGGTTCTGTGGCATCAGTTAAAGAACCTTTTGAAGCACCTTTATTTTTAAGAGTGTATAGTAAACGTTAATGCATGAGACTGCGTGCTTTTGGAGTGTGTTGTTTATTCGTCAGATCATCCTGATCAAAAAGGCTCAAGGCCGTACAAAATTGCGTTATCAGGATCAGTGCTGAAGAGCTTCCATTCGAAGAACATCCTCACTTGAGATTAGATTTATTTTTTTTCTCTCTTCCTGTGACATTTAAACACTACTTGTGCTACTGTGACAATGTGGGGCGAGTGTGCATGTGAGAGTTGGTGTAGTAATCTGTTTGAGCTAACAGGATTTAAAGGGCAACAGCTGAGTTTTTCTAAAGGCCACTTTAGGGCCATATTTTAAAGTCTCTCAGTATGTACAAGGATTTAATATGACACACTTTACCTTTCAAAGATTTTCCCCATTTCTCTTCATTGTTTCTCTTACCTATCTCTCTAGTGGCAACACACCTTCTCCATCAGATTTTTCACTTACTCATGTGACTGGAATTCCTTGTGGCGCTGATCCTCTGCCTCATTCCATCCTCCTCCGTGGATTTAAATGACTTGAATTAGAATCTCCTATAACTCCCATTCTGTCTCTGTTCTTTCTTCATCTTCATTCCTTGTATTTCTCACTGGTTGTTTTGAAGAAGACAGGAAATGTTCCCTAGACAATCACAGACTGTGTATAATATAAAACACAAAGCATTTAAGTATATGCCCAGAATCTATGCTCTATTTATTTAGACTAGGGCTGTCAAACGATTAATCCCGATTAATCGCATCCAAAATAAAAGTTTTTGTTTACATAATATATGTGTGTGCACTGTGTATATTTATGTATATATAGATAAACACACACGCATGTATATATTTTGAAAATATTTACATGAATATATTTATATATTTTTATGAAAATAAATGTTTTGCTACCAGTGCGGTTGATTAAAATTAACTTCTAAACATGAAAAACTCCTTTATCTTGACAGTATTTAACCCGGGTCATTTAGTTGTATCCGCAGACTCTAATCAAATTCTTTTGTTTAACTATATCAATGTTATTAGTGTTCCAAATTCATAATTGGCAGGACTGCACTTAGTTGCACGTCATTTTACCTGATAAGTAATTTAACATCGTCCTTTAATCGCTAATGAAGTAGGCATTGTTGGACAAATCAAGTGTGCCGCTTTTTCTGTGTGGCACAGTGTTGACCGTTTCACAACAGTCCCACAGAGAACTGGACCAGGGATTAGAATGCACACTTTCTGTGTTTTTTTTTTTTTTTTGGTTGGCCATCTGCCTTAGGCTTTGAGTCACTTGCCAGCCACCTGATGTGTCATCCCTCCCCACAGAGCACCCCCACCTCAAAGATGACCCATTCATTCCATGCATACAGTCACAGACAGCCCAGTGTAACATGAAATCAAGTGCATGTGGTTTGTCTTTTGCCATGCCTCTATTCTCCAAGGTGTTGCCCACACAATCACGCTCACTGTGACCCATCCACCTCCCACTCCACCAGTGTAATAGATTTAGTTGACTCCCCTTCCTCAGTATTTCCAGCACAGGGTCAGATACAGCACTGCATGGCCTCCCTCAGAGCAGAACTCCACAGTTTTACATAATCAACCTCCTCCCTAAATCTGAGCATCTAGCAGCCAAAACTGCTTCCTGCTATTGTACCGTCTCTCTATAGCTGCAGAGCAGGCGTGATCGCATTCTGTTTTTGACCTGATTTTATTCAGCTTTGATATACAGAGAATAATATTGTCAATATGCATTTCACGTTTGCATCCAAGTCCAAATTAAATCATAATTTACTTTTTAAATATGTGTTCCTAGTCTCAATGTGCATGATTCATCATTGCAATTTATTCCAAAGAAAAAAAATGTGGTGACATTTTATTTTATGCCTTTATGTATAAAGCATTATAAACGGTTATTAAAGGCTATATTGCATTACAATTATTCATAATGTGTATTGTAATACATTATATATTGTCATAAATAATTATTACCACATTTAAAATGCATAGTGTAACAATAAATTGATAAGTGTTACAATGTCTTAACTGTGGTTACATGAGATTGTACAAATGCATTATAAGGTGCATTGCAAGGCATAATTAATGCATTTAAAACTACTTTTTTTAATGCATTATATATAAAAGCCTTAAATAAAGTGTTACCAAAAATATTTATTTTGTCCCCTTCATCAAAATGTGACTCCTCTGTCATTATTTTTTTAAGCATTATTTTTATATAAATACAGTATTTTGCTACATTTTCACAAAACATTATTTACATAATTGTTGTGGTGAAAATGGCACCACAACTGAGGAACAGTGTTAATGTGTGTATAAAAAGGTGTCACCAAAATGGTTTGTCTTTTGACTCTTTGATTGTATTATAATGGTTTTTTAAAATGTAGTTAAAATTTTATGATGTATTTAGGAAATGTTCCTCCCAAATTTTGGCCGTCTGTTCACAGTTTTGCCTAGAAATGAGAAGTTAAACTCCTTAATTCTTCCAAATACTTCAGCTCGAACACTTCATATCCGCTTTAAAGAGCTACTCAGCTGTCCTCTGTCTGCTTGTTCTGTTCCCATAGCTACAGTGCCATCTTTGATCACTTAATGTGTACAGACGTGTGTTTCTGTGTGCCCTCCATCGCCATGGAGATCTGTCCGCCTATCTGTTTAATTATGATGTTTGCTTTGTTTATCTTTAGCAATCTTGTGATTTCAAGCCTGCATTTATTAATAACACCACAGAGTCTCTTAATCTACAGGACGATGTGTCCATGTGAATGTCCTGTCACTCTGAGGCACCAAAAATTTGTTTTATCTGGAGTTTCAAAAATTCATAATGTATTCTTGGCTCAATCATACAGTGTAACTTAAATTGTCCGGTCTATCTGTGTTTTATTATACCTTTCTGTCTGGCGCGCAGTCAAAGCTGTGTCTCTGTACTCTCTTGTACGTTGAGGCAAAAATAGCCAAAGTGGCAAAAGAGTGGTAGAGGCAGAGCCAAGAATGACTGCAGGACATCAGGGGAGATGTTCCTCTTTGTGGCAGCAAGCTTTTATAGCCATGTATGTGACTGTGTGTGTTTTTCTTTGAGCTCAAAAGGCTCTCAATCCTGCAGTGTCCACCACGTGCCATCCTTTTCCTGATGTTTTGAAAGCAGTCATATTTTTAGATGTGAAGGTGTTTTTTTTTGTTTGTAGGATTGAGAGAGAGTGCCACCAGGCACCCTTTCCATTAAACCAAGCTCTAAACCAAGTGAACAAAGACAGCACTCTCACCACTGAGAAATACACTTGTTATGCTGACTCAATTTTTTATGTGTATCCCTCTATGTGTTGTTAACATCATACACTTAGTATAATGAAAACTGGCACATTTTAACGGTGCAGGCACCACCAGGAAATCAGTATGGTGCAGTCTTACAGGAAATGTGAACTTCACACAGACCTGCTGTAGCTAGCTAATAAGGAGAGGAAGAGGGGTGGTGGATGTGAGAGGAGGAGAGAAAAAAAGAGCATTGAAAGTGAGAGAGGAGGCGGTGAATGATATTAGAATTTGGAGGAGGAAGTGTGTGGAAAGGTTATTGAGAAAATGCAACTTCCTATTTGTTTGCATATTGTGCATAGAAGTGGAAAACAGTTTGACTTGATTTGGTCACATTTGAATTTTTTAATTAAATAAAAAGACTTTTTCTATGTATCTAAATGTACATAAACTTACAGTATACTTGCTATAGTTTTGATAATCCTACATTACTAGCCTTTTAAACATTTACATTGGTAACCAGTGATTCTACCAAAATACAGTTATTGTGTCACTTCAGTAAAATTGTGGTAAAATTGACATAAAAAATAATAATAAAAAAAGGGTTTGGAAAGTATCTGATTGAAAGGATTGCCATAGTAATGTTTCATTATTATTATTATTATTATTATTATTATTATTATTATTATTATTATTATTATTATTATTATTATTATCCTACATTTGTAAAAACAAAAAAACAAAACTGTAAATAACAAAATTTGGTGGAAAATTAATATGGTAGGTTTGTAGGTGAGTGTGTTTCATTAGTGAAATAAGTCCTTGGGCATTCTTTGGGCTTTTAGTAAATTTAGCTCAGTTTCACACCGTTTATTGACAGATTTCACACATGCACACATTCTGGCTTTGAGAGTAAGCACACCCATCTGTGCTCAATGGATAGAGATTATAAAGCACAGTTTTCCTGATTGACAGAAACAGAAACTTCAATTCAGATAATGTCCAACAGAAGAAAGAGTTTAAATGTATCTAAGAAAACATTTTGTAATCAAGAAGCTAAAAATCCCTCTTTGAATGGTGTCACAATAAAAATGAGAGATGGTTTTCTTAGGAAGGAAAGATGGGATGCTTTTTTTCCTACTCTGTTTTTTGGAATTTTCTTTTTCACAAATACTCTTCTTTTTTTCACTTCATCAGATACACTTCCACTGAAAAAGTTACGAAATTAAAATGGCCTGTTCCATTAACATGCAATTTTTTTCTATACCCTTTTTTTTCTCTTTGTGGAAAATATTCTTTTAAAAAAATCTGTAATATTTCTCAGATACAATCCCTTATCAGCAACCTGAGATGCTCTAAAGAAGTCTGGCATAGATTATATAGGCCATCATAAAAAACGTAATGTTGCTCTGTCTGATATTCCTGTCTGCAAACTCAGCAAGTATGAAAGAATGAGTGGTGAGAAGACAAGCGGTGTTTTCAGCCCAAGCCACAAATCACATGACTGCCTGAACTCTCATTATTTCGCATCAGTTCCAGTCTCTTCACCTCTGAGACTGCTGGATTTAATGCCTCTGTTTGTGAGGCTAGTAAATCTTAATGCTTTTTGAAATACATGAGTATGCTAGGAAGATCATGCAGAGGTGATGAGCTGTTAGTGGTCAGAGATTGAATAAAATCACTCAATTGATGATTCATGTTATAATGTAAGTCGATAGCCTGTGAGTCAAATAGATTCTTTTTTTTTTATTCGGTTCCAAGTCTATATTGCCTCTTATCTGATCTTGTCATTTGTTATATGGTAAATGGGCGGACCGCTTTATTGCTGATGAATTGCATAAAAAGAAGTTTTGCGCAGCTTTCATTTTCAAGTGCAAGTTTCAGTTTTTAAGCTGTATTAGAAGTGAGATCAGACATCTGTTTTTGCTCATCATTATAATAATTGGCAGTAATGCATTTCAGGGAACTTTACTGCAGTGTTTGACCAGACTTTTTAAAAGTCTTTACATTTTTGTTTTCCTTATTTCCTTGATTTGTAGTTGTTGGTCATTTTTTCCTTAGGGAGGATAATATTTCCCTCTCTTCTGATGTACCTGATGCAATATTGTTGAAATACAAGTACCTTTCATAAGGTTACAAGCACATCACTCTTTCATCTTATAGGGTTTCATTAAGATCATGTGTCTTTGTCCTTGAACTCTGTCCTTGCACACTAAATACAGTAATTGGTCTTGCCATACAACTTGTGTGTGGTATGAAATATCCATATCTCAGAGTGTCTCTGCCCTCGCGTGGAACAGGGATCCTCTAGATTTAGACTAAACCCTACAGCAAAGCCACTGGAGAACCAAAAAGTAGCTAAGTATGCCTCAGAACTGAAGCCTAGATCGCTCTGAATTTACATCAGCCAGTGGGGCATGATTCCTCATGAGAGGACTGCCTGCATGTGGCATCTGCATCCCCCACGAACATGTAATATTAATCTCTGACGTTACCATTTGTGGCTCATCCAGTGTCATGGAGTTCTCTGCTTGACATCACAAGTTTCAGTAAATTTATTTTTTGTAGCTTTCAGCAGCTTTTTTTTCTTTGGAAAATACATCTGTGAAATCTTAATAAATTCCTGTGGGCTGGAATATCGGGGATACAGCCATTATAAAACAGTTGTTCGTTTTAATTGAGCTGTGTTCAAATCTCAATCACAGCTTAAGTGGGGGATGGAATTTTTCCCCATGTCGTCTCTCTAGTAAATTATGCTGAAAGGATGCTAGTTTCTGTGAACAACTATAGACCACATTTTCTTTATTGCATTTTCCAAAGTGTTTGCTTGCAGATTGAATTGTTTGTAAATAGATAATTTTGTGTAGCCTACTTTTGTGAATTGGAGGAATACCATACAGTATATCCACACAGCACTGCTTAAAGCTGCTTAATCTTTTAGCTTGTTTTACGTCACAATTAGCCTAAAAATAAAGACCAATACACCCACCTCCACACATAGAAATGTATATGCATTCACTTCATATATTCACTAGCATCTGTTAATGGTTGGGGTGCAGTTTTTGCTGAACAGGTTTTTCTGGCATTGAACTGATAAAGGTTCATCCCATTACTATTAATAATAAATGAACAATCTTTTAGGTCACATACATTTAAAAAGCACTTCAGAAATAGAGTGAGTTATCCTCTGCTGTAGTATTAAAGGTTTATTAGTTAAATGTGTTGTGATACATGGTAAAATCTTTAGAGGCGGGAAATGTATTGTAGCACCTTAACTTTCAAAACGTCATCTCAAATCTGCTATTATTCCTTTTTTGCAGAAAGAATGGCTCTGCCTAAACTGCCAGACCCAAAGGGCTCTCTCTGGGCAACTTGGGGATATGCCACCTCCTCCTTCTCCATCCAAGCTGCCAGCCAAACATGAACCCACCCCTCCCTCCTCCCCAGCCCATGCTGCATCCTCCACCCCCTCCTCTCCTGCACCTACTGCCACTGCCACCCCCACCAAAGGGCTAACACGGATGCCCAGCATAACTCAGGCCCCAGCTGACAAGTCTGAGCCAGTCTCAGCCAAAGTTGATGCTAAAGATATCAAAAAAACTAATGCAGAACAAGGGGTTACAGCAGAGCCAGTACCGAAGAGCACACAGGTAGTACCAGAAGAGAGCAAAGAACAACAAGCACGTGGCACCCTGAATGAAAACACAGTGGGCGCAGCAACTATAACCAAGCAATTAGTTAAGGAAGATGCCCCTCCTTTACCTCATGTTTTAAAAGAGACAGCAGATGTTAAAGGGGCAGCTGTAGAACAGCCTGAAACTGAGGACCAAACAGAGGTACAGAATACAGAGAACAGTGAGCCAGAACAGTGCCAGGTCCAAAAAACAGAATATGCTAATACATTTGAAACAGACCCTGATATCAGCCAGGAAGCACCTATAATTGATAATGTCATTCAGACCCTTCTGGTTAGTGACATGGAAGCCATTTCAGGAAAAGAAATAGAGCCACAATCCACTGAGACATCAGAACCAGCCACAGAGATCAAAATGACAGAGTCCAATGTAAGTCAGACTACAGAGAAACAATCTGAAGAGCTCGTACTACCCTCAAATGTAGATACAGTAGATAACATGCCTGTAAAGGAAAGCTCTATTGATACAGCAACTAATGATCTTGGTCAAAGTAGCATAGGGAATGTGCCAGAGAGGAAACCTGAGGCCTCTGTGCAAATTGAGGCACCAGGGATTGAGTCCAGTGAGCCCCGTGATGATCAGCCATCCTATTATATTACCTATCAGGAAAAATATGCAGAGCCAGAAAATAAAGCAGATCAACTTGAAAATGGGGTCATAGCGGAGGACATTTTAAATAACAAATTAAAAGAAGAGCAGGTTACAGAAACAACAAAGCTAACCCCCCAAAATAATGTAAATGTATGTGACAAAGAAGTGCTTATAGTACAAATTTCTGAGATGAAAGATCAATTTGAAAAGTCAGAAGTCACTACCAAAGATTCTAGTCTTATTGCAAATAATATTTCTGTAGATAATAACGAAGGGAATTCTGAAAAAAGTCCATCTTTAGTTACTGAACTCAGCTTTACAGAAGAGATATTGGCCAGTGGATCCGAAAATGTTAGTAAATGTTGCCCGAAGGATCACTGCACTAAAGAGGTCTATGTAGAAAAAGAGGAAAAGCCTCTGGAAAAGGAACAGATGAGCACAGATAAAGTAGTGCTGGAAAAATGTATGCCAGATCAAGCAGGTGAAGATTTAGAGATCCTCAAGAACACAGAGCAGAAAGTCACTCTCAAGACTATGCCTGACGACATCAATTTTGAATTTAGTTCTGAAAGCACTTTCTCTGAAAAAGAGATTAGTCCAGATAAAAACATAGAGGTACAAAAGATGGCTGAGACATACCCTCCAACCATTCAAGAAGCTGCTCCCAAACCAGATAATACAATGTCAAAAACAGAGAAAATATGTGAGCGAAACACAGAGTCAGATGCTTTTATTACAAAGAATGAGAATGAATCTATCGTCATTAAAGATGAACTGTCAGAGATTGTAGAAAAAATATTTCCAGAAGAAAAGGAAATTAGGCAAGTTCCAGACATTGTGACAGAAAAAGTTTTAGAACAGTCTGTCATGCCAAGTGGTTTTGCTGACCAGAAAATTGAAGTCCCCTCATTCCCTGTGGTTAGTCAGAATGAAGACATAAAAGCAATAATTGTGATTAAGCCTGAAGTGTTGCAGTCTGCACAACAAGTCAAAACCCCTGCTGTAATATCTACTGTGTCTAGTGTGAAAGATAAATTAGCCAGTGAGGAGCTGATGGAAAAAACACTGGTTGTAACTGACCTGGAAGTCACCAAAAAAGCTAAACTGGAATCTACAACTAATTTTGTGCCCCATGGCCTAGACCATGATGTAGAAGTAGTCTCCCCACCATCTACATTTAGCCAAAAGGAAAGAAACAAATCAGAGGAGGGAAAGTTGACCTCTGAACCACAAGAAAAATTGGAGGATGTGCTACAGCCATTGATAAAGTCTAATGAAATTGATGAATCTGGAGAGGTAACTGTACATGTAGCTATAGAGGTTACATGTAGCTATAGAGACTTTATTTTGTAGATAAACTAGATTAATTGTCTAGACACCTACAGTATCCCACAGTTGATCTCAGGTAGAGGTATAGATAAATTATAGAAAATCTAGGTTCACTGTGTAGACACCTCCAGAACTCCAATGTTTAACTTATGTAGTTCTTATTTATCTTATAAATATAATGCATGTTTTTATCATAGTTGAAATCATAGCTTGTCAAATTCTTATTCTTTTTTTCTGTTTTGTAGAATAAAGAAGAGGCTTTTGTCCCAGTGAAAGAGAGTGAGCTACTGAGGAAGTCTGGTGAGAAAGATAAAGAAAGCAGCCCTATGAGTACTTCAGACTTGGCCAAGTTGGAAAGCACCGTCCTTCCTATACTAGAGGCTCAGACAACATCTAAAGAGGAATCACAAACTGAAACTCAAAAGATCAAGCGTCGACTGGAGGTGTTGCCAATGTCTCCAGAACCCAGCTCAGAGGATGAACAACATGGAGAATCTCAAGAGCAAAAAATCGATGTACCAAAAAAAGAGCGGAAAAAACTTCTGGTTCCAACTGATATTCAAGGAGATTCTTTTGACAACAGTAGTGAGGGAGAATCTTCACCTAAACTGCAAAGGAAAAAGACTGGTGGAGATAAGGAAGTAGAAATGGAAAGTCCTATGGATGAGGAGGATTTCATCCGGAAGCAGATCATAGAGATGAGTGCAGATGAGGATGCATCACCATCTGATGAAGAAAACATTGCCAGACGGAAAATTAAAGATCAAGAGAAGACGCAAATGAAACAAAATGCAAAGAAAGATGAAAAGGACAACAGTGATTTGTGCAAAGGGAGACACCTTCTCAAAAAGAACAGCAGTATCAGTCCAGAAGATGAGCCTGAATGGAAAAGTATTATTTCTGTAACTAAAATTGAAGAACTAGATAAAGGAGAACAACCTTCGGTAGACAGTGGAGTTGGTATGCGACACTTTAAAACAATTGAACTTAACAGTGCAGCCACTGTACGTCAGATATCAGAAGACGGTGAGCTAGAGAGCCTAACAGACTCTCCTGATGACAGGTCCAGAGGTGAAGGCTCTTCCAGTTTACATGCATCCAGTTTTACCCCAGGAACATCTCCAACATCTTTGTCCTCTCTTGATGAAGACAGTGACAGCAGCAGCCCAAGTCATGTTCGGTCTAGTGGTGAGGGCAAGCAGCAGAGGAAAGCGAAGCACAGGTCAGGCCAGCTTCCTACCATTGAGGATTCATCAGAGGAAGAGGAGCTGCGAGAAGAAGAAGAGCTTCTGAAAGAACAGGAGAAGCAAAAGGGCACAGGAAAAAAGTCAAAGAAAGACAAAGAAGAGATACGGGCACAGAGAAGGAGAGAAAGGCCCAAAACTCCACCAAGCAACCTCTCACCAATTGAGGATGCATCTCCCACAGAAGAGCTACGACAAGAAGCAGAGATGGAGGAATTCCGCAGGTCCTCCTGCTCAGACCTCTCCCCAAGCATGGAGTCAGAACCAGAGAGCTTTGAGATTCTCCCAGAAAAGATTGTTGCTGTCCAAAAAGTGTATCAGTTACCAACATCAGTCTCACTGTACTCTCCAACAGAGGGGCAACATGCTGATATTCAGTCCAAAGAAAAGAGAAAACAAGCATTAAGAAGTGCAGATGAGGCATATGAAGAGATTATGCTCAAGGTCAAATCTCCAACTAATGATGGAAAAGAACATCCACCTGGTAAAGAATCTCTTTATGGGGGCATGCTGATACAAGATTATGCATACAAATCTCTTGTTGATGATGCGTCCTATGAGCAAGAACCAGATAAACTTTTTGTGTCAGAGAAACCCAAAAAACCCCTGAGATCACCTGATGAGGTTTATGAGGACATGATGCAAAGAAAGAAAGAGATTATGCTTAAGGAACAGGAGATAAAACACAGTAAGCCAGTAGAAGATGCTCCTAATATAGAAACCATGTTGCCTGAAACTGACTCAAGCAAAGAACAAAGCATTATGTCATCAAGCACCACAGGTCAATCCAGAAAGGATGGAAGGCCATTATTAGATGCAGAAGCAGCCTATGAGGAGCTTATGAAGAAGCAAAGAGCAGTACTAACTCCAGGTATCAGTCCAACTCAAGTAGGCCCTGATCCGAGTGGCATGGCACAAGGTACAACAATAAGCCAAGTTGAAAAAACCGAGCCATCACCCCTACGAAGAATACTGCCTATTCCTGATCTAAGAGTGACACAGTGCTCCTCGGGTGAAGAGGAATCTGGTGAAGAGAGCATTTCTGATCAAACACAAGACTCTGAGAAAGCTACCGTTTCAGTTACAAAGACTGAATCAGAACCACTTGTAGATGAGGCTTTCCAGAAAACATCAGCTTCAGAGCCAGTCGCAGATGATTTGTCACTACAAAAAGAAGTGACATTGTCTGCAGTATCAAGTGATTCACAGGATGCCACAGAGAAAGATATAGAAATTGAGCAGACAGTTGTTGTTGACTTGTCCAAGTCATCAGCCTCTAGTCAAATTGACTCTTTTACAGCACCAATTCCTAGTGTAATTTCAAGATCCTCTGCCCCAGTAGTTGTAAGTGTATCACCTTTACCCACAGTACCACAATATATAGTACCCACTGTACCTAGTGTTGTATCAACTGCTCCACTAGTTCCTCCCAAACCAGTAGTACTACGCAGAGCTGCATCTCTGGAAAAAGCAGACATTCCAGTTCCTCCACCCTTGCCACCTCCAACTTTACCCAAACCCTCTGTGTATCCCAAAAAGACTCCACCACAGGTCCCCCCAAGAACTACTCCAGTTGGCATACCAACCACAGGGGACAGTGTACCAGTAAGACAACCTCTCACTCCAGGGTATAAGCCCCATGTTCCTCCACCTGTACCACCTAAGCCATCCTCTATCCCTGCAGGCCTAACCTTCAGTCACAAACCTGGGGAGACTGTTAAACCTCCTATAGCTCCCAAACCCATAGGTGGTTCTCAGCTACCCTTTACAGCCCACACACCTGCAAGACCTACCATACTGAGTACAAGCAGTGCAGATAGTGTCCTTAATTTGAGTCCTTCTACCGAAAGTAAAACCACATCTCCTCTCAAGTCCCCTACATCACCCAGGTTTGGAAAGGTTTTACGTGACACATATGTTGTTATTACTTTGCCATCTCAGCCTGGTTCACCTACAGAAGGTATCACAACCCAAGCCTCAATTAATCCTAGCCAAGAATCACCTCAGAAACCACCTCCTTCACCACCTCAACCACCTCCACAGTCACAAACAACTAGAGTACCATTGGCGTTCACACGAATTACTGAATCTATTGAAAGTCAAGAAATATGTGGTACAGAGAAGGTAGTTTCTAGCATGAATCATGTCTACGAGGCTATTTCAGCCTCAACGCAGCCTCAGTCAATTAATCCAAATGTTGGGGTTCAGGTAGTTACCACTGAAGTCCAAAGAACCACAGTGTCTGTTGTGCATGAAAGGACACCACCTCCACGTCCCATTCCAAGAGCCACTGGCATCTCTGTTGTTCAAGAAAGCATAAAACCTGAACCAGCTCAATTGCAGAATGGTCATGCCTACCATCCTGGTGAGGTGGTGGATCTCCGTACCCCAAAGATAGATGCAGAGACATCCATGAAAGGTGTGGATCTGTCTTCCTCTGAGTCAAGACGACAGTCCCTTGCTATTGATAGTGTTGGACGTCAGCAAAGTGCTGTGCAGTCATCTGTAGTAAACCTAAGCACTGATACTTCCTCAGTCTCTGTGGTTACTGACAACATCACCATCCTCACGTGCACAGCCACTGTAGCTTATGGTAGTGATGCATCGCTGTCTACATCAATGCCTCTCCAAATTACAACAGCTAAATCCTTTGAGCCTGTGTCTCAAATTATTTACAGACCAGTGGATTCTCAACCAGAGAAACCCATAAATCTCTCTACAACAATGGGTAAAACTGTTCCTGTAACAATGGCTCCTACAATTGCAAGCAATGGCATTTGTGCAACTATACCCCCTCGTCTAGAAACAGGCTTATCCGGTGCAGTTGATCTCACCACAGTAAAACCTGCACAAACTGTGGTTGCAATGAATGGGTCCACTGCAGGGGTGGTTACTGCTGTAATTACAGAGGATAATGGAAAACCAGTAGATCTTACTGCTGGAAGAAGAGCAGTCTGCTGTGATGTAGTCTACAAGCTTCCTTTTGCAAGCAGCTGTACAACTCAGCAGCCCTCAGCTCCATTACCAGAGGATCGCTTTGGCTACAGAGATGACCATTATCAATACGATCGTTCTCCTTATGGTATGAGAGGTCTCGGTGGCATTAAACCCTCAATGTCGGACACAAACTTGGCAGAGGCTGGTCTCTTCTTTTATAAAAGTAAGCATAGTTATGATTACAAGGAGACCACTGAAGGTGCTGTAGACCTGACATCTGGAAAAATGTCGGTGGCAGGTCAGTATGGCATTGAAGATCTTTCTTCTCGATATAATTTTGAGTTGCCTCTACTTATTAACAGCTGATTTTTTTGTATGCCTGTCTGTATTCCCTTTTTTGGAAAGCCATTTTGCATGCTCTCGATATATTTTTATTTATTTTTTTATTTTTTTTTTTGTTTTTGCATGTCACTGCATGCTATTCGATATACTTTTTGATGCTTTATTTCTCATCCTTTGGATGGTGCATGGTTATATCAATGCTTTTACCAATGCACTCTTTGTATGTGCTGAACTCTAATCTAAGAAAATGAACTTTTAACAGGTGAAGCTGTAGACTATTCGAACAAGTCTACAGGAGTGTGCATTGGAATGACAGTTCCACAGTACACACAAGCCAGGATTACTTCAGCAGTTGGAACCCACTACGGTGTTTCTAGTGTCCTAAGATCTTCCAATGGTATTGTTTATTCTTCTGTAGCAGCTCCAGTCCCTTCTACGTATGCCATAACCACCCAGCCTGGCTCTATCTTCAGCACATCCTACAATACTCTGTCAGGCATGCACACAAGTGATACTATGCCTTCACTGTCAACTCTACAGAATCAGCCTCTCACTAGGTCACACAGCTTTCTTTCAACAATTGCTTTAACCACAGCAGGAGAACACATTGACTTACCATTAAATCTGGAGACTGTTGTTTCAAAGGCTGGCCTTTCAACAACTCTCTCAGATGTAGTTTCTACAGTCACCACAGTGGCAGCACTGGACACCTACACAAATGCCTCACTAGAGGCAATTGCAGCCTCTTTAGAAGCTCTGTCTTCACCCTTGGTTCCAGGAGATGGACAGTACCAGATGGAGCGTGAACTTCTTGAGATAGAGAAGATAAAGCAGCAACGCTTGGCTGAAGAACTTGAGTGGGAGAGACAGGAGATACAGCGGTTCCGTGAGCAAGAACAGCTTCTTGTGCAGAAGGAGCTGGAAGAACTCCAGGCCATGAAACAGCAAATACTATGTCAGCAAGAAGAGGAGAGACAGGCCCACCTTTTGATGCAAAAGGAAACTTATGCTCAGCAACAGGAGCAGTTAGAGCAGATCCAGAGACTCCAAGAACAGCTCAGACAGCAGTTGGAAGAACAGAAGTTCAGGCAGATGTATACAGGTGAAGTCCTGCCAGAGGCTCTTGTTGTGGCAGGAGAAAGAAAAATGGACAGTGGCTGCCAGACTGATGAGGAGGATAATACTGAAAAGGCCTACACTGCAGGAAGGAAAAAGAAAAGTACAAAAAAAAGTGTTGACAGTTGTGTACAGACAGATGATGAAGACCAAGATGAATGGGAAGTTCCTGCTCGAGGCAGGCGCAGTAGACCACGTGGTGGTAAACATGGCATGGGTGAAAGAGGAGCCGTTTCAGTTCAGGCCCTTACTGAAATCTCTGTACAAACAGACTCCTCAGGAACACTTAAGGGGCACTCAGTGCAGGTAGATACTAGATTAGATTATCCTGACTCTGATAGAACTTCCTCTCCAAAGAGGCGTCCCACTCCACTTGATATAGGTCAGTCTCCTCACCTCAGAGCAGATGCCTCTACTCTTCAGGTGGTCTCGGGTCCTCCTAAATCCCCCAAAGTACTGTATTCTCCAATTTCCCCTTGTGTATCCCCTAGCAAATCCCTTGAGTATCTGTCCTATGAGAAATCCCTTGGAGAGACAAGCCCACAGAGAATACACTCTGCCACAGATCTATCCAAAGGTCCACCAACAAGTCCTAGGGCTCCCAAGGTCATACAAAGGTCAATGTCTGACCCCAAACCCATGAGCCCAACTGCTGAAGAAAGGGCAGCAGCAAATCTCCAGTATCCTGAGGTTTACTCTGTGAGTATACAGTATTTTTTTCATAAGTGTTTAAGTTTTGTGAGAAGACTCAACTTGGAAAATATGCTGAAATGTCATGCCTTATGTAATAGCTTTTTACATAATTGTTTGTTAATATATTATTTCAAATGTATAATGCCTTGAGGCAGATTAATCAAATTGTTTTTGTGTAATATCTTCATGCTGTTGTTCAGCTTACATTGACTTTATCTTTTTTGTTTTTCAAATGTTGCCTTAGGCCTGGTAGCCATTGACATGTTAGATGTCCTTTTTTTAATATTTTCAGTGCATGCGCCTTTAAAGGCAGTGCAGCAGAACAGCAGATATAGAGTATGTGTTTGTTTACCTGTCCTCAAGGCATGTCTGACATGAGAAAACAAAATCCTCTAGAGATTTTTTTTTTCTTTTTACCATTATACTTTATTCTCATTCAGACTTGAAAGCTTAGGTGGTGGTTGTTTGTTTTTAAAGTTTTTTTTTTTATGAAAACAACTTTAAATGGTAATTCCTATGAACTGTTATTAAGCTTGAAAATAAGTTTAAACTTAAAGAAAAACTGTATTGTCATTTAACACTGATTATTCTCTTTTTATTTGTCAACCAAAGGGAAAGGGATCTCCAAGTGGAACTCCATCTGGCACCCAAAAGAAGGTTAAGCGGACCCTTCCTAACCCACCTTCAGAGGAAGAAGCTGTTAATGCTGGTCAGACAGCCTACAGCACTGGCTCAGCTCGTCGCCGTCTCTGCCGAAGCACTAACATGGCACGAGCAAAAATCCTGCAGGACATTGACCGTGAACTAGACCTGGTTGAGAGAGAGTCCTCCAAACTGCGTAAAAAGCAAGCTGAACTGGATGAGGAAGAAAAGGAGATTGATGCCAAGCTGCGATACCTGGAGATGGGCATTAACCGGCGAAAGGATGCATTGCTTAAAGAAAGGGAAAAGAGGGAAAGGGCCTATCTTCAGAGTGTTGCAGAGGACCGTGACTACATGTCTGACAGTGAGGTGAGTAACATTCGTGAAACAAGAGTTGGAGAGGAGGTCAGTGGACATGGGCTTGAGAGACCACGTACTGCACCACAGTCAGAACTTGATGAATTTGTTCCTCCACAGACCAAGCATGACCAGTATGGAAAATATTCACAGTACCAGTACACACAGTATCAGCAGTCCCTGTACCAGCCTCAGTCATCATACCAATCCCAATCCATCTACTCTTCTGTTCCTTCTCTGACTGCATCACAGCAACAGAGCTACCACCAAATGCTTTTGCTCCAGCAGAAAGCCAGACAACAAGCTGCTCTCCTCTCGGAATTAGATTCTACCAAAATTTCCACCAGCTATGACACGTCATCTTACTTGGGAGGAAAATATGGTAACCACCTTGACTTGCATAGCCTTGAAGAGCGTGCTGGCAGCTTGGCAGTTAGTCCTATGTCAAATGTATCTGCTGACTCCTTCTATGCAGACTTAGATCAACATCAAACACCAAGGAGCTATATGCTTTTAGAAGATGCAGCAGAACTTGCAAAAAGCACTGGTAGCCTTTCGTCTGCCAGCTATGGCATTGCTGAGAGGGAGCTAGCCAAAGCAGAGCGCCTTCTGAGACACACTGCTGCAGATGTTGGTACAGACTATCTGGGAAGCTCCTCCAGACTTCACTCTTATGGTAAGGCTCAAGATGAAGAGGACCCCATGGAAGAGCCATTTGAACTAAAGCTTTTAAAACAACAACTGAAACAGGAGTTTCGGAGAAGCACAGGGGGCACTGAAAGCTTAGAGCAGCTTGCTGGACTCTCACATCACTATACCCCCAGCACTGGAGTGTCTAGTGGAAGCTACAGGGCGTACCCCAAAACTGAAAAGTACAGCATCAGTAGACTGACCTTAGAGAAACAGGCTGCCAAGCAACTTCCTACATCTGTGCTCTACCAGAAACACAAAACCACCAGTAACATAGGCAAGTACTCCTCTATCCAGGATAGCAGGGCTCTTGAAACAGATTATAGTAGCTACTTGGGGTCCAGTAGTGCTTCTCCCAGAACAAGCAGACTTCTTCAGGATGAAATCACCTTTGGGCTACGCAAGAACATTGCTGAACAGCAGAAATATCTTGGCTCCACTCTTGGGGCCAATTTGGCAGGTTCACTCAATCTGGGCCAAAGCCTTAATCTGAGCCCAGGCATGAGGTCCTCTTTGGGAGAAGACTCTGCTTACCCTAGTGGAAGTAGGTCACGGCCTTCCTCTAGACCCTCCTCTGTGTATGGCCTTGACCTGTCACTTAAAAGGGATACCTCAAGTTCATCTCTGAGGCTCAAAGCAGAAGGTGACCCCTCCTCAGACACCTCAGCTTTCCAGGCTCCATCAGGCAGGTCAAAACCTACAAGCCTGGCCCTTGTTCAAAGTGGGCGTGGACGTATTCCTATTGTGGCACAGAACTCAGAAGAAGAGAGCCCACTGAGTCCAGTGGGTCAGCCAATGGGTATGGCACGGGCATCAGCGGGTCCACTCCCACCCATATCTGCCGACTCCCGTGATCAGTTTGGGTCATGTTTGTCCCTCCAAGACCCACAACAGCAACATCTCAGAGAAGATCCTTTAAGAGGGCATAGCTATGTACTAATGGATGATCTGCAGGGCACCATGTCTGATAGTGAAGGTAATTTGTTTGTCCACAGACTGTTATCTTGGAGTGACACAGTTCCAGATTTTTATTTATCTATGTTTCATCTTGTAAGTGCTCATTCCTGTCTATATGAAGGCATAATTTCCCTGCTGATAACTGCTTTTCTGTCTTGTTTGAGCTTTCTTTTCTTGTGCTTAAATAATGAAAATAATCACACTGTCCCAGTTTTCTTTCTATATTAACATTTCTGTGGCACAGTTACAGTTGTGGTTAAATATTTTTGCATGTGATTTCTTCATAGACTGACTTTTTGTTTCTGTGTGAACTCTTATAGTGCATGCTTCCAGTTTTTGTATTTTTATTTAATGTGGATATGTACTCTATGAATAGGATAAAAAGTTACAAAGTTACACTTACACTGAAGTTGTACATCTCTTTTCATTAGCATAAAAATAGCTTTATAACTTTATATAAAGTTTTTAGTTAAGATGCTTGTAAACTAGAGCTAGATGTTCTTGATTAATCATCTGTTTAGTTATATTTTGGCTGTTATCTAAGTGCCTTATTGCAAAAATAGTATAACTAAACAGATTATCTCTTCATTTAGTTTAATTATGTTGAATTTTATGTAAAACCTCAGCCACTATAGACTGTAGTAATAAGATTTTGTTAAATTTATTAAAATAAGTTTCAGTTTACTTTAATTCAGAAAACGTAATAGCATACAGTATATACAAAATGTCATAATCAATACAAACTTATTTCTCTCAGTGATCGATAATACTCTTCATGCATGTTGCTAACATGAAACAGATTAAATAATACCATGCCAGTTTGTGTTTGCATGTTTGATGTTCCTTTAATAAATAGTACATGTGATGTGCATGTCTCATCCTGTCTTTTTTCATTTATAAACTCTATCAATTTCTTGCTTGTTCATCTGCCTTCTTTTTCACATGGGAACTAATAAATGCCTTCAAATAGAAAGGGCTATGCTTTTTTCTCAGCTGTATATTAATGTTTGTCTTATGATTTATGAAACCATTTAAAGTATAATTTTAAGATTGATGAAATGGAAATTGAATTGGATTGCATGCCCCCCCCATGATCTGTGAAATGCATGAAATTACATGAACTTCACTGCACTGAACAATATAAAAACAACATGAATATTTTAATTGCTACACAATATACAGTTAAAGAATCACACAACCACAGAACATGAAGCTCAAACCCAAAATACTCACCAATTTTAACATTCTTTTTTTTTTCATTTATCTGTAAAGTAACTGACTCCATACATTTAACAGCATATGATGTGTTGTCATCATATGTGTCATCTGGAAGTAAATGCATTTGCCTTGGTTGCAGCACTAAGTGAATCCCTGGTGGGTTTGAGCAGAGACGATCCAGGAAACTCACATGAGAATGTCACAAACGGTAGAGTATAACCACCTTAGACTCCTGCACGTCTCCCGTCTCCCCCACACCCCTGCTACCATGACCACCCACATGCCAATCACCCATGAGCTGTTAGGCAACCAAATTGACCGCAAATTCATCTCCATAACAACATGTTGCAGGAAGTATGACGAATTTGCCCACTAATGCAACGTTGTGTTATTGAATGCAGCTTTTGCATCTGTGATTAAATTGGAATTCCACACTCCTTTCTCTCTAAAAAAAATAACACTCATTTTCTCAGTTTAAGATGCTGCACTTTCACAAATATGGTTTACAGAAAAATCATTCACATAATACTAGTAATCATTTTTCCTATCAAATCTATTGAACATAATGACTTCCTTACCAAATGAGTCACACTTATGAAGCTATACACAATAATAGTGCTCCATGTTAGTGAGTGTTTCCCCATGTAATAGGATCTACATCTGTCATATCATTTTACATAAAAATGTCAGGTCTTCAAACACTAAAATTGTCTTCTGTTAAATGTTGATGACCTGAGGTCAATTATTCACATGTCCATGACAAAATCTTGCCATCTAAAATTGCTTTTGAATGTAAAAATCTACAACAAAAATATTCCCTACCTCTGTCTGTCATTAACCCCTGTCTTATTTCTGAAAACCTGAGATTTTTAGGGGAAGGTACAGTAGTAAACAGACTTCCTCTAAATCTTCTTCTAAAGAATTCCAGTGTAAATTTAAATATATAGAGAAAAAAAAACAATCTGAAGACTTGTATCCTCAGGGTTTGTTTTAGTTTTAGGTTTGCATGCAAAAATAACTGCTCTACTTTATATAACCATTTTCTTTTCTGTCCCAGATGGCTCTATATTGTTTGAATTTGAGACTGCATATGTACCTTAGCTGTCTCTAGTACCTGATGTTACCAGAGGGCCTTGTTTGTTTTAACAGACCGGCAAGCAAGACTTTTAACATTTTAATTTCCATCTGTTTTTCTGAAGCATACCACCTGCGACGGGAGGAAACTGACTGGTTTGATAAACCACGAGATGGGCGCACAGAGAACGGACAAGGGGATAGAAGACAGGTGATACATATAGTTTTTGCATTACCATTTCAGTCAGATTAGCGAGAAACAGTAAATATACAGTGCAAGAAACCTAAAAAACAGACATTTATAGAGACATGGTCATCAGAAAAAACATATTATTGCATGATATGTGTCTGATTCTGCTTATTTGATGTCTCCTTAGGGAAAGTCAGCTCACTACCCGTTTCCTCATGCCAGAATAAAACTACAGAGGGATCCCAAAGATCGTAGTGTATCAGGTAAGTGCAACCTGTCAAATACTCAATGCTGTGCGGATTGGCTTCCTGACATGCTCCAACAATGTAGACAGACGTTTAGGGCAGCTGCCCCTGTTAAAATAGGATCTGTTTGCCTACCAGGCCATCATCAGGAGAGATGCCTGAGGCTTATATCTATGCAAACATTAGTTTCACCATGCTGAGATTGCATTGGCACAGTTTTATTTTATGCCTCCTACTAAACAACACATTAGCTCTTCTCCAATTTCCCTTTAGCGTCCTCTTGTGGCACTCCATTTTTCATTGCACGCTAAATGTCAACAGACCCGAAACCGCATCAGTGGTCTATCCCCTCTTCATGCTTTGTTATGTCACGTACTGTAGGTGTGGTTGATTCCCCTTCATCTCCTGTGTAAATGTTCCTTTAAGCATTAGAACGGGGCAGACATTACACAGCAATGTGGCAGATTGGCATCCTTCCAGTTCCGTCAGTCATCAAAGCTCAAAATGGTGTGTAATGCCCAAATTGGATTATCCCCGTAATTAGAAACTGATGAACAAACAAGTGCCTAAAAAAAGGCAATGAAAAAGGCTATAGTGAATGTCCTGTGCTGTGACTGGTGGATTTGTTGCACCATAATTAATGTAATGGAAGGACCTGGTTACTATGATTCTAAATGACAGAATATCATAGAACAGTTTCTGTATAGACACCTAAACATCTTGACAAGGTGTACAAAAAAGCTTGAGCATTTCCTCGTTATTTCCCAGGGATAATATATAGTTTATTGAACACACTTGTGCCCCTTTAAAAAGCCTATTATAGATTTGGCAACTTACTTCCTGACATTTATAGAAATATACTATAGGTCTTGGCCAGCATAATTAAACCTTTCTCTTAAAATCTAGATTCAGTTGATTCTTGTCTGAATGTATCGATGTTGTCTGAATTATAGTTTTATAGCCTTTTTTTACCCAACAGCTGTGTAAAATGTAAAGTTATTGGCATTTATAGTTTAGTTTAACTGTGTTCACAAGGTTCTGTATTGCATCAGTGGTTTCATGAAGATAGTTTAACATCCATGGAACCTTTCCATTGCACAAAAACTGTTCACTGAAAGGTTCTTTGGGGAATCCAATGGTTCTTCTGTGACATCAATGAGAAAACACCCTTTATTTTTGTAAAGTGTACTACAAAATGGTTTTCAAATATGGAAAACAATATGCAAAACCAATTCTAGTTTGAGTAAGTGGACTTTTAGACTCAGAATCTTATTAGAAACAAATGAAAATTCACTGATCCAAAAAACAAAGACAAAAAACAAACACACACACACACACATATATATATATATATATATTATAAAAAACAGTCTTCTAGGCTTGTTACTATCTGGTGCAGGTTTTGAACCACCTTTTTATGTATCCGTTACTATTTTTTCACAGGAAACGGACTGGGCATCCGTGTGGTTGGAGGAAAAGAGGTCCCAGGCAGCAATGGAGACATTGGTGCGTATGTTGCCAAAGTTTTACCTGGAGGAGCTGCGGAACAGATGGGAAAGATTGTGGAAGGTAGGCGCCTCAGTGAAGGGTGGTTACTCTTTTAAACCAGTCACTGTGTGAGTTCACTGTTTTGGTTTGTATAGATGTTCACTGTCTCTTAAAGCAGGGAGCGGAGCGCATCTGTTGACATTAAGGGGCAGAATGTGACGTGATATTTCAAAGTAGGAGACAGGAAAAACAAATGATGCTAATCCGCATGATTCTTCACCTCCAGGCTCCAGGAGTGACTCACTCTTGATGTGAGAGATAAAGATAGAGCAGCAGAAAATGATGTTGAAGTTTCAGGTTCATGACTGTGTTTCCTCTGCGGTGTACACTGGCAGCGTAGGTGTTGCGCAGATCAAATGAAAGTTGAGTGTTAAATTTATATCAAAACTTTGACTGAAATGTCTCTGGAGAGTTCAGCTGAAAAGAGTTTGAGGTTTTACTGCTTTGGCATGGTGTTCTTTCACAATGCCGTTATGTAAATGTGCACTTTACAAAATCAGAATTGACCTCATTGTGACAGATTCGACCAAAGATGGCTGACGGCTAGAGTTTCTCGTTGACTTGGAAGAATCATAACAGACTTTTGGAATAAAACCCAGAGTGAAATTTGGATTTCATGACTGCTTTGGACTGTCTTGATTGACTATTTCAGCCATTTTGATGAAGCTGAATTTTACAAGCTCTATTGATCTCAGTTGTGATGGAGAAGTTAATGCTCTCTCTTTCTCCAGGGGTGAGGTTGAGCATAGAGTGTTGTAAATTAGGTCTGCTTGGGCTCCGGCTTTTGTGCTGCTTTCTCCTGGACATAATTTACGAGGGGCCGAGATAGGTGGCGAGGGGAAAATAGAAGCCGGAGGGATTGGATCTGTCTGTGTGCAGACTTATTTATGAGGCTATATACAACCGCCGGGCTTTGTGAGAGAATATTCTGAGCTTTGACTGGGACGGACACTTCACATCTGTCTTCCTGCTCCTCCTCTCACACTCTTCATCAAATATCACTTTGCATTTAGACATCTGATTCCTTAGCTTTGTCCTCTCCTCTACTCCTCATTTTCTGTTCCGTTCTGTTCCTTTCTATCCTCATGTATTCTCTACTGTCTCATCTCTTCGAATCTCACATTGTCTCTTCTAATATCATCTTGTCTCTTCTCTCCTCATATCTTCTCTCCATGTCTCATTTATCTTGTTTGTTTTGTCACTTGCTGTCTCTTCTATTTCCATCTTGTCTCAATGCATCTCATATAGTCTCATCTTTTCTCTTCACATCATCTTTTGCCTACTCTTTACGTCTCTTCTCATGTCTACTCTCAACTCTTCTCATCTTGTTCTCATCTCTACTCTTATAGTCAGTTTGCTTCTCATTTTCCTGTCTTTTCTCATTTCTTTTCATCTTGTATCTTGTGATCTTGTTTCTTTGAATCTTATCTAGTCCCTTCTTTACCCTTTTTCTTGTCTTGTCTCACCTTTTCTCATCTCATCTTGTTCCTTCCCTTCTCTTTTGAGCTTTTCTCTTCTCATATTTACTTTTGTCTCATATCATCTTGCTTAGTCTCTTGTAGTATCAACATCTCTCACCTCCTCTTGTCTTTTCTGTTCTCTTTTCTCATCTTTTCTTGTCTCTTACCTTCTGATTTTGTTTCTTTATGTATCTACTCTCTCATTTCATTTTGCCTTATCTCATCCTATTTCCCTTTTTCTAATCTTGTCTCTTCTCCTCTCATCCTGGATTTTCTCTTCTTTCTCTTATCTACTCTTTTCTCATCTCATCTTATTCAGTCTCTTCTAGCATCCTCTTCTTGTCTCGTCTCTTCTCATATCATATTGTCTCTCTACCACATAATGTCCCAGCAGCAGTTGAAGCTTCTAAAGGGTCAAATGTCAAATGTTTCTACTTGCTTTAGGTGTGATTATGCATGCAGTCGGCATGGTTACAACAGCCATGTGACTCATGTATATTATCAAGTTGGTGTTAAGCAGTGGAGTAATGTGAACTGGCTGTTCAGTCTCTCACATTAAACTATAAAATATGTGAGTGTGTACATATACAGTACATGACACAAGTACACATTCACCTCCAGGGACCCCAAGCATCCACCGTAACATGGGAGCTTTGAAACGTCCAAAGCGGGCCTACCTGGCCTACCTGAAGACACGTTTTCATCTGTGTAAGTGCACAAACAGAGTGGTTTTAGTTTGCTGTGACTTGGAGTGAACTCTGCTGCACGTGTTTCCCTCTGCTTTCTCACAGGGTTTCTACAGCACGGTTTGTTTAATTGAAAGACATCATGTCTGTTGTTGCAGTGCTTTTCACAGCGTGTTTGATCTTTCAGATAGTGAAGGCTAAAATGTATCTGATGGCTGATTTTACATGTGTGTATGTTTGCACAGGAATGCAAGTTCTGGAATGGAACAGCATTTCTCTGACTGGTAAGACGTACGAGGAGGTGCAGGGACTAGTTGGTCACCAGGTCGGAGAGGCGGAGATGTGTGTCAGACTGTGAGTGTCAGATTTGATTAAATACTTATTATTTAAATGTACTTTAGGTCATTTGTACTTTTACCTTCTATCTGTCTACTATAAACGTTGTACAACTAAAGAAATGATTAGGACTTGTTTGGAAAATTTAGTGCACATTTAAATGCCAAGTTAAAATTAAACACAGTTCCTAACCCAATTTTACTCTGTATTATTTATTTCTCAATAAAACATGATATTTAAAAATGAGAAATTTTACTTAAAGGGATAGTTCACCCAAAATGAAAATTTTGTCATAAATCACTCACCCTCATGTCGTTCCAAACCCCTAAGACCTCCATTCATCTTCAAAACACAAATTAAGATAATTTTGATGAAATCTGAGAGCCTTCTGACCCTGCATAGACAGCATGCTACTGAAATGTTCCCAGACACAGAAACATAGTAAGAACATTTACAAAACAGTCCATGTCACATCAGTGGCTCAACTTTATTGAAAATCTATGAGAATACATTTTGTGCGTAAAAAAAAAAAAAAAAAAAAACTTTAACAATTCTTCACTGCCACATCATTTTGGGGAGTACCATGATTTCTATTGAATGTAAACAACTGATTACAATGATTACGTTCAGGAGAAAGCAAGTGCATGCATCGTGGTACTCCCCAAAATGGTAGAAGATGGTAACTCGATGAGAATTTTTAGTGAACAGAGAGCTAATAGGTTTGGAATGACACAAGGGTGAGTAATTAATGACAGAATTATAATTTTGTGGTGAACTAACCCTTTGAATTAACTTTTTGTCTCTTTGCCATTATTTATTTCCAGTGACATAAATATGCTGTCTGATTCTGAAAGCTCCCACCTAGATCTTCAAGACCAGAACAAAGGTGAGAACTTCCAGTCAGTGGAGAAGACAATCAAATGATAATTAGGTTATTCCTCATTAACCTCAATGACACTTTACCAATAACTTCTGACTTGCATTTATGATTATACAGGGGACAGACCTCCGCGGTCACCAGGTGTGGACCCTAAGCAGCTGGCTGCCGAGCTGCAGAAAGTGTCCCAGCAGCAGGTGCCATCGTCCTCTGCGTCAGCACTGGATAAAGCCTCAGCGTCCACTGGCTCCAGTGCAGTTCCCAGTCCTGGCCAGCCTGGTTCACCCTCTGTCAGCAAGAAGCGTCACAGCAAGGTACGCATATGCCATGCGTGTACAATTATTTGATGCCTTTTTGTGTGTAAAGATTGAAATGCATAACTGTGTATTTTCTTACTGCTGATGTTTTGTTTCTTAGACCTCTGAGGCTGCAAAAACTCAGTCCCATCCAGTGTCAGGAGAGATCCAGGTATGGTTTTGGCTCTCATTAACAAGGCTATAAGAGTAACTTGTCAGGGAATATTAAAATTGAAGTCGATATATTTTGGGAGCCCTCCCCTCAGACACCACACCAAATATGCATAGCCTTTAATCTGTTTATTATATATGTATGTAAGTGTGATCTCATAAAAAAACTTTTATAGTTAAGCTCAGCTCTAAAATATTTTTTCAGGTGGAAAATGCTCATTATGAGTGCATTCTCTATTGTGTAAAGTGTATTCATTGGTCAGAACCCTGTTTATTAATCAACAGAATGTATGCCATATTCATTCATCTTTTTAACAGTAGAAAGTTGAAAAATCATTTCTTTCTTCAATTATGCAGCTTCAAATAAACTACGACAAACAGCTGGGAAATCTCATTGTCCATGTTCTTCAAGCACGAAATCTGGCACCCCGGGACAACAATGGCTACTCGGATCCGTTCGTTAAAGTTTACTTGCTGCCGGGTAGAGGGTGAGTACTTTGAATAACAGTCAACTGACTGGAACTGAATTGTGTCTCAAGGTTTCTGTCTTAGTGTGAACAACCAACTGTGATTGATCACTTTACATGTCCAGCCTCTTCCTTTTTAATCAACCTATCCAGAGAGTGTGAAAATATATTTTAATATCTGTTTTCTTGACTTAAAAAAGATAAATCCACTTGTTTCAACCTTGGCACTGGAAATGAAACCTCCAAGAGTTGTTATTCAATCCTAGCTGCCAATTTCCATGAGTTAATGAAATAGAAAATCACTTATCCAGCTGTAATTAGCACCAGGTCTGTGGGAAAGACCTGGAGAGGATTATACATATTGTGTAAGGCCTAGTTTTTAGCTGTATATGATTGTGTGTGTGTGTGTGTGTGTGTGTGTGTCCATGCATTTATATGTGCAGTAAGTGATTCAGCAAAAGAGGAAAATCAATGCCAGTTCAGTTTGTGTGTAAAATGATAGCGCTGATTGATGTTTGTAGATTGGTGTGTATGTGTGTTGGATCATTTCTGGCTCTCATCTGATCATGCAATACTTGGATTGAACCTACAGAAACAGGAGCTCTCCATTTCTCTTCTCCATATGGGCATGAATGCATGGGCTACTGCAAACACACACACACACAGACACACACCCCTCCCTTTGCAGTTCCCACTCATCACTGATTGTTGTCTGTTTTTGCTGCATGCTGGATCTTCACAGTCAGGTCATGGTTGTGCAGAATGCCAGGTATGTGATTCTTTCCTACAGTACCAGCACATTATACAAGACTTGGCCATGCTTGGACATGAATGGCTTAATGATGTAGTGTTTTGCTCTTTATATCATCATTTCTCAATGTAGTATATGGTCACTGCAGCAACACAAGTGGGCCTATACTAGACGTCCTCCATTGTGCAAACCATTTGCCACCAGTGAGGGGTTTCATGGTTAAGTTTGTGCCCAACTTAATTTCTACCTGGAACTCATGATGACCTCTTGTGGTTTGTTATCTAATTGCAGTGCTGAAAACAAAAGAAGGTCCAAACATGTTCAGAAGAGCCTGAACCCAGAGTGGAACCAGACTGTCATCTACAAAAATATCCATCTGGAACAGGTGAACTACCAGCTCACAATCATGTCTAGGATGCAGGTGTCTAGAAAACCAAAAGAAAAATCTGATTTCACTTTGATGGAATATGCTTTGTTTAGTTTAAACGTCTCGTGTCCGTTTTGAGATTTCAATTATCTGAAAGCTCTTCAGAGAGAATCTTAGGCTTTTGGTGCAAACAGGGAAAAGTCTGTTGTCTCCCAAAAGTGCTGTAGTCTAATTAAGACTAAAGAGCTTCCTGAGTCTGTTAAGCTCACTGAGACTGCTGCTGACAGATGTGATTGATATGTTTTTACTGGACTATTGAAGCGAAGCAAACGGCTCTTAATTGAGAGAGAAAGACAGAATGTAGGTAGGTGAGGCTTGTACTGAAAACCATCTGGATTTAATGCTCCAGTGCTACATATCATGTTGGAGATGTTTGCCGGATTAACAGAAAAGAGATATTTTTGTCTTGCTTTCCAGGAAAGTATCTAAATGTACTAAAAAACGAAATCACTTTACTTCAGAAGAGGTTCAGAATGTCTCAGAAAGTCTCTCTGCTCACAAAGGCTGATCAAAAACACAGTTGAAACAATAATTATGTTAAGTTAAATTAAGTTTTCTATATTCACATATTTTAAAATGTAACTTATACCTGTGATGGCAAAGCTGACTTTTCAGCAGACGTGACTCCAGTCTTCAATGTGACACGATTCCTTAGAAATCAATCTAATATGCTGAATTGGTACTAAGGAAACATTTCTTATTATAAAGGATGAAAAGAATTGTGCTGCTTAATACGTTTTTGGAAATCATGAACAATTACTGCTTTGATTAATAGAAAGTTTTAAAGTACAGCATTTATTTGAAATATAATGTTTTGTGATGTTATAAATGTCTTTACTGTCACTTTTGAATAAAATTATTCATTTATTCTTAAAAAAAATCATACTGACCTTTTGAATGGATTGAATTTTGAATGTGCTTTGAATGTGTTTTGAATGTGCATTGAAATATAGCTTCACAGGTAAATGTTAATTGTTTAAGGATGTTTACATATGTTTTACTGGAAAACTGTTTATAAGATGTTTCTTTCCCCTCATTTAGAGATTAACCATGGAATAGTTCAGTTGAAGTTACTAAGAATGACAACGATAAAATAATGTATGGTAATAGTCACTAAGTAAATCATCTTGGCATTGAATACTCTGTGTTTGTGTGGTGTGTGTTTAGCTAAGAAAGAAGACACTGGAGGTCAGTGTGTGGGACTACGACAAGAGCTCTGCCAATGACTTCTTGGGAGAGGTGAGAAGCTACAAGCTGTGAACACACTTTGAAAGATTAAACACCAAGTCCAATGTGTGCTAAATGATACACAAGTGTGTGTGTGTGTATATATACATATATATACGTACATATATACATATATATAAACACAATTACACTACTGTCACTGAATAATAATGATAAATTAAGCATTAATTAAGCATGTATGGGGCTTTGTAGGTACTAATCGACCTATCCAACACGGCCCAACTGGACAACGTCCCACGCTGGCTGCCTCTGAAGGAGCAGAGCGAGGGCGAGCATCACCGGCGTTCTCACTCGGGACAGGGCCGCCAGCACTCGCCCAAACCCCCTGGGGGACACGGGAGCCAGCATTCTCCAAAGACCTCCAGTCACGGCAAGGAGGACTCGCCCAAATCCTCGGTCATCAAGAGCCGTAGTCACGGAATCTTCCCTGACCCTGCCAAGGGTAGGACCGCAAGTCGCATGGCACCTCTGCCACATCACCTTCCACATTTCCAGTCGTGATGTCTTCCTCTTTTCCATCCTTCTATTGCTGTCATTTCTATGCATTCTGTCTTCTCTTCCTCTCTCTGTATTGTTCTTGCTTTCATTGGATCTCTCCATTCTGTACTTCTCGAGTTTCCTAGCTTTGGCTTCTCGCTCTCCATATATGTGTGTTCAGTTCACAACGGCGCTGAGCTCACCAGCGCTTCACTCCAGCCACCTCACACAGGGTGTGACAGGGCCACTCTGACAGGAAGCAGCCTGCTTAGATGCTAACTAGGGCACAGTAGTTGGAGCTTAAGTATCACATCAGTTGTGTCAGATGGAAACTCGATAATTTAAAATAATCTCATAATGTAATTGTAAAATATGAATAAGAATACATGTTTTTGAAGGATGAAAGTAGGCAAAATTAGGGAATTAAATGCCCTTGTGGTAATTTGGTTCTGGTTGTTTTAGACACGCAGGTCCCTACTATTGAGAAATCACACAGTAGTCCCAGCACATCGAAGCCGTCCCTCTCCGAGGGCCAAGCTCGCCCCCACGGAGGCCCCCGTGCTCATGGCAAAAGTGGCACGGCCCGGGCACACCTTGACGATGCCGCGGCACCGGCCGAAGCTGCCGGCCAGCAGCCCCGTCTCCAACCAAGTAAACGACGCAAATAAAACCTCCACAGCATGGCTGCCTTCGCACTCATCTGTTCCTCCTTCTGTTCTTTTTCACTGCCCTCTTTAGTTTTTTTCTCCCTTCCCTGTAGTTGTTTTCTGGTTTCTCCCATTTAACTTCCTCTGGTTCCCCTTTGGTCACAGTCTGTCACTTCACTTCCAATTCGCCTGTGTGTTCTCACCGAAGACACAAGAATAATATAATTTTTTTCCCAACATTTTTTAACACTTTAGATAATTATAACAATTTAAGAACTCAGAAAACTAAATAAAGCTAAACTGGCCAAAAATTATATCAGTAGCTATATCATATTTTGAAGTGATAGGGCTAAACTTTGAAATGATCTATTGGTAATTATATGAGATTAAATGATTTTAACCTTCCTGTTCCTGTAGCTCAGCTAGCATGGTGTTAGCCAGTGTCATGGGTTTGATTCCCATGGACCACACAATAAGCATATGTATAAAATAGTGTCCAGCCTAAAAACTTTTAAAAAAATAAACACAGTTTCGGAACTAGTTTTTTCTGCCTTCCTCAGGATCCTAACTAAGATTACTATCACTGTGAGGATTGACACCTAGTCGGCAGACATGTTCTTTTACCCCACTTGGACATGTTGAAACCTTGTCACTGAGGTTATTTTAGGTAAAACCTGAAAGTTACTATTTTATTAAAGTTAGAGAGGAAACAACCATACCTGATTAGCACACAACACATAGCGCCACGTTTTGCCCAATTGAGCCCTTTACAACAGCCCTGACAACCTTTCTTTGAACTTTTCTTTTATTTGTCCCATTAAGTTGTTTTCTGTCCCAGAAGGCCGGCTTTTCAACAGCTTCCCCACTCCACCGAGATGGCCGTGCATGTGGCCGCCCGCTCCTTAAAGCACCATCCCAACCTGCCTCCACTCTATCTGCAGCTCTCGCTGGCCTACACTGCACCTCAGTCGACGCTGTAAGCGTACTGTGGCTGCATGTGACCATGACCTATAGTAAAAGCTGGTGGTGTCCATATTGTGACGAGTTCATACTCTGAGTCTCCATCTCGCCCCCCTTCTCCCCTCTCCAAACCTTCCTTCCTTCTCGCCACCCCATGGCTGATATATGGCCCCAGCCCAAAATGGCCGCCTCGACCCGAGGCACCACAGGCACAGCGTAGTTGGTGTGCTCACCATTCAGAGAGCCCCGTCCGAGTCGCCGGCCAATGAGATCCCTGAAGGCCGTCACCTGACCCTCAGGAAAGCCATGTCTGAAGAGAGGCCGCAGCCGGACGGAGGTGAGAGTTGAACGTCTCGTATGATTGCCGATGACAGCAAGAGAGCGAGAGCGAGAGGATGTTGAGTTACTAACGCACATCTAACTATAGGAACTAGCTGAGGGCTAGCTGTTTTGCCAAGGGTGTTTTGTGCCCACAAAGGGCACTGTGGGAAGGGGACGCTATTTAAAGGGTCTTTCCAAATGAAAGTGAGCAACTGGATTCCTTTACACAAAACCATTACAGAAGTCAAGGATGCAAGTCTGCAGTTATGATCACTTGATCCTGGGTGCCACATCTTCACAATTTGTTTTGAAACCTGAAGTGATTTGTTCCTCCCGGGACTAAATATTCTTTTACATATTTATATAACTAGAAGTTTTACAGCACACAAGTTCAAATAAATTTGAATTAAAGAAACAAGATTTTATCGTTAGTATTAGCATTCATTAGCAGGAAATTATGTGAAAGGCCTGTTCATACCAGTGCGGAAATAATAATTTAATTTAATTAAACACAAATATTTGCATGCCGTCAATTTGAATGAATTTTTCAAATGAATAAGTGTTATAATCTCTTTTCCATTGCACTGCCACGAAAACTGGCTAACCAATAAGAATTGCACTTTTGGTCATGTGTCTGGAGACACATGTTTTTGCTGTTACATAAAACAACAACTTGGTGGCGCTTACAAAAGTCTATTTTGTTGAGTGACAGTGAATAGCAGAGGAAGAATCTTTCTCTGTAGTATTGTATTTGCTGATGTTTATGAACATCATACCAAATAAAAAAATGTTAATGTCTGTTTAAAAATGCTATTTGATCTTGTTTTGTAACCATGAAAGCGAGTGTCAAAAATGTAAATTTGCACAAAGCTGTTTTGCACAGTTTCTTTGTGCACAAAAAGTATTCTCGAAGATTCATAAAATGATGGTTGAACCACTAATGTCACATGGACTATTTTAACATTATCCTTACTACCTTTCTGGGACTTGAACCTGGTAGTTGTATTGCTGTCTATGCAGTGTCAGAAAGCTCTCGGATTTCATCAAAAAAATCTTTCATTGTGTTCAGAAGATGAACGAAGGTCTTACAGGCTTGGAAAGACATTAGGGTGAGTAATTAATGACAGAATTCTTGGTTGAACTATCCCTTTAATATAAAAGCTTTTCTGTAAGCGCCACCTACTAACAGATGATTTGAAATTGGTCTGAACATAGAAAAAAAGCATTTAGGCAGATTTTTCCTATCGAAAATTTGTGTTGGTTATGACCAGGCCTTAATTTGGTTGATTCACAGTAGAGTAGTAACACTTGTCCTGCAAATGCATGCTTTGTGACCTTCAAAGTCCTCAGTTTTTTGAGTGATTAGGACCTAGTGATGCTCACTTTCGACTGGAATCCTCCCTCTTCCACTTCACAGGAAATTCATGCAGCGAGTCTCAGTCTTATTCAAAAGTCCAGCAACATGATTCCCCAAAACCAGGGAAAAAACAGCAAATTCATCAAACTCTGTGAGGAAGCACCGACAGCCTGGCCCTCCTGAGAGAGTCATTAGACGCCTGGTGTTAGCGTTACCGTTGCTGAATCTGTTTGGAAAAGACTGTGTGCATGAATTACGTGCCGAAATCATGCATCCCACGTCACACCATCACCATTACTTTCAGTCAAACACTGCACCAACATTAAAAAAATCTATTTAAATATTATTAATCATAAGTAACCACAATTAAAATAAACTTAGCGTAATGCTAACAGAATTAGCATAATGGAATAACAATGTACAAAACTCAAACACACATTTTACTAATGAACAGTTTAATTTGTTGTGTCTGTGCTTTTGCTTCTGTCATCTGATGTCTGCTTAGCATATCTCTGTCTGTGATATTTCCTTTCATTTAATGGAGTGCTGTCATGCTTTCTTTAAATGTTGCCAGCAGTATCTATTTGCGTGTATGTGTGTGCGCATGTGCTGGGAGTGGATATGTGGATATCTACCCCTAAAATGAATAGTTAACAGTTGCAAACTAGTAGTAGTAGTTAACTCATACAACTAACATAGTCTACTTCAAAAACAGTGTCCCGCAGCCATAGATCTGGTGATGCTCCTGTTACTGCAGCCTCATTGGACAGTGGTCTGAGTGGCAGTGCCTTTAGCCTATTGGATGAAGAGGGCGGGACCAATGCGGTGGATAGTGCTATCTTCCAGGTTCCCAGATTGTGAGTGCTTTCCATATGACTCCCATGATATTTGCTTATCAGCCATATTTAGTTTGAAATAACTTACAGTTCCATGGTTTTATTTGGTAAGCATCTAGACTGCTTTTTTATTATTTATTCAAATCCCTCCATTTTCTTGGCACTCCACGTGTTCTCTGATCTGATGTTGTTTATTATTTAGTGGAAAGATTCCAAACGGCACAGAAGCTGTAAAATCCGCTCATGGAGATACAGAGGGTAATGTTTTCATGGGATGTTGTGTGGTTTTGTGATCATTTGTGCATGGTTGTGTCAATAGCAGGGTATGTGGCACTAAAGAAGTTGAATTCAATATACAGTATTTTGTATATATTATGATTTTGCATAATTTTATTAGATCATACTTTTATCTACAGTACAGTTTAAAAGTTATGCTTTTCTATTCTGCATTTATTTGATCAAACATACAGTAAAAATGGAAATATTGTGAAATATTATTTCAGGATAATTTGATGAATAGAAATCAGGTTTGATACATTTTTAATGCATCCTTGCTGAATAAAACTCCCAAGTGCTTCTAAAACTAAATCTTACTGCCTGCAAACTTTTTAACAATAGAATATATTATCACACTTTTATCTATGACTTAAATAAGAGCGGAATAATAGTTCCTCCTGGATTCATCTGTTTCCTGTTCTGTGTTATTTATCACTGTCTCTATGCTCCTCATGCTCAGAGATACACAGAATTTGGGAGGAAGAGATATAGAGATAACAGATAGGAAGAAGAATTGCAATATTGACGTGTCTGTGTCTGCCCATTTAGGTAAGACTCAGGTGATGGGGGAGATAAAGATCGCCCTGAAGAAGGAAATGAAGACAGAGGGGGAGCACCTGGTGCTTGAGATCCTACAGTGCAGAAACATAACCTACAAATTCAAGTCTCCAGACCACCTCCCAGGTAACAAGGCACAACTGCAAACATGCTCACTCATGTTCATTAAAGTTTGCGTCTAATTTATATGTTACCCCGGACAGCAAAAAAAAAAGTCACATATATTGTTGATATACACATTATATTATTGATGTAAGCTTCTCAAATGTTCTTACATCAATGCTGTTTAAACAGGACTTGAGAGAAGAAAGCTTAATACTTGATTTTGGTGTTGTTTTACAGACCTGTATGTGAAGCTCTATGTGGTGAATGTGGCCACTCAGAAAAGAATCATTAAGAAGAAAACCAGAGTGTGTCGTCACGATCGCGAACCGTCTTTTAACGAAACCTTCCGCTTCTGCATGAACCCCACAGGTCATTCCATTCAGGTACACCAGAAATCAAGACACTAGGGTGTTAAAATGTGACCCAAACTTGAAGTCATGTGATTTATATGTATTCCAACCCTTGCAGCTCTTTCTTGTTTCAAACGGAGGCAAGTTCGTAAAGAAGACCCTAATCGGCGAAGCCTACGTGTGGCTGGATAAGGTAGACCTGCGGAAACGGGTGGTGAGCTGGCACAAGCTGCTGGCCAGCACAGCTCAGATCCACTCCTAAAGATGGCGGTCATATGAGGCGCGAGGACAGAACAGGCAGCGAAGTCGCACATCCCTGCCGCACTCTTTGGGACTAAACTGAGCTGAATTTGGAGGGCCGACACAGGGAGCTTCCCGATTGCACTGGCACATGTGATTGTGTTAACCCAAGCCATGGAGAAACAGGTGTATAATGGTGTTTACAGAAAGGATCTGACCCTTATTGACAAGATGCAGATCTTTACATTAGGAAAAGCTCAAAAAAATTGAGCCAGAGAGTCACACAATGTTCATACGTATATGTGTACATGCACTTTCACAATCACTCAAACTTATCGACATATTTATACCAATGTATGTATAATAATATGTGTACAATGGGCCACAACAGACAAGTTAGATAATAGAGTGAAAGTTTATTTATCCCGTTTGTGCATTATTTACAGATAGAGACGGATATCATATACATTATTTTTGTATGATAGAGACAAATTCAGTTTTAGATCTTTATTGTTATTTTGCATTCCCTCTCAGATGTTATTATGTGTTGACAGAGTTGATATTTAAAGCATATTATCAATGGATTAGAAGAGTATTTTATGGTATATTATAGACAGATTTAAATGAATGAAATATGATTTTTTTGGGGTGTTGTGATGACTCGTTGTGTCTGTATGGTTATTATAACACTTACATCTTTCGCTGTGTGATACTAAACTCATCAAAGTCAGTGATACAGTTTCAGAGACGAGGAAATTAAGAAGCAGATAATTACAAAGAGTTTAAACGTTTAAGAAAACTGCCGGTCTAATATGACTCACAGAAATGAATGGGAAATTGAATAGAATGTGTTGGCTGATTGTTATGATTTGCGATCTCATTTGATGAACGTGACAGATGAAATATCTCCGATATGCAGCAGCAACAGTTGAAAATGTCCAATCCAGCACTGTTATATGATTTGCACTTTGTGTCTAGCATTTTAAGATTGTAGGTTGGTAGCTTTTTCGTCAAAAAAAAAAAACATCCCGTCATTTGAAAAAGTCAAACACTGTCAATCCCCCACACAAACTCATACGCATCTGTCTCTCTTAAATACTCAAGGATTAGAGTTTGAATGGGTCTGTGTAGTGTCTGTCCACATCATATTGCTGATACAATGTTGATATTATGTTTTATTTAAAAAAAAACTCCTAAACACTCAGGTTTCGATGAAAAAGCCTTGCTTATAAGTTATTGGCTGATCTTTGATCTAAGCAGGTTCAGCTTAAAGGTGATAACAGTGAGGATCAGGGTGATGACATCAAAATGTGTACATTTTTAATTGAACAGATCATTTGGCGTACTGTTATTTTCTTTTCAGTTTACATGTCTAAAAGGACACATTTAGACGCTGAGTGCACCATCTCATTCTTTCAGAAAAGTGTGGCCACTTCACAATGCAGACACTGAAATCAAATGCCATTAGTGTTATGTATTTGTTGTTTATGTTGGTTTTTATGCCTTTAAACTTGGGATGTGTGGGTTCAAACTTTACAACACATAGCCCAGCCATTTTACAGCTCAAGCACTTACGGATATTCACTTAAACATACAGCGTTAAGGGTTAAGTCAACTTTTAACCTGTGCCAAACTACCAAAATCCGCAGGTTCTGTATATGTTATTCTATGCAACCGAAAATACATCTGATGTACTTCTTGTTTAGTGTTTGTAGGACAGATAAAGCATTACGAATGAGGACCTTTTTTTTGTATGATTTTTCCACATGGTATATATGTTTGCTTTTATATATTTGGTTGTGTCTTTTGCCTGATGCTTGTTTAATTAATTTTAGACTTGCTATTTTGAGGTCATGTAATGAGTTTGCAAAAACGTAGGGTTGATTAACCTACTCAACTATTTAACTGCTAGATTTGAGGATTCAAATGTACATAGCAAAATGTGTTTACAGGATCATATCATAGCAAACTGGTGAGGTTCATCATCCACTCATTACTTCATCTCACTGCACTCAGATTTATATACAATGCTCAGCGTTCACTATATATTCTGATCTCCCAGAATGTGTTATAATTGTTTTATGTTTAAAAATTAGATGAGGGGGGAAAAAGCATCATATAACAATTCGTCACATGAATTCATCTTAACCAACGCAGCCTACATTGAATAATAATGCTCCAAATTCACTTCGCCAAACTAACTCTTTCACCTCTGCAAAAATGATACAAAATAATAAAAACAAGACGTGTAAATAAAACAAATAATTTTCTTTTTGTACAAACAGGATCTTGTATGAGTTTTCTGGTTCAGTGAAGAGCATGTGTGAGGGAAAGAAGCAGAGCGACTGTGTTTTGATCTGTGTGTTACATGTTGTACATGCACTAGGGTAAAAGCTTTCCCCATGCTTGCCTCTGATAGACTGGACTTGACCTGCACAACAGACACTGATTTAACCCTGTATAATAAAGAGCAGATGTTGACCTTACTGACTCCAAGTAGAATCAGGAAACGTATGGTGTTTTCACTTTGGATGTTGCATGTTTTGTTGGTGGTTTGTTCATACTATTTTTGTGTCCAGATTCTATTTACAAAAAGAGAAAAAGATTGTGAAAAGTTAATCAGATCTAAATATGTATGCTGACTGTACAAAGATATGCTTGTATAATCCGTCTGGTTTTCCACTTAATGTAAACTAATTAAAAAAAAATCCAGCTGTCATGGTTTTTGTGGTTGTACACAAACGGTATTGATAAATTATGCAAATTGTGCTGTAATAAAAGGCTATTGCCCTAAGTCTAAATATTAAATGATATATGTAAAATTCTCCCTGATGTGAATTTATTTGTAAGCCACTTTTACACTATTCTTTCTATCTTTCTTTCTAACAGTAGTTTGTGGGTAGTAAGAAACATAAGAATAGGTAAGCAGTAAAACATACTGTCAATTTGCGTCGTTTTTCTTGTTTTATAGTTTTATGAGAATATTATATTTTGCACAGATAAAAAGTGGGACTTATGGCGGGACTTTTATTTTGAAGTAAAGACTGGTGTCATTGACAAGTAATGTCCGACCATTCAGTAAAAACATTGGAGGTTTCGTTGAGATTTTACTAGTAATGCATCGCTGTTGTGTGTATTTCTTTACCTATAAGCTGTCTACTTAGAAGGATTTAATTGAGCTAAATGGAGGAAGAAAGCACATTAAAGCCCTTAATCAAAGCAGTTCAACATGGAGAGCTGTGCACAATCCGACAGCAGCTCAATGAGCACGTCAACAAGCAGGCTATCATCTATACTCATGTTGGGAAATCTGGAGATACTTTAATGCACTATGCTGCCAGACATGGACACATGGACATTTTGCGTTATTTAGTAGAGGAGCTCAACATGGACATTGAGGTTTATAACAACGACTACAAGAGAGCTCTGCATGAGGCTTCTTCCATGAGTCATTATGAGTGTGTGCGGTACCTCATTGCCAGGGGAGCGAAAATAGACAGTTTGAAGAAAGCAGACTGGTAAATTATGATTACTTTATAATCAAATAATTTGCATATAATGTATGGAATATAATATCAGGAAGTAAAACATAGTTCAACGCCTTCGATAGCTCAGTTGGTAGAGCGGAGGACTGTAGCGGTATAACACTGTCATCCTTAGGTCGCTGGTTCGAATCCGGCTCGAAGGAAATGTTTTTAGCTGAATGTAAAATATAAATGAAAAATACGTTTTTATAGGTACAAATTAAAAAATGTGTTGAAAAAATTCTAAATTGTAAAATTGTAATGTGTGCACATAAATCCATACAGAACATGGTTGGGCAGTTAATTATATTTTTGAGTGATCATTTTTATGTAGCTCTCAGTGTTATTTTATATATGCACTATTACTATATTTAGTTATATTTTTAGTTAGCTTTTATTTTATATTTAAATGTTTCATTTTAGTTTTAGTAATTTCTTTGTACTTTTTTGTGATTTTAATTATTTGTAATTATTTTTATTTGTGATAAAATATTTCTGTTTTATTTGTTTTTGGTATTTTAGTACTTCTTCAAACTTATTTCATTTAGTAACAGGCCAGCATTTCATCCAATATTTATATTTTATTTTATTTCAGCTTTACTTCAGTTAGCAAAAATTATACTGAATTGTTTTATTTTTAGTTAATAATACCAACAATGCCATTTTTTCTCGAGCAGCTTTGCTGCATTTTAGCAAAAATGACTTCTATCCTCTTCAGGACCCCTCTGATGATGGCCTGTACCCGTCGAAACCTTGATGTCATTTTGGAGCTGCTGAATCACGGTGCTGACCCAGTGCTGCAGAACAAGGATGGATGGAACTCATTCCACATTGCATGCAGAGAAGGAGATCCAGCCATCATACGCCACCTCCTACTGGCCAAACCCGAGGTCTGGAAGACAAAGAGCAAGACTGGCAGAACGCCCCTCCACACTGCTGGTATAGAAGCAAATTATTATTATTATTCTTTTATTCCAAAAATTTCCCAGATTTGATTTTATGTATCTGCCTTTTTTCACCCAAGCTATGCATGGCTGTGAGGATGCAGTGAAGATTTTGCTTCAAAGGTAACATTTTGAGTATGTTTTGAGTATAACACAGTACCTTCTTATTTTGCTCACAAGGTTTGCATGTTAATTCAGTTGTAGCTATGAGCCAGATGGGAAGGACAGTTGTGGAGTCACACCATTTATGGATGCCATAAGGAATGGACACATAGCTATTGCTAAACTCCTTCTTGAGAATCACCAGGTAAGCTCATATTTGCATTATAATTCACTTACAATGTTTTTTCTAACACTAGATACAAGCATGTTGATGTTTATTTGGTTTAGGCATCTCCCTCCGCTGTAGATATTCTCGGTGCACAGCCCCTACACCAGGCCTCTGTAACTGCTCAGGAAGAAGCACTTTCTTTCCTTGTGCATAATCTTGGTATCGATATAAACTCAAGAGCCACAAAACTGGAGCTGACTGCATTACACTATGCTGCAAAGGTTCTATCTATTGCATTAAACATGAAGTACAGTTAAGATAAACACACTTCCTCTTTTAATCTGGCTTTGATCTCAATGCTCATTTTCCAGGAAGGTCACACAAGCACAATAAAATCACTGCTTGCTCTGGGCGCTGATCTACATGCAAGAGACACAAAAGGAAGATCAGGTAGGATTAAGCTTTACAGTGTATTTCACTGAATGCCACCTTAGTGAGATGCCATAATTGGGATCTTTTTATTAGAACACAATGTGAAAATATTTTTTATGGTTTGCAGCTCTACATATGGGATGCATCGGGCAGCATGTGGACACCGTTAGGATGCTGCTGCAATTGGGACTCACAGATACCGAAGACAATACTGGCAATACAGCAAGACAGTATGCCAAAAAACCTCAGATTAAAGAAGTGTTTGTGTCTGTGTCAAATGAATAAAACAATGCTTTGAATGAACATTAAGCAAAAGTGGAGGCACAAAGTAACTAAATAAATGCTTTTATGAAAGTCATGTGGTATAACTATGAATTTGTGTCTTTTCATATGAAAAGCGTGACATGAAACCCTGAACATGAACTTAGCATCACAGCTGTTTTGGTAATAGTTTGTACACATTTGTGGCCATTGTGGTAATTTGTACACTTATCAGTGTTTTTGAATTACTTGGTCGATCTGTTTAATCGGGACACTGGGTGGGGATGACGTTAAACACAAAAAAAAGACAGTGGGTTTCTTTTACTGTCTATGGTTTTTGCAAATGCAGATTTATTTCATAACGCAAAGATGCTAAACTTGTTGCCACCTACTGGCGTAACGATATAACCTTTAGAAAGAGTCACTTTAGTATTTTCTTTTAGTTTTCATCAGGGGTAAACCGTTACAAACCATAACATCCAAATAAACTGATAGATAATTTATAAACTGAGCCATATGTGTATTATGCCTTATTGTTGAACGTATTTAAAGATTCGAGTCACTTGGATTAATCAAAATCCCACCCACTTTATGCAGGTTCTGTTCTGTTTGGTGATCAGGGGCGAGGTATTCACTCACTGTGAATGACAACAGAGTCCTCCAATAGAACGCGCAAACACATACGCCCCGCCCACTTCAGCCACACCCGCTGGGGGGGTGACGTGACAGCGCACTTCTTTCATTTCCAGCTTTGCAAGATCTCCATTTTCTTCGGGCCAACGCGTTGGAAAAGGGGATTAAAGACGAGGAAAAATGAATGAAGAATACGACGTTATCGTGTTGGGGACCGGGCTGACGGTATCTGAATATTATCTAATCCAAATGCGTTCGCGTACATGATGTAAAAATCTCAAGAAAAACCACAGCCAGAGGCTGTTTCGGTCTTGCTAGGCGGTGCTGTTACTGTACCGCTGACTTTAGGAGGCTAATTACTAACATGCTAATTTTAGCATCATGCTAATAAGCAGCTAGTCGAACTCTATCGGATATGCTAATTAGCAACAATGCTAGCGTTAGCCTCAGGCTAATCGGCATTCATTGTATCTGTACACTTGTGCTAATCTGTCTCTATGCTAACTTTAGCATCAGTTATAGTTATTGGCGCTCAGAGCTACGGCTAACGCTGCTTTACAGGCCTCAGTTATAAATTTGACGGTGTTTTGTGACTACGCAAACCCTATTCATATTGCAATGCCGTATTTTTTTATTATGTTAATAACGCTCCAAGAATCCCTTAGTGTTTTATTATTTTAGTGTGATATTTTGCTAGCTCGCTTGCAATGCGGCATTCATATTTTGACAGTGCCAGCTAACGTTACACAGCTTGCGTTCTGTGTCTAGGTTGTTAATGTTTTTTAAGGTGATGTTTTTAATTATTATTAAAATCATAAAATTGTTAACATGCATATTTGTATCTGCTTTTTAAAACGTAGTTTATAATGTTTCCAGAGGCTTCCTCGATGTTGAGGTGTTATTTTTCTTTTTACAAGAGGTTGACTTCATAGTTGTATTAAGGGTGGAGCATTGTTTCATATAGATTTATTTAAAATTAAATGACACAATGAACCAATTTTGAGATTACTTAATGCGTCAACAAAGGTCAGTAAACAACCACACCCTCAAGTGAAACAGAAAACCTTCATTACATATTCCATTGCAATGCTTTATATTCCTGTTCATTCAGTCAGGAAGTCGTTTTATGCTTATAATACAGATCAAATGTCATAACCCACATCTCCCTGGCTTTTACCTGCAAAATTACAATATTCAATGTATACATTATTGTAAATATTTACCTTTAAAATATGCACCGGGAAAACCCCATGATGGAAATTATTCCTGACTGCAACTGTACTTTTCTTTTTAGTCAAAGTAATTTGTTTCTTGGGAAAGTCCCTGAAAATGTTGCTTACTTGCTTTCTGAACAGGATCAATGGCACACTTTTGTTTATTTCTCATTTTAAAATAAGAAAATGTGCACCCAAATCTTTATAAACCAGCATGAGTAGTCTCGTAAACCATGCCAGAAACAAGTGTGCATTAAAACCAATGTTGCATTTTATTGATGTTGGATATCAATTATTCATATTTTATTGCATTTACTAAAGCTTGGGTTAGTGTAAAACTGTTAAATAAACCTATACAAAGTGGTTCCTCTAAAACAGGAAGTATGGGATGGGAACAGAGAACATTTTTGTGCAGAGGTGAATAAGGCTATCAGTAGAGAACCAGAAATGCATCTGTCTGCTTTGTAGAGGAACTGAGACTGACGTCTTCTCTTTAGTTCTGCAAATCAGACAAGAATGGCAAGCTGAGGGTGTCATGCAAGTGAAAAATGAGCAACAACAGTGTTCCGGTCTCGGTTGTTTTATGAGGAATCCCTCATAGTTTTTGAGGGCATGGTCTCTCAGAGCGTAGTAAGGTTTTGGCATTACATGGATTATTTAATAATCCCTTTAACCAGAGCAGGACAGTCTAGTGTCTGGAAGTTAGGGGCATTGATGCCTAAACTCCTCTGAGTTTTAAGAAAAAAGTTACAAGGCTCTTCTTGCCCATTGTAAAACATGTAATGATAGGAATTGTTACACTGGCTTGTTATTCTTTTATAGTAAAACTACTTTATCTTTACGGTTTCTCTTTTTCTTTTGACAGCTATGCATTTTCGTATTGTGTAGATTCCTCTTTCTCCACATAATGTGATGAATCATCTACAAAGGATTGATGGGAAAAGGCGACAGCAAAAGAAATATCAAATAGTGGATGATTTAGCTTTCACTTGCAGAAGAGAGGGAGAAGTGTTTTTTCTGGAGCGTGATGATTTCTGTCACCGACAGAGTCATCTGAAGCCAGAACGCTGGATCCCAGCAGGTGTTTAACGCCATGAAAGAGGGAGACAAATGTCAGGAGCATTTCTTAGGGCCTTTCATGTGACCTGCAGCCTGATTCTTTAGTAAGGAGAAGCAGGTGGTGATCAGCCGTGTGGATCTGCTGTACAGTTTACAGCGAATGTTAACGTTTAACCCTTATTGCTGCTAAAAGATCTTTGGATTTAATACGTAGTCATTTTGTTGCTAGATTTTTCCTTGAGTTATAAATGAACTCATCCTTTGAGCTGAGAGCAGTTGCATCATGGACATTTGAGCTGAGGACATTGATTAGGCTATGTGGGCATGACAAATTGGCTTTTGAGGTGTAAAACAGCATTTTTGTTTTTATCCAATACCAAAAATTCTGGTAACCACCATCTTGGCGTGAGCTGATCTGGTGATGTCTGAATTAAGTTGTTTGTATAGTCATGAGGGGTCGTTTGGGTGTACTTTTTCCACTAAACAGTTTGTGAATTAATAATTGCACAAACATTTTCTGCTTGTACTAATACAGTGCCATCTATTCAGCAGCTTTGATCAGCTGAGATGTAGCTCTTATGTTGATATCCCATCCTGACCTGTTCTAGCTTAGCAAAGCAGATATTGTCTGGTTTAGATATTTTCTTATATATTTATAATGCTAAGGACTCCACTCACATGGGTTTTGTTACTCTTGTACCTCGTCTTAAAATTTGCAGTGAAATGATTTTGATTTGGGCCCGTAATAAAGAAAACAATGTCGTTGTTTGCCGGAAAAAGAGTTATTGTTTTTATCGCTTTGAGAGTACATATCATTGTGAACCGTGTCATTCGATTGCATCTATTGTGTTTAAAGTCCACTCCATCATGTGATTTGTAGGTTCGCTGTTTCTAATTATTTATTATGGCCTGTGAGTGGACAGTGTTTCAGCATTTTCTTTAAACGTCCATGCTCATCATTTTTTTAAAGCATTTTTTTAAACAAAGCTGTCTGTCTTAAGTGTTGTAAAAACCAATAAAAAATTTGTTAATTGACATCAACTGAAGCTAAAATAAGTGTTAAATATCACAGAATAAGTAAAATTGCTAAAACGGAAATAAAAATAAGCAAAATATAAAAATGCGTAATATAAAAATAAGAGATAATAATATAAATGTAATAATAAATAACACTAGTTATAGCCCTCAAATGGGCTGAATGTTTAGTTCATGTCTGCACTTCTGTATGGTTCATACAGGTGGAACTAGGTTAAGTTGTTTTTGCTACAATGATAGACAGTTTATGATGAGTAAAGTTGAATGTTTTAGTTGTGGCATTCTTTTAAAGCATACAGGACATTCCTCTGCTGAACCCCTTTGACCTACTCCACAAAGCCATTGAAAAGAAGTCAAAAATGTGCTAGGGCTTGTTTTAAAGGCATGTCTACAGAATGTCAGTATGCTTGGATTGGATCTTTTAAACAAAAAATGCATACTTTGTTAAAGTCAAGGACAGCAATGTATAATTTTATTTACTACAGAGATGCAACTTGCATCAAAACCACTAAATAACTGGCATTATATTACACAAACCATGTCTGCATTTTGAATGACCTGGAGTCATCATGGTCACGCCTGAGATATGTTGTACTGAATCTGTATTGATGTGTTTCCTCTAGGAATGCATCCTGTCTGGGATCATGTCAGTGAAGGGGAAGAAGGTTCTGCACATGGACAGGAACTCTTACTATGGAGGGGATAGTGCCTCCATCACCCCTCTAGAGGATGTAAGTCACTGTTTGACACCACAGCTTTACTCTAAATCTCCACAGACACTAACAAACTCTTGGTTTGCTCACAGTTGTACAAGCGTTTCAGCCTTCCTGGCAGCCCTCCTGAGTCCATGGGAAAGGGCCGCGACTGGAATGTGGACCTCGTTCCCAAGTTTCTAATGGCCAACGGTAGGAAACTGCAACAAACTATACATTTGCATTTCAGTCGTCGCTTGGAATCTGTAATCTCAGCCAAATACGCAGCACATTCTGGATCGCTCTGCACCAGGCGCTGCTGGATCCCTCAGTCCTGTTGCTTAGCAATTTTCTGTCATGCCTCAAGAATACAATGGATGATGATTGTGTCCTTTTTTTACATTCATAGGTCAGCTGGTCCGTATGCTGCTGATCACACAGGTGACGCGTTACCTGGACTTCAAAGTGATCGAGGGCAGCTTCGTCTACAAAAAGGGCAGCATCTACAAAGTGCCCTCCACTGAGACCGAAGCTCTGGCATCCAGTAAGTGACTTATTTAGGATTCTGATAACATAAAGATAGGATCAAACACAAGGTCTTGCAAATGCAGCAGAGATTTTTCTTGACATTTCTTTTTTTCTGTTGTCCTGGCAAAAGGTTCAGATTGAAACTGGCGATTTCAAGCCAGATTTTGCCATTTTTGTACACATTGTTCATCAGATGGTCTGTGAACAGGCTGTGGGCGGCCCATGGACCTGCCATCTGAGTCTATAGCCATATTGACTGGAGTGTTTTATTGTCTGAATCAGGGTTATTGATGATAAACTATTGTTTCGTGTGCACTCATTTTTAGATGAATTTGCAGCACTTTAACAGGGTTCGTACAGTCATGAAAAACACACACACACTCTATGCACACTTGATTTGTTTAAAGGTGTAATAACAAGTGTAAAATCAACAGATAACTAGTTAAGTTAATGCACTCTGAATTAACAAAAACCAACAATTATCATTAACTAACATTAGAAAGATGAATAAATACTGTAATGTATTGTTCATTGTTTGTTCATTTTAGTTAATACATTAACTAACATTAATGGAACCTTACTGTAAAGTGTTACCTTAATATTAAATATCAATATCGGTGAGCATGAGCGGTAGTTGAGCCGAACACACAGGGTTGTGCCGATAGACGATAGTATCATGTATCGACCATAGTCAGAGATATCGATATAAGCAGATTTCTCCGTCGATAATCAAGACGATATTAGGCTCATTTTCCTGTTAATGTATTAGATTATAATAATAATAACTATTATTATTTTTATTAAATTTTTTTTATTAATTTTAATTAGGCGGCTTATTATAATTCGGCTAACAAACTGCCCAGCTATTTCACTTCAGCACCGCATTTCACACACACACACACAGCGCAATATTTTAAAGAGCCCTCACTAACTGAGTTTAATGCCACAGTTATGTTAGAATGTGTCTCGTCCTTGTTTCTGTGGCGGTGCATCGGTCCAGAGCGCTGTATGACTGATGCAGCAGTTCCGTTCAACTTTAATAAATAGATTAACTTACCTGTTTTAAATACTTTATATTTATATATTTATACATGTTCGTTTATGTCCAATATTAGTGTCAAACTGTTGGAACTTCAATTGAAATCTACTATTGATTTTCACCGCTGACATTTAGAATAACTTCTGTGCGCAGATGCGGCACATTTGTCACAGGATGCGCAATATGACCGTTTCGTCTGACTATATATGAACTAGCTGTTGTAAATAGTGTTTTTATATTTAACGTTAGTTTAGAAGTATGTTTAAAAGTATATATTTTTGATTATTGGTGATTCAATAGGCTCTCTCTCGTGCGCACCTGCGCAATTTAAAAAGAGTTTTAACAAAGTCTCTCTCTTGCTCCACCTATGCATGATAATATTTTATATCGTCGATCTCACGTACTGACGATATGACGATTTGAAAAATGACCATATCGCCCAACATTAATAGAGCAAAATATTAAGTGGATCATCAAACCACGCAGTGACAAGGAGAGTGATGCTTGTATGTCACGCCATATATATCATTATTATTAATATTATTATTATTATACATAGCTTATCTTTTTGCTCGCATTTTCAGATGTCAAAAAGTCGGTGCATCCCTACTTAAATCCCCTCCTTGTTTACAAACCTGAAGTCCATACATCAGGTTTAAACAAAAGGGCTTTCCTGATAACTTTCTGCAATGCGGTCATCTTTATTTTACTACCTTACTGCATGCTAAAGGTAACCCAGCTGACCTCTCCTGAAAAAAACTCCAACACCAACATCTAGTGGATTGTCAAGGAATAAATGTTATTATTCTACCAAATAGTATACTAAAAGATTGATACTTGGCGTCTGTGCATCGATACAGTATTGCAGCAGAATATTTTGCGATACTAGACTGTATCGATTTTTCCACCTCTACTAGTTATGAGTAGAAGAGGAATTGCAGTGTTAATGATGATTATGGATGTCTCGCCCTACTTCCAAAATGATTAATTTTGCAACATAATACAATTTAGCAAAAAGGTTCAGTACATCCCCTTTTTCTTTTCGAGACGCTGGCATGTTTTTTTTCCTGAAATACATTCCACCCACAAAAGTGCATGTTGTCATAACTGATGGGGAAAAAATATAATATTTTAACATGAAACAATTATCCTTTAGGCCTCATGGGACTTTTCGAGAAAAGACGATTCAGGAAGTTCCTCGTGTTTGTTGCCAACTTCGATGAAAATGACCCTAAGACCTTGGAGGGAGTGGACCCAAAAAAGACCACCATGCGAGACGTGTACAAAAAGTTTGACCTCGGGCAGGATGTTATCGACTTCACCGGCCACGCTCTCGCACTCTACCGCACAGATGAGTGAGTCAAAGCCTGAGTCTACTTTTTGAAGAAAGTTCACCGAAAACACTGACGTCGCAGTCTTGTTTGCTCCATGAAGTTAAACCTGTTTGTGTTGTCTATCCGTCCAGCTACCTGGATCAGCCCTGCATGGAGTCGATAAACAGGATTAAGTTGTACAGCGAGTCTTTGGCGAGGTATGGAAAGAGTCCATATCTGTACCCCCTCTATGGCCTAGGAGAGCTGCCCCAAGGCTTCGCCAGGTGAGTTTCCCCAACCATTCCTCTGCTACTAACATTCACATAGTTTTTCAACCTGTCTGTGTGTAGTATACATGTCCCAGTATTCAGATTCTTTTTTGTTCATTCACACTTTACAATAGGGCTTCATTAGTTAATTCATTAGTTAACAAACTAACAATTAAAAATTGTTCCGAACATTCATTCATCTTAGGTATTCCAATATTTGAAAACATGTTGATAAAATCGAAAGTTGCAACTGTGTTATTTAACGAGCTAACATGAACTAAGACTTGAAAAAAATAATAAAAGCATTTTCATTTAATTGCAACAGGAAAATTTGATACTGGCATATCCCTAGTGTGTAGTGTGCTTAGATTGCAGTACTCTGTAAATACACTAGCAGTTTATTTTTGTCTATCACAGATTAAGTGCCATTTATGGAGGGACCTACATGCTGAACAAGCCCATTGAGGAGATTATTATAGAGAACGGCAAAGTGGTGGGCGTCAAATCTGAGGGAGAGGTGAGTTTCTGTTGCAAGCTGTGTGAAATCTGATTTGTTCTTAAAATGTGCTGTGACTTTAATGCGGTTTATTCTTCACGGTCAGATCGCTCGCTGCAAGCAGCTGATTTGCGACCCCAGCTATGTCATGGACCGAGTCAACAAGGTGGGTCAGGTGATCCGGGTCATCTGCATCATGAGCCACCCCATCAAGAACACCAGCGACGCCAACTCCTGCCAGATCATCATCCCTCAGAACCAGGTCAACAGGAAGCATGGTTAGTTTGACAGGAAACCACAGCGCTTGCATGTTCGATGGGCTCTTACCTTACTTTAATCTCATATTATTTTAAACTTGGTGTATTTTAGGGTTGACAGTAACAAAGTGAAACTACAGGATTTTTGATACCAAATTTATTTCCAAAATAAATTTTTTTTTAGAAGTTATATTTATAAAGAATTTAAATATTAATAGAAAGTAATTGCATGTAGCTTTCCAATATTTTTTACATTCATAAAAGGACTAATACACTTTATCTGAGATATTGTCATGGATCAGTTTCTTGCCACTTGTTTAAATTTTATATAATTGACATACATATTTAATATTATTATTATTATTATTATTATTATTATTATAATTATACGGTATACACTGCCATTAAAAAGTTTGAGGTCATTTGAGTTTTAAGAAATTAATATTTTTATTTAGCAAGGAAACAATAAATTGGTTTAAAAGTAACAGTAAATACATTTACAAAAGATGTTACAAATGATTTCGGTTATGTTTTTTTTAAAGAAAAGAATCCTAAAAAAAAAAAAAAAGAATTTCCACAAAAATCTTAATATTTCATTACTGATAGTTTGAAATGTTTCTTGATCACCAAATTTATATTTTAATAATGATTTTTGAAGAATCATGTACTGGACTGGAGTAATGGCTGCTTAAAATTCATCTTTGTCATCGCAGGAATAAATTATATTTTAAAACTAATTAAAATGTAAATGCTGTTTTAAATGGTAATAATATTTCGCAATATTCCTGTTTTTACTCTTTAGTTTTGATAAATAAATGTAGCCATGCTGAGCATTTAATTTTTCAAAAGCATTAAAATAAATTACCGACCCCAAACTTTTAAAAGGTACATTGTACATTCAAATCATCTCTTCCTTTTAGATATCTATGTGTGCATGATCTCTTACGCACACAATGTGGCAGCCCAGGGTAAATACATAGCCATAGTCAGCACCACTGTGGAGACCAATGACCCTGAGAAGGAGATCAAACCAGCCCTGGACCTTTTGGAACCGGTTGAGCAGAAGTACGTTCGTGTGCACTCTCTGATATCTACAACTTACTTTGACATGCATGCAGTCAGAAAAAAAAGATAATTTTGTGCATTATGTGTCCTTCCTGCAGATTTGTGAGCATCAGTGATCAGTTTGCACCAACTGATGTGGGATCTGACAGCCAGGTAAGTGTTTACATTGTGCTCACTTGATATACAAGAGTGACTATAGTATTAAGTTTGTTTTTGTCTGCACCTAGATCTTTGTCTCTCGTTCTTATGATGCCACGACCCACTTTGAGACGACCTGCGATGATATCAAAGACATCTACAAGCGAATGACGGGCACAGAGTTTGACTTTGCCGAAATGGAACGCAAGAAGAACGACATCTTTGGAGACTGTGCTGATCAGTAAACTAGCTCCAGCTGCTCTTGAATATCAGATATTCAGACGATCATAATCTTAACATTTAAAAAAAAGAAAAAGGAAAAAAAAAAACGGCAACCAAACTGGGCGAGCTGGCTATCCAAGCGTATGTTTTGCCCTTAATGGAATTTCTTGTTAACCGTTATACAAATTTAGCATTTTTTTGGGGGGGGGGGCGTGGCGTGAGGAGAAGGTTCTGCCAGTCTGCTTTTTATAATCAGGAAACGAGATCCATTTTGCACTGGTTGTTTATTAACGCCCTTTAATCGGTTTCCATCATGTGATCTTTAATCTCAACCTGCTTAGACGAGGGATGTAAAAAGTCCAAAGATGCCAAATAAGATGTATTCCAGTGATATGAAGAAATGCATATTTTTTAAAATGCACTGGTGTTGGCTGTCAAGGGGAGGGGGATCGGGTTTAGCGAAATTGCTAAATTATCTGTTTTGAGTTTGGCCTAGTTTAACAGCACACGTTTTTATTTTTAAAAGAATCTATCTACTTCTAAAATAACTTCCAGGGATTATTCATTCTATTTTCCTACAAATTACAACTGGTGCTTAAACTAGTATCCTGAATGTTTAGTTGGCAATATTTCTCCAGTTTCCTTGCGTTTACAGATCGAAGGGAAGTATCAAGCACACACAGTGTAGATAATCTTTTATGTAATCCGTGTCCAACCACACAGTATTCATTTTGCAATATGCTCATGTGATTTGACATAACTGACCCCCCTATTAGCTGTACATTGTGCTACTTGTCGGAAGGGCCAGGGTTTCTTTCAGCTTTGCCGTGCATCTCTTTTCTGATGGGTTATGCGTTGTTCTAAGGCTACAACATGGAGGTTAACACACATCAGTGGGAAAAGCTGCTTAACTGTAAGTCTGGAATCTGCTTGTCTAGTGTGTGTATTAGGGAGCTCTCCTTCGCCTCAGAGCAGAGAGAGGAGCAGGCAGGGTCTCCTCAAGGGCTCCGATGTGTTAGCAAGGACCAAAATGTCTATGGCAGTAATGACATGACCGGGGCCCTGTGCAAAATGTCACCAATGTTTTAAAAAAGAAAACGAAAACAAACGCTGAATGGATGGGGGCTTAAATGATTTCTGTACTGCGAAGTAAAAATGTTATCTTGTGGAAAATTGACTTTGTGTTTTTATTTATGAACAACTATGTTTCACTAACAATTATTTAGAATAGTTAAATATGAATAATAATCCATGTTTTATAAACAATAATATTTTCTATCATGTATTTTTTTTTTATTCAAAAACAAAGCAGTTAAATTTAATTTTGTACAGTGATTAAATCTATTTCACAAGTACTTAGTTAATATAAAAGTTAGGTTTTGACATTCGAAAAGTTTATTAAACAACTGGTTCCAGTTCATGTTATTTAGCGCTAAGGATGAACTACATCTCCCAGAATCCTTTGCGTATTTGCCGTATTCCATCCGTAGTATCGCAAACAAACCACACAGGCGGCTATTCTGAACAAGTTTACTTTATCAGCACGTTGGCCGCATGTTATAAAAAATAATATTTGTTAAATGTCAAGTAGATATAATAAATGATGGAATTTACCGCTGCCAGATCAGCGTTTAATGGTGACAGTGGTGAGTATTTGTCACAAGCATAAAAAAGCATCAGTTAAAATCGTGTTTGTGGATAATTTTAACACCTAGGCATGATGCATGCATCCAAGCCCATTCGAAGTGTTGAAATACTGCTGGAGGCTGGAGCTCAGGTGGGTCACGGTCACGGCACAATTATTTAGCAGGAGCATTGGAAGTTAACTACAACTCCCACCGTTAACGGCAACACGTCACAACTAGAACCGAAACAGAACAGACCACGTGATTCATACACTGTTTTTCTAAACACACCAGAATTTTTTCTTTAGTTATTTAGTTAGCGACAGTGTTTGGTTTATTTTTCTCTACCATTTTACTAAAGCGGAGATGGAAGTGGAAACGGCACGACCTTATTTTTTCGGGGACATCGGTAAGTCAACGCGTATTTGCCGCTATGTCCGGTCTGCAGCGGCGTGTCGCCCTGTTTTGATTATCATATTTCACACCATAGTGCTCTTAATGCCATGCAACTGTAGTCAACGACCAATAAACATGTTTAATATAGCCTTAAATACAGTCTATGTCACATAGCCAACCATGGTAATATATAAACTATACAAATAATAAATCGAAGGCTTATATGACCAATATATTATGCCTAACAATACATTGTTATCGCATATGCTAAAATTATTACCACAACACATTATCCATGAATAAACCAGTGGAAATGATCTGTTGTTACTGACTCTTGTGGTTGTGGTTTTTCTGTGTATCAGGTTTCTGGTCAGAGAGGACAGAGGTTCATAAGGCTGCATGTCAAGGACAGGTGTCAGAGCTGCAGAGTTTGATCCAGAGGGGAGCTTCGGTGAATATTGTGGCTGTGGACTCCATCACTCCGCTCCACGAGGCGGCTGCGAGTGGACAGACACAGTGTGTGAGACTGCTGCTGGACGCTGGAGCTCAGGTGGCAGTCACACACACACTGTTCTTAAAAGGGTCCCAGACACAAGTGTATTCTGAGTCCTGACTTGGGCTTTGAAATGGGGTTTTGTGTTGCAGGTTGATGCCAGGAACGTGGATGGCAGCACTCCACTGTGTGAAGCGTGCTCTATCGGGAACTTTGAGTGTGTGAGGCTTCTTTTGGAGTATGGAGCAAAAGTGAACCCCATGCTGACCTCTCGTACCACCTCTCCTCTACACGAGGCCTGCATGGGAGGTGGGCTGCTTCGGTGTACACTGTAGAAGTGTATTTTATTTTATTGTTTTATTTCAATTTAATGTTATTTTATTTATTGATTTAAAATTTATAGTTATCTTATTATTAGAATAATTACCTTAATTCAGAGAATGAATTATTTTAATGATGAGTCGATGGTTGTTTTTATTTTATTTTTAAACCACTTTATTTAAAAACAATTTATATACAATGCTAAAAAAACATTTAGAGAAAGAATTTAGGAGTTTTTAGGATTCTTTTATTATTTTTACATTTTATTTTATTTACATTTTAAAAAAAATATATATAATCAGTATTAGTATTATCAAAAATTATTTTATATTAAGATTTGTTGATGTTTTTTTATTACAGAGTATTAATTACTTTCATGATTATTTATACGTTTACAATTTATTTAAAATATAAAATTGAATTTATATCAAATAAAAAAAAAATTATAATGTGTTTTATTGACATTTTATCATTTCTGTAGTATTACAGAAGCTGGTTTACATGTAGGTAAAACGTAACTTTATAATTAAAAAAATTCTTTTTTTATATAATTATTTTATATTCACATTTTGTTTAATTGTTTTTATTTTAAGAACAATAATTATTTTCACTATTATGAAAATTGTATTTGGTTTTGTTGTCTTTTGTTTATATAGTATTTTTTATAAATGCCTAGAGTATGCATTATTTTGATGATTATTTTATTGTTTTAAAATATAATTGTCAACCCCCCCCCCCCCCCCCCCAAAAAAAAAAAAGATTAAAGCATCTGTATGAATTGTATACATTAATAGAGTAAGAATTATTTTGATAAACTGATCTTTCTGAGTGAACTTGTGGACTTGTCTGTCATTTAATATGAGAATATTATGTTATGTAGGTAATGCAGATTGTGTGAGGCTAGTGATTGCTAAAGGAGCCAGTCTGGAGGCCTATGACCTGTACTACGGTACTCCTCTACATGTGGCATGTGCCAAGCGACATCTGGAGTGTGTCAAAGTGCTACTGAATGCAGGTAAAACCAGATTCAATGAACCATGAGATTGTAAAGAACTCTGTCAGCCATGCAAACGCAGAAGAATGTGCCTCTAAAGAAGGTCGTTTAGATCTGAAATCACCAAAGTAAAGCTTTAATCATGAATCATTGTGTGCAGGTGTGCAAGTAAATGCTGCTAGGCTACACGAGACGCCCTTACATCATGCTGCCAAGTCCAACAATGTGGATATGATTGAGCTGCTGGTGGAGTTCGGGGCCAACATTTACGCCCGAGACAAATATGACAGAAAGCCAGTCGACTACACGAGGCCAGATACGTCCTCAGCACAATATCTTCAGCTTTATGAGAGTGAGTGGAAAACAAAACTGCCTTGTAAGGAAATGAAATTACATGACTTACCGTAATCTGTGTTCTGAAATGGTTTACATTCATTTAAGGATATGATATATTGTTTACATTCATTACTTAATAGGTTAGACAGACTGTATGTACAAGATTTCAAATTTTAAAATGTAATTTAAATCTGAAACCATTTTAAAATGTAAAAACATATTCGTTGTGTTATAGAAATAAAATATCTTACATTTAATATTCTGCACTGTTTTGGTCTCCTGTCAAATAAAATAAAATAAATTTAATATAAAATTTTGATGGAAAAAATATATTGTAATAAAAGATTTCACATTTTGAAAAGTATCGATTTTAATGTAAATGAAAAAACTATTTGTTTAATATTTTGCACTGTTTTGGTCTCTTGTCAAAAAAATAAAAATAATATAATTTCTAATTAAGTAAAAAAAATAGTCACTAATTAAAGTTTTAAAATTGTAAAAAAATCAGTTTTGAAGTTTAATATAAATTAAATATTTTATATTTTTATGATTTTTTAAAGTAATTTAAAAGCAAAACAGTGTTTTTATAAATAAATAAAAAAGATCTAATAAAAAAAAAAGTTAATGTAATTTTTTTCTTAACGAGAAAGACAATATAGAAAGTGTCCAGCAGATGGTGCCCATGGCTTAATGTACAAGCTGTTGTAACCTACCTTTTATGTGTTATATTGTTTTGAATGAGGAAGAATCAGTTAAAAGTTCAGTTTAGATTTAAGATTCAGATTTAAATGTTCTTAAAAAACAATATATATACATGATATATATATCTCATGTTAATGTTACATGTCCTGGTTGTAGTGATGCTGCCGCTGTGGTTGTATTTTACGATGGCTGCAGGAGTGATTCACAGCCAGGTCTGCTGCCTAGGTGCTGCTCAGGATGTTTTGGGTGTGATGTTATAAACAACTACCTGAAGTTTATGATGATGAGATTAAAAGTTAGATTCTGGTGTAGGTCTGGAATCCATCATTAGTCTCATTCCACAGGCACTTTCGCGACCCAGTTGAGTCCAAACACAACACAGCAGTGCCTCTCTTCAGAATGTAAACCAGATTCATGCGAAACCGTGGCCTAGGAGCATATAAATATTTTCCTGAAAATGACATTCAGAGGCTAAAATTAATAATGCGAGAATGCAAACATTTTGATTTTGTGTATTGAGTGATATGACAAGAGGTTGTGATCTTGAGCGCGAGACATTATCAAGCGAGAAGGTTTTATCTCCTGCAATTTTCACTTGTATTTGTTTTTATTTGGTTTCTATGGAAGGCGAAGTCAAATGTAAGAAAAATGGAGGGTGGCCATACCAAATAGTTACCACAGTTGTCATCATTGCCTCATTTACATGTTCTTTCTCCTCCTGTAGCTAAATGCAATCGGTAGGAATAGTGTTAGCATTGAAATGTTATTGAAGTGTTTAATACTGCATTATACTGTTTTTGCAGGTAACCCTCTTTCTCTGCAGCAGCTGAGCCGTATCGCCCTGAGGACGCTGTTGGGCGTCCGAGCTGTGGATGTGGTGGTCAAACTGGATATTCCCAACCGTATTATCAGTTACCTCTTATACCAGTGAACCCTTTCTTTAGAAGTTCACAGATACCATGGAAGTACGTTTTACCTCAGATGCAAAACAAACATATGAAGCACTGAAATCTCTCGAAAAATAAATATTAGTTATATTGGCACTTAAGAGCATTAAAGGTGAATGATGTAAAAGTTAAGTTTAAAGGTTGCTTGTAAATGAAAATTCTGTCATTATTAACTCAGTTTCATGACTTTATCCCAATGGGGTCCAAAATAACCTTTAGTCCCTACCAGTGTTGGGTAAGTTACCCAAAAAAAGTAATCCACTACAAATTACTAATTACTGCTCTAAAATTGTAATTTGATTACATTACTGATTACTGCAAGTAAAAAGTAATCAGATTACTAATTACTTTACTTTCAAGTTACTTTGAAAACCTATTAAACCTACAAGGAAAAAAAACTACAAAAAGTGAAACTCAGTTCTTTCCATAATTTAATATTGACTGAAAAATATTACAGAAATATGAAAACTTGAATTAAAGATCCAATGCATTTCTATAACTTAACATTCTTAACATAAACTTGCCTAACAATGAAAACTGTAGTCTTTTTAAATGTATATACAGTATGTCTTAACTACATATGGGCTGTCGTTCCATGGAAGCTTCTATTATTACAAGTCCAGATGTCTGCGGTTGTGGAGACGTATTCCAAACGATCGAATGTTTTTTTTTAGTTCATACTCCATATCCGTATAGGGCTGTCACTTTTCGTTCGAAAATCGATTGCACAATAGATCGGACCAACCAAAAAAAGTTTCAAAAATGAAAATAGGGAATCGATTTTGACCAAACTATTAATTTTACATTTACATTTTACAATTTTAATTAAACAATTACACAAATATAGATGTAAAAAAAACTCGTGTTGGGGCTTAATTTATATCATCTAAACGCGGGTTCGGGCTTGCGCACCGGTTTGTGAGGTAAATTAATATTAATTGATAGGTAAATCGATTAGCGCGAGAAAGATGTGAAATGGATGCTGAGTAGGTGTAACGGAGGCTTGCCTCTGGCGAAAATAGGTTTTGGTTGCACCACCAACTAAAGCAAAGTTCTGAGGTGTGGAAAAGTTTTGACCATGCTTATAATGAGAATAATGAGTGAATAATCACCATCAGTGAGCGCAGTAACGCGCTGAAGACATCTACAGTGGATTCAATCATTTTCCTCCACAAAAACATGTTGACCTAGCCTAATCTCTGTGAGTAAAGGTTTTTCAAATGATAACTATATATTCATTAAGGCTTAAATGCATATGCGTATTTACGCTAATGTTCGCATTATTCTTTTATTAATGTCATCTGATATGAGAAGCAAACCCGGCAGAGCCTTTATCTTAATTTCGTTATTGCCAAATACCATATCTTAATTTAATCTGTTAAAAAAGATCGTTTTTATTGGTGCGTTGGTTTATTTATAGGCTAAATGAGTCTATGTCTATTTAGAGTGCTGAGATACGATGTTACAGAGGACTTATTTTATTTCTTTATTCCAACTTCCAAGTGGTCTACGTTAGTTATGAATAAATTATGTTAAAACATGTATAAATGACTCATTGTTGACAAAAGGCAAAAGAGCTGTGCGTGTATGCGCACATCTGAATGTCGGGCTGCGCTCCACACTGGTTCGGGGTTTAAAAGGCTGTCAATCAAAATGTACTTCGGGCTCGGGCCGAAACCTGTCGAGCTTCGGTCCTGTCAGGCCTAACTTTTAAGGCCCGATTACAGCTCTAAGGCCAATAAATAAGAAATATTGCTGACTTGTGCGTTTGCGCTCTCGTTCGTCCGATATGTGGCGTTGAAAAAGGAAACCTGTCCAGAAGTTACCTTCCCTCCCGATCTTAAACAAAAATCTCCGTCCATTTTAGCAGCACGAGTTCTCCAGTAATTCATTAAAGCGCATGCTCAATAACTGACGCAGCCGCCCCAAAACGTGATTAGAAATGCATTTAAATTTATTTACTTTAATATTTTTTCGTAGTACTAATACATTTGTAACGCAAGTAACTTAATTTTATTGACATCAGTAACTGTAATCAAATTACATTTATTTTAAATGTAATGAGTTACATTACTGCGTTACCACGAAAAGTAATTAGAATACAGTAACGCGTTACTTTGTAACGCGTTATACCCAACTCTGGTCCCTACTCTATGAAGAAAAAGCGCTGAGATATTTTTAAAAATACCTTCATAGGGAGTAAATGACAGACTGTCCTTTTAAGTAACAAGCACAACAGATTACATGAATAGGAAGCACTTCTTAATAGCACTTCTCAGCAGAACAGTCTATATTTTGTTGTAAAATATGTTGTCTTAATGGGTCTGAGGTGAATTTAGGACTGATGGAAACCATTATATGTACACTAAATATTGCCGGAAAAAAGAGCAGGAGATAGAGACCCAAAAGAGAGGAAACACTTAATCTGGCAGCTGTCTACATTCAGGAACTCCTCTGACCACTAAATTAAGTCCAGGGAAACTTTTAGTCGCTCAGACAACGGACACTATGCACAACACACAGCATTGCTGGAAACGAGCATGTTAACATCCTCATGCTCATATTAGAGATTCATTGTAGGAGATCACAGCAGCTACAACAAAGTCTTATTGATAAAACACCGGCATTCGTTTTATGACATCAAGCACTTTGAGTTATACCACCGTTTTGCCACATTCATTGTCCGTGTTCCGCTATAGTGACGCCACAGTGACACTGAAAGAAACCAGTTTACAGCTGTGTTTTATTGTAGTGCTGTTGTTTTAGTTACACCGGTTGTAATATTTTACAATTCAGGTGAAGGATTTAATATAGTCTATATGTCTGTTTCCTTATACTGTTTTTTTTTTTCTGAATTGAGGAAAAGATATTAAGATTGCATGAATTTAACTGCTGTAATTTAATTATTTAAGTTAATCAGAATATTCTGCAGGAAAATGCATCAGGCTGGACTTGATTTGATGCATTACGATTTGATTGGGTCTTGAAATGTTGGGCTTTAATTTTGTATGTCTTTTATTTAATATAATGTATCCTCAATTTGGACGCCTTGGCAAAAATATAAGTCTTTTCAGATGCAAACAAAGTATTATTTTCATGAAAGATAATGATAGCAGTTCTAAAATTGCATTGCATGCACTTATGAATTGCATATGCAGATAAATTACAGCATGCACACTACTGTTAGGGGTCGGTAATGTTTTGTTTCTGAAAGGAATTATTACTATTATTCAGCAAGGATGCATTAAATTGATAACAATTGTATATGTTTATAACAATTATAATTATTAAAAAAAAATGTATGTATCTATGTATGTATGTTTGTTTATATATTGATAAAGACAAAGGTTTCTTGAGAAGCAAATCAGCATATTAAAATGGTTTTAATTTACATTTTAAACTGTAAAAATAAATAAATGCAGCACTTGTTCAAAAATATAAAAAAGATACCAACCCCAAACATTTGACAGTAGTGAATGTATGTAAAGAAGGTTTTAACCCTATACAGAAGCTTCAGTTTATCATTAGACAACTGTCTTATTTCAAGCCAAACGATTTGTTCCAGTGATTTGTTTCATTCATTTCTAATCTGCCTGTTCAACTATTCCTTCCCTCAATTAATCGAAAGGGTGTCAGGATTCGTTTTTTGAATGTGACCCACAGTTTTCCTAGTTCTCTTTATCCATCTGATCCCTTCACATCCCGAGTTCCTCCTCCGGCCTCTTCTTATAAAGTACAGAATGTTCTATAAATAGCAGCCAGACCAGAAATAGAGTGAAGTCCACTGAACTGGAGAAATCCTCTTCCTGTGCACGTATCCCGAGCCCATGAGCACTGGATCTGACCTGAAGCTGAGCAGCGGGGAGCGTTGTTATTAGAGCGCTAACCCTCTTCTCATATCAAGCTTACAGAGACACGACAGCTGCTATTGAAAGAATGCTGCTCTTTTTCTTCTTATCTGACTCACATCTTCAAAAACAGCCTTTAGATGATTGTTGTTTCATCTTCACCAGTCTTAATTGTTTAAAGCAGATTGTGGAATTCATGGATGCTCTGTAGAGAACATGCCAGTGATTTTTGGCTTTTTGGTTGGTTATTCCAAGGCATGAATACTTTTCACAAAAGCTTAAAAGTATTTGGTGCTATAATGTTTGCTGTTATACTGTTCAGAAATATCTTATGTTTGTTTAAGATAATTCAGTTCTTGTGAAGTAAATATTTACTAGAAGATTCTGTCTGTTGTCCTCCGTCAGGATATTCCATGGTAAAGCCATAAAACAATTAGCATTCTTCCTCAATGAGAAAACAACTGAATTGACATGGATATTGTTTGAATCCTATTTTAATATGACTCACTGTGATTTTGGTCATTTACAGTGTATGCAAGTGAACTATATATCGATTTTCCTATTTTATTTTATTCCTATTTTTTCATAAGCATTCCCACTTATTTCAATGACAGTTACATAGGCTTTTTTATAAATTGTTATCCTATAGTGACCAATATTATAAATGACCAATATTATTTTATTCACAAGCATTTTGATTTATTCAATTTTCATGGCTGGTTTTATGGATGTATATCAACAGTTCAGATTTTAAAATGAACAATATGTTGACATCTAAAACTGCTAATTAACTTATATTTTCTTTTCTTTTTTTCTTTTATTCCCCCAGGCCCATTCCTCAGTGCCATATCTCTCCATTGTCACAAGGGGGCTCTGCAGATTTTGTTTAAACAGTTATTCTTTTCTTTGTTTGTAGACAGTCTTGCTTCTTTGTGACCCAAAGAAGGCCTCTTTGCGATTAAACACACCTGATCATATTCTGATCACATTCTTGTCCCACTGACCTATGATTGAGCATCACATAGTAGAAAAGAAGACTTCAATTTTACAGAAGCTTGTGGCCCAAAACAGTACATTTTTACCCAACGGGGTTTATATCTCCGTCTGCTCCTCGTAATCATTCTTTATTCTGCTTGTTGCTGTTGTGCTCCTGCATGTTGCCACTCAGCCTTTTCATGCAAGAAAAATAGCACACCTGATTACACAACCGAACGGCTTTTGTGCTGGAACAAAGGTCTGCATAAAAAAAAAAAAAAAAAAACTGCTTTAGAAGACTGTAAAAGACGTGCTTGGACAAAAAGATAGTGACCCAAGGTTGGAGGAAAAGCAGAGGAAGCAGATTCTGGTTCTGAGATGGTCCGCTTCTTGTCTTTAAAGGCTCTCAAGCACAAATCACCTCAGATCCACTCAGGAATTCCAACTCGATGAGAAACAGATGTTGTGTGTATGAAGCGCAGCCATGAAAGCCAAGCTCAGCTCAAAAACTGCACGCTCCACTCACACACACACACACACACTAAAGACTCAGTTAAGACCAAGTTCTAGTTGTGATAAACCATATTGTACCCAAGAAATGTTTACATGACCTAGTTTTGTTACTTATTATTCTATCATTGTATTTTCTTATAGGGAATCTTTCATAAAACTAGTTGCAGATTCAAACGTTGTGCTTTGTTTTGGAGGTTACTGCATTTTTTGTGCCACAGATGGGAGTTAATTACATGGCAAGATAATTTGTATAATGACGAAAGGCTACAGGACAGAAAAAGTTGCCTGAATCTTTTCATCTTGGTTGCTTGTCATTTAGCAAAAAGTGACTTAAAAGTCAGTAATTGCAGAGACAGCCCCCTAGAGCAATGCGGGGTGAAGTCCTATCTAAAATCAAACTGGTCTGTTCATCTGTTTTTATGTACTGTCTCTGACTCAGTCTAGAGCTGAAACAACAGACGAGACTCAATCAAAGAGTTTTTGTATATGTCTAGTCAGAAAAAAATGTGTTTCTGTGCAGCTGAGAGCAGAAGCAGTGTCGGACAGACTGCACACACTACACTTCATCTGTCTTTGTTTCCCCTTCTCCCCGAAATGATCATACCATCTGTGTGATTTTTTTCTTCTAAAGGGACTCCCTCTATTGGATATTGAAGTGACACACCACATACTGACCTCAGCAACTTTCCATTTTAGCTCCTCTCCGTCAATACGTGATATTGATTTTCTGAATACACTCCAGTTTTTCCAAAAGTAATTTCTTTTGGGACAATATATTGACTTCTGCATCCACTTACTATTAATTATTTTTGTATTATAAAAAAAAACAAAAAAAACATGGCAGTTCTTTTTAATGGCAGTTGCGTGGCTGGTTTTATGGATTGTATGTCTGATATTCACATTTTTAAATGAACAATATAACTATTTATTATTATTTCATTTAATTTCATTTTATTTAAATGGCGGTTGCATGACTGGTTTTATGAATCCCAGTGATTCACATCCTAAAATGAAAAATATATTCACTTCTACACCCCAAATTAAATCTCAGTATCATGGCTTTAAATAATTTTTTACCAATTAACAACCCAATATAATAAATATAATTTTTTTTTTCTTCTGTTGCGATGACGTTTTGACATCACACATTGTTGGTTATGATGTGGTTATGATGTCTTTTGAAGAAAAACCCTTTGGCTCCAAAACGTAAAGCTGATTTAGCGCTTCCTCATGTCTTCACGGGTCACAGCACATGTCACACTGAGAACAAAGGCCTCACATAGACACATGCACATGATTTCTGTTTTCATCTTCCCCTGAAAATGAATTAAACTGGTTAAAATCATTCGAGGAAACCAATCACCTGACTGCACATCTTAAATGTATTTATTATTTGCCATAGTGTACTATTCATTCTTTGTGTTTTACAGCCCCCTTGTTTATGTGTTGATGGCGTTTGTCTGTGCTTTTATTTACACTGTGGCTCAAATCTCAGTCTGTCATTTTTGGATCAACCCTCAATTACATGCTTGCTTTGTAGTCAGCATATTTGGGGGAATTTCTTTTCTTGAGGCATGAAAAGGCAACACTAGTCCCATCCAAAGGCATGCCTAACCACTTATATGTTTTACATTTTGTTCTCCATGCACGCAAAGTGAATTAGCACACATTAAAATGTATTCAAGGATTCAGGCTTTCTAACCATATGCAGTCATTTGAACAGCTTGAGTTTGGGTGCTTGAAGGCAATTTTTTGCGAGACGGCTGAGTAATGATAGCGGACTATATTAGCACATTGGTGCCATCGTAGAGCAAAACTATTTGGTTGTATAATCAGTTTCAAGGTCATATTCGCCACAGGCTCAGTTACTGTGAATATTTCATTGTTGATCACATGCTGAAAAACAAAACAAGAACAGTATGTGCTCCAGGTAGCTTCTTCTCACTCCTTCAAACTGACAATTAGCTGTCTGGCCTTGTTGGTAATGACAAGGTGTGTCAGCAGGTTGAGTAGTTTTGAGCTTTGAGATTGCATGCTACCGCTGTCGCCGCAACCCATCTGTCCTACAAATCTGGCTTTTCAAGTTCACCCCTGCCTCTTTGCCTCTTTTCGTCAATGGGATGAAGCAGAGCTGTTTGGGAGGTCAATTATACAACACTTTTTGTGTGACACAAATACTTTTATTGGTTTGTTGATGTCCCAGATCGTATGATCAGAATGTGATGTGTTGTAAATCTGCTTCTAATTGAAAGGTGACACTAGGCAGTCATTTTTGAGGATCATAACATACAACAATACTGTTTGTACTTTGAACATTAAATACCTTAAAATACATTTTGCTTAATGTGCAATACATAATGGAGCATGTTACAAAATGTTGTCTTCACAGCGCAATGCACTTAACAGATGAATGCACAAATATATATTTTTTTATTGATCTGAGTTGTGAGAGTTGAGACTCGCCTGTGCTTGTGTTCAGATATATATGGTCTGTAGGCCTTCTGGTTAGCAGGGTCATGCTAAGTTGAAAGAGGAGTTGTGTTGTCTGATAGGAAATGACACTTTTTTTAGACTTGCTGCAAGCTGTTTGTTGCTTCTTCAGCGTTCTCCATCTGAACAAGTTTGGCGTGAAAATGGTACCACTTCAGCTCTAGGTAAACATTTCCAGACTCTCAGACACAAGCTATAAAGTTTTATGTTGTTATGGATATATTTTATTCTTAAACAAATAACGCGGAAATAAATAGACCCTTTGGCGTTCTCACTGAAATTCATGATTTATAAAGACAGACAGACTTTAAGCTATATTTGAACTGTATGCATGCCCGCCTGAAACATGCACACCAACAAGTTGATTTAAGATCAACCAAATCGGCATGAATCAAAGTCTTGCCTTGTGCATGGCACAGAGTTGTTTAAAAGCTGGATTAGCACTGAGATAAGAGATCTCTATAAATGCTGCCTTTATGCCAAGCTGGCAAGAAATAAGTCCACCTGAGAAAGGCCATGTCACTCAGTCTGGACCTCAGCAAGCTTTTTATATGAGCTAATAGGCCTACATTATAGTGTAGCAGAGTTTATATGTGCATGTATTTGAGTGTTTTGTGCATAAGTCATTTGATGTATTCAGAGATGGTAATTCCAGATTTCATTGCATGCATTCTTCTTCTCACAGCTCACCACCTTTCTGTGGCTCACTTTAGGTCAGCTAAATCAAACCATTAACTAGTAGGGCGAATCATTGTGGGAAGGCAAATAAAGCATTTGTGTCCTTTGGCTGCTTTATAAAAGCGTGCCGGTGCTGTCCAGGTTTGTTAGAATCAGAAGGCACGTGTTTGTTCCATGTGCTTTTATATTAAGTGCTGCACGCGCATCAATGGAATCATTTGTTTTTACTTTTGTTTGCATTGTGGGTTCTGACATGGCTTTTAGCGCAATATTCAGTGCTACTTTAAGGCTCCGTGGATCTGTTCTGTCTCAAAACTGACCCAGAATGGACACTACACCTCATGCTTCCTCCATCCTTGCCAATTTCACAAATCCCATATCAGTTTGACTGAAATCCTGGCCTCCTGTCTGCGGTTTTGCACCACTGAAAAATGATGCGTTATTGTATGGATTTAAATCATTGTTGTGCATTGATAAATGCAGCTTGTCAAGCAACCTTAAAAGAAGGGACGGTTGCTTGACACAGCTGCTGGGTCCATCACTAGCCATCCCGTCACGCTGTAGGACACCACCACACATTCTTTTAATTTCTGAAGCCACACAATGCCCCAGAGGTCACCCAGAACATACCGTGGGGAAATGACCCTATAGTAAACCTGCTTTCCCCATGTGTTAGCCCTTTAGCATTAGCATTCATGCACCCTGAGATCAATTCAAAACCTTCTCGTAAAGGCGGACATATGGTACGGTCGAACCGTGGCTTTTCTTCTCGCTTTGAACATATATTCCCCTCTGGAATATAATCTTCAAAGAGTTAACGTTAAACAGTCTCTCAGATCCTTATAAAAACTAAGCCGTTTATGATGGAGATTGTAAATGGACTTAAGCGCACAATTTTTTTTTTATTATTATTCAAGATTAAGAGTGCAAATATGTTGGAAAGACTTTACTTAAAATGCATTGACTCATTAGCCATAAATACAGTAGGCTACTGCAGCCACACTGGTCATTAGCATTTAGCTTGATATGCTAATGTGCTTGTTTTCTCATCTGGTGGATTAACTCTCATTAAACTGTGAGATAAACCAACCATTATCACCAGAAAGATCATTCTGGTTGAGTTTTACTTTTTTGATGGTCAATTGCATACCCTTATTATGAAAATTAACCATGGTTTTACTATAGTAACATTTTTAGAAACCATGTTTTTTTTTTGCCATATTGATTACCACAAACATAGTACTACAAATACCATAAACTATCGTTAGTATAGCAAGCCATGCTTAATTTGTGGTAAGCAAAGTTTAACCATGGTTTTTGGTTTTATTTAGTTAATTTTCGTTAAGGTGCTGGTTAGCCAATTACCCAGAGCAGTACTTATGTAAATAACAGTTGGTTTTCAACAAATGTTTCCTCACACTTAATAAACTTTTCCATATTAATAAGCTAAAAAGACATCACCGTGTGGCTTGCTATCTCACTGAATATGTTTCAGACTAGCGGCCTGGCTGACATGTTGCATTGCTCCTCTTGGTTTCAAGGCCCATACTTACGTAATGTCTGGGCTCTTGCGATGTGGTTGGGAAGAAAATGTACATATGCTGCCTCTATGCAAATAAATGTCATATTAGTGAGAGGAATCATATTCTCGGGATCCAAAGTGTGATATTATAAAAGAGGATTCTCCTTTTTCCATAGCAGGCACTTTGCCTACATCAGCCGAGCATGTCAGCAAACCAGACAACTGTAAGTAGATATCCTGTTAAATGAGTGTGTTTCTGTGGACTTAAATATACAGTTTTAACACCAGCCTGCATGCTGTCTTAAATATTAGCCTGAGAGTTCCCGGCTTAACCTCAGTTTTAGGTGGGATGCTTTAAGTGAGTGTTTTACAGGAGCTGTTAAAGTATTCCTGACAGAATGCTCCATGTGTCCATCTGAGCAGTCTTTTCCCAGTTTCACCTTAATACTTTACAGACTCGTCACACAATGATACTGATGACAGAGATAGTCTGTCTGTGTGTGTGAGAGAGCTCATGCTGGTGGGCGAATGGCCTTGAAACAGAGGCAGGTGTGACTCTTTATCTTTTCAGAAACAGTAAGCAGAGCTCAGAGGCTGAGCTGTGAATGAAGCGGTCAGGTGTGTGGCTATTTCAGCAGCAGGTATTACGGTGCAAACATGGCACTTTCTGCATTGACCTCTGACCATTATGTTTTGATAACTTAATCTGGAAGCCCACTATGTATGCTCTTTCCGCTTAACTGGTTTATATTTGATCAGATCACTGTTGGCAAAAGTTACTAAATTAATAAAAACTTAAAACTACTTATTCAAAAGTTTGGGGTTGGTAAGATTTTTTACAATTGTATAAAAAAAAAAAAAAAAAAAAAAAAAAAACAATCGCGCTCACCAAGGCTGCATTTTTTTTTTAATCAGAACTACAGCAAACGGTAATATTGTAAAATATTATTACAGTTTTACATTTAAGAAATTAAAAGTATATACAACTTAAAGTCTAGAATATGTCCTAATTTGAAATGTAGTAACCATAAGAAGGATTTAAATAAATATTTTATAATTAAAATGCCAAAATACCACTAAGGGACTCATCATATTCGTTCATCACCCATTCTTGTTTTTAATGAGCTCATTTAGATTGGGAACTGTTTTCCATCAAAACTTTTCCATGGAAATGGGCAGAACACAGGACTCTCAATGTGCTTTTGACAATTAATCTTATCTTGATGTGGGGTGTTAAAAACACATAGCTTGTGCCAGGACACCCAAAAACCAGTGGCAGTCTAGACTAGGTCTAATCTCCAGGAAACAATCTTTTACCATGGCTCCTAATGCCTTTACAGTCTGTTAGCATCAGTGAAGTACTGCGTTATGTATGTAAGGCTGTATAATCGAAGCCAATGAATCTGACTTCCTATTCATCATTGTTCTCTCTGTTCTTTAAGATAGGGATCCTTTCTGACGCTATAATCTCAGATTTCACCACTGATGAGACTGCCACGTTGTTTTCCCATTGACTTCGTCTCTTCTGGTTGTCTTATTATGTAACCCCCATTTCCACTTCTTCAAACCGCCTGAATTTCAGGTCCGACCTAGATAATGGGCCCTTAATCAAACATGTCCAGGCTCTTGGTGTAATTAACATACTTGGTGTCAGTCAATTGCAGATTTAGTATAGTCTACTGTTGGAGTGATGTTTCACCTGATACTTTTCATGAGCTGAGCAGATGTTGTTTTGGTTGAAATAATTCAATTCATAGCGAGTAATTAAATTTGTAAAAGACATGCAGGCTGTAGATCTCATTGTTGACAGCCGAAGCCACTAACTAAAAATATAATTAGGTTTTATCCAACATAGAATCAAGAAAAGGGCTTTTATTGAGTCATGTGGTATTAAAACAGGTAGCACAATACCCTAACAGAGTCTGAACAAACTATTTCTCATTGGAGAATGTGGCTGATTTGTTGGGGGTTTGAAAGCTCCCAGCATGCATAGGAAAATAAGAAGACGTGTTATGTTTATAGAGAATCTGTTTATTTACTTGCTTACCTTTTTATATACTTATAATTTAAGATATTATCTGTCAAGAAAGAATAAGTCACCTCGAAAACTGTTTATTGTTCACTGGGGTTTGTGCTTTGTTTCATTGTCTTGAAGTTTTTGCAACATGTCTTCAAGTACATATGCTCTCATGTAGGCATATTCTGGTTTTCTTATGATTTATTCCAACTGTCACCACTTTCTTTTGTATTTTTGGGACAAAAGGGAACTGGGGAAAATACGCAGAGTTCCATCTAATTTCATGGTTATGCTTCAAGTACTTTTTCCAAAATATATTTTCCAACAGTCAATTATTTTTCATTATTGTAGGATGAGCACATTGTCAAAAATCCATCCGTGTCTTTTGATTCAGTTGCAGATGTTTACCAGCATGCATTGGCCTGCATTTATTGACACTAGTTTTTGTACAATACTAGAAGATCTAGATTTTGATTTTAAAGTCACTCGAGGAGTACATGACCTAATCACATGACTGACTTTTGAGCTATTGATGCACATTCAGTAGCCAATAAGATCATACTGGTGAAATGTAGCCTGTTACTCCAACCAAATCTAGACACGATAATACTGATCGTGATTAATTAACCTAGAGTGTGATAGTTAATATTTCGTTATGTAACACTACTGGCAAAGCATCAATGCGTTCATGAGCTAGTTGGCATGATGACTAGTGTACATTTTCTCATTTCAGTAAGATTAAGAAGGGTAATGAGACCAATTAACAATCACAAAAACATCTGCATTGCTTCTGGCATGATGAGAAGGCAGAGGCCGGACCGCTGACTTGATGTAGCGTACAAGTAGACTCTAATTTGTTTGATTCATAGCCGGCCTGCCTTTGCTTTACTCCTGACATCTGCTGTGGCTAGACATTCAATTTCAGCTGTTGCGTCACACACACATGCTCTCAGACCAAACTCTGTGTCGGGGATCCTACGTCGGCAACTTTCAGACAAAGAAGCCTTTCAGTGTAACATCAGTTTTCAATTCGGACTGCCAGACGGTCTTTGGTCCTATAAACAAAAATCAACACAGACTACAGGCCTGCTGTAAAGTTTTCTCAGGGTCAGTCTGACTTTATTCCTCGGCTCTTCTGTGTATATGGCATGAGTTTTGCAAGTGAGAATGACTTTAAGAAGGAAAGCCGGTAAATGTCATTAAGTCTGGTGGTTAAACACTAGTACAGGGTGTACTGTGTGATTTAGTCCTGGACAAAACAGGTGAAATTGAGGTCAGTGTTGTTGATTCATTTGACTAGCTCTGACCTACAATCCATTTTACAATAAAGTTTATTGCTGTAGAGGTGTTTTTGTCTCTCATTTTTATGAAACAATCTTGATTGTGACACAAAACACATGCTTTTTTATGACATGGGCATTTGCATTGATGTTTTAGAAATGTTGCTAACTAGCCGAGCACAGAAAAGTGCACGTGAGGCCTCGAGGGTATACATCCAAGCTGCTCAAAGGAAGAGAGATTTCAGGGCCAAGTGACTGGGGTTAACCACTTCTCGGAAAAAAAGTGAACGCGAGGGCCGCTGTTATAGGAGCGAGCCGATCAGCATGTTTGATGTGCCAGTGCAAGGAGCCCCATTACACATTTGTGCGTGTACCAAGCAGCGAGCCAACAGACGGAAAATCAAGCATTCCCTAAGAAAAAACTTGCTCTTTAATGTCTGCCCATAAGCCCAAACCATCTGCGGCTGGCCTTGCTGACAATTTAAAAGCGTCTGTTAGAAGCATTACAGACTTCAGCCAGATTCGCCCAGATTCAGTCTCATTCAGTGTGCAGAATATGCACTTCATTCATTTAGTCAGAATTTAATTTAACATGCAAAATTAGTTCTTATTTGGAATGTCAATTTAATGATGAATGTTTTTTTTTATTTATTTTTTTTATAATGATTGAAAAATATTTGGTCTTGTTTGTGATGTTAATTTAATGATGATGACTGATTATTATAGTTTTTTATTTAATATTCAGTCTTAATTTGAATGTATGATAATAATAATAATAATAATAAATTATTATTATTATTATTATGTTTCATCTTAATTGTAATGTTCATTTGATGACTGGCTATTATTGTTTTATCTAATATTAAGTCTAAATTTTAATTAATTTAAATAATAATAATGCTACTACTACTAATAATAATGTCATTAACATTTAAATTAAGACCAAATATGTTTTTTAATAATAATAATATGTTAATTTATGTATAAATATATACCCAAAAATATGTTAATCAATCTGAATGCTTTTGCAGGGTTTTTTTTTTTTTTTTTTTTTTTTTTTTGCTTGCCTAAAATGTGTAAATGCTTCTTTATATATCACTACAGATGCAGCTTTTGTGTTGACTTTGCAGCGCAAAAACAGCCTAACATCTGTGTGGCCAAAAATGCTGTTTGTATTTATTACATTAATTTATGAGTGAAACCAATCTTGGGTCTAGATCTAGACCTCAGTTTGTTAATTGGTGACCTCTGGTTTATGGTTTTGGTGTTGTTATAAATTGTTTAATTTTATGAAGAAACCAAGCCCACAGGAACAATTTATTGCTCAGAAATTTCTCTTTCATAGCTCAGGAGACAAAATAGTTATGGACTGGTTTTGTCTAGGATAGTTCTCCTAGAATTCCTCGGGATTAATTAAACCTGACTGACTCAGAAAATAAAAGTAGACAGTCCAGGTAATTTGGTTTTGGAAGTATTTGATGAGAAATGTAATGCTAACAGAAATGTCTTTAATCGAAAGCAAAATCTAAGAAGCAACAGTCCCAGTTTGATCTCCCAGTGCAGTCTAGATAAAACAATGGAAAGCTACATTGTGATTTTTTCCTATATGGAAAGTCTATTTGGAGGTCCACACGTGTGCAACTTTCAGTGTGTGTGCTCATAAACTGGCATAATCATTTGCGAGGCAGCAAAGGAAATGAAGAGTAATTAAAGTGGGCCATTTTAGTGTTGCTTGCACAGCGAGTGACACGGTGCTAAAGAAAACAAAGAGTGGTGGAAAAACTGCAACTATCAGCAGCAAACAGGGACCAGCACTCAGGCAAACCGCCAATCCAACCATGATTACCCACAGAACTGAACTTTACATGCATGCTCACGTGCACGCTTGTTCAGTTGGTCCGGCCAAAGAGCAATAAAGCCTGGAGTGAGAATTCCACGCCGGCGTGATCAAAATGGTCATTAGCATTGGCCATGTCAGCGGGAGTCCGTTGGACCAATTTTCCATTCATTTCGCCCCATATCTCCCATTTCCTGCCTAGTAAACAGTAGTCAACTGGGAGCGCTTAGAGATACGTTTCACCTACTGTTAGCACGACGTCCAAAAAACTAGAGCAGGAACGATGGGCGCCAGATATTGTCATTTCTTCCATGAGCGGTTCTCGCTGTACTGCAGGAGGCAGGAATCAGGCCAACAGTAGCTCAGTGGACTTTTTACTGGTGTGTGAATATGCAGAATGAAGAAATATTGTAGCAAAGCTAATGGAGAGGGAAAACTAGTTTTGCATTTTGTGAAGGACCAGCGCTTGCAAGGAAGCAAACAAATTGTTTTGAAGACTGAATAATTGTAATTAAGGTTAAAAATATCAATACAGTGTTGCAATCCAAACTTTCGTAAGTCTTCATTTGTAACTTTATTTGTAAGCTACTCAAATTTAGCTAGCAAAGCTACCAACTACTTGGAAAATAAAAGCTAAACTGCATGCCATCCCTTTCAATTGCAGCTGCAATTTGCTTCATATTTCTATTTATTTGTTTTAAAATACAGTGTCCCATTAGGTTAGGCAAAATTTGACATGTAGTTGTTCAAAACCGTTTAGGTCCTGGTGACCCTGGGATGACACTTTTTGTCCCTAGGCACAAAGTCTTTCTCATTAGTGTGTCTGACGCATGATTTGTACTTGCTCGGAGTTATAAGTCAAATGGAACGCAGCCAGGTCTGACATCTAAATGCTAAGACAGAATGATAATAAGCTGGAGATAAACTGTTTATGATGCAATACCAGGGTGTAATCTAACGCATATTGATCTGATAAGAAAAGTGGACTGATGGAGACATTTGCTGCCTTGCCATGTTACTCAATATCGCAAGCACTGCGTTAGCACACACACACACTTTTCAAGCCACAAACCTCTTCCTTTCCAAGATTGCAATTTCAAAAAAGCTCGAAATGCATAATTTGTCTTTCCATCAAAAACTAGAGCAGCGCTTAGAAGTAATAGAGAGAGATTAAGCGGGACCGAGCAGAGTTTGGCATTCTATGACAGGTAATTACACTTGAGCCTAGCGAAGCGGAGGATGACGTTATGATCAGACTAAGTTCCAGTTTTACAAGTCTGGTAGGCCCAGTTATGCTCGAGGAACCTTGTTCTTCTGTGTTTTGTAATTGAGCCGTTTAACACTCATATTACTCTGAATGGTGTCAGAGATAAATCAGAGATCATTGAAAGACTGCATACAAAAGTTCACAACCTTGACTTCACAAATGAAGTAATGGGTGGAAGGTTGCTATCTTGAGTGTAGTGCATTAAACAATTATGCTTTGTATTTATTAGTCAAAAGGCCAATATTTGAACACTGGTGTGATTTGGGGGGCAGTTGATCCAACCAATGGCAAACAGAAATAATAAATAAATAATACATTTTACATTTAAAATGTTTTCTTTGTATTTTAAAATGCATTTTATTCCTGTGATGCGAAGTTGAATTTTCAGCATTCATTACTCCAGTCTTCAGGGACACATGATCCTTCAGAAATCAATGAAGATGGTAGATATTGAAAATTAACAATTTATTTGAAATGGAAATATTTTGTAATATTAAAAATGCCTTTATCCTATCGCTTTTAATCAAATTAATCTATCCCTGCTGAAAAAAAGGAAAAAACCATCACACTTTAAGGTCCAATTCTGGACCTTATCTTCTAGATTTATATCTGTTATAATTGCCTTGCTAATAAACAACTAGTTAATAGTGAGAATTGGTCCCTATACAAAAGTGTTACCGAAAAATCATTGTGATTCCTAAAATTTGAGTAGTTGTAGTATTTAATTATGGAAGAGTGAGGGAGAAAGACATATCAGTGTTTTAGACATGTTTCTTGGTCTCTAGCGTAATGAAAGAAACTGGTCTGGCCAGTATTGGTTCTGTCTGGAACAGTGAAATCCAAGAACAGTCCTGGGCCTCATATAGCCTGTTTAACATGTGCCAGGAAAAAAACCCATCTCGCCCCTCCTTTCCTGAGGAAACAGCTCAGTTGAGGGAAAGATCGAATGAGGGAGTGAAAGAACGAGGGCAATGGACAGAGATGAAGTGTTAATAGTGGCCATGACAGATGGGTTGCAGAGGGACCAGCCTTTCCTCATGAACACCCATCAAAGACTTCGTCAGCTTGTGCTTTTCACAAATGAACCTTGTGGTGAGTGAGCCCAGCCCACAGGTTACTCCCCAGCTAACAGCTTCTACAAACCTGAGGAGACTCCCTCTTACAGATAAAGGAGACAGTAAAAGGAGTGTGAGAAAACAGGATAGAGAAATAGTGCTGAGGTTGAGTTTTCCTCTGAAGTGGATTCAGCGATTTTATAATTTCATCTGGCAAAGGACTTTTTATGTGACCCAGATTTGTAAAAAAATACTAGGGCTTGCATAGACTAGTCGAGTAGTCGAGTGATGGACTAGTTCAACCACTAGTAGGCGCTGTCAGAAACAATCGACTACTCGAGCATGCCATGCATTAACCATAATGCATACAAAGTGTTTGCAAGTGCGACGTGAATTTTAGGATTACAACACTGCGTGTAGCTGTTAGTTTCTGTTATGTTGCATGTAAAATTAAAATATGTAAATAGGGTTGTGCCTGAAGCCGAATACTTTATTCCGAATGGATAATGGCTTAAAAAATGAATAACAGACAAGGAATAATTCTGCCTGAATACTCGGCTGAAGCTTGCACAGTCCGGAGGTTGCTAGATAACAGGTGAGCCAGGGGATCAACGCAAAGTTATACAGAGAGCTCTAAAGTCACGAGTGTGAAGTGAATCAATGTAAACTTTATGAATGAAAAGAGCGCAAATCAAACACAGCATTGCTGTTGTCTCTCCGTGCATCTCTCAAAAATCAGAGCTTGGCAAGAATAATATCACCTATAATAATACATCAAACACGTTTTATTGTATATATTTAAAAGTAAACCTTAGGCTACGATTTGATACGAATGAATGGATTAAGCACAGCGAGATTACCAATCAAACAGCTGCGCGTGTCAGTCTCTCAAAAACCAGTTGCCAAAAGGCACATTTGTTCAGTGAAGTTCACTGGACTCGCTTAGAGTTAATGTAATGAAAATGTGTGCATTGAATTGATTCAGTCTTGTTCAAATGATAACTAAACGTTTGTCATGACATCTCTCTGCTTGCATGATTAATATTATTTTAGAAATTAATATTTATTTTAGTTTAACACGGAATACTTGTTCAGTGTTAACTATGAAAAAAAAAGATAGCCATAAACGGAACAGATACGAAAAATGTTGTGATTGTTACAGACACAAATACAAATACTGACATGAAAATGTAAATATGTAATGTCATAATAGTTTTGACAATTTCTGTAATTGTTACATAAGCCTATGAATTAATAAGCGTTTATTGATAAAAAAACAAACAAAAAAAAAACAATGTCTTTTCATTTACATTAGCATGAACCACGAGTAGTCGAGTAATTCGAGTTTTTTTTTATAGAAAATCGACTAGTAGAAATCAGTAGTCTTGCAAATACGATGCTGCACTCTGAAAACTGACAAAAAGATAAACTAGCCAGATGCAATGTGTGAAATTTAAAGCAATATGATATATCAAAGTCAATCAGAATATATCTGATATGTAACATGCATTGATGTGTTGTAGGATTTGGGATCATTTAGGTTTTAACAGTGACTGGAGTTACAATGAGTGACTCCAGGAATAAAATAGACTGTCCCTAGAGTTTGCATCTGGTTAGGACTGCTATACATGCAACGTCAGATCATTTGCAGGGGGCTCACAATATATGATCATTTAAATCACAAAATGTTATTTTATGATTTTATGAAGTTTGTTTGATATCTATAATCGCCTACAACTTTTTATTTTATAATTTGATTATACAACTTAAAAGCAAATAAATTTTTATTTTACATTTTTATTTTTTATTTGAATTGTCAGGTCTCCAGTGCAGGAGAAATAAAGCAGCCCAAGTTATGATATGGTCTGGCCTCTGTTTCGTGACCAGAAGCAGATAAAAAAAAAAAGAAGAAGTAAAACTATTCTATTGGTCATGTTTAAAAGCCCCATGAAAACAAACCATTCTTCATGGGTGGCTTTGTGCTTGATGAGGGCCGCAGAAGCACTCTGGCTGTGTTTAAAATCAGTCAGGACGCCCGGTTAACTTCAGACCAGTGGCTCAGGAGTTCAACATCAAAAGTCTTCTCTCTGTCTCTCTCATCCTTGTTTAGACTCCAGATACTTGAGAGAGGGAAGGAGGTGCTCTTTTTGGGTTGACATGACCGGACATAACAATGAGAGAGCTTATGGAGAGCGACGGGCAACCCTAAAAGGGCAAGTGACAGCAACATGATACCACACTTTAATAAGCATGCAGAGTCTATAACACACACAGTTCATGCATTTAGCATGCATCTACCATAATACCATGTCGATACATTTGTTCAGATGTCACCCATTTATTCTTGTCATCCTCTATTTGGCAAAGTAAGTTCTAGATTAATGTGGTATTAAGTAGCTATGTATTCTCACTCTCAAGCCAAACCACTCTCCTCTGAGATGTCACAGGACGTGTCCATGTATAGTTAACAACACAGCTCTATTAGGCCAAAAACAAATAGTCCACCGTCACGTGGGATTATCACTGCGGCTCCTGCATTTATAGCTCCTAATGCTCTTACAGCTGGCTGTACAATGCTATTACTATCCCATGTAACAAAAACACTCTATATCTATATCTATTTCTATAGCTATCTTTTCCAATCACATGACAAAAATTCATGCTGAAAATACAGAACGCTCAACCAACACTTTACAATGGCTCTTTGTGCGTAACCTGCTTTATTTTTTGTTACTATTTATTTTATGCATTTTTGCACTTATGTATGCATTTATTTGTGCATTTATGATTTTCTTTATTTGCATTTATTAATTGTGCTTTTATTTATTTATTTATTCAATTTTCTACATGGAAAATGACTTTTTATGGCACTGCAGATTTATTCAGGTCAAAAATATCTATCATGTGTTCAAGAATTTTCTTGGTTTAAAACCATAAATTATTTAGCAGATTAGCCATAATTTATTAAATGAAGCATTTCTGTCTCATACCCCCCCTTTTAGGACAATTAACCTTCGAACCTTTCACATGCAGGTACAGACATGATATGAACTTTCTGAGCCTCGGGTAGCTTCACTCAACCCAAAGCTATAAAATACACCAGCTTTTTGAAATAACATAACTATAAAAAATATTTTATTTGCAAATGCTGTGACACTCGTAAAAAGTGTTTTTGTCTGTATGACATTTATGGTTTAAGGTTTCTTGATCTGTGCGGCTGAGGATCAGTAGATGTCTTGGAGGTGTGAATGTAACTCACTCCTTGAGTTAATGAACAGTCAGTCAGTAAATAAATATGATCTCATTGTAAAATGCTGCTGATTGTTTCGGTACTGCAATGACGACATCATCTCAGGAAAGAGATAACAGCTTTTCTGTTGTACTTTGACCCAACAAGTACAACTGACGTCAGTTCTTCTATAGATTGACGCTTTTTGAAATTGCCTTTTTTTACATCGTAATTACGTCGTAATTGGCCTATTGGTAAGCCCCTCCCCTCGAACGCAGATGAGCCACTGGCAGTTGAGTATCAGTTGCACAGGGATCGTAACTCAAACATCTTTAGTTTTCAGCACCATAGAGAAACATTGGAAGATCCGAAGGTCGTATCAATTGATGTTGTTTGCATTGTGATCTGTAAACCTTGCTTCGTAATACCCACCGTATTTATTTTAAAATATTTTATATGTCCCTCCATGGAATATTTAATTCCCACTTGAATGGTGGCCCTTCTGTGTACAAAATTGTGCAAAAACATTGTGGGACAAGATTTTGACACTTAAATCTGTCGTTATAAGAGAGTAAGCAACTCCGTTTGTTTGTCCAAGGGAGTAACAGTAACTAAGGGGGCGGGGCTTACCGATAGGTCAATTGAATCAAGCTCTAGTAAGCATCAAGATTCGCTCGCAGTCGTCTGGTGGGTCTTTGTGTTTTAGGGTTTGTGTACACGGGTCCTGATAAATGTGCTTTGACTGGCTGTTCTGCAGTGTTCTGTCGGCACTTATCTGAAGTGACTTTCAGAACCAAACACAACATGTCATGCATCAGTGTTAACATAAATACAAGGACTCATCGAGTTTTTGTCACTGTGCTTCATGGCACGTAACACTGTGTAATCAAGTGTTGCTCTGCGTTATGTTGATAACAAACTAGATCACATTAGCTTTTTATTGTGATTATGGGTCATAGGTTGCACTATGAGATGTTGAGTTTGAAGGGCGGTATTAACAAGGGAACAGCACTGAGAATAAAGTGTGTGTTTATACATAAAGATGTTCTATAGAAAAGCTATTTTGTGTGATTTTAATGTATTCAATAATTTAATGTTACAGTAATGCCATGCCTTTTTAATTATAAAAAGGGGCATTTAACAGGCCTTTTTAATTATATATTATAATACATGAATTAATCAATATATTGTTGTTATTATTATTACTACTATAACATGCTGTGTAACCATAAATACTACTACGGCTGCTGCTTCTACTACTACTATTATTAATAATAATATAAATAATAATAATAATAAATTATTATGTATGTTTTTTTAATATTTATTTATTATTATGAGACACTATAAAATGCTTTATTTTATTATAATAAGTATAATTAAAGTTTCTAATATTATTATTAACATGCTAAAAACGCATATTAATAATTTGGATAATACTATTGAGCTGTTGTTGTAGATATTATTATTTTTATTAAAGCAAGCCGTATAGCATAATAGAAAATGTAGAGAATCAGGGATCCAGTAATTAAAAGGCTTTAGAGGTCGTCATCATCATACAATTCATGCAGAGAAACTTTGTATTTGTTCATTTAAAGTTAATTTAAAACATGCACGCACAGTACTCACACATACTTAGCTGTTTACCAAGTTATTCATTATGATAATAAGTTCAATTCTTATTTGAAAACATCTTGTTTTAGGTCGCCTCTCACGTGAGCTGTGTAAGCGAGTGTTTGCAGCAGCACAAAAGAGGCTTTGTTCCAGCAAACACACACACCACACGTGAATGACATCACTCTTGTGAGTGTTACTGTGTTGAATCAGGATTAAACCCTTTGGTATATGTGCCTGAATGTGATCCAGTGGTTTGAAGCCATACCTCAGTGGGTATTAGGTTTTCTTTTCTCTCACCAATTAATCTTCACACGTTATTCTCAAGTAGGTCTTCCATTACCTTGTGAAGATGGCGTGAGCCTCTAACAGGTTTTAAACATACATAAACCAATGCACAAAAACAGCATGTGTAAAATTTGTGTTTACAATTAAGTGATATCGAAAGCATGCAATGCTAATATGAAAAAAAAAACCTTTGTACACAAACTGAACGAATAACATCCCGTCAAACACGCACACAAAAGATGAAAGGCAAACATTCAGAAGGCTGGCATGTGTGTTTTCCATTTGCAGACTAGCAGCAGTATTGGGTTACTGATGGTAGTGGTGACCGGGCCAAACATAAGCCTTGATCCATGTAACTGCAGTGTTTCTGAGCGAGTGACACGTGTAACAGAAAGACACGTGTGATGTGAGCACTGCTAGGGAAGTCTTGTCCCATCGCAAATACAATCGGTTTGCATGGGAGACTTCGATAAATGTAAATAAATGCTTTGTGTGTTTGAGCATGTTCGTTTCCCAAGACCTCTCCTGGGAATTGGAGGGGGTTTTAGTGTGATCATGTGCCTGTGTGTGTGTGTGTGTGTGTGTGTGCACAAAAAGTAGACAAATGTAACCATGAATTTGCTGTAAACCACAGTTTAGTGGTGGAAGTTAATTCAGCTTGCCAAGCTACTTTTTCAACTCTTGAAAGACTAACACAATGTAGCTAACTACTTTGAAAAGAACCAATACATTTTAAAATGTATCACTATTAGATAGAATTAGCAACTTTTAAAATAGTTGTCAAATTCCAATAAAAAACTGCATTATTCTCCCACAGATATATTTTTCAATTTTTGACAATCTGGTGCATTAAAAGGAATCTGACTTTTCAATGAGTTGAAGATATGATTTTTTTTGGCAGAGGTTATTTATTAACTAGAAAGAATGCACTTTTTTAAGACTAATCATAAACTGGTGAGCTGTTGAAAACGTTAGGTTAGTAGCGTTGGCAACTGTAGTTAGTTACTTCGCAGTGCTGACCTTATCTTTTTTGTCCTGTGGCAATGAACAGGATGTAGCAAACTGTTGGACTACCCTGTTCCCTTCCTACATGTTCTTTATATCTAATCGGCCCTCAATAATCAAGTTGAACATGAAATGTGGAAGAAGATCAGGCTGTCTGCTTTGCTTTGTCCTTGTCTATTTGTCCACTTCCTTTCACCTGAGCCAACAACACAGCAATTAAGTCGTCAAACATATCATGTTCAGGTCTGTCAAATGCCGTGTAAACAAGGGTAATCCTCTTATTTGTGTGTGCCTTTTAGTACAGTTACATGGTGCATTGTAAAATATTTCAGAAAAAAAATGTTTGCATGTAATGTTTTAATTCAATATAGCTTTGGGTTTATTTACACTGGTTATTGCTTCATGCTGGCTGGAAGTAATGTGCAGGTATTGGTAAAAATAAGCTTTTTTTTTAGTAGTTACTGGATCTTGCAGTGTTAGTTTAAAATAGGGATGTGACGTTAAAATGATATACCAATAACTGAACGGCAAAGAAATGTATTTTCAGTTTTGATAATGGTGCAATTAGCTCTAGTGGTGCAAAAACCATACACTTTATGATTACGATTTTTTTTTTCACACTTAAGCATACAGTTTTATTCATGACTTACATCATGCAGCAAATGTGTTATTTTAGCTTGCTTCTATATGTCTTTGAGCTCTTGTATCATGATTTATGGTACCCGAGCACCAATGCAATACTGTACCAGGTGAGCTACTGAGCAAGTTTCCAATATTAGAAAAGGCAGACATATGAAGCTGGATATGTCAGAATGTATTCTTTTACAAATCATAACATAAAATTGTTCAAAGAACCACGTAAAAGAAAGTCTACATTAACTGATAATCTTCCCCCTATATTGATTTGTAAGAACATTTATAGACATTTTAAATCCACTAGTGTTTATTTCACCTGGAAACTTCAGTGAGTTGTGTGAAGGTAAAACAGATCAAGCAAATGCAAACCACAAACTTTGACTAATGCTAGCTGCTCCAGTCTTGTAAATCTGGTTTATACTCCAAACAGGAGAAGCAGGTAGGGAAACAGTAAACTTTTGTATATATAAGTGTCATATCTGACCATCATGTTCAAAAGATAAATTCGCTATCAAGCATTTTGTCTTTTAGATTAGAATTGACACAACTGTTTTATTTCTCACTAGTCCTATTGTATGCTATATCTTTTTGAACACTCGATGATGGCTAAACCTTGATGAAAGCACTTCACAGGTCTGCCGGCCCCAGCAGTCAAAAATGACTCATTGTTGTTCGCCAGACAGCAGAAAGATTAAGTGATAGTAAATAGAGAGAACGGCATACAAAGTTGGAAGGAAAACCCATTGGCGCATCCTGTCGGGTGACCGGACCGGCTGAGAACAACCTATGATGTCATGACAGCAAAACTGTCAAAACAGATAAAGCACACATCTCTCGCCCACGTGCTATGGAGAGAAACTAAATTCATTGGGTTCGTTTATCTGGTAAATTCTTTGCTCAGATATACGTGCCAAATGTGGTTCATGGGGAGGTTGGTTAAGGACTAGTATATTTCTGATTCACCTACGATGACATACTTAACTGGAACAGCTGTACGGGATGGCTAGAATTAGGCCTATGGCACTGCAACCTAGCGCAAATTCAGACATGATCACGTAATGCGTGTCTAAATATACCAATGTGACCTCATATACAATGAGACCATTTCAGTTCATCAATAGCTTTGTCTCTTTCTCTGTTACTGTGGGGTATTGATAGATGGTGCACTGAGTTTCGTTCCTGCAGGGTTAGATCTGTTATTTAACAGTGTTTTGAGTCCTGGAAAAGCACTGGTAAGTAATAACAAGCAATGACACAGCAGTCCAGTTCCAAAAAAACAAGACATTCCTTTAAATAGCATGAGCATGTATTGTCAATATTGAGGCTTACAATGAATCGACTGGCTTTTGTCTTTATAGGGTTGTTGTTGGTATACTTAACCTTAGGTCGTTTTAAACAACAGATTTTGAAAAGAGGTTGGACAACCAATCAGAATAGCCTCAGCAGTCACCACATTAGATATTTATGAGATTGGTAGAGTCACAGAAACTTCCTCATGCAACTTGGTTTCAGTGTCTGATATGGAAATGTTTGTCTTTGCGCATTTCAGTAGATTTAAAACAGCAACACACACACACACACTTAGATCTGAATTAGATCTTGACTACCTAAGGTAAAGTAAAACATTGAACAAGATGAAACTTCATTTTAAGTAATATTGTTTATCTGCTGTTATAGGGTGGGATTGAGAGAGACGCAATGCTGTGAGATGGCGAAAGGATAGAGAGAGTGAAAGGGAAGAGTCATTTAGTTGATCACACCAATGATTCCTCTGTTAAAAAAAATAATGATAGAAGTTTCCTGCCTGGCAGACATTATAATATAGATTTTGAGTCACTTCTGCTGTGAGAACATCTGTTGCCAATCTGGCAGTGACTCAAAACCTAAAACAGACACAACTATAAAAGTAGACCGAGACTCCCCAGACGGTCTGCTCCTTGTACAGTCAAGAAGACAAGGGTAATGTTGGCCACAGTTCAACGCCACATTATGATGTGACACTTATATGGTTTCAGGCGCCTTTTAGATTCCCATTGTAAAATACAATTCGGTCAATTCCCGCTTTTGAACTCACACAGCTTTTTCCACATAAATTTAAACAAATCTTTAATGTCACTGTGTTTGCACCAAGGTTATCATAGTTTAGCATTTTCCAATATACTTTTCTTTTCTTTTTTGATGCACAATTTCAGTAGGTTTTCATATGATTTATTATTTACATTTTTTATTTTATGGACATATGTTAGTTTTTTTTTTTTTTTATTATTATTGTAATTCCTAGTATAAACCGAGGAACCAATAGAACATGGACAGAGTTTACCTGTAAATCTAGAAAAGGAGGAAGTTGTGTCTGTTACCAGAAGATGTGCACTGTTTATGATTTTTGGAAAATACACTATTTTGATGGCCCCACAATGAACGTTCTACTAATTAATCTTGCGAATACTTGCAAATACAATATATTCTACTAACTCTAACCCAACCACTTAACAGTCTACTAATGCGCTGGTCTCACTTATGTGGCCTTAACTATGTACTTACATCAAAAATAAGTGCAATGTTGTTGTTTTTTTACTTCATATTGTATTACAAAACACTTCAGCTGCTATTGAGGTGGGATACAAGTAAGGTTAGGGACAGGTGTGGTGGTATGGGTAGGTTTGGGCCTACAGTTTAATTATAAAAATAATTACAGAAATCAATTACATACATAATAGCATGCATGTTTTTAAAAATATAAATATAAGTACAATGTAAAATCAGGTAGATATGCAATAAGTGCTTTGTACCAACTGATGATTGTGATAGTTATAGATACCTAATGATAGTTAGTTGACATGCAGTTGCGAAGTTAGTAAAATGTCTTCTAGAAAGTGTACTATCGCAATAAAGTTTGGACTCTGACTGTCATAATGGCAAAGTTTAAATTGACATGGAATTTCCTCGTTTTTTTCATGCAGAACAAAAGCTTTATAACAGTCAGATACAGAAGTTTAATTTACAGAAAGTGTAAATGGACTCTGTCTGCCTGTACACTCATTGTAATGTGATGCACTGACGTTTAATTTATCTAATGTCATCTCTGTTATCAGTATGAGTAAACTTACTGGCATCTCGCTTCATAAAAAATAGACGTGCTTTCTGACATGACTTCGGTTACTATGCCATGTGATGAGTTTTTATTTTATTTTATTTTGTTGGTTTGTTTTGTTTAATATTTTATTTTATACATTTTTTTTACTTTTTTATAGGTAAACTTCTCGCTTCATAAAAATATGTGACATGCTTTCTGCCATGTGATGAGTTTATTTTATTTATTTATTTCATCTTTTATTTTATATATTTTTAACTTTTATTTTTTTATTAATAGGATTTATCTTAGTTTTCATATAATAACCCTGCTCCTTGAACTACAGGACAGGTGCATATAAAAAAAAGTTAGAATATCATGGAAAAGGTCTTTATTTTTTTGTAATGGAATTCAAAAAACAAACTAGATTCATTGCACACAAACTGAAATATTTCAAGAGTTTATTTGATGTAATTCTGATGGTTACCACTTACAGCTTAGAAAATTTTACAATTCAGTATCTCAAACAATAAGAATATTCCATTTTAAGCTTTATTAGTTTGATTAATTTTGAGTATAAATACTGGGTACCTCCTGGGCTAGATTAGAACATGAAACCACAATTATGGGAAACACTACTGACTTGACAGTTGTCAAGATACCCGGGGATTTTGGAGCACTTTATGCTTCCATCTGCTGATAAGCTTTATGGAAATGCTGATTTCGTTTTGAAAGTGACGTGACATACACCATACTGTATGGTGACCTATACTCAGAATTCATGCTCTGCATTTAACCTATCCAAAGTGCACACACACACACACACCATGAACACACACCTGGAGCAGTGGGCAGCTATTTATGGGGAGCAGTTCTTGAACATTTCTGTTTTGTAAATCTGTTTTTGATTGATCTTTGGAAATATATTTAAATATTTTGAGATACTTCAATTTGAATTTACCTAAGATGTTAGTAATAACCATCAGAATTAAAACCAAAAGTTTGTGTGCACTGTGCAATGAATCTAGAATATAAGAAAGTTAGCTTTTTTAAATGAAATGCCAAAAAATAAAGAACTTCTCCATGATATTCACATTTTTTGAGATGCACCTGTAAGTTTAAAAACCTGATATTTGAGTCCTTTTATGCTGTTCCCTGGCTCTTCCAGCCATGCAGTGGTTTTACATCATTGCTTTTATGTAGTCTAAGCAGAACCAGTTTCATATTGCTCTAATAAACTACATCAGGAAGTTAATCTGCTGATATACTCTCTCACTTGAAGAAAAACGACACCGCAAATGCCACAATGCTCCAGGCAGCGAGACAGGAAGTGCTTTAATCAAGGGGTTCCTGTGTTCCTCGCTCTGAGAGGCTTGTTGTGTCTGTGATGCACTCACCAGCTGTTACTGTAGCAGCTGGATCCAGACGTGTGTGTGTGTGTGTGTGAATGACTTGAGCTGTTAAAACTCCCTCGTAGCAGAACATGTGCTCTCTACCGCCTAGATCTTAAAATCTAGATTACTCATCCCTCCAATGTGATAGTAATGATAGGGATCTGCACCTGACTGCCTGATTGTTGAGACTGATCTTTAAAACTGCATTTATTTCACCTTCTGCTGTAATAATAATGATGATTATCTGTGCTTGACTGCCTGATTGTTTGTGTTACTGAAGCCTTGCGGTCTCGTTGTTTTTAGCTAAAGGAGATGCTATGCTTGTCAGATAAAAAGATGAAAAATGGTTTGTTTTTGTCAAGTTTTTGTATGTACATCCACACCCAGGATGCTAGCAGAGAAACTGCTATCTTGCTGAACCAGTTTTATGACGTTAAACAGAAAGTTGCAGGGTTTCCTTTTGTATATTCTGTCAGACTTTAAATGCTAATGATTGAGATGCTAACGCAGTTTAAGAATCAGGTTCAAATTAACATAGAAAAAGAAAAAGTATCCATTTAAATACCTGGAATAACCTGGGGTTAAACAAGTTGCTGACTGGTCATTTCAAGCTGTTATTTTTTCATTTTCACATTATAAGTGACTCATAAGATCCCTGATAAGAAAGGGAGCAAGCAGAAGAAGAGAAAGATATAAGTGACTCATAAGTAAACATTGAAGACAGCTCAAACCCCTTGTTTGAGTATATTGATTAGCCCACTCTTTATAAAGATAACAGAATGAAGAGCATATTTTAACATTTTCAATCAAAGCACATTCATTTTGATAACACATTATGGTTTATTTGGTCTGTCTGGCAATGTGTGTTAAAATGAAGATATAATATTTTTAAAAATAATAATAATATACCAATCAGGGTTATTTTATTATCAACTAAAAACCATTATCCTATTTGTTAATATTTTGAATTAGCTTTATTTTATATTTTTAGTTGCCATTTCAATCAGTTTTTCCTTTAATTTAGAAATTTAAGTACATACTTTTCTAGTTTTCTCATTTTCCTAAGACAACATTTCTAATGTTCATGTAACATTCATATTTTATTTCAGCTTTTAAAATTAATAAACTGTTTTTGTAGGTAACTAACAAATCTGATACCAATTTTCAATTCACTGTTATGAATAAGAAGGTGAATTTATATTCTAATTAATATTTTAATAGTTCAGGATTTAAAAACCTACTTAAATAGCCATTGTGCCACAGAGAGCATAAGAGTTAACATTTTAAAAAGTCAGTTCTTTTGGCCTTAACATAATCTACTGAAATGAGAAAACATAGTTCTGGTATCTAGGGATGAGTCTATAAATATCCTTCTGTTGCACATTTATCATCTTATCAGTACCTGCAGCAAGGTCTTGTAATGAATTTGTAATGTAGGGACATTTTAAAAATTTGAATGAGTCATGAAAGATGGAATTGTTGGTATGGTGTCCGTGGAAACACTGTTATTGTTTTTAATCCACCAGCGCAGGGCGAAGCGTTGCACCCATCAAGGACAGTGGGAGGCTCATTGTTTGTGTGTCTGTTTAAGCTTGAGATACTGAAACGCTGATATTTCAAAGAATGATGCGTTGTTCAGTGTGTTTACTTCAGTGTGCGAGGAAAAGGAACAGAAAGAAAGAGACAGAGTGTGTTATCTGAAGTAGGTCTGTTTGGTTTATCATAAGTAAGGCACAAAAGTAATCTTCCATATGCTGTTTACAGCTAGTTATCCAACTCAAAATGGGGTTAAGAGCCTCGTGCAAGCCTCCAGTTCAACTCTAGAGTTCTTGGGTTCACATGCCTTCAAGCATTTAGCAAACATGTTTAAATAAAGCAACATTTAATGTGTACATTTTTTCACTTGTGATCCCTGAATCAAACCCATGACAAGCAGAGCCATCAAAATTAAGAGTTGCAATTGAACATGCAACCTTTCACATGACAGAGTCCTATTTGGACTACTTTTGCTGCCTAACTGCTTTTTATAGACAAACTGGTTTTCATAGACTAAATAATTTCTCCTGCTTCCAGGCATCTTTGTCTAATTTTAGGAGAGTTAAGTACAGAGGCTAATTTGGCTGCAGTCTAAACATCGATTTGGACATGCATTGGTAAAGAGAAGTAAATCTGTTCAGATGTAATCAGTATACTATCTATTTCGGGTTTGTTACCACTATAAATAGGAACGTCCTCTGGTTGGTTCTAGATTGTATTTGTTTTCTTTCCCTTCCAAAGAGGAGATAATCTTTTTTTAAACACCAAAACTTCTTTGTATCTCAGCTTTTACCGTATGTATTTTGATTTCACGGTCTCATGGTATATTTCTCAGAAATTGTCTTTTAACTTCAGGTGCAGCCGCCTTTCATCTGAATTTCTTGAGGGTTATTATCAGATCCTCACAAAGCTGGGTTGACAGAATAAGGTTGTTTACAAGGTGTTTGTGAGATCTTGCAGATGTTGCACTGTTAAGACATCGAGGTCACTTTGGCACACAAACAGACATGAAGTTGAGCAATCGCACTTGAAACTGAGAGCGGAGAAACCAGGTCACAGCATCCCTGGGTCTATTCTCTGCGATGGGGAGCACAGACCTCTTTGCACGCAGACCAAAAATCCCTTTGGATGAAATTACACCTGGCTAACCTTGCAGGTGGGAATATATCTTTTAGGATACACCTTTATGGCCACTGATGTGTTGAGTTTGACTGCAAGTTATGTCCAGAAGGACTTCTGTCATTATGGAACTGATGGAAATAAAATGTAAATGTTGCATTGACAACTAACTGCAAAATTGTTTGAGTACCATAATCACTAAAACGGAAATTAAAGGGGGGGGGGGGGGAATGCTATTTCATGCATACTGAGTTGTTTACACTGTTAAAGAGTTGTATTCCCATGCTAAACATGGACAAAGTTTCAAAAATTAACCAAAAAAATACCTCTTCCTGTTTGTCACAAGGTTCGGAAAGTTTTTTTCGAGTATGGCTCTGTGTGACGTTAGATGGAGCGGAATTTCCTTATATGGGACCTAAGGCACTTCTGCCGGAAGAGCGCGCTCCCGTATAGCAGAGCACTGAGAGCACAACAGACTTCACTGATCAGAGCGAGAGCGTTGGGAAAAGTCACAAAAGAAGTGTGTTTTTGGTTGCCAGGGCAAGACAACCCTGCACAGATTACCAAAAAAAAAAACAGCATTAAGGGACCAGTGGATGGAGTTTATTTTTACAGAGCATCAACGGAGTTGTGCAAGTGTTTTTGTTTGTTCCCTGCATTTCGAAGATGCTTGTTTTACAAACAAGGCCCAGTTTGACGCTGGATTTGCACATCGTTTATTTCTTAAGGATAATGCAGTCCCAACGAAAAAGGGTCACGATCGTGTGTTGGAACCGCAGGCGGTGAGTAAAACTGCTTCAAATATCTCTGTGTTATTAACTTAGCTATCGGCGCGTAAGCACATCAAGTAAACAACATGCGATGTTATCATCAAACTGCACTTTCCACATGTACAGCTTAAAAAAAGAAAGAAAAAAAGACGACATAAAGTGGTACTTAGTCATTTTCCAAAACCGCTAAGCAAATATATACAGTTTCAGTACATACCACATAGAGACGTCGTTGCTGCTGCTGCTCTTGTTAAATTTCAGCCTCTGGATCTGATTCTGGATCATAAATATAGACGGTTTCATGGGGCGCACGCACCTGGACCTAAGTTAACTTCCGGTCTGTTGGCTGCAGTGCCTTGCCTTCTACAAATGCAGTTAAAGCCAAGGTGATGAGTAGACTGAAGTTGGGCTCAGGTGGTTGTGCTGCGGGATGTGTTTCCCATACATTTATTTTATTTTTGGAGACTCGCCACAATTTTAAAACTGATCGATTTTCAAAAAGGCTTCGTTGAATAAACTTTTATTAATAATAATTCCTTACATTTATATGTTTAAATATCAAAGCGAGGCACAGGTGTTTTTATATCGCTGTATTTCTGAAGGAAGACTTGCATGTTATATGGCTGATAAAGCAGCGTGTGAGCGTAGCTCTGCTTTGTTTACAGCTGTTACAGGGGAAACCTCTATTTGTCGCACTTTATGTCTATGCTTTAAAACATATTTTGATTTGTTATCAAAAAATATCTGTTGTTATTTATTCTATTTGGAAGTCTACCGGAAGTTAAGTTAGGTCCACAATACGGGCACATGCAGTAATGTTTTTTTATATTGTTGCCGTTAAAACCGTCTATACGGCTGAATCTGACTGTTAGCCATGGTTTGTTTTGGATGATGGTTTTTTCCTCACGGTAATGTCACAGCTTCCAAACGCTCTCAACGCAAAAGCCTACTTGCGCTCATGATTCTTTAGCTCCGCCCACACGTCACGCCTCCTGCGGCTCGTGTTTTTCCGGGAAAAATCGGTACAGACTATCTTTCTCTTATGAATATAATAAAACTAAAGACTTTTTGGAGTTATGAAGGATGCAGTACTACTCTATAGGTACTCAAGATTAACAGGATATTGAGTGAAAACGAGCATTTCACCCCCCCCCCCCCCCTTTAAAAAGATAAAGCTATATAGGAATATTAAAAAAAAAAAGAATAGAACGGCAAAAGCACAATCACCTTTGGTCACACTTTATTTTAAGTTCCAATTTCTCTATTAACAAACCATTAACTTCAACTTTTACCCCAAACTCCTAATTTGTGGTTTATTCATAATTAGTAAGGTAATTGTTAAGTTTAGGTATTGGGTTTTAGGGATGTATTTTACAGTCATGTAGATTTTGTGCTTTTACTGAAAAACAGCCAATGTTTAAATTAGAATAGCGCATATTAAATGTTTTGAGAGTCAAACCGTTACGAAATGAGTTCTTAAAAATAATAAAAAAGAGCTATTAATAAATATTATAAAACTATATAAATAATATTAAAACAACACTTTAGAATGGTGGTTTTCGATTCAAGTAAAACAAGGTCCGCGGTTCACATTACTTTGACTTGACATCCATGTTTTGTCAACATTTCACAACATAAATCCCTCAAAAGTGAATTATGGAACCTTTGTGGGCTTCTAAAAAATGCAGATTGCTAAAAATAACTTCCAGAAAATGTGAATTTATGTGCTTGATGAATCAGTAGTCCTTATATAGCGTCTTGCATCCTATGAGGAACACAGCGGCTTGACAATCTCTTCAAATAAAGTTAACCGCAGACCTTTTTAACTTATAAATCGAAATCTACCAAAAAGGAATATTTGCGAATAAGGCCCACCAATTTAAGAGTTTGGAAAGAATGGCTCCATCTTCTACTGCATATCTGGATATTTTACACATCAAACAATAACAGTTTGTGTCTGGCAAATGTTTATGGGTCCTAAAAAGATGGAAAACACCTTGTTATATACTAGATAACTACTAGATACAGAATATTTCACAAGTGGTTGCTGTCTCTAAATTACATAATTTGAGTCCAAACTGAGTGTGTGTTTACTCTGCTGGAAGGAAACCAGCGGAAGATATGTGACTGTTATAATACAAGAGTGTAATCAAATGTAATGGCCATATTTCAAGCATAGCTAAAATGATTGTTTGGCCAATGGAGAAAGACAAATTCCTGTGAAGTCATTGTTATTTAAAGACTTCTAAATATATCGCATACTAAAATAAAATGGTGTAGAAACAATTTTAATTCAGAAACTTCTAATTTCATATATTATTATAAAAAACGGCAAGTAACACGGAACTGAATGTAAAATTTTGCAGTATAAAGACTCAAACTAGTTTTATAATCAGTGTTGTTGTAGTAGTACAAATTATTTTGGGTAACTTAAATAAAGTTCAAATATAATTCTTAAACTTTTGGTAGTTATTTTAATTAGTTACATTTCTAATTTCACTTTATGAGAAGTACCAGTTATAAAAACTTATAAAAATATATAAAATAACTAATAAATGACAAAGGCACAAAGTTGCTTAAGCTTTTGAAACAAAATTAAAAACACTGAGAATATAAAAATCTAATTCAGGATATTAATAAATATTAAAAAATGATAGCGTAAAATTGTGTTTTTTGATTTGAGTTAAACAAGGCCTGTTATGTTCTCATTCCTTGAAGAAACCTCCATGTTTGTGACCATAAATCCCTCAAACATGGATTATGAAACCATTGCATGCTTCTAAAAGATAAAAATGGCAAGAAACAAACAGATGCTTTTAGAAAGTCTGTATTAATATTTCCTTGTAAATTTTACTCCATCTTTATTTACAACTTCAATAAATAAAGTGAAGACAGGGCACAGAAATGTCGATATAGTCATTTTTTTTAGTGAACTATTCCTTTAAGAATATGCTTTAAAATGTTTTTCAGGTGCCGTCTTAAGAGCCTGAAGCTCACATGACATGATATTGACATGCCAAAGGTCTTCACAAACATGTTTTTCTCCAGAATGGCACAGATGTTTTGGCTGCTGCGTTTGCATCCGAAGGTTGTTGAGAAGGTCACAGTCTTGTTATTGTAGAGCCAGAGAGCCGGGAGGACATTGTGTCTGTAGGAGCTCCGAGGAGCTGTTAGATAACAGGCTCTTCTGCTGTAGTTTACACTTCTCAGTGTGCTACTGTGCGGACAGATGCTGAAGTGTTTAGGAAAACTGTTTGTACGGCCAGGGCACGTGTGCGGGAAGGAGAACCGTTGAAGGCGTTATGCAACCATGCTGAAGAGCTATGCTGCGATTTATTCTTCTATAACTATATCCAGATTTCTGTTCACTCTACCTTGTCACTCTTACTCTAAAATCTCTTTTGTGGTGACTCTCTCTTTGTCTGCTTCTTTGTTTGTCTTTTGTCTGGTGGCAGTGTGAGGTGAAATTGGAGATTATGTGTGACTGGCTGACTCAACAGGTGAATAAGGCAAATTTGTGCTTGGAGCAATGGCAGCGCTCCAGTGAGGGGAACCTTTCACACGCGAACCCTGCAGAGCAGCACTAGTGTGCTAAATAGTCTCATACACACTGTACTCAATGATCAGACAGCCCATACTACTCATTTCTGATCATTAATTCAGTTATGGGAAGTCAGCATTTTCATGCATTTATGACTGAATGATTGGTCACATATATAGTTGTAATATGGATTATGGACAATTCCGAATTAATAGTTTGAAGTTAAAAAACAATTATTTGTTACAATAATTTATTGTTACATAAATTAAAAAACATTGCATATTTTAAAGGCAGCATATATTAAATACTACCAAGATGCATTCTTTGAAGTAAAATTGAGATTTTTTTTATTTGTATAATAAAACTAATACAATGTAATATTAATGCAATATTTAAGAGTTTTTTTTTATTTTATTTCATGTAATAGAATTTCTTTTTATTTTTATAATAATTATCCAGGCTTGTTGTTGGCAAGTTATGTGAGTTAATCGGTAGCCTATATTTATCATTTTTATTGACTATTTTATATTCTGTGCATTGATTTGCCTTTTTTACCCTTTTCTCTCTCTTAGACCTGCGCTGTTTGGTAACTTTTGTTCTGTCTCTGTTGATTTGCTTTGGCTGTCTATGTGTTTTTTCCACCGGTTTGCTCTGCTGTGGTCACTGATTCATGGACAGCGCTATTATGAATCTTATCTGCCTTCCCAGCAATGAGTGTTGAGAGGTTTATCTGAGAATCACTGCTGTAGGCTAAAACATTTCAGAGCGTGGAAGATGACTCTGCAGTTGAGCTCACTGACTGCTGACCGCAGCCTCAAACAGACACAACACTCACTTCCCCACAAACACTGAAGAGTTGAGTTGAGAAGAGGATGAGTCCACACAACACTGACAGCTTATCATAAACTTTCCCTTGGAGGATGCTGGATTTGCAATACAAATCAAATGGCATCATCTTATCACACACTAGGCCTTTACCTCTGGGAAGTAACATTATGGTCACTCTGATCTGATCTGATAGTTATTATCTCAGCGGGCAAATTAGATGACTAAATGTTTACTCTAAATGCACTATAGGGAGTGATTTGGACACAGATACAAGGACTAAACTGTTCTCAAGGAGCACAATCTCAAGTGTCATTAATCCACTAAATGCGGAGCAGTATGCAAGGAATGCGGAAAATACAAGCCCGAAACTCTGAGGTCCGTTCATGCATGAATAACTATAAATATGCCATTACTTGTTAAATATTGTGGTTGTAAAAAACACTTGCAGGTGACTGGTCAACTGCCTCGAGATGAAAACATCACTTCTAGTGGCCTCCAGGAGTTTGAAATCCCTGCTTTATTATCACCTTTATTTGAGAAATTGTTAAATCGGCTTTTCAAATGACCAAACATCCAGCTTTTAAGAACTGGGTTTACGTTTTAGGTTTCTGCGAAGGTTGTCATAGTTAAAGTGTCTGTCCAGGATGCAATATTAGCAATCTGGATTCATTTTGAGAATGTACTTGGCGTTAGGTGATAATATTTTAATTTATTTTATTAATGGCAACATGCAAATATAAAATGGATTCATTTGATCTGTCACTACATATTTAGAATCAAGCATCAAAACTACTCATATACTCATACACTGAAAGTGAACATAAAACTAATTTAATTTCTTTTCCACTTGTATCATAATGAAACATTGCAAAAGTAAATTATTGCAGCTCCATTCTTCCATTGGTCAGACAAACAGATTCTCAGCTCTGTCAAGCTGGTTGGAAGTTTAAGTCTAAAATAATAAGGATAGTCTCAACAGTAATTTTATTTAGAAAGAGATGGAAAGATGAGATGTTTTGGGATGGAAGAATGCTGGAAGATACTCTGGATGCATCATGGTGTTTTTTAGAGGGTGGAGAAACATCGAGATAAGAACACATGTAGAAAGACACTAATACTAGTACATCTGACTAATACAGACAGACACTACAGCCAAAGCCATTTAGACGAGCACCTGATGACATGGCTGAGATCTGTTCAGTCTTGTCTTTGTTCTGCGGTCATGTCAGGAACACATAATTTGAGCCTCAGGACTGATTCTTCTCTCTTTGATGTTGTCCATGAGACAGATTGAGAGTGAAGGCTTGGAACAGGCTCCAGATCTCTTGTGTAACTCACCTTTAGATCCTCAGAACCATTCGCTTCTAAGAGAGAGAAAGGGAGGTTGCTATAATTGCAAAATATTCAAAAACTGTGTAAAACGGCGAGATTCTCTTCATTTCCCTGTATCTGGGCCCACAGAACAGACAGGTTGGAGTCGGTGGACGCTGAGGTCACAGGAGAACAATAGTGCGGGGTCTTCATCACTGTTTAAAGTTCTAAATCTGTTTCAACAGGAAGAGAGAATGATTCTCTTACAGGGAAAACAGACCCCCCCAGTGCTGTGTGTTTGATTTGGGCCTGGTTCAATCAACAGATCTCTCTGTCCGGCTCCACCCGGTCCCTGAGTCACCCTCATCTCCAAACAACTACAATCTCAGCATCTCTACTCTAAATATGGCAATTTATCTCAATCTTCTGCAGAAATGGCATAATTAATGACTATTTTTAGATACTAGGGAGGAATTCTATGAAATTGTAATGGATGGTCTGGCAGTGATCATAGCTTCAGTAGATTTTTTTTTTTTTGCTCTGCATAAAAGCTTTGGTCTGTTTTATGGTGTGTTTTGTGCCTGAAGTGCATTTTAGAAGAGCTGAACATCTGTTGTTTATGAGCTGATGCCGTCAGCCCTGCATGAGCACTTACATAATCATAAAACTGACACAAACTGTTCACATCAAACTCTTTCTACAAAGATACACATGTGAGAAGGTTTTCTGTTGTTTGGCTACCTTAACATTGTATCACCTGAATGAACTTTGGGAGGAATATAATGGAGAAAAGTAATGATGAGAAAGACATTGCATGAGAATAATTAAGACAAACAATCTGACGGACAAATTGGAAAACATGCATTTTTGATATTTTCAAGACATTTTGTGATAGGATGAAATAAATGCATTGTGAAATGCTGCATTAAAAATCTAACTTGCTAGAAAGTTAATTTAATTTAAGTTAATTATTTTGCCATTTAATGTCAGTTTTTATTATTATTTTAAGTGAATGCATGAAAACGATTTTTAATTTTTTTCTCTTTTACACATTTAGTTTCCATTGATTGCAACATTTCAAGATGTATGTAATTATTAAATGTATATCATTTCTAATATTAAAAGCTTGTTTATGTATTGTGACTAACACTATTTTACACATTTTGTTACTGTACTTACTATTATAATAATAGTGAATTATGCATAATAACATCAAGTAACCCTAAACCAAACCCTAATCCTAACTCTAACCATATAGTAAGTACATGTAGTTAATTAATATTACTTATTAATACTTACATTTATTACTACACTGTAACAAGGACACCTTAAAATAAAGGATAACCATGCTGTGTTTGTATTGTTTGAGATGTATTCCTATATCCCTCTTCAATTTTCTGAAGGTTTCTGCTCCTGTCACATGAACAAAAAGTATTTATAAACTGATTTAAGTACATGTAACAGGTTTGGGTTAGTTTTGAGTTCAGGTCAACAGACCAGTTCACTGAATGAGCAAACCATTAGACTGATTCAAAGTGATATAGAGAATTGAATTTATAGTTGTGAACTTGTGAAGAGTTGGAAAGTTCAATGTTAAGCTACCCACAAGTCTCTGGGTCACAGGTAGCAGTGAAGGCCAGTAGAAAATACAGTGGTGGCCGTATTTTGCTTTTCTGTGTTTATGTGATTCTTACCAAAAGATAAGGGTCTACACAAAGTCTCGCAAGCCTGTGGAATCGCTTGCAGATGCAGTCAAAATCTATTTGTTAAATAAGGCAAAGGTAACATCGAGAGAGATAGTGTGTGTAAGACGAGGACTACGTGCGCCTTTTGTTATTCCAGATGGAGCACTGAGTGTTTGTGTACAGACATAAGGATTTATGCTTCTGACTGTATAACTGGTGGTGGATGAAAACTCAACGTTAGGCCAAAGTTCAACCCAAAACTCAAGCCGCATCTTTAAACTTTTCTAAGCCATCAGGTATTTGGGGAGGAAATGAAAGTACAGCCGGATCTGGTTGCTTTTGTAATAAAAAACATAATTCACTCGACTGAATCTGCAGAACATTGTGTTTTGTGCAGTAGTGTGTGATGAAAGATTTATTGCCAAATCAAAATCTTTGAAAAAAGTGATGTCATGCTACTAAATTTACTCAAAACATACACATATTATTTGCTTTTTTTTGTGTGTGTAGTGTGTGTTCAAGTTGTCACTTTTCTAATGTTATTCTTTCTGAAAGAAAAAAAAATTGCCATAATTTGCATTTATGAAAATAAATGTGAACAAAACATCAGATCTCATTATGCAAATATTATGATGATGCAATCCTGGATACCTAAAGGAAAGAGTAATCCTTTAGTTCCTCACTATTCACACTATAACTAGTGACCGAAGTAAGATTTCACACATAAACTGGTTAATCACAAATGTCAAACCTACAAAGTACATCAGCAGTTTTTTTCAGTTTCATACATTTTACAAAATCTACTCTCTCCTACACTGTCATCAAGCGCTTAAGTAATTGTGCTGTGTCAGTTGGTGTATTAGCAAGCTAATATACACATTTACAGTAATATTGTTCTGTTCATTATGTAATTGTTTCATAAGTTGAGAGGTGTGGTCCTGAGATTTAACGACAATGCAGGACAATACAATAAGCAGCAGTAATTTTAGATAATTAAATGTTGTTTCTACATCACAAGACAACAGAGATAAACGGTTAAATACAGTTAAATAACCGTATCCGTAAAAGTAACTATGTGTCGTGTGTGTATATCAAATCACAAAAATATATAAACCATGTGGTGCTGATTGAAAGACCAGCATAAGTGTCTAATAAAAGTAGTTTTTAAACCATTAATAAAGATGGAAATGTAATGTTTCGCAATCAGCCATGAAAAGGGAGTACTGAAAATGGGAGATTTCCTGGAACTGGGTCTGCCTCACTGACAGAACTGACTCATAGCTTGGCCTAAACTACAGTCAGGAATAGATCTTCTTGCATAAACTGAACATTTTATGTTTACAGCATCATAGCCTGTAAACAAATATCAAAATTTATGCAATAAGTGATATTTGGGAATAACTAAATCAAATACCATTCAAATGACAGGAATGTCGATTTGATCATTTCAGCGAGTAAAACTTGTTGACTCTATTTGACCCATCTCTGTCTTGGACAACGTTGGTTGTATGATTGACAGGAATGGTGCATTTTGCAGTTTTGGTTGAGAAAAGGTTGAGACAAGCTGAAGTCTTACTGACACCAGAGATGTTATACATTCCATATAATGCTTCATGGCCTGGAAGCCAGAATGAACAGAGATATGTTATGTGTGTGTCTGTGTGTACCTGGTATTCCCTACATAATGGGGAGCAAATGTTACCCCAACCGGGATAGTCATGCCAGTAAATTTGTACCTTAGGGGGACCTATTTTTTTGGCTTTCAAAGTTTCCATGAGTTTTTTGAAAATCTAAAAATGCAGAAACCCTTGTGTGATGGGTAGGGTCAAAGTAAGGGGTCAGACAATACAGTTTGTATAAAAATTATTACATCTATAATAATGTCCCCATTATTAGAGGAAAACCTGTGTGTGCGTGTGTATGTTTTTTTTACATTAATTCATGCATTCATACTTTCATTCGTGCATGCATTCATTCATGCATTAATTCACTAATTAATTAATGCATTCATACTTTCATGTAGCTGCCTGTACTGCTATGCATGTTGCCTACATAGAACAACAGTGATCTTGGCGATGGCCACCAGTGGTCATGTGCTTAAAAACTGTTACTCCAGCTTATGCAGAAAGCATGTGTATCCAAATTAGGTCATTGCTTACTTTTGTTGGTTGTAGTTAGTTCTTTATCTCAGAGCATGATTTAGCATGTGAACAATTTAATGTATAAGATAAAGGAAGGATGATTGAATAGGAAGTGATTCTTTGACTAGTATTGTGTGATTCACAGAATTAATAAGAAGTTGACATCAGTTCCCAGCTTAAGCTCGGAAGTTGGTTTTGTGTGTCAAGCTATTCTTCTCTGTAGCACCTCTGGGTGAATGAAGTCATGCTCTGTCTATACACACCATTCAAAGTGTACCAGAGTGGGTATCTGAGTGCTAAGTGTGTGCACGCAAGCTTATGTCAGTCAGTCTTTAATTCAAATACTGATAATATAGAATAAATATTGTGCTCCTTGTCCTAGATATCTAGACCTTTTGTTTGCATATGTGTCTGAAAGAGAATAAAGTCAATAACCTAACATTTGTGTATGACCATACCACCAACTGAAACTAGTTCAAACAGGCCTCAAAGTCAGCATAACTTTCCAGCTAATGATCTAAAACAAGTTCAGTAGCAAATCAAATATTTACAATAATTATTGTTGATAGAAACAAAATAATACTGGGGAAAATGGCAAAAACAGGGGGGAAAGTATCTTATTAGGCAATATTTGATACTAACAATGAATTTGTATGTGCCTTGATGCCTTTCTGCCACTATACTGCGTGCCAATTCCCTATTTTCAGGTTTCAGAAACAAACTATGTGTAACAACATTAACAGACATCCAAACCACATCTGAGCTTTGGCATTCTACTGTGCCTTTCTGTTAATAATGTTGATACTCTACATATAAGCAATTTCAGTGCTTCAAAGTCATCATAACATTACCATTTTACATCTGACCATTTGTTATCTCAGTGAAAACACCACCAAGATTTCCTTAAAGCATGAAGATGTGATCAAAACCAAAGATCTGTTACACTCGAGGTTTGTCTGGCTCAATCGCCACCATCTATAACAACAAGAAAGCATTGACTTATTAGCTTCTTATTACAAGATTAAAACTCTGTTAGTTTTTGTCAAGCATTACATAACTCCAATCATCTAAGAGACACACAATAAAGACACATTCACTTATGTAACCATAATGATTTACACTGGAGCCAAGAGTCCTTACATTTGTTTAAAGACTTAAGGGGGTAGGTGCTAATTCAGTGACTGTTCAAGTGGCTGTTTAAACAACATGTAGTGCTCTTCAAGGTCTTCGTTAGTGTAACGCCAGGTCATATTCACACCAAAATTAGATCTAAATGTCGTCAAATTAAGGATTGTTTTTTTTTGGAACAGTCCCCCTCCCCCAAACCTCTTTCTAGATTGGACTCAATTACTAGTAAAAGTGTTGTCTGTTCGCGGTTGTAAACTGACCATCATCTGTTTATTTGACTTCCTTCCAGTAGACTCAATAAATGTGGTTTCCTCCCGTACAGTGAGAACAATGTTGAGTGCTACTGCACAATAGAGGCCCTCTTTATGATGACCCGACTCGCTCGTAAATGCTCGCGACCATTCGCTGACCCTGGAGAGGATACGTGTCTACATTATTAGTGTTTATTAAAGAAAACTGGCAACAGCAGGCAGCCTCCTCGGGCAAAATGAACAAACGTTTGGAGAATTCCGTTATCCCTTAAAGGCAGACATGAGGCAATTTCTCCATAAAACCTGAACCCACTAATATGTGGCTTTGCCAAGCACAGAAAGACCATTTCGAGCATCCAAGAGCCAAATGACTTAATGCACATAATATCAATCTATGAACTCATTTGTTGAGATTAGCTTTAAACAAGAACCGATCGCATTCTTTGGACCCATCATCAACGTTCACACAAGCCCTCTGATTGACCGTCGGACAAACAAAGCGATCGTGTGTTATTTGAATCCAGACTCCAAAGCGTGTCAACGGACGTGCTAAGTGACTTCTGACAGCTCATTTGTTTTGGGCCTCCCACTAAAGAGATAACCAGAGGCAAATGCCATCAGTGAAGGGGGTTCACGGAGATAAATGAAAGTATTTATTTAATACAGACTTACTTTAAGCAGCTGCCAAGTTCTAGATGAAATGGAGAGGGAGTTTAGGGCAGTGGAACTGGATAAGACACAGATTCAGAGTATGAAAATCATCCAAACGCTAAAAATGGAAGATGATTCGGGCATGCCGCCCACATTGGGGGATTTGTTTAAAGAGCTTTTGAGTGATTCATTGTCAGTGGAGAAAAACACAGAAGTAGTTTGACAATTAACCTGTGTATGGGTGAATTCGTATCTGTATGTTTGAGTGCTTGTCTACCTGGAGTTTATGGAAACAATTTCAAGATAGCTTTCTCATAATCACATCGGCATGTGTAATAAGTTTAGGTTTTGTAATGTCTTGCATGCCTTTGGAAAACTGGGTTTATTTTGTAGTGTAGAGCAGCAATTCACATCAGAAGAAAGAAAAGAACTCTGTTGTCCGATGCAAATCTTACACAGACCTTTATTGTTCTTTTAATAGTTTTTTACACCATACACTGTACATACAGGCCACCACAGTCCTTCTCAATAATGCCACCACAGTCCTTCTCAATAATGTACATCCCTTCTCATTTACAAACTTTTACAGACATTTTGAAGGGGTCATAACATACCTACTTTAACCTTCTTTAAACAGTTCATTCTCCTAAACATACTTTCATTTTCCTTTTCAAAACAACATCTTGGCTTTTAAACCAGTGTATCAAACCTTCCTACTTCATGAAGACACTACGAAAATATGAACAGCAAATCAATGTGCATGAATAGTTGCTAATATTGAGTAGCGCATCATCAAGTCCATCTATTCGTATCCAATTCTATTCCAGCGTTTCCTTCTAAACCTCACATCAACATTCCTCAAACCCTCATTTAACATTCAACTTTTCTTCTATCCGACAGTCCATTTCTACAAAGACTTTCTTCTTTGACAAGCATGTACATGCACTGGGCCCTCATGATAATACAGGCACGACTCAACAAGTAAAGCTCCATGCAAGATGCTACATTAAATATTCATCCATCATTTCGGGGGGTGGAAAACTTATGGCTCAGATCTGATTTCTGCATTAACAAAATATTTTTTTTTTCCATTTGGACAGTTTGAAATCAAATTGCTACAAAACGTAGCATTTTTTCATGATAAAAATTCTGATTTAAATATAAAATGAAGCTGATAAAACATCTGTTTAATGGGAATGTACTTGTAAGACTTGCCTTCCAGTACAGCTATGAATCAGACTTTCACAAAGTATTCATTGCTTTGGATATTTCATATATTTTTCTCAGTGGGTATTCTTCCCTTCTAAAAGCTAAACAGTGCTTTTAACAAAAACAAAAAAGAGCTACAGTAAATATCTTATTGAGAAGTTTTAAAAAAGTAAAACTTTAATTACAAAAAACAATCAATATTAATAAAATAATAAAACAAAAACATGACCAAACTAACAATAAACAAGACGGGATGTGTCTTCAATCTTCAATCCCTTGAGATCCACACAGTCGCCTCACGAATACTGTCTTTCTGGTACTGGTGCGGCCCACATGGACCTGGGAGGGTTTTAGGGGGAGGGATTTGGTAATAATAGCTGCCATTGTGGACAGTAACAAAAACACTGCTGTAGAAACACACAGTCCATACACACACATAAATACAAGTCCTCCACACAGTGCCACTCAATGTGCACCCTGGGATAGCTTAGTCTTTACACCATGGTCTCCTTTCTCTTGCCCAACGAGCAGATTGAACGCTTGTCCTTTTTGGATTTGCGGGACAGAAAGGGGGCGGAAATTGAAGATGATGAAGAGGATGAGGAGAGGGTGGAGGTTGTGGAGGACGTGGGGCTGGGGGGCTCCTCAGAGCTGGGGGACGAAGGGGCGGAGGCCGCGGCCCGTGGATAGTTCTCATCCGTCTCTTCCATAAGGATGATGGCGGAGACAGAAGACGAGCGCCGTTTGGTGCGAACGTCAGTACTGGCAGGGGTTGACAAGGATTCACTCTCAGGGAGCGGCGAATCTTTCTGGGTCAGCATGGCGGTGCGGAGGCAGTTGAGCCACTGTTGCTTGTGGAAGATGTCATTGACCTGCAGTGTGTGGGACTGGCCCTGAGATGAGTCCTGGAAACGTACCCTGAAGATGTTCTTGGCTAAAAGGGGGAAAAGAGATATTCCAATGAGCAAAAGGAAACAAGAAATGACCAAAGGAAAATGTGTGATCAGATTGACGTTGAGAGTCATCAACCTTACCTTTATCTGCATTACTGAAGGCCCCTCGGAATGAGCCACCCATGCGGACGTCTCCGTCCTGCAGGTCTTCCAATACGAGATCCTGCACTGGGATTGGCTGGCGGTACACCTGGAAACAATGTCGATCGTTCCGCGTAACAGGCCGGGTCAAGACCAGAACCTCCGTGAAGAGAAACACATGCAACTTCTAAAAAGAGGACAAAGGGAAAAAGAGAGATCTGGTTATTGACGTGTTGTTTCAACGTTGGGATGATTTACAAGAAATAACAATTTTCTCTCCTAGTGCTCTCAAAGATTCCCTTGTCATTGTGTCATGGGTTTAAGAGACAAAGGGAGCCAGTTTCCTCCCTCTAATGGCCTTATTTGGAATATGGTGGTTTTGTGTTTATATTTCCAGTGAACAAAAGACCAGCTATTTGCCCACAGTGGTTTAGGCTGTTATGGGTGTGTTTGTATTGAAGACAAAAACTCACCGTGCCACTTTTGTTGCGAAGTTCCCCATGGCAAAGCAGGCTCTTGCACTGCTCTATGCGAGGGTCTTTCTGTCTGTCATCCAAATACTCCAGCTTATCGATATAGTACTGACACTCGGACTCCCCTTTCTTCATGTTTATGTCAGCCAACACGGCCTGAATGATGCTTATCTGGAGAAGAGGACCAAAGGCAGCATTAACATCAAATGTCACCTAAACGACTCCATTTGAAAGACTACGGTTACTAGATTTGTGACTGAACTTACTGCCTGCTCAAGGCTTGAGGTGTCTTGGTGATCTGGTGGTGTGTGTCTTAAAATCTCTTTCAGAAGAAGGGGGTATTTGACCAGTCGTGAACGAGGGATGTCTAAGAAGCTCCACAAGTCTAGTTTCCTGCTGAAAGGCGACTCAAGGCAGCGCTGTAGGAAGTCCTGAACCCGTGGGTCCTGTTTCTTTTGGTCAAGCAAGGCTTTGGCGGCCAGCTGGTTACTGCAATATGCCCTGTACGCATTTAACCTTGGCAGCTGTGGAGCAAAGCGAGAATTAGACTTAACAATCTAACAATGTTAGTGTGCCTTTTATGATAATGAAAGGACAATCAAGAGATAAGATAATTACCCAATCCACAACAATCTTGCCAATCTCTCCCACTGTACCATCTGTGCCTGTAGCCTTCGCCAACTCAGCGAGAAGATCTGATTGGGTAAAGAATGAGTTAGCACTACTTTTTGTCAAATTCATTAAAAACATTAAGGTCTTGTGTACAAAATTCACCTTCATGAAGAGGAATATACGCATCTAAGTCTCCAAAGATGGCTGTAAGCTCCTCCTCAGACATGATAGAAAGTTTCAGCATTGGGTCATGGTACGCCTGGACACACAAATTGAGAAAATGATGAGTAAACAATAGCAGCTTCTAATTTTACATGGAGAGACATTTCTGGCTATAAATGGAGGAAGGAAGTGAGCCAATGTATCTGACTCTGAAAGCACAGCCAAGAACTTATTCGGTCTGTTTGCTTTAAATGTTCTAACTAAAAAATGTTAAATGGACAAACCTTTCGGGCTAATTTCAGGTCTTCAATCAGGTCTTGTTCTCCTCGAGACAGCTCAAAAATAGCCTGGAGAGACAGAAAACGAACAGTCAGATTCATTACCAAGAAAACTGTTTGGGTATTTTTAGTCAAGCTCCCTACATATCTGTCTGCTTCCTCCCTTTGGTGGGAAATATTTGAGGGGCTCACAGTTTGCTGTTATGTCTGATTACTAGGTCTAGTTGTGAATGAGAAGTGGAGGCTTTGTGCGTCAGACCAGTCAGTCTGTGTTAGCACTGTACGTCTGACTCTGAGATGCCAGAATGCAGCCAGACTCTCTCAGCTCAATTCCACTGCGTGCCAAGAACACACGCCAAAAAAACACAAAGGCCGAGAGAGGTAGAATAAAAACAGAGTCAGAGGAGTACAGGGCGCTTTCCAAGCCCCAGGCCCTTTGGGTTTAATAAGTCACATAGGCCTGATTCAGTAGCGTCTGGCGGGGGACTGAAAGTGGATCTAATAGTCTAGGTTTCTCTGTGCTGTCTGGATTTCAAAGCTCCATCTGTACTCACCTCTTGTCTCTTAATCTCTTTGGTGGAAAAGGTTCCTTTCTGATGGACGTCCAGGGTCTCGGACCAGAGCGTGCTGTTTCGTCGCTTGGGTGGTGTGGGAGCCACGGCCTTGCTACAGGGTTTCTGCTGGGGCACGCCCGGAGACCGCCCGTCGCCCCGAAATGAGGCCTGGAGGGTCTGGCCGAAGCGTCGGACGGCCCCATTCTTCACGGGAGAGATGAGGTTCGCCAGCGAGGTCACTCGGCCGAGAGGCCGCACACGCTTAGTACAGGGTTCCTATGAAACACAAGGATGAAAATAAACGTTAAAACTTAATCACCCCCTACTGACCACAACAGATTCCTTAGTGCTACATTAACTGCACAACTGCCAACACAAGTTTCTGCCTCACATAAACAGAGGCTATCGTATGAGTCACTGGATACACTCTCCATTGTTGCGGGTGTGAAGGGGGCAACCGGAGGTCAGGGTGATTGGTATTTACTGGGTAACAGACAGCTAGGTGGAAGATCCAGCCTCTGGAGGAAGCAGCTGTTCTGCCAATCACGTGAGATTGACCCCCTTAGCAAAAAAAACTATAATTTATTTTATATATATATATATATATAAAATCTGCACATGCAAACAAAGACCTGCAATCCTGGAGACTCAAGGTTCAAGAGGAATGATAGGAATGTAGGAGACCTCAGTCAGCTATCCCACACTGATGACCCACACACACTCGACAACATAGCCTAACTTTAGCAAACAGGCCACCTGATCAGGGTGGTTGTTCACTTAACAGAGAAAAATTTGCTCTCTCAAGGAGAAGTTTAAGAGCTGCTGGTTGTGTGTATTTATGTGGGTCAGATGGACCACCACGGTGTGTTACAGATTTGACCCAGGATTTAAACAGGGTGCGCACTACTCCCTTCTTCTCTGTTATTCTCCCTTCCTTTCCTCCATTAAGAGCTGATTATGGATTCGTGTTGAGGCAGGCTCTGTAGCCCTTGCGTGAGAGACAGCCACACCTGAAGCCCCTGGAAGAGGGGGAGGTGAGCACTCTCAAACCCTATATCCATAATGACTGGGCCTCCAGCCAACTTCAACAGACTTGAGAAGGGGGGAAAAAATCAAAGCAAAGGAGATCTGAGACATTGATCCTACACTCTAGGGATCTGACTGAAAAATTATCCTACCATTCCAGGAACAATGTGAGCTTTGTCGTCAAAAAAAAAAAAAAAAAGTTTTGCAAACAACGAGGACAAAAAGCACTATGCGCTTGCACTTTTTAAAAATGCACATTTCAATTGATTTTCCAGTGCTGGATGGCTTTCCAACTGCTGAAAATGCGTAAAAAAGGATGTGTTGTTCTCATCTAGGCAAAATGAAACCAAGAAACCATTCCTCAGACAAGCGGAGACAGCTGCCGAGCAGATCTACGACTATTTTAGCAGGAACTGCAACTGTGGCCCAAGCACAACTGGACTTGGCCACCCAGATCCGCCTGCCTGCACTTCCTCTGCTGTAACATATCATGCAAGTAAATATGAAGACCACAAATGAACCTTCTCCACCGGTGGCCAAAAACACAAGATGTTGGGGAGACTGACCGCAGAGGAAGCAGTCTGGCTCAAAACTGAATTTAAATGAGTACCACAATACCTGTGTGAGCCATCACTGTCTCTAAGCAAATAATCGCAGTGCTGCTGCTGCGCATTGCACTCTTTCTGCTGTTTAGGGAAACCCTGCAATAATAAATCTTTTTTAAAAATAATTATTCTAGATTATTTAGTGGAAAGAGCAACATGTAGGCAGACAGTTAGTCTGATAGTGTGGCTATTTCTGGCTGTGTTGACTCTTAGGGACCCCCTGGGAGAGTCGCATTGGGAGAACTTAGCAGGGGGAAGACTCCCCCACAGGAACCAGTATTTAGACTACTGCTGTTAAGTAATCTGTGAGTGTGTTTGCTTAGCTATACATTGGTGGGGGTGATTGTCACTAGAAGTTGGCTAAAGGTTCCATTGGGAATAACCACCAAAAGTAAAGGAAAATGTATAAAAAAAATTTTTTTCTAAAACTGCAAAAGATTTGTTTAAGGGTATAGTTAGTCTACGGTTATTATAAGCTTTGAAAAAGTCTATGGTATTTTGCCATGAAAATAATTACCTGGCAAACAAACAAATTATGAAAAACAATTAATGAGGGGAACCAAGCTCTAGTTAATGTCCCTCAGCCTTGAACCACAACTTCCTTAAAATCTCCTGATTCATTCATAATTTGCTACTTCTGCTTTAGCTTTCCCGACAACTAAACCATTTCTGTGGCCACTTCCGAATCCACAAATAGGAATAGCAGCCTGCTGAAAAGAAGTGAGATAATAGCCTCTTTCCTGGGTTTTAAATGCATTTCTAAATACACAGATCAGGGTTCAAGCACACCTAGGCAATGGGCTGTGATTGCTTTCAGACAGCTGGAATCTTCTTCATCTCTGCATGCTCTCACACCTTTAAAAAACTTGAGTGGCTCCTCAAACCATTAATATACCTGCAAAACGTCTGCTCAGGTGTACAGCCAAACACACAGGCTTTAAACTTCCTGTATAAGCACATTTAGCCAACACAATGATGAGTTAAAGTGTTAACCAGTAACTCAGTTACTAGCTGAGGAGACCTTTAGCCTTGTTGATTTACGGATCACTCACTCAAGTCTCATATCCTTGAGAAACTCACCTGCAGTTCTTACACCTTAAAAGGCAAGTGTGTGTACAAGATAACAACAGGGCAAGGTTCTGACTTGGCTGATAAAAAAAGTAAAGAAACTCAAAGATGTTTTAATCATGGAGGAAAAGAAACAAAAGGACAGAATTTGTGATTAATTGCCTTTGGGTCTCACCTCTAGTTCTTTGCAAGTCTGGTTTTGGTAGTCTATCTTCTGTAAAGTCCGTTTGATAGGTACCACACAGGGTTCATCGTAAGCCACCATTTCTTTCAATAAAATCCACTGGTTGGTTTCTGTTATTTCCAAGACTCAGCAATAATCCACAAGTGATTCTTAAATAAATAAATACGTGATGTAACATAAGGGGTCTGAAAACCTCACCGTCCCCCTAACTTCTGACTGTCCGCCTGAGCGGAGCTTTCTAACTTCTAAACACACTCTCGGTGTGTGTACTCTTAACAATCTCTAACTTTGTCCTAGGGATGTGAACGGCAGGGAGTGCTCATATACAAAGAGTTTCAATGGGGGTGGAGTCAGGATGTAAACTCACCAATGGCAAGAGGGCGGAGGAGGGGATATGTAAAAGAATCTGAAGAGACAAAGTCTGAGAAAACCTGACTAGCTCTGTAACCTCATACCAACAAAGATTCAGTCTACTAGATATTACCGAATCAGAAATGTATTAGCAAAACATTTTATGGTCCACAAAGTAGAAGAGCTTATAAAAATTTTGTAAAAACTTGTTTACTCTATAATCCTTTTCATTTTTATAAACTTTTTTTCGGTCTTAAAAACTGTTTTTTCAACCTTAATTAGAGTAATTTTGGACCTTAAACAAACTAACCAACCAAACCTCCCATATTCCCCAGTTTGAAGTAAAAGTTTTAGGATAAAAAGCAAAAGAGTCTAGCTTTGTGGTGAGTGAAAGCGAGATCTGTCTAATGAAGAACTGGGTCGTTATCACACCCTCATCGGGGGGGTTGGGGTTGGGGGGATGTATATCAAAAGGTTTCACTGGTCCGAACCAGAAACTGACCCAGACCACGCCATAAATCCCTCTTAACAAAAGCTGCTTTTCTCAGCGTACACAAAACTGCACAGCCGTTGACCTCCACATTTGGGCGACCAAAAATCCACTAGAACTGGTTCACAACAGACCCAAATCTTTTACAGCTACTTTCCCACACTGTCAGCAGAAGTATCAACTTCAGCTGTGCAAATGGACTAGCATGTGATGGCGCGTTTTAAGAGAGATTTGTGTTAAAAAGTGTGAAAGCGTCGGGATGCGTTCTAAGCAAATGGAGATGAACGATGTGCAGACTCTAAGCTCACCCTGCTGTGTCAATACAAGTGTGTGAAACAGGACAAGCATTGGTGTGTTTGGATCCGGACACCTTCCAGTGCTCAGTGGACGGGTTCAGTTTACATGTTATGTTATTGTATTATTCTAAACATTACACTCCCTTTTCTCACAACTAATCAGTGTATTTTCATAGTGTGTGTTTCTCCAACTAACTAATTGAATTGTAAGTGTACTGAAAACCAACTAAAACCAAAGCCACCTACACTCTTCAAAACATCTTTCTTCATGTTCCACAGAATAAGAAAGAAATCATACGGGTTTGAAACAACATGAGGGTGAGGCAATTACAAGGCTTTCGTTTTAAAGTAAACCATGCCTTTATCAATCCTTCTCAGTTCCTCAGAAAAGCATTTGCGTTCTCTTCTTATAAATGAAGAAACTGAAAGCGCAACATAAACTAGTTGACTGACGAAATCCAAAATCGGAAAAATGGAAACTTGTGAAGTTAAAATGTGAACTTCAGAAACCATAATAATATATGGCACATTAACCAATGTCAGTGTCATTCATTTTACACTAATAAATTGTATAATTTAGGAAAATGTAAGAAACTTTGTATTGCTAACACTTATGTCCTCCTTATGATAAATCATTTGTATTCTTCATTCTAACTCGCTTTAGATAAGTGTTTGCAAAAGAATAAATATTAAACAGAAATTAAACAAAAGAATACAAGATTTTTAGAATACTTTTTGACCCATCTTTGTCATAAGTATATTAGATGTTGGTGATAACTTATTTAGCAGCAGTCAATGGCTTAAATCATGCGACTGCTCAGCACATGAAAAATAAAATCAAATAAAGGGCTATCATTGTGGGTTCCTTCATTGGTCATCCCATGGGGAGACACTTTCATACTGTTCTCGGTGTGTTTTGACGAGAGGTGTGGTAGTCATATTGCATGTGAGCTTGGCTCAGCCTGCACCCCCTGCGGGCTAACACCTCGACACACATGACAGCTGGACATCTGGGTGTGAAGCACAAACACAACACTCCTATTTTAGTGCTAAACCCCAGCACACAAGAGTGACTCACTTCATGCGGGCTGTGTGTGAGCTTGCCTAACGGGAAAATGTGAGCTAACTTGCTATGATCTGATAAACCTTTGTTGAACAGGCAGTGAGCAGAAAGGTGTGCAGTGGATAGTAGTGCTGCCCCCTAGTGGATTTTTCTACAGTACTGCGGTTCAGGTGACTGATGGAATTTCAAATTGTATTTCTTTGTGGCTGGATGTTCCAGGATGCATTTTCTATACTTGTACAGACTTTGATTAGCAACATAAAGAACATCTTATGATAAAACCTCTTCTGCCCGAGTCTTTGAAAGCTTTCAGTTTCTTCTCATTGTTGGAGGAAATCGCATCTACTGTAACAAAGGTGTGGTCAAAGACAAGCCCGTACTGGGAATAGGCTGTAGGTGTGTGACGTCTAAATGTGTAGGTGTACATTAACACCGCAACGCAAACTCTTTTTCTCTGGAATCACTCTATCAATTGCCATCTATACTCCAAGGCCCACCTCCCATTCATTTATTCATATTCTGTTTGGGATCTTATATGCCTTTTTCCTTCCATGATACGATCGTCTATGATGCATACAAAATGTAAACATGGTAACCCATTATATTCCACACTATTGTGAGATTCCAACCTGTATGAATTTCTTCGGTGGACCAAAAATAAGACATTTTGAAGAAATTGGCAGACTCTGTGGCTTCTGAAGACTTTGACTATAGCACAAAAAAACACACGAGCCACTTTTATGGTGTTTTTGCATCCTTTCTTAAGCTATGGAAAGCACCAGTCCAACTTGATTTCAAGTATATTTAACTCCAATAGAATCAACGCAGCCTCAACAGAGGTGGTTGCCACCAAACAGAGCAGGTAACTAATAACACACCCCTCGGTCCAGACACACAACAGAGTCAGGGCACATCCCACACACGCGTACAGACGCTTTCCTCCTCATTCTGACTGACTTAAACAATACATCGCAATCTGATCTGAATCAGCCACACAAGTTAAATTAGTCACAGAGTAAAAACTTCTACTGTGACCATTTAAAGACAACACAGACACTTGTGCATACTTTTGTACATTGTGCAAATTTGGTCGTTGCATTAAGCAGAATCAGATGAGTATGTATTAAGCAAATCTCTATTTGACAGTCTCAGGATGAAAATTTAAATTCATCAGAACAAGGCCCTGAGGGGAGAGCAGAGGAAAATAAAAAGTACAAAGATCCCACCTCCTCCAAAACGTGTTCTAAAAGGTGTGCTGCGGGGAAGGGAGTTGGGAACTTTAGTTTAATGCACAACAAGTTTCTCTGGGTCAGAATGAACAAGTGATTGAAACATTTCAAAGATGTGAAATGAAGGCAGTGAGGCCTTATCCCTCAAATCATTCCAAACTTGCATGACTTTTCTTTACTGGATCTATGATTTATAATCTCCTACTCTAGCAATACTATACTAAAAAGAACAGATTTGACAGTGTTGGGCATTTTGTTACGAGATGCTTTTGTGCAATAACCTTCGCCAGCTTTTTTTCCATTCCTTAAGGCATGTAGGCTCTGTTGAATCAGAGTTCGGTCATCTCATATGCGCAAGACTGATGAAAGTCATCTTAGTTATATTGTTCTCCTGTCTGTCAAAGTAAAGAGGATCTGGGTGTGCTCAGCGCAACTTCTTACTAAACCGTAAAAAACACTGGGTTGCTATGGATGTGTATTAATAAGTCATCTGTTGTCTTTCAGAAGGAGAAAAGTACAAGAATAAACTAGAGAGGAGTCAAGATCAGTGCGGAGTCCAATTACAAAACTTGTACGTTTACACAGCAGTGCGTCTTAACTAAGCCCTTGCTGAAATGAGGATAATTACGGACAGTTATCATGGAAATGACCCTTAAGATTATCAGTGGAAAGATTTTCTAAGATTAAATTCCCCCAGTTTAAGGTTAAAAGGCTTTGATTTCTGCCACAAACAAGTGATTTTATCTAGGATTCTTGTGCATAATGGCTTTGATTTAACTGACAAATATGGCGGGGGGGGGGGGGGGGGGGGGGCATTTTTCTTTCTTGATGTTGTTATAATGAGACTTTGATGTTGTGTTGAAGCATGTTGTGGACAGACTGACTTCAGGGAGTAATTTAAAAAGCAAGACCTCTTGATTTGTGTATTTCAATAAATCAGGGTTTTTTTTGCTGCTGGTTTTCTTACCTTGAAGTCAAAGCTGCATAGACTGACAGTGTCCACATCGTCCTTCTCTCTACGCTTGCGTTTCTGCAAAAAGCAAAACAACCTTTAAGAATCTGAAGCATGATACACATCTAAACTAAAAGGACGACACTTACAAAAACTGTAAAAACGTTCTGGCTTTGAGAGAGGAACCAAGGAAGACATTCTTTTGTCAACACTTTTCCTTTAGTTTCCTGAAGAATATGCAAAGTGCTACCTCAAGAGTTATTATTACGGGTTACAATGACTCCTAAGGAGGTCCAGTTAGACTCAGGAAGGACATCATTATCCCAGAGGCATTTTAGCACCTGTGTGTGTGTGTGAGAGTGTGTGTGTCGGGGCTGGTGGGGCATCTGGATAGTGAAAATTCTACCTGTGGAGTGTGTGCAGGGTGTGAAGGGGTTATAAACTTTTTTGCAGCACTGCGTTGGCCACCGAGAGCCCTTAGGTTCTCTGTTATTGGCAGATTTTCTCTTTATTAGACTTTTCCCAAAACCACTTTACGAACCTTCCAACACAGGACATTTAAAGACAGTTTAGTTGGTGGCTGAGTTATAGTTTAATGAACCTCCCAAGAAGACATCAGCCCATCCTTATAACTAAATCCACATGGATCTGCCCTTTTTATTTTTTGCATTATGATGAAACAACATTTTGTATTTTATTCAATAATAATCATGTATCTATGTATATAAGCAATAGACAAAATATTATTATTAAACCCACAAGTAGGAGGTTTTTGAATGTTAGTAAATCTATTCATCCAGAGTGAGGCTACGTATTGAAAAACAGGTGGTAGTTTTAACACAAATGTGCCCATAATCTACATTTCAACACTTACCAAACAGGGCTAGTTTGTAAGTCAATTAAGGTTTTATTATGAGATGGGTATAAATTGAAAAGCCCCTATTCTTAATGTCACTGCTTCTAACAGAAGTAATGTCTTGATGAGCTCCTTGTTTTCTTAAAGGGTGAATGCATTTGTAAAGTCAAGTGATCAAAACCAAACACCCTATAGCCAGCTCACCTCGAGTTTCATTGAAGCAATGAGTAGATTAGGCTAATTTAACATCAGACCCATTGATGGTGAACAAGTTGGCAAACACACTGAAACAAAAAATGAAAAGCTATCATTTAGCAAATCCCCATTCGGAGACGACAGGGAGAACTAATCAAAATCCTAACTGGAGGGTTTTAGTTGACACTAAGCTGAGCTCCTGAGTGAATCACAGATTACTTATGGTGTTGGGTTTTGAACATTTTAATTAGATAACACCGATAAGTGGCTGCTTTTTTGTTTTCTGAGAAAGTAGAAAAGCTAATAGTCTGTAAGTTTACAAGTGGCACTGATACTGCTAGTGTATTTATTTAAAAAGTTATGTAAAATTCAAAATTAGGTCAACATTTGAAAGCATAAAAAAAGACTCTAAAACTAAACTAAAGCTTCACAATAAGAAGAAAAAAACAGCAACAAGGAGAAAAGGTCGAAATAATAGACAAGCGTGTATTTTGGCTCCAAACTGCATGTTCCTGGTGGACAAACCATAAATGGATATTACTGCAAAGAATTTATGAGAGCAAACAGCTGCTGACACTGAAAGCATGAAATTATTACAAACAAGCTCAATCAAAGTCACGTTTTTGGGACACTCTGCATATTGCAGTGGTCAGTAAGAGCTAGGATGAAGAGTTTGTGGGCATGATCTCCAAGACATGTGGTTTGCATAATGTTTTTTTGTTTTTTTACATATCTGGATAAAATCTATATGTACAAAGCCCATCTGTTAGAGAGAGAACACTGATTACCAATCAATGAGGGGGGGGGGGTCTAAAAAGGCAAAAAATGAAATGGAACGTGAAATGGTGTTTGCAACCCCTTTAACTGCTGTAATGTGACATCATTGGATATTCAATTAGAGAGAAAATACTTCCATCAGGCTGACTGGATGTGAACAGTGGTTGGTAGAAAGGAGCTGAAAAATAAGACAGCCTGATAAGTTGTTTGAAAGGTTAAAAGAAAATCTTTAAAGTCAGAATTTTAATTAGCCTACAGAATTGGAAAAGTTATTGTTTCCAAACAGGTTTCTCCTGAAGCTACCATTGTTCAGGTAGTTTCATCCCAAACTGATGCCATCAATACAAGTAGGAAAGTCGTGGCCTAGTGGTTAGAGAGTTTGAATCTAGGGTTGTGGGTTCGAGTCTCAGGCTGGCAATACTACGACTTGAGCCCTTGAGCAAGACACCGAACCCCCAACTGCTCCCTGGGTGCAGCAGCATAAATGGCTGCCCACTGCTCCGGGTGTGTATGTGCACTTCGGATGGGTTCAATGCAGAGCACAAATCCTGAGTATGGGTCACCATACTTGGCTGAATGTCACTTCACTTGTTTTTTTTTTTTAGAACCAATGCTGCTACTTAAGCATGTCACCTTTACAAAAAAGACTTATGAATGAATGCCAAACCAACAGATAATTTTCTTAGTTTCCCTATGAACTGAATAGCTTGAACTTTAAATTATGCAACATAAATTTGCATTCTGGAAGACAATGAGACCAGACGTTTGAACATGTCTGAGACAGATTTTTTAAAATCCTCATCATAACAAGCTGTCAATTTAAATCCGGCAGCATGACAGAGGTCTGCAGGCCACTTCCTGCATATTCCATCTGTTGTTGCACCACCTTGTTCACCCTGCGGCCATGCAGACGGCCTTAACCAGAAGAACTACTTTCATTAAAGACAAACATTCTACGCTTTTATTTTCCAAGAGTCTGAGAAGAAAAAAGTGGAGGGAGGAATACTCTTTCACCTAGGCAAGGTTTTGAAGGTGAGATAATGGCGCTCGAGCTGGAAGCCTAATGAGGCACATGTGCCCACTAGATGAGCTAATGTGTGTGTATTCATGAAAAAAAAAAAAAAATGTACATATCAAAGGAACACTTTGGCATGAGATAAAGCGGTCCGTCTTTCTATCCCCCAGTTTTCCTACAGATGAGAGATGGATTGCATTTCGCTAGGCCTTCATAAACTTTGGAATGCTCTAATCTGGCTCTATTCTCTGTTTTCAATCACAAACTAGTTTGCATTTACTGCTTAACTGATTCAGTGGGAATGAGGACTTTGGATATAGTTTGGTGGAAATTTGAGGGGTAAGAGAGAGAGACGCTTGGGAATGTATCAGTGGCAATTTGTCCATCAGCTGAACCAGATGCACGCGATGCCATGAGAAGATTGAGATGTCAGCAGTTGGCAACAACATGATGGTTGAGTGGCACAACATCTGCCAAAATGTTTGGAAAGGGCAAGAGGAAAGTACACTCACTAACTTGCGTGAAGGAAAAATAGGGAAAGGTTGAACAAAAATGACCTTATGTGTGTAGCATTAAAGTTTCTGAGGCATGAAAACTGGTGAACCGTAGCACCATTAATGGAGTTCACGTCATTTAAAATACAGAAGGTCACCTGTTGTATGTTTTTGTTCCCACTTTATGTACTTACAGGCTATAATATACTGAAACAGAGTGGTAATGTGAGAGTGAATAGAACAGTAATTTCTAATTTCCACTGAAAAAATTTATAGTTAAATAGGCTCGCCTAAAAAGATTCTGTTCAGCATCTATTCTTCTGAGAAGGAACTGCAATAAGCCGTATTATGAAAAAATGTTATCAAAGACTGTGGCCAAGAAAAATCCTATCTAGTAATTAGTATTTGAAGAAGTGATATGGATGTGTCAAATCACTTATTCAATTAAACTCATGATGCTTCCTTACAGTAGACAGCAAAGGAGCTTGGGACAGAATTACTGTGTGTTTTGTATGCTTGAGAAAGAGTTGAGCCACATGGATGTCATAAGCTACTCACCAGCGTGAAGTCCCACTGGGGTCCAGGTGTCAGGAAAGTAAAAGAACTTCTTCGTCTCAAAGACGGCCTACAGCAAGAAAAACACAAGATAGGATTCTCAAAACAATTATACTTTTAAAGCCATTTGAAATTAAACATTTAATTCCCTCTTCACACAGAAAACCAGACAAATACAAAGCATCCAACCAGACCCAGACCTCTGGTTGTGCATTAATGACGTAGACCATGCAGTCAAATCTTGTAGATCCATTAGTATGTCCATAACCCAACAATGTCAGTGTGCCCACAAGAAAAGCCCATAAATGCAAAGACACATCCTGTACGTACCACAGACCAAGCCTGGTGTACCTCTGTCTCCTGTGACACTGCATCATGGTCTGCAGAACCGATACAGAGAGAGTGTCACTTAGCCCTGATCTCTCTAACTCACACCAAGACACTCAGTTTCTGCCGTCTTTCAGCCACGTGCCCTTTCCATCATGTCCTCTTTTACCCACAAATGCACTGCCCCTCATTGTCGGCTGGCCCCTTATTTGGGGACTGGTGACAACTGTCTGAGCGAGGTCATTTTTGCAAAGATACCCAAGGTTCCTTTTTCAGGAGAGCCACTTCTTTTTTTCAGCCACATTAATGGGATGGCCCACCACAACTTTAATACAAAGCCTTCAAAAGCATTCTCACATTTATTATCCGCTAATTTACAGAACTATGAATAAATCATCATTAATGGAGTCATGTGGTATTTCCTCTGGGTTGTTCATTTTAGCAACATTCCAACGGAATGATCATCATTTACCCTGAACAACGTCAGCGTTATTCTAAAGAAAATATTTCTGCCTTTCAAATTACTCTGAAATAATTTTTGTTTACTGATGTAATCAGACCCAAAAGGGTGGTGAAAAATATTTACAACGATATATTGCATTACCATATGACTACTTGCCAAATTAATACACTTCAGATCAAACTATTTTGTTTTTGAAAAGTCTCTTAAGCTCACCCATTCATTCTCTAGTGTCCAACTATCTTGGGTGTAGGAACATGTGAATGTTTGGGCTAATTTCTTTAATTCTGTCTGATGTGGTTTCTGCAGGCATCCCCTCATCTCTAGATCTTTCCATGAGTTGTCTGTTTATCATTCCATCACTTGAGTGCAGATGACAGTAGAGTGCAAATGGTGTATATGTATATGAGAAAACAGCTAATTAATTACAGTTCAACAACTCAACTGAGAAAAAAAAATGTTTGTTGGAAGTGAGAGAAGCTGGTTTTCACTAGTTCAAATGTGACTCATTTAACTTAGGTGTGTTTAACAGTTGAATTAAGGTATGTCTGATGGTGTGTGTGTGGTACAGGTTGTTTCTTAATAACAATGCAAGAAATGTGATTATGCAATGAGCAGAACATTGAGAAGCTAGGTGATCCTGGGTGTGATATTATCTGACCAGACAGAGGGTGTAAGCGTGTTAACAGAGTACAGAATCTATATCAGTGTCCACTAGAAGAAGAGTACTGTGGGTGGTCTCGTTTGCTGACAACAGGGGACTAAATATGCAGGTCAAATGAGGCTGCCAATACCATGATGGGGTGTCCTTCATTCCACACTGCCCTGCTGAGGAATAGACCATAGACAAGGAAAAGTAGAGACAGCATCTTTAATTTATATGGATAAAAACAGACTTGGCTACCACCAGGTCAATAGATAATATGTAATTAATAAGTGATAGAAAAGTGCATATTTTGGGAGTAATGCACCAATACTGGAACTTACTGTGATCAAATGTGACATTATAAAACGCCATGTAACCTCTTGTCACACACGGTTTGTGTTTTCATGCAAATATTAGCTAAATTAATTACCTTAAAATTCACAACTTTGAGATTCATAATAATAAAAAAATACTTTAAGAAGCCATTCTTTAATATAAAATCTCCCAACGACACCATTACAACAACCATAATCAATGTTCAAGGGGCAATATTAGTTATATATTAGTTATAATAAAGTAATATACAATATTTAAATCTCTTATCAATGCAGAAAACTCTTTCTCTGAATTTCTGAATATATGTAAAGTGTGTAAAACAACAGTATTCAACATTATAATTGACTTTGCTGGCACTTTTGACCAATTTAATGCTGAATAGAAGTAAAAATGTGCCTAAAAATATCACTAACCTCAAAGTTTTAAATGGTAGCGTACTATTTAGATATACTAATTCTGACCTGTCACACAGTTTAGACTGGATAGCATGTGTGGACGGTAAAATGAAACATGGGATGTGAGAATTGTGTGACTTGAGTTGAGAGACCTTAAAATCAACATGAAATCAAATCCAACAACCTGCTATTCTAATATGCAATATTCCACTCAATTACCAAGCTTCTTCTGAAATGGTTGCAATATTGACTGATTACGATATTTGGATTACACTGAAATTCTGAGCAGACTGAATACTTGATTACCTCAAGCGAACCAATTGTGGTTTTAAAAGGGAAAAATGTGAAATGGTTCTGGTAAGAACCCTAGGGCAGAATAAAACACACCCATGATGGCCTGTAGCCATATAGTGTAAAATGCCAACAGCAGCGTTACCCAAGCCTGTTTCTGGAGGCCCTCAGCGGCACACTTCCCTAATCATCAAACACACCTGATCCACCTCATCAGCTCAATATCGAAGCCTCCAATGCTTTAAACAGGTGTATCAGATAAGAGAGACATCCAAAATGTGTGCTGTTTGGGAGCTTCTCCTATGAGTGTGTAGTGCTTTCGAAACATGACTGGAATGCCGAGGTGTTGTCTGAATCGCTGGACACGGAATGACAAATATGGACCAATAGCACACACACCTTGATGGTTACATCAACACAAACACCTCAGAGTCTCTCACAGGCAATGTACCCGACTGCACAAATATACCAAATATGGGGCTTGCCCTGTTCTGAGAACTCCACAGGACATAATATCACTATAGTTATTACCCTCGAGTGTGAACTGGTCAGATACGAGATTACGAGTGTGGGAACATGTAAACAGCTACTTTTTGTTTGTAGGTTGACGTCATTGTTGCATAAGTCATTTTGATGCGTGGAAATTCATTTAAACAACTGCACTTCTTGTGTATCATATTCTGAATGTTGGACGTCCTTAGTAGTCACATTGTACCAATATTTTTACATAATTTCTGTCATTGAGAACGCAATCCCACTGACGTTAAGGTGGGAAAACACTGAAGGGGACTCGGGTTAAGCTAAGTAGGTTTGGTTTCACCGTGCTTTACGTAGCAAACAAAGGAGAAGGCCTTGGAGGAATGATATGTCCCTTACTCATCCAGATCACTCCACCACGGCTTCAAAAGCTCTCTTTGTTGTGGTCTCCACTGACAAATGAGACATCATATATAACGAACCTGTAGAAGGCCACGTAAAGGGCTTGAGTGTCAAAATGGCACAGAATAGATCATCTGAAACTGGATAACGGTTGCCTTAAACATCTACAATGTCCTGCTACTCGCAAAGCAGTGACGTTGTGCTCTTATCTTACCTATATCTGGATCTTCAGTGCGCATTAAATGAAATGGGTTATTGTCGACTACATCCTTGGGGATTACTGGCCAAAACAAGGCCAAAAACAAGACATTTAATAAAAGTGTATTTTGCTTTTAGCGTTCCTTGAAAGCTATCCAGTACAATGTAACTCTTTGTTTTCGAATGCTTACATTTGAACATTAAATTATTTTCTACTTTGTCTATTTACAGGGTGACGTCATTGTGCCTTTGATGTGTATGATGCGTTATGCTTGGGTAAGAATTGATTTATACAGTTATACTTCCTAAAAGTCTTAGCTGTGGACTAGTTTGTATAATATCTAGGAAAGCGCTCTTTTGACATCTCCAACCAAGCACATGCCACGAGTCACGACACCCAAATACCCACTCTGGCTACTGCATAGCAACACACTAAAAATGTTTAGAATATCACAGTGTCCACATTGCAATGACTTTGCATCACAGTGGCAAGTAGCTCTCAATGTTCCAAAAAATGTTAAAAAGTTTCCATGCCATTTTTGTTGTTTTCTGGTTGTATAAGAGGCAAATAGGGTCACATTTCCTGGTGTTCCAATCAGGCAGAAGGCTTGGCATGAGAGAGAAAAAACCAGCCCCGCTGCCAAAATAAACGGTTGTTATTTTAACCTGTGATAAAAGCGCACTTGATGCTCTCTGGCTTCTTTCTCAGGGTTTATGCGAGATATCTTGTATATATGTGGCACAGTCTATTTATATGTGGTGCCTTGGACACATTATCAGATGTCTTCTTTGTTTAATGTTGGTAAAACGGCTATACACCAAGATCTGACAAGATGTTAAAGGGGTCATATGATGCTGCTAAAAAGAACATTATTTGGTGTAACGAAATGTGTTTATGCGGTTTAAGGATTTAAAAAACATTATTTTCCATAAACTGTAGATTATTGTTTCTCCTCTATGTTGATTTTCGCAAGGCTCTCCGGTCTGAGATGTGGTTGCGTGTTTGAACGAGACGTTTTAGGGGGGGCACAGACGAGTGTTAACTTTGATAAAGAATATCTCTTTGGATTTGATACTTTAGTCTTTGCAATTTTACAGATATTCTTTATGCACCAACAGCTTGTAACACTCCAAAGAGAAAGGAAAAATTGAAATCGCATCATATGACCCCTTTAAATTTGTTTATTCCTTCTAACATTTTAATCAAAAAGATGAAAGCATTTGAAGATCAAAAACAATGTCTTTGCATACAAAAAAAAGATGCTTGCAGCATTTTTTTATTTTAGATTGTCAAATAATTATATACCAGTTTAGTTTGGTTGTTTTTATTAAATCTTCTTTGGTGTATATACTTTGTAAACCTCTTTAGCACTACAATGTGAATGTTGTTGTTGTTGTTGTTAGTAAGTCAGTCAATTGCATCACACAGCTGATTAAGTGATAATGCCGATTTAAAACTCTTCAGTGAGTAAACAAATAAATCACTTGTACACTTGTCTAGTCCAACACACCTTGTAAAACAGGTGTGTTGGGCTAGAGGCTTGAGCTGAGCATTTGCTGTGACTTGAACGCTGCTCTGTTATGAGACATTCGCGCCATCGTGTGGTGAGATAAAACATTACAGTAATACGCTCTCCTGCTGTCATGATTTGTTTTCATTAGTCGACGTATTGCGGAAGTTTTTCTCACTTTTGAAAGCACAACACAATCATACACCTATACTCACTCATTTAGTGGCATGTTACAGAATAACGTATTAGATATGGTTTATAATATATAGATAAAACTGTTTAAATGTATTCAACGAATATATTTTTATTACCAGATTGCAGAGAGTGGCGTATTTGGCAAAGGAATACGCAGACCACAACAGTGCGAGCATTGGAATAATAATAATAATGACCAACAACAACAGCAACAAAGTTTGTGATATGATCTCCCTGACCGTTTGAAATCGCGCTCTGGAGAAGCGTCGCTCTCCGCCACCGACGACCTTCTCTTGTTCCTCCTCGGTCTTTCGTTAAACTGCTCCGCCATCGGCGCTGGAGATCCGTCGGTTTCCTCCATTTGAAAATGTGGACCTGAAATGCGCTACTGTAAACTGTGTATACAAAACGTAGTACAATTAAAAATTGTTATTTCGGGGGGTGTATTGATCGGACGGGGCTGATTTTGAATATGGCGGAAATCTGAAATCGTAGCCAATCAGAAGAGAGCAGGAGGAGGCTCTGATGGCGACTAATGACGTAACACTTCCGCGCCTGCGCGCTCTCGTACAATGTAAAATAACAGAATAGCATTGTTATTGTTATTTTATTTTATTTATTTAGTACTATATACAAATATTTTTACAAATAACAAATTTACTTTCTGGCAATCAATGAAACTAAGCAGTAGGTCAAACAATTTCTAGCTGCATCAGAAAACAAAAAGCTAAAAACTAATTCGAATTCTAATCTTAAATGTATATATTTTTCCAAAGAATACACACACACACACACACACACACACACACACACTATTATTTTTATAACCCTTTGTAGAAAACCTTTTGTAAGTTTTGCAGATTTTATATAATTAGTTATATAGTTATTAATTTGTTATTAATACCTGTTCTATTTCTAACGAAGAAAAAAAAAAAAAGGAAACACTGCTGCTCAAACTTAAGTCTAGATTTTACTAAACACAGCTAATGTTTAGGGGATTTCATTTCTAAATATATTTTAATAATAGCCTACTGAATATAGTAAGATTGACTTTTGTATATGCCAATTCTACAAAACTGAACAAATCTGGTAAAGTAAGCTGCCTAACGGAGTTTCTGGAGATAGGACAAGTAAAGGATGATATGCTGTAGTTGTGTTAGGTCAGATAAGATGAGCAGTTGGTTTTGAACTTTGTGTTTTGAAGGCAAATTTGTATCACACAATAGTCCAGACCTCATTAGAGCTGAAAACGTTTAGCTTGTTTACCTCAAACTAATGATGCCTATTCTGTATGGTTACTCATTAGAGGCAGTTCAACCATTGTAAATACACAAAGAAAAGCTTGACAGTTCCCAAAGAATAAACTTTTTGTAGAGTCAGTAAATCCAAAAACTTTCCCTTTTTATTTTTTTTATAAAATGCCTCCTTTATTATTACTCAAGAAAACAAAAACTAGGCTGCTCTAGTTACATTTTTATTATTATACACCACTTATAATAATATCATTTATAAAAATATAATTAAAAAATATCATAAAGATACATCCAAAATATATAAATATTTATTAGTGTGTCAACACATTAAATTCCCACACTGTTCATAAAAAAATACAAAGCAAATATAAATTGAACTAAATACCAGGCTCTGCATATATCCACAAAAACCAGGAAGGATACTTCATATTCACATTTGATAATGAAATCGTGGTTAATAATTCCCATTGTTAATAATTCCCACACTTTTGAACATTAAATATAATCACTGCTAAATGTGACTACAGGCATGATGATGTTAAGAAATTATAAACATTTAACAAAATGATTTTCTGTAAAGCTGCTTTCAAACGATGCATATGGTGAAAAGTGCCACGAATTTATATCAACATTTCTTTTCTGCATATATTAATTACATTGCGGATTTGTAGCTTGTGTCTTCTTCCAACCAACAGAGGGCAGAGTTGATGTGCAGATGAAGTCAGTTTAGATGCAGTTATCTTCTGATGGAATGTTAATGAAAACATTTTCATTTATTTGGTTGTGAATACATAGTGAGGGGTTCTCAAAATAGCAACCCAGCTTATTAAAATTTCACACATAACTTTCTGAAAAGAAAACATTTCATTTCTTTCCAGTGTATTTTTACAATAACCTCTTCAAAGGCCTGAGCACACATGAAGTACATAAGAAAAGGGCACTGATGGCACTTTTAGCGCAATGGGAAGCTGAAGAATTTATCCCCAGTCATTATAACCGATTTCAAATGGTGCTAGATGACAGAAGAGACTCTAAGCACCAGAGGAAATCAGTCATCCTTTGGTGGGGAGAGATGAGGGCAGGAACAGGCAGAGATGGAGAAGGGCCTCTCAGGCATAGTTGACAGTTCAACTGAGGTAACGAAAAACTAATGCACACCACAGTTCCTATAAAGAAAGATAAGTAGGCAAATCCGAACACATACTCTCCCATGATGTACTCATACAATAAATAGTCATCCTTGAACCTCATTTTGAAGAATTTAATTAGCACGGCATGTTTTTTAGATGAATTGTCGCCAGTTATTTTGGTTGTATTTTGAGAAATTAGAAATTACAATTGAATTAAAGTTAGTTTAAGGTCCTGCTGCATTTCATAATGCCAGTGTTATTATGAACTAAAACTAGAAAAAAATAATTAAAAATAAAAATAATACATAAATAATAAATTAAACTTTAATTACTAAAACTGGAAAAGTTAAACAGATATAGATATATAAAGATCTAAGAAATACTAGAATTAACTACAATAAATACTAGAATTGTACATAAATACTAAAAATTTCTCATTGCTGTCACACATTTATAAATTCAATCCTCTTATATAATGCAAGATACTGCATCATATTACTTTTGTTCCTACTTCTTGCATCATTCACTGACATTACATCATGCAAAGTTATCATCTCGAGATAATCAAGCCTTACAGAAACATCCAAAACAACATTTAACATAGTTTTAGTGAATAAATACTACTAAGATATCACTTCAACTTAAGCTCAGTTTAAGTAATTACAACTCATTTCTGTTATATTAAATTAGCTTGATGTTATATTAAAAGAACAGTTAAATGAAGTTGAAATTGGTTAAATGATTTACATGAATTAAAGCAGTAGAAAAACATATGTTGCCATGAATTAATTTAACCCATTTTAACTTAATTTGAAAGATTAAATATCTTGCACACATTTAAGTCAAATGAACAGACATTTTTAACTTTTAGTTTTTTTTTTACAGTAAACAGCAGTATTGTGGGACTGGGCTGGCTTGTTCACACCAGATTCATTTGACTTCCAGCAGTTCATCGAGCGTTTGAGGCAAACCATGAGCTCTATCTGGTTCTCCTGTCTTTCAACAGATGCACTTCCCTCACTTCTCTTGAAAAGCCACTCCACCCACTAAAGATTCCTTGTCCTTTTTTGTTATTCTTTGACTTCTCTTGGGATAGTCCATGGCTGGGAAACGTGATCCAGCGGCAATTCCCTCCCCAGGAACACTGATTTCAAATGGTGCTAGACACTGGTAGAACACATCTAAACCACCATGTGAAACCAGCATCCGGAGGAAGCGTCCAGGAGAGCGAAACAATCCCATCAGAAGTCCCTGTGTCACTGGCTGAGCTGATGATTAACGTAACAGGAAGAGCAAAAGGTTGAAATGCCAGTGGGCATGCTTTAACAGGAAGTGTCTGTCAAAACAAATGTCATGTCATGGTCACCATGACATTGTGGTTTTGAATAATGACGTCCAATGGTTCTCCATTGATACCAGGCTCTAGTTGTTGATCAGTTGGATAAGATCGTGACCGCATCTTATTGCATAACACACACAGTGTGGTTTGATGTATGGTGTGTTTGTGTATAAATAGACCCTTGATTGCCCAGAAAGAATCCCTGCATCGGTTTTGTCCGTGGGAGGATGACGTCAACCCTTTTTCAAAGGAGAACTGCTGGGAGATGGAAATTATGAGTCACTGGTAGATCTCTAAACAATGTCATCATTCAAAGTAGCCGTAAAACATGAACAGGATTGGTCGCTCACCTACGGCCGGGCCAATGAAGGTCCTTGAAGTTAACTTGCGCACTTACCACCAACACAGCACTGACGTGATCTCAGGCCCACTCGGAAATGAATGTGTGGCAGTCATGGTGCGCTGTCTTAACTGCCGTAAAAAAGTGTAAAAATGTACCACACCTTCCCATTGCTGCTCCTCTTTTATACCTCTCAGCCTATGGCTGATCGTGGTGATGTCATTGCTAGTCACCCTACCATCCATTAAATCATTGTCTCCATCTGTATGAGGAAATGTTATTATTTACATACTATTATTATTTACATACTATGATAGTATTACAATTTTGAATTATATATATAATCAGTTATTTTGTCATTTATATATATATATATATATAGAGAGAGAGAGAGAGAGAGAGAGAGAGAGAGAGAGAGAGAGATTTTATTTGTATTTTTTTCAGTTTTTACTTTATTTTTCATTTTGGTAAGTTTATGTTGCTGTTATAATTTTTATAAGCTATCTGCTTTATTTAGCTTTCATTTATTACAGTTTTTGACATTTTAGTATTTCAACTTTATTCTAGTTATTTATTCTAATTTGTTTTACTATTGTTTTACTATTTGAATTATGTGTTTCATCAAATATTATATATTACGTAAATTATATAAAGTATTTTAATTCAGTTTTATTTGAAGTAACAAAAGTAGTTTAACTAAAAGCACAGATGCAGAGCTGATTAATGTTAAAGGTGATGTGTGTAATTTTTTTTTACTGTACTGAAGCATAAAACACCATAATACATTTGCAGATATTCAGGAAACATGCTCACATACTTGTCTTTTTGAAAAACCCTGCTATAGCCAGTTATTCTACTTTGAAAATGTGCATTCCGAGGAACCTGATGAGATACTTGGAGACAGTTAACATAAAATTTTAATTACTCACAATTATGTCACTCCAAACCTGCATGACTTGTGGAACACACGACATTTCTGCGACTTGACTGAAACTTTTTTCCAAAAATATCATCTTTCTGTTCCCCAGAAGAAAGTAACTTATAGGTTTGGGCAACATGAAGATTACAAAATTATGACACATAAGTTATTTTAGGTGAACTGTCGTCTTAAAACCTTAGGGTTAACAGCTATATTTAGGCTAAGAAATATGTTGTTGACTGTTTGTGCTTGGAGGAATGTCTGTTATTTTACTTCTATTTCTCACCAAGAATAATCAAGATGGCCTGTAGAAATATGCTGTACACTACTGTCATTCTTACTTTCTTTTTGCAGCCTGCATAAGTTCTCCTCTGAATCCTAAGAAGCCCACACATATTTGGCTTACTGTGTATAATTACACACCTTATTATCGGTTTCTCACACCCTGGAACCCACATGAGGTGTCTGATTTAATGGCCTAAGTCACTCAGCACGGATAAGAGGAGAGAAATGCCGCCTTGATTTTCACACAAAGTGACAGTTAACCGTCTTCAGTTAACCAGCGCTAGCTTTGGTGTTTCTGATTTGTCAGTTTAATTGGATAGAAAATATCATCTTGTATAACATGCACTACTCAGAATAGCACAACACTAGCAGCTGGCAAAGCTTATTAAAGGTCCTGTAAGCAATTCAGACTTTTTTCTACAGCTAGATATTACTGAAATGGCTGTCCTGAGAAATCACAACTGTCTCTATAGCAGCACTATGAGACATAACAATGTGACTATGGTCCGCTGAGGTTAGCCAATTAGAAAACTTTGAGATGCTTCAATGTAAACCACAACTAGTGGCATGTGTTTGGAACAGGACAGTGGCTGATGGAGGGAGGATTTCAGAAGTTTATTTGGAAATAATGATTACCTCTGCTATTCCATTTAGTGCCACTACAGGTGAAAAACAAATGCTTACACAGCTTTTTTTTTTTCCTGAATGAGAGGAGAAAAATGATTAGTCATATAGGTCCAGAAATCATTTTTGTGCTGATTGAAGGGAATATCTGCAGAATTCTGGGTAATGGATATGGTACATGATAAACGTCATTATTTTGAAGGTAATTTGATGACTTTCTCTCACTTAGTACAAAAGAGTCTTCGTATAAAACTTTCAAAAAATGATATGTACCATATTCCGGGGTGAAAATATCTGAATACTTCTGGTCTAAGTAACAGACAACACATTTCTATGGAAATGACATTCTGTGGGCAGAGACTACATGTGAACCTGGAAATAAACCCATCCCTAAAACACTGGTGTTATGCTGTTATTGTAATCACTGATAGTGCAACTTACCGGATCCAGTTAGAAAACCAGGTGTTGTACATTTCTCTGCAGTTCTGAAAGCAAACAGAAGAGGGCAGTGTTTCAGTACATCTCATCCAGACCAGACACCCATCAAAAACAGGGCAGAGCTGAAGGGACTCCTGCCAATTTAGTGAATACACAAACACACATGTGAGTCCTGCTTTCTGGTGTGTGTGTGTGTGTGTGTGTGTGTGTGTGTGTGTGTGTGTGAAAGCCCACCATGGAGGCGTTGTTCTTTGCACCCTGTCACTCCACTTCCTTCTCTATTCAATCCCAGGAAGAAACTCACAGAATCACAGAAACTCGCTATTGCGCACACACATACACAGAAACCCACAAAAATGAATGGACTGCATGATTGCCCATAGCTACCAGTGATGACATCACCCCCTCCCGTCCCGTTGCCTCCTCGGCCTGGTTTTAAACAGAGAATGACAAGGGCTCCTATTTATGTAACAACCTGCTTTGAGCACGCTCTCTATCTCGGTTATTCACTCAACATGTTTCTCTCTGTTATCGATGCATATTTTACTAGCCGAGTGCTGCCGCCAAAAAGGACAGCTAAATGTTTTCGTCTCTGCCAATGCGGGTGGGCGAGCAGAAACACCTATCCTCTTTGGTGGCTTGGCTTTAGTGAGCTCTGTGATGACGTGGCCCACACGTGAGTGTTTCTCACTGCTGGATCTGTTAGAGAGGTGGTGTGATGCTTCTTTATAGTCGGATTCATCTGCAAGAAGTGCAAATGTGATATGTTAACCTCATCTGACCTTTTACCACTAATAAACCTCTTCACATTTATTGGAAATGAAGCTGTTTTCTAATCTTTACCTTGACAAAAAGGGGAGGTGGGGGGAGAAAAGATTGCATGTGTGTGTGTTTTTTTTTTTATCTATCATATTCATGGTATGAGCTTGCATTAGGGGAAGAAAATTTTATTTAGAGGCCTAAATTGGGCTAAAATATTCAATTTAGTGCAGTTATTTATGTAACCAAAATGTAAGATGAAATTCTGATAGCGTGAAATGCAAAACAAGTGTGTGTGGCAAACTACTTACGTTAACATTCTTAATACACATTCCTTATCTAATTGTTACTAGTCTTTATCACTGCATATTATTTTAAATGATCTTTTTATGATCTTTAATCAAAATAACATTCAGAGCACGTCACCAGTCTCTTATTTTTCAACCACAAGCTGCATATCTAGCATCATCTTTTCCCAGTCTAATCAATTCCTGATGGATAAGTGCCGCCCAACATTCTTTCCTCATCTCACTGACAAATACATCAGATAATAAGTTGTTGGTTTTAAAAATACATTTTGTTGCTTTAAATTATTCTATAATGACTTTAATATAACCAGTTTATGATTTTTTTAGGTCATCTGACATATCTTACATTATATTATCCATAAAAGAGACTGTGGTTTGAGAACTACAGGCCAAAGTGAAAAAAATAAAATAATTCAGAAACAGCAAGTACTTCAGATTGTGCGTCAAAGCAGGTCATATCTGCCCACTGCTGTACATTTCATAAATGTATACTGCATACACACACATACATCGGTGTTCTAGTTATTTCTCCATGAAACGTTTTAAACCCAACAGTGCCCTACGGGATAGTGACTCATCACATTTACACCTCGATTAGTCCCACACACACTCTTTCTCAGCATAAATAAGTGCTTCAGCAGACACTCTGCTGCCACAACACCATTCGATACTCATATAATTTGTCCTCATTATCACAAACTCTTCCCACTCTGTCACGGGGCAAGTAATTTGGCCTGTTTAAAACGAGTCTTTGCTGGTCACGATGTGGGGTTATGAGAGACAGAGAGAGAAAGATGATGGAGGGATGTATGGATGTTTTAACTGATGGGTCAGAAGTGAATCATAGGAAGCAGGTGTGTTTTATTTTAATCCTGTCAACTATGACACAGGTACACAAGCACAGTTATGACTCACATTTACACAAGTGCACATGACCTTTAAATCATCCCAGAGCGGTAACTCATTCTTGTAAATGGGTCCTCAAGTCTAAATAATTAAACTAAAATGATTAATTGCATTCAAAATACTTTTTTTTTTTTTTACATCAAATATGTATGTGTGCTGTGTATGTTTATGAATATATAAATACACATGCATGTGTATAAATTAAGAGTTTTTTTGTTTTACCTTCATCCTAACTATTTATAGACATTAAGGGGTGGTGCTGACCGGACACCAATGTCGCCTAAAAGAGGAAAATGTTATGCGTTTTGGTTGTTCATTTGCATAACAACCATGTTTTGTGGGCTTGAAATCGCAAACTTTTGAAAACAGGTTTCAAAGTTTGTGTTTGAAATTTTGACAGTTTCCATTTTTAGCACATCGCTGTCATGTAAACATACTCTAAATATCCTCTGTGTGGCCTGACCGCACACTGCAGGTGCCCGTCTAAAGCCCTGCAGAGAGACACACATGAGGGCAGCCAGATTCTCTCTGTAAAGACTGAGATGAAAAGAACGGCATGAGACGGTACGGTTTTAACACTGCTGTGTGTCTAGTGAGAAGTTAATGCAGATCAGTCAATAGAGTTCAGCGTGATGTTAATATGGCTTAGAATGCTCTCCTGAGTTCATGCACGGGGCACCGAGAGTGATGGCTATAATGGCAGCAGGTCACACACTCATTCCCTCTCTCTTCCTTTCTTAATGAGAAGCTGAAGGAGACTGTTACCTATTAATAAATCAAGGCTGAAAAGCGGTGCTACCGTGTGAGTTTTATTAAAACCACATGATGCAAGAATTGCTGCACCACACAGCAAATAATTTATATATATATACACACACAAAATTGGGTCATAAAGTCTAAGGAAATTTTTTTTGTTTTGAATTAGATTTATTTCAAAATATATCAGATTTTAATTTAAGTCACTAAGCAAAAATATGTGACAGTTTATAATTATTTCTTATTAATTTTACACCATTTTTAAAATAAAAATATATTTCAATGTCATTAAACTCTATTTCCTGTTTAAGGTAATGGTTTCAGAGTTTTCGACTCACCTGTATATATTTTTGAAGGAGTAGATTTGTGTGTAAACACACATAGCTACACATAGCTATACATAATGCAACACATTGCTTTCATAATAACCAAAGCATGTTTTTCCCTCTTAGTCTCCTGGCATTATCCTCAGCTGTTTTGGCAGTGCAAAGGTCCAAAGCATGCTTTTGGTACGCAAGTTCTCCGGAATTCTTGCACATTTCTTAGGGAATTTGAGACATCTGGCTGTTCCTTTTGATCTATTTACAGGAAGAGGCTGAACTTTGGCCCGCTTGTGAACGCAGTGTGACATAGCCACGGGAGAATGTTCCTTTCTGGGCAAAAACAGATAAACAACCTTAACAACCTTATCAGAAGAGTGGGCCAAATTTAGAACCTGAGTAAATAGCCTAGGAAAACAGAGCAGAAAGACAGAATAATAATGTAGGGAGAATGAGGATAAGCGAGAGTTTCCAGGAACCATATTTGAAAGGACAAGTAAGTATATCCACTCGTACCTGTCTCTGTTTCTTTTTGACACCTACAAACAAACAAACACGTAGTCTGGATCGATAGACTATAGCGATTTGCAGTATGACGAGAGGAAGTGATGCTAACCTGAATCACGTTAAGGGAGCCTTTTAATTACAGCTCGCAATACTGTGCTTGTTTGTTTTTGGTATACCACTTCAGCTGAACCTATGTATAGCAAACTCTTGAGAAATAAGTGCTTCTACCAAGTGGATTTTGAGGAAGGAGGAAGAAAATTATAGTGACCTGCGAATACAAATTCCCAGGACGTCCTGAACTAAATGAGCTGTTCTGAGAAGCGCTCCAAAACTCAGCCTGCGCTCATCTGGAAGGGCCTTGCCAACAGAAACACCACTGCGCAAATCAGTAATTTTACATTTCCTCACCGCAGTGTGTGGTTTATTACGCATGTCCGCTCTCTGATAACCTCTAAACCGCCATTACCTGCTCTCACACACACCACACTCACTCTGATGCAGCGTTTAACAGACAGTTTTATTCTAAACGATTTCTCTGTGAAGAAACCTGGGATTAAAAGACTAGTTCACCCAAAAATTTGAACTGTCTTTTAATCACCTCATGTTGTAACAAACATGTGCGGCTTACTTTCTTCAAAACAAAAGGAGATGCTTAGAACAATGTTCACCCGGCTCCCTTCACTACTGTGAAAACAAGTGGGTATATTTGTATTTGCGTTTATTTTATAGCTGTGAATCGATTTGGGTGATTAATCAGAACTAATCATGTTACGTGTGATGAATCATGATTAATCTCATAATACTTGCTCTGCACAATAGAACTCTACTCCCAACAAGTGGGGAGAAACATTAGCATAGCCTCTGGAGGAGAAAAGGGTGCTGTATTAGGGCATTAAACCGTTCACGATTATCACAGAAATGAATGCATTCATCGCCACAGTCCTTTTAAATATGATGTTTATAATCAATGACATGCTGCGTTAACCTTTTTTTTTAAAGTCTGAACCAGGGGCATATGATATCCCTGAGGAGGCAAGGGAGGCAGAGCCTTTACAGAGAAAATAAATAAAAACGCAATAAATAAAAACGCAAACAATACTTAATACTTAAAGCATATAAATAAATAAAAATTCTAAAGTAAAACTGTCCAATAGCGACACTAGCAGGAGTCCAAGTGTCTTACTACCCCTGAGCCCAATGCGTTTTAACCATAGACTGTATAAAAACATGGACGTAGTGTCTGTGACGTCACCCGTAGACTCCTGAAGAGAGTTTTTGAAGCCTAAAGTGTGTAGAGCGAGCTGCCGCCATCTTGGCAGTGCATCACCGCGCGACTCTCCCGGTCAATCAAAAATGGGCAAAAGGGCGGGAGCTGGTTGCTGAAGCCACTCCCACCTAGCGCGACGGCTGTGACAGCAGTGGCAATTCACCTGTCACTCAAGTGGCCACGCCCTTAATTATGCAGAACTTTAAGGCTTAATATAATTTAAACGGATGAGTTATAAAAAAATTCACCCCCCTCACAGTTGTCATAAAGGGCAAATTTAGCTATATAAACTAAAAAAATAATTTTTTGCACCAGGCTGAAAACATGTTTTTTTCTGCTGTAAAGTTGGGCATTTTAACATGGGGAGTCTATGGGATTGACTCTCCTTTGCAGCCAGCCTCAAGCGACCAGTCGATGAATTGCAGTTTTAGTCACTTCCTTATTGACTTCACTAGAGAGAGCGGGAGGTTGCCGCTCGGTTTTAACAGACCCCCTAAAGCTGGTGATGTGTTTAGTTGGGGGTTATTGAAAATAAATCGTGGAAATGCATCTGAGAGGAGGAAATAGCTCCATTGCGATATAATTGGATATGACTGGATATAATCGGCTATGATTGGTTCTTGCAATAAATCCTGTTTTTTATGTTAGCCTATAATAGTAAAAGACTTGAAAATAGAATACAAAACATATGTACTGATTATTTGTCGCTTTTTTGTCCATTTTGGAACTTTACAGCATTCATAATAGGTGCAGCATGAACATTTGAAAATTCATGTCAATTTTTATATTTGGGTAAATGAACCCTCTACATACCTTGCTGTGGTGATGTCTGATGGGATTGAACCAGCAACCTTCTGATTACCAGTCCTATGTTTCAACCACCGCACCCTAAGCAGAGAGGCTGCGAATAACCACAAACTCAACACAGTGTGTAAAGATCATCACGATTATATTTAAACCAACACCGTTTTCCGAGAAATGACACATTCCTGTCTGTGAGGGAATAGCTTCTTGGAAGTCTCCTAGGCATGTATGCATAATTGAATAAGTACCATGAGTCTTAACTGACTCACGGCTTGCCATTCACCATTCCCCCCTCAATCTTTAGGGATGTCTGTTACCCCCCCCCCCCCCCAGTTTACAATGCACATTTGTTCTTCATTTCACTGCACGTGCGTGGAAGCGTACTTCCTCTGACTCACGCCGCAAACAAGCCTTAAATCAGATCATCTGTCAGAGGGTTCATCTCAGCGGCGATTAACAGCAAAGGAAAAAAAATAACTCTGCCGCAGTTGCCTGTGTGTTGTTCACACAGTCTTTGCTTTGATGGCTTGTCAGCCGCACGGGGTCAGCCTTCCAGCAAACCACAGGGACGAGTCATAAAGCAGAGATATCTTAACAGAGGGCCCGGGGCCAAGGCTGCTTCCCAAAACTGAAGTGCTGGAGAAAAAAAAAAGGAACGTATTACAGTAAACGTGACTCTTTTTCCCAGAAACCTGGTGTGGGGCCCCAGTGACATTACAGTTCAGCGCACACAATAGAAACACTCTACTGGGAGTTGCATTGTGTGAGGTGAGATGAACACTCAGTCAGGCTAATTATTGTGTGTGGGTAAAAGCCCCAAACAAATCAATGTCTGGTTATATATTTAACAGCTAATACTACAAGTTTTCACACTTGAGTTCTTTTTAAATGAAAAGCTCAGAACCCCAGTGGACCAAAAGTGAACTGAGTGAAGAATCAAGGTTTTCTTTGCATTCAAACTATACTTGGCCTTTAAAGTGGGGTCGGATCTTATTATAGTACATTTTATTATTATTTCTGAAAGAAAAAATATTTAATGTTTTTAATCAATTTAAAAAATCTTTTAAGTTAGAGAATGGATAAATGATGGATATTTAGAGGATGGATGGATATTAGATAGAGGATTGATATATGGACAAATATGGTTGGATGGATATAGAGGATGGATAAATGTGTGAATGGATGGATACGTAGATAATGGATTGATATATGGATGGATAGATATAGTTAGATGATATATAGATGATGATGGACAGATATATGCATTGAATATAGATACTACAGAAAGACATATGGATAGATACATGGATATTGTAGACGGATGTATAGATAGATTACAAACAGATTTATTACATGCCAACTATAGCAATTTGTATTTAATTTTATATTTTTCTGCATATTTAATAAATTAACTTGTCAAATGTCAACCAGGGTGGAAACACATTTAATTTCCCTGAATGCATTAACTGTTAAAATTGCAATTCAGTAAATTCAAGCTCTGAATGAACTTCACATGGGGTGTGTCTGATTAATACTGAGAACTGAATCCCCATAATACACCTCGGCAGTTGTAAACTCTCATTGCTGAGTGCTTGAAACCTTAAAACAGCTCTGACGTATGGTAGTTTTGTGAATTAGGTTACCACCTACATCTTGTTACATTACGGCTGCCTGATAACATCTGTGCAAGGATGAAACTAAGTCTGCCACGGATAGACACTATCAAAGACATGCAATATAAAACAGAACGTCCGCCTGCACGGTTATTACCTTCTGGATAATTGTAGCCTGTCTTTTAACCATTAGACTGATGACTCATCTGTGTTTTCAAATGGTCTACAACCTCATTCCCCTCTCTCTGAGTGATTACTTTCAGCACCAATCCCACAATGACGTCTTGCTTCAATAACTTTTACAGATCTGGCATCGATCAATAACACCACAAAACAGGTACGTTTTTCAATCTCTCTCAGCGATAAATGAATAATAAGGGGTTGTTTAATGACTGTGAACGGTATGCTTCTGAATGCAGGATATTGATGGGTTGTGCTCTAGATAAAAGATGAAAAAACATTTAATTCATTCAATACATCTTGACAGTCTGAGGCTAGAGAGAGAGTGTTTATGTCAAGGTGGAAACATTAATCTAGCTTTCAAGAGAAAGCCAGAGCATCACGTCAGCCACGGACTGCAGTGTATTTCATTGTCCACTGGCACGTCATGTGCATGCTAAATCGACGCTTCCTTAATGTCATGTTTTGAGAGAGCAAAGTCCTTATCCAATGAGACATGAAATATGATTAAGCTCATAACAAACACTGGCAAAATGTGGGATTATTTTTTTAAAGATTGAATTGTGATTGTATTTCTTCCTCTGAAAGAGCCTGGGTCATGGTTTTATAGGGCCATTAACAAAACAACCGAGCCCATTTTTTACCCAGCTACCTACTGACCTCCACAGAACAATGTACTTAACCCTTGTGCTGTGCTGATATTCCCTTACATAATTTGGTGTTCCCAGTCTAAAATCACCAGCATTAAAAAATAAAAAACAAGTTTATAGTTTTGTGACATTGCCACCAAACTTGTTTTCTTTTGTTTAGCACAGGTTTTGGATTTCTTTTTGGAACTGATTGGTTGTAGGCCTGCACCTCAGTTTTGAGTTAAAAAAAGCATTATTTTTGAATATTCTTGAAAATGTTCTTTCTAAAACTGAAGGACATAAGTTCAGATCAATCAATTAGATCCAAATCAACTGTTCAATCAGTTCCAAAAATAAAAACACACTCTGAGCTAATAGAAAGAAAACAAGTTGATAAAAAGATTGAATATATTACTTGAAAATAATACATCATAAATGGAAATTTTATAAGCAATTTTATGTAAGTTAGTTTTTTTTTTTTTTTTTTTTTTTTTTCTGGGAAACAGCGAGTGTAACAAGGTGGAAATATGCAGAAAAAATACATACATCCATAAATGAAAATTCTATTCAGGTCATAATTTAGTTTTGTGGTTTTGTGCTGAGTAGCCCCGCCCACACTAAAATCTAATTTGTCCAAAATCTTCCTCCATACAACAGTGTCTTATATATTTTTCTATTGTATTATATAAATATTCCCACTGGCTGTGAAAGTGTCACATTGCAAACTATTTCCACTTAAGTTGTGGACACATTACTGGTGGACCTGGTCTAAACAAAACAAAAACAACCTATAAAATGAATAATAGAAACAAAACATATAGAAATAAATCTAACCAAAAATATCAAAACAAAGCGTAAAAATATAGAACACTAATTATATATATATATATATATATATATATATATATATATATATATATATATATATATATATATATATATATATATAACAATTAAAATAAACAAACAAAAAACATAAAAATATATAAATGAATAAAATGTATTAAGAAAACGTTTTTTTTCCACAAAAATCATGCACATTTTCATAAACATAGATGAAAATAGCAAAGTTCAGATACTTTGTTGATGCATTTTTCCTTTAAATGCACTGTAATCCAGCTATTTCAGGAGGATTACCTGGCATACAAAGCCAAAGCCCGGAGGCATACCACAGAAGAAACACACATAAAAACCACGTGTGTGTGTGGTTTTTTCCTGTGTTTGCTCTGCCTCACCATTGGCCACTAAAGCAGTTATGTAATAATGTCTTGTCATTTTCTCAGAGCTCGAGTAGGAAAAGCCAATTATTCTAAGTTCCTCCAAAGTTACTCAACTCCACATCACAAAACTTGTTTTTTACAATCTTCCCGAGGGCATAATTTGTCTGCACAGGGAAGTGCACACACATTCACCTCTGTTTGCCCAGGACCACATGGGAGAAGAGGCGTGACACATTGGCACGTACGTCAGAGTTACAGCTTGATCTTACGTTGACATCTTATTTTCTCTCTCCATTTTACAGCTTTATTCACCTTCACGTAAGGCCTGACTCGCTGTTAAACTTCCACCGTTTCTGCCGTCACACACAAAAGCATACAACCGGAGCAGGTATTCTCTCTACGTCAATGCACTGAGACGTGGCACTGCAGTGGAATGGCTAACAGCTGCCCAGATTGAGTTACCTTCCTTTTGACGTACTTTCAGCTCTCAGTTTCTGTCCGTCTCTCTCTCTCTCGCTTTCTCACCCACACATACGTATACACACAATTTGTTCCTTATCTGTCCAACACAATATTTCCAGAGCCTACTGAGCTGCCTGTCTAAACAGGGTATCATAGTCGTGGTCACAACTTGAGAGATTTTGCCAAAAATCAAATGAAGCATCACAAGAAGAATAACGCAATCTCAGTTTTTCAGCTCATTCGATCCCCCCAAAAAATCCAAGATGGTGGGATGAGTAAAACAGACTTCATTCAATACTAAAAAGTATAAAAATTTAAGTTAAAATGGATTGTTTACCTGTATTTTTATATGCCGTTAGCTTAGCAACATGCTAACGTCAAACTCTTGGAATTTCACCTTTTTGTGCTTCACATTTAGTGCTATGCTGACTAGCAAGTTGAGTTGATGTTCATGTAAAACATTCAAATTATTTCTATGAGGGTGCTACCTTTGAAATCGTTTGTGTATGTAGCTCACCAGGTTTTGGGACAGAGCTAATCTCAGACTTATTTCTCCCACACTCACATAACCATTGGTACATCCACAAACACACGTTGCAGTTTCCAACAGCCATACCTGTCATTTTTGGATTACATCTTACCTTAACTTGGATAACGCAGCCTAGGCAGCGTTCGTTCACACAGATAGCTTCTTTAGCAGGTCTTACAGCATTTAAAGACATACAGTCATCCCTCCAAAGCTCCAACCGCCCCGTGACCCAGAAAGCACCTGTCCCAGGACCACCAATACAGTCGCACTGGAAAAGAAGTAAAGAAAAATCACATAAAGATCACGCTCTATAACAGAGGGTGTGTCTCTGTAAACCCTCCCAATCACACACAGACGCACACACAAATACATAAATAACACACCCTTAAGAATAAAATCTGAAAGAAATCTGAGAAATCTGGCGCTCCTATAAAGGAAGAGAAACTCTAGCTCTTGTCCTCTCGCTGGCACTGGTGCTGCTTTCTTCAAAACACAAGCCCCCGTAAGTGCACACAACCGTGTAAAATCCAAGAGTTCACAGAGTCAACATTACTATAAGATTGTAGCCAAGATTCAGGCTGGAGTTTGGGTGGTATTGGTGAGATTTGGGCTCTACAGGTGTGCAAGTGCAGCTCACACTTTTCACAATGGTCCTATTAGCTATGACAGACCTATAGAGGCCAATAGAAAAGACAAAGCTTGTAACTCAATTGTGTCTCATAGACAGCACAGAGATTACAGAGAGTAAATGGAGACTTGCTGGCTAAAAATGAAAACTGTAATTTATCTCACAGAGTTACGAGCCTATTGGACTGTCTTCTGTGAATCACAAAGATATTTTGAAAGCTAAAAGAGTCTACAACACTGGACCTTACTGACAAAAAGCCATAAAACATTTATCTTATTTTTGGGTTTACTGTCCCTTTAAATCAGATTTGTCATCTGTTCACTTAATATTTTTCTTAGAATATCTCGCTAATGTCTCAAATTGTAATGTCAGTTTACTCAAGTCTGTAATCATTTTTTTAATCAAATTTATTTTCAAAAGTTTAAATTATCATTAACATACACTGCCGTTCAAAAGTTGGGATCAATTGGACTTTTAATGTTTTTTTATGGAGTCTCTTATGCTCTTCAGGCCTTTATTTATTTGATCAAAAATACAAAAAAAAAACAGTAATATTGTGAAATATTTCAATTTCTAATATTGGGTTCCTATTTTAATATATTTCAAAATATATTTTTTTTCTGTGATGCAGCTTTAATTTTCATCAACCATTTCATTTGCAGCATTGATTAAAAATCTGGAGTAATGATACGGAGAATTTAGCTTTTCTTCACAGGAATAAATTATATTTTAAAGTATATTAAAATGGAAGACAATTATTATAAATTACAATAATGTTTCACATAATTAACATTTTCCTGTATTTTCGATCAAATAAATGCTGTCTTGATGATCAAAAGAAGCTTCTTTATAAAACATAAAATCTTACTGATCCTAAACAGTTGAACAGCAATATCCATTAATTTTTTTTAAATTATAATCATATCACAACAAAATGTAAATTTGTGTCTTTTTGTCTCTCCGAAGTCATTTAAAAGTAGCAAACTGACTCAACAAAACAGACTTGAAGTCTTCTGAGTGATAAAAGAGCAATAACATCCCTCAGTCTTCTAGACTTCCCTAATACACACATACACACACACACACAAACACATTCACAGATATTCCTCACCCGCCTCTTTACTCATTCTCATTCAGCTTTGAATGCTAAGAAACATGGCAGCGTTTAAATGTCGACCTGGTCACACACTCCACTCACACTCAAACACTGAGTAACTGTAATAGTGGCACCCAAGCCTGTTACCGTGGAGACCAGGGAGGAGAGGGAGTCTGCTTCACTCCTGAATCTTTTGCGGCCCTCTTTGTTCCAACTGTGCATGACACATTCGTCTCCTAACTCATTTTCAACACTTATATATATCGTAGAATGGAAAAACCATTGACCCGTAGCCTTTTTTGTCCTGATCTTGCAGCATTAAAACTATCATTGATTAAACCCGGGCCTGACCTAGAATATTTCAGTGGCAGTGACATCACCTGTCGACGTCAGCACAATCTCATTAAAGCCTGTGGTGATTAAGGCGCCTAGTAGGGCTGAAATATGAGTTAACATGACGCTAATGAGCGTGAACTTTTCAGACACTCCTACCATGAATCAGCACAGCAGACAGAATAAGGCCTTCAAGAATGCAAACACACACAAAGTTACTGTATGCAAATATGTGCTCTTTCAACAGTACACTGTCATATGTACACAGTAAATCAACTTCTGGTGACGCATTATGGAACAACTATGCAATGTGGTACCAGTCAAAACTTTAAACACACCTGACTGAATTTGCTTCTCTCATTCTTAAAGAGACAGTTCATCCAAATGAAAATTGTGTACTTTTGTCCATACAAAGTCAGTGGGGTCCAAACCTACATTGTTTTGGATGCCAATGTCACAAACTCTAGCTGGAGTGCCCATGAGCTCCGCCAGAGGGCAACCCATCCTCCACCCTTTGCCACTCATCGCGAACTGGGACTGCCTGGACACATCATCAATTGCAATCACCTGTCATGGATCTCATGGCTCTCATCATCAGTTCACAGCTGTCTCACATTAGAAGGGTACACACACTCTCTGACTATGCTGTTGATTGAATGTTTAGCTTTCATTGTCCTTCCTGGTTTCCTGATTATTGTATATTGATTCTGGACTATTTCCTTGTTTTTGATCATTTGCTGCCAGCCCTGACCATCGCTTGTTTATCTGGATTACTCTTTTGCCTTGTCCCTGCTGTTACTGTTTGCTGTTTCTGGACCCTGCCTGTTTTTACGACACTCTCTTTTAATAAAGCCTGCAAATGTATCCCCTCTCCGTTGACACCACGCCTACGTTACACCCATAGAGCTCCACATTATTTAAAAATATATTTTTTTGTGTCTCACAGAAGAAACAACATCGTACAGATTTGGAACAACATAATAATAGAATGCTTCATAATTTTAATGAATTTACTATAATTGTAAATTGTAGGAATCAGTAATACATAATAATAAGCAGGTTTGTCCAAACTATTGACTGATAGTTTGTACGTGGGTGGTGATAAAGATGGTAATAAAGCTGATAAAGTTTTACAGGTGGGCAGGTGGACGTAATGGGTCAAGGTGCGTCCTGGCCACACCTACAGCTGCATTCAGCAACAGTTGTTCTATGAGCCAAAGCGTGGGCAGATGTCACAAGGCAAACCAACACAATGAATAAAATGCAACTTATGTGCATGACAAAATGAGATCGAAAGAGAAAAAGAAAAACTACAAAAACCTGATAGTCATTCAACAGTCTTAGTGGAATCATCCCAAGCAGGAACTTGAATTTAAATACTTTACATAGTTCAAACTGTTCTATAGGAATGCACTTTGACATTTCTGAAAGCAGGCTTTATTAGAAACTATACTTTGGAAATGTTTGTTTACATTTCTAAAAGGTTAGTTAAATTATGCTCAGAATAAAATAACATTACATTTGAAACAAGCTGAAATTCAATTCAATTCAAATTTATTTGTATAGCGCTTTTTACAATACAAATCGTTACAAAGCAACTTTTCAGAAAATTATGTTTCTACAATATTTAGTAGTAGCTTATGGTGGTGACTCTCAGTCAGTCACAGAAAAACATCACCTTAATGTTCTTGTTTTAGTTTCTATTCCTGTAGCTCAACTGATGCAAACAATATTTAGATCATAAGATGGATTCTCTGGGTAGACTCATACTGAAAAGATAAACCTGTGAGTCACATTGTATATTAGTATCTGCTAAAATAATCTGGTAAGAAGTGTGCTGTTTATTGAGTTAAACACCAACAAGCTACTTATTTGAATGCCAGTACACCTGTAAGCTGAAGCCCAAGAAACACACTGCTTTGACACCAGACACAAACACACCATATCTCAGTAAAAGCGTCAACATCACCGATTAATGATTTACCGATTTTAAAAGTAACACTCACTGTCACGCAGACATCTCCTGACTTCATTCACCATCCAACAGCAACTGAGAGAATCCTGCGAAGGAACCTTGCTGCTCTACTTTCCACAACAGAGTGATCCAGAGCAGCCTCTCCTGTTACTTTCACTCACTGCGTCTGTGTGTGTGTGTGCGTGTTTTACACCGTCATATACGACACATCCAGTCAAGCGATTCCTGCCAAGTGAGTCCGCAGGCAAGCCAATCTCACTTTGTCTCTCTTCCTTCTCCCTCGCCTCTTCTCTCTTAGCCTCTCTTTTAGTAAATGCTTCATGTGTCTTCAATCAGGCACTAATTCATTTCTTAGCCACAGTACTAATGCGGCCACTGGGGTGTGCTGTTTCACAAGGTTCCTTCGAAAACAAACGGTTGGTTACGCAGGAACATTGTTTTGAGGTTGAGGACACATCGCTTTGAGGTTGCTGAGAGGAAAAGGGAGGGCCAATGGAAATGGATGAGCTCAATCAAAAACAACTTGTCACCGCAACAGATGTTTTGAAGAAAAATGTATTTTTTGCAGCCTGTAATTATTTGGAAAGCTTGAGGGAATTTTTTGCCCAAACTAGTTGTAGAATAAACACTGCTGCTTCAGTAAAAACTAATGATCTGTAGTTCAGAATCAGAAGGTGCCTTTGCAAAATTCAGTGCACGGAGAATTCATTATGGCAACACGGGAATGCTTATAACCTGAATAACACATCAAGCGCACTGCTCATAACACGCAACCTAACCTAGATTAGGAATTTATTCACACTGAAAGTGGAACTTATTATGGCAGCCAACATTTCAGATACACTTTTTTTAGCAGAATTTTTAACCAATGATGTTTATAGTGGGCGTGGCTACATAATTAGAACCCAATTAAGCGACAGAACATTCTGTTGCTCGTGACTACATGCTTTTGCGGCCAGCTTTATGTAACGCTTGGTTTGGAAACTGCATAACATTTATTCAGATCACAAGTATGCAGTGAAAATGCAAATGCAAAATAAAACATGCTTAATTAGTTAACTAAAAAAAGAAAGGCACATGACCTTCCTGACAGAGTTAATTCTGAGAGTGAAAATGAAAGTTTAATAACTGTAAAAGACAGGCAGTCCATCTCTCTCAGTTTCTTTCTGACTCTTTTGTTACTCAAGGGGAATTCCACAAGTGCACATGCTCATCGCCGCCACAGAATGGATCCAGTAACAGGAAAGTGGTCATTCTTGCAGGTGCTGCATCCACTCACAGCATAGGAATCCGGTGGCAGACCTCACACAAGGGCGGACGGAGTCAACAGTGGCGCCGCACTGCGTCGAGATCACAGGCTTGGGCGCTCGACTCATACTACAGTCATTTCCCTTAACTCACAGGAATGTGAGGTTAAGAGAGTGTGTGTGTGTGTGATGCACACTCCTCTACTCTTGTTCCGCTGACCCTTTACCCCATCCAGCATCCCATTTCTCTGTCACGAGTGACTGAATCACTTGATCCTTCACTTTCACTCACCCTAATTTGTCAATCACTACCCACAACCCTCTAGCAACTCTCTCTGTAGGAATCTGCCAAAATGGGCCACTTCCTCCTTGTCCTCCTGCTGCTTAACCAACCCTCATCCTTTGACATGCTGTTATCTCAGGCCCTCCAACATCACAACAAGACCTCCCACGGGGAATCCACCATCAGTTTTACTGTAATTATCATGCCTATCTGGACATAAAAGGACATTTCCTCCTTATGCCTTATTTAGAGTGAAAACAGCTACTGAAGATATGATTACAAATTAGTTTTGTATTACAGATATGTGCTGCTATGTTTTAGAGGTGGTGATGGCGCAGTGGATAAGACACATACCTTTGGTGTGAGAGACCCAGGTTCAAATCCACTGTGAGACACCAATGTGTCCCTGAGCAAGACACTTAACCCCTAGTTGCTCCAGAGGCGTGCGACCTCTGACATATATAGCAATTGTAAGTCGCTTTGGATAAAAGTGTCAGCTAAAAATGTAAATGAAGCAGTTACTCACACTTGTATGGTGAAACATCAGATCCAATATAGTCTGCACAGATTCGTCTTTTAGTATTAAATCTTTCTGAAAATCCTGCTTTAAATTGTGCCTTGTTTGTAAATAATTCAGCGGTAAAATGAAGTGAACAAAGAAAAAAGTTGTGATCAAATAAGGTTTATCATTTGGTTTCTGCATAGACCTGCGTTTGCTGCTCTTGTCATTTACCTACTAAGCGCATGTATTGGTGGGCGGGGCAAAACAAAATTCAGAAATTTACTGCTACTCAAAAAGTTTGATATCAGCAGATCTTCGTGACAATAAATAATTTTGGCCTCTCATCAGCGTGCCGTTCCCCTGTAATCAGTTCTGATTGGTTGAGAGGGTAACATGTTATAGGGCTTATCTTGGCATCAACAACCACAAACACATCAGAAGTCTTTTTTGAGATCCGTCCGGCTCTCCTTTTCCCACACTTTGCTCTTCTCACCAAAAACTATCAACGATGGAACTTTTCTATCGCCACTTATACATCAACTGCTGCTCATAAGAAGTTAAGGTGTGGTATGGGACAATGCCAGAATGTCATTATGACCAGGTTTCACAACGCGTACCATCACGCAAATGCTCGCCCACACATACGCAAACACACACACACACACACACACACACACACACATTCCTGACGTTCCCCACACCAGGTAAACAAACGAGCCATTGCACACACAGGGCATTTATCATTCCTGTTGGCAGAGGAATTTTTTGGGATCACCTGTGCAGACTACATAGTGACCCCTAAAAAGATGGCAATGACACATCGTTCACATAAGTAAGTTTGCCAAGACCAGTACCACTGCATAACAGTGTCCTGGCAACTGCCCAAACACGCTCTTCTTATCGAACTAACCTTGACTAGACACAGCATAACTTTGATACACACACGCGAATCTCCACAACAGCCTTCTTCACAGTGCAAAATCTCTCTCATGAAAGTCAATATTTATATATTTTCCTGTGCCAAAGATCAAGAGCATCCATTTTCCAGCAAATTATGTAACTTTGTCAGATAACAGACCTTCAAGCTCTTCATTTGTTGAATAATTGAGGCTCCGAGATGTTTATTCATCTGTAACCATAGAGATAAAAACATACAATTATACAAGTGTGAGATATATTTCTGAGTCACACTGTACTTCCTAATATTTAGGCTTCAGCAGTACAGACAAGACCTAACAATCCTCGATATCAATACAGCAGTCAAATACCTATCCTTCACATTTTTAATAGTGCTTCCCCATGCAAAACTTGCCACAATGATGTTAGAATGCGATTGATTACGGTCACAAGTCAAACGTTGAATATGATATTCTGGTTTCTCTTTAAAGTAGTTGTTCTATTGTACATCGTGTGGAAATGGTTAGCTACTATTCACATCCATAGCACAAATCGTTAAATACTTGGGGTTTGTAAACCTTTAGCGTGTAGAAAAAATAGCTATGCTTGTCTTAGCAAGCCACAACGCAATTACGTTTTGTGAAAGAACATACAAACACATAAATATAACCCCCTATTTTAGGGTTACAAGAAAGCCGCCTCCGTCTAAGGTGTATAATTTTAACACACCACTGACGTTTATAAGCATCCATGCTGTATAATCAGAGAGAATATTAGAATGTCAGTCATACTTTCACATGCAACTGCACACCTTACAGGTCCTCTAGCATCAACATGTGAAATGAAAAATAACACACACACACATACCTTGCAGAGACATATTCATGCACTTGACTATCTGAAGTGCTCTCCTCCTATGAGGTCAAGTCTTTCCATAGCGCTCTGACTCTCATAAAACTGATGAGTCAGGCTCTCATCACCACAGTGATCTGTCACCATTTAGGGGCGTTAACATAATGGCCATCCAACTGCGCACTGTCATCTTTCAGTATAGCTTGCTCGGAAGTCAAGATATTACCTTCTGAGGACGCCAAGTCAATACTAGACCGGAGGATATGACTAAATATGGATTGACTGAAGAGAACAGTATTCATAACTGTCAAAGTGAGACTCATAATAATGTCACAATACTAATGAGTCAAATGCATTAGGTGAGATTTATAAAGAACAATATAGATTTATTATAAATGAGCAGTCCGGCATTTCCGCAGAAACTTTTTTCCATCTTGCCTTTTTTGAAGGAAATGGGAAACGAACCAAGTCGGATTTGATATTTACTACTAGGTGAAAAGGTGCAGTGAGTCTATGTGGGCTTATATATTATTTTTTATATATTTTATTTTTTTAAATATGTGTTTGTTTACCAAGTTTGTTTACTTAAGTACTTAAAGGAAAATAAAAATTCTGTCATTACTCACCTCCATGTCGTTCCAAACCTGTAAGACCTTCGTTCATCCTCTGATCACAAACGACGATATTTTTGATGAATTCCGAGAGCTCTCTGACCCTCCCATAGACCACAATGTATGTGATACTCTCCAAAATGGCACTATAGGGTGACGTGGAGATGATAGACGAAAACATATTCTCGTAGCTTCGTAATATTACAGTTGAACCACTGATGTCACATGGATTTTTTTAAGGATCACCTTGCTATGTTTCTGATCCTTGATCATGTGTCTATGCAGGGTCAGGGAGCTCTCGGAATGCATCAAAAATATTTTCATTTGTGTTCTGAAGATGAACAAAGGTCTTACGGGTTTGAAACGACTTGAGATTGAGTAATTAATAACAGAATTTTATTTTTTGGGTGAACTATCCCTTTAACTGAATAGTCCAGCCTGGGCCTGATTGTTGTAAAACACTTTTGGCGTACCGAGCAATTATCACTCCAGATACTGGAGAACACCCATCCTGTGTGTGTACGTATGCCAACGAGATGCCAGTTAGCACCAAACCATCACATCCTTGCCATCCCAGTGTGTCTGCCAAAAGTATCCTCTCCCCAGGGTGTGCTGTGTCCGCTGTGCCACTAATGACGCCTGGTCTTTGCCGTGCTCTTAATAGGCTCATTAAAAGGCCTGTCACTGCTGAGCGGTCCCCCAGCTCCGGGTAATGACACTGCAGCAGTGGATCACACATACACACACATGCACACCGCCATGTTTTCATCATAACAGAGTGCTTTCTCATTCTCACTTGCATTTAAGCTCAGAAAGTGTTTGAGCAGCCTGTGGGTCCTAAATCAATGATTGTGGAGAATTTGTTCAGAGTGCATAACTACAGAGCATTAAAGGGATAGTTCATCTAAAAATGAAAAGATTATTCCATACCTGTATGAATTACTTTCTTCTGTGTAACATAATATTTTTAGAAGATACTTTGGACACCAAAAGTCAATGGTCACAAACATTACTGAGAATAACTTTCTTTCTTGTGGAGTAAATGATGACAGGATTGGGTGAGCCATCTCTTTAAGTGTCACTTTTTAGAAATAAGGTTGACTGAGTGTTGACACTACCATCTTGTGGTCAGTAAAAAAAACTACGTGACAGATCAAAACTAGGTGTTTAAAGGGATAGTTCACCCAAATATGGAAATTCTGTCTATTACTCTCCCTTGTGTCGTTCCAAACCCGTAAGATCTTCGTTCATCTTCAGAACACAAATTACAATTTTTGATGAAATCAGAGCGCTTTCAGGAGTTCAACCGTAATTTTACAAAGCAGTGAGAATACTTTTGTGCGCAAAGAAAACAATAACATAATTTATTCAACAATTCTTCTCCCCAAGTTACCGTCTTCTGCCATTTTGGAGAGTACCCCAGAACGTAATCAACGTAATCAGAATTGTTTACATTCAGCATGTGCTCGCTTTCTACTGAACATAAACAACACTGGTTACATTCTGAGGTACTCTCCAAAATGATGGAAGATGGTACCTCTGAGTGAAGAATTGTTGTTTTATTGTTCTTTTTGTGCACAAAAAGTATTCTCATTATATTGCAAAGGCATTGCTATGCAGTTGCTAAGGTTTTCTGAGTAGATTTTAGCATATTGCTATGCTATATGCCTAACTCTGTGATTCAATGATATTCTGTTTTCTGCAGCTGGTATTCCCCAGGTTATTATGGGATTTTTCTGACTTTTTTCCCATTCAAAAGACAAAAAAAGAAATAAAAAAAGATTTTTTTGTTGAAATCACTAACTCTAAATAATAGTACTATTAATAGGTCTGACTACAATAGGTTTAAACTGTCACTTTGCAGCTGCCAATGATTACTGACACACTAGCTTAGGGAAAATTGTGCTGGTCAGCCTATACAAAAAGACAGGCTTATCTTGCATGTCAGGCCATGGCCTGGTACTTGCTGTCATAAAGTAAAGGCAGAATTAATAAGTCACAGAATAATAGAGTGAAACAGGAAACTGATTTAGCTTTTGTTTAAATAGAGAAATCGTTTTCTTCACTTTTTTTCGGGGGATCTCTATGACATTTTCTGGACACACGTGGTTCTTGTTTATCATTGCAGTGCCTCTTGGCAAACACAGAGCTGAACATTGTGTTCTTGAGTGTCTTTTTACAACAACCATCAGCCGGCCAAAGAATGTTCTTTTTTGGCGTCACCTTCGCCCCTGCCTTAACAGGAGTCCAGGTTTCTCTGCTTCTCTTAAAGTGCATATTGCAAGTTAGAGACCCATTGAGTCAATGTATAGTAAAATATTCTTATAAGTGCAGCGAGGCCTGTCCCCGCTCTCTTGGCTGCATAGCAGGCTCATAATTGTGTGGCTGTGGTCCGCTATACGAGTATGAATAAACATTTACAATTTCCTCAGCGTCTGAACTGTCATTGCGATCCGTTGTTTACTTTTTGCTTAAATTGACCGCACTCCATCTCGTTACGTCACTTCCGGTTTTGCCAATTTTCAGATACGGAAATTAAACTTTCCCACAAAAACTACTCCAGAAGCCTCAATTAGCATATTTAGAAGTATATTTTAGAGAAAATCTAGTTCCTACACTATTTTTCTATACATTGACTCAATGGGTCTCTAACCTGCATTATGCACTTTAACTTTATTGTCTTTTCTCTCTAATTCTCTATTTCTTTCCCATATATGTTCTTAAAGTGACAGTTCACCTAAAAATGAAGCTTCTGTAACCATCCCATTTGAAAAATAACAGCACTTTACTGTATGATTTATGGGATCACTCTTGTCTGTAGCACAACTTACGTGTAAACTCAATCTTTGTATCCATTCTCAAAAGCCATATTCCCTCTCCACAATTTGTCTTCACTTTGCATTTACATATTTCTGAATCATCTCCCCACATATCTTCTTTGTTACTGCTTTGGTGTTTCCATTTAACTCAATTCAAAACCTCCCGTCAAGTGATAAAAACAACACTCACAGACTACACATGTCACAAACTTTGATCTGGCTTTGAGTACGGGACACTTTCGTATGTGTCGTAAGCGCAGCGAGGTAGAGATTCAAAGCGTTTCATTTTGCACAACTGTAGCGAGGCCTCAGTCCCCCGGAAACCCCAGACAGCACATCGCTTTCCTAAGAAAGCGGTAAAATCCCCGCAGGAGGTTTGGCATTCAGCCAGGGACGCACCATCCAACCACAAACAAAATATGCTTGAGGGACATGTCATTCAGCCAATCACAGCGCTCAGCCTTCCTGGAGCCGACCTATTGTGACAGATTAATTTCAGTAGTACTTGTCACAGCCCTTCCTCTGCCTTTCTCACTGTGCGTGATATCCTAACCACACGCAGACAGAGTGGTGAACTCATTGACTTTACTATATTTTTTTTCCTACACAGTTTGAGAGACTTTGAATATCAACTTACATGTTTCTTCTGATGCAAAAATAGAGTTAGAAACAAATGAGGCATTCGTTGACATATTGCAAGTGCATTGTGGCATAAAATTAAAGGGAATTGCAGTTTAAATGAGGAAGAAATGTTTAAGTTCATATTGAATTTTCTGACTTTTGAAGACTTTTTGAATTTCCTTATCATTCCTAAATTTTAAATCCTATCAGTTTGAGACTTTGTTTATGAGATTTAATAGATTAAATCTCAATTTCATTTCTGTGTAGGAGAAACAACTGAGACAAAGACATCAATATTTTTATTCCATCCAAGCTGTAGGAATTGCTATGTTGTACAGCTGTTTTCAGCTGCTGGTTAATCTGGGAACATGACATAACTTGACAAATTACATAACATTGAATAAAACTCTTTCCTAATCTCATTTTACATAATTTGAAAATATCACCAAAGCTAAGCATCTGTTAAAAGCCTCAAAAGGCTTTGGTTTTTTCGTCCAAATCACTTCAGAAGTTTACATATGCAAATCTGTTTAAGTTCAACAACCCACATATTTGTCAAAGGATAAATTCTCTGAAGGAAGTCAGGAGTGTCGGTCCATGTGAGTGTGAATGTCCCAGACATATAAACACTCCAGCGCAGGCCAACAGTGGGGATAAAAAACACAGGACCGATCAAAACAATGTGTGCGGACGATGTGAACTCACCTCCAGCTCCCTCTCTCTCTCTCTCTCTCCTCTCTCGCTCTCACAGTCCATTCAGCCACGTTGACAAGCAGGTGCTAGAAAGAGAGCAGACAAGTGTTCACTGCCGTTTCCCCTCTTCAAATGAGCGATCACATCACTCTCTCTCTCTTTTGTCTTCTCATTCTCTGTTTCAATGTGCTGCATCTATTTCTCCCGGTAATGAAACTGTTGACACACACAAACACGCACATTGCGCAGGTACAGCTGTGCAAGGTTTCCTGCAAAGTTCTCTAAAGTCCAGTTTCTTGTGTGGTGCTCCTTTGAATAACAATTTTTATGACCTGTTGCCCAATGATTCATGCTGGTTGCACAACCAGGCAAAGTGCACAGCAGTACACATCTGGAGTAGTACACACGTTCAGTCAAACACACAACGGTGAGTGTGACAATGGGTCAGCAAACTCCCACACAGAGATGGAGCAGGTAGAAACCAGCTCAGGCTGAAGTTTATCTGGCCGACTTCTGGCAGGAGCGATCAACTCAATCTAGTCTATATGTTGAGACTTGTACGTTTGCATTGCATGAAAGAATCGGATGTGATGGCATGAGAGTTTAGGGAGTAATTTGATTCTCATTCATATTGGCCAATTTGAGTTTGGCTGATGCGACTCAGTGTCATGTTTAAACACAACAACAGCCCAAGAGGGAAAACAAATTTCTAGAAGAGGAAAACACCGGTGAATTGTGTTCCAAGAAAAGTTCTAGGAAGTTTTGATGCCTAGATTCAGCTTGCTCCAAAGTGATAAGGGAATGAACTGGGATTAGTAAATGTTAAACTCTATTGACAGCATCAAACAGAAAATTGACAAAATGTGTCATTTCTCACTTCGTAAAATTAGAAACAATTTGTTAACAGTAATGCACTTACAGTGGAAGTCAATAGTGCAAGGCATTGCTAAGTATAAATGTTAGTGTTTTGAAAATCTATCCCTTGACTTGAAAGGAATACATGTTTAAATGAGACTACGGTTGTGTACTAACAAATTTTCTTGTCACAACCAGTGTTGGGCAATAACTAGTTAGTTATTAGTAACTAGTTACAGATATATTACTTTTTGCAGTAACTAGAAGGGTTACTAATTACTAATAAGATTTCAATAACAATGTTACAGTTACTATCTATAAAACAGCTCGTTACTTGGTTACATGAGACTAGAGTGACAAAATTGTTTACTTATCACTTTTCTTGTCACAACCAGTGTTTTACTACTTGATTTTGTCAGGAGAAAAGATGATCTGAATCCTGATGTGAAAGTTGTTGCATTACATGGCTTACCTACCCACATCCCTTTCATCCTGATATAAATTATTACTAATTAAAAATCTTTTTAGAAGGCAAAACATTTTCTTTTGAACTTGTGATTTCTTTTGATAAAATACATCTTGAAATAAAACTGTATATGGAGAAATTACAGCTACAATTAACTTAAAGCTACACAATGAGATTACAACAGCTCTACTTAAACTACACTATCAATCTTCTGTGATAACTCTGATGAGGTGGTAATATATTGTCAGTAACATTTCAGAGGAATGTGCAGGGAAGACATGCAATTTCTATTTCTGTGGGGCATGAAAGATAACAAATCTAACTAGTAGTTGCCAGAAAGTAGTAAGTAATGTAATATTACTTTTGAAAGGAGTAACTAGTAATAAGTGATAAATTATGTTTTCGGAGTAACTACCCCAACACTGCTCAGAAGTTCATTTTACATATTAACAAAGTTCATGGGGTCATAGGAAGCCCATTTTCCACAAGTTGATATGATTCTTTAGGGTCTTAATGAAAAGTCTGAAACATAGTTTGATTAAAGTTTCTCAGTGGAAGTGTAAAAAGCACATTTTTACCCAAGCCGTTTTGTAGCATTTTCCTTGAAATGTTAATGAGCTATGCTGACCCCGCCCCTCTCTGCCGAGCTGAGGCTCTCTGAGGCACCGTTTACTTTAGCCACATTCATCGTGACACATACTAATTAGCACATTATTAGGAAAGCTGAGGAAAGATTTATCGGGAAAACTTCAAATTCAACCAAAATCTATATTTTTCAAAATTATGCTGCGTTCCAGGCAGGTTTTTGAGCATGCACGACTTCAAACCACAACTTTGTAGCGTTCCAGGCAAGTCACGCCAAACTTCCTGAGCGCAAGGAATTGTAGCTAGATTATTCATTTTATTGCAATGTTATATTGTCCTAAAATCGTTTTTTCAATGTGTGCCACTTGCATAAACTTTGACTGCTGTTCCAGTGCACTTTCACGGGTATAAGGTTGGAAAAAAACGGGTTATGGGTTGCCTGGAATGTGGCATTACCCTCTGTGTATTCTGGCTCATTTTACCAGCACGGGTCACAATTAGTCTTTACATTTAGCATTTTTACTCAAGTTGTTAGTGGATTACTTTAAACCCATTTTTGTCTCTTCTAACTGAGCAATGAGTGAAAATTATTTTATGTCGCAATTTACAGCATGACACGTACTGTATACTACTGACAGAGATAACTTATATTGAACCTGTAATGTTCCTTGAAGAAATAGGATAATTCAGATTTTCTTTGGGTACCATTGTACTTTTCAAAAGTTTTCTATTTGAACGTTTCTAAATGTAATTTATTAGTGTGATGGCAAAACGTAATTTTCAGCAGGATTGCTCCAATCTTCAGCGTCACGTGATCCTTCAGAAATCATGCTGATTTGCTGCTCAAGAAACATTTCTTATTATCAATTTTGAAAACAGTTGTCCTGCTCAACATTTTTGTGGAAGCCATGAAATTTTTTTCAAACAGAAATCTTTTGTACCAATAATGTTGTTCTAATGTCACTTTCAAACCATTTTAATGCACCCTTGCTGAATAAAAAAATAATAATAAAATTGTTGACTCCAAAATCTATTACCTTTACTCATCTTAATCTCTAGATATCTCTCTGGTGTTTCTCTCTTCACACTACTCTGTGCTAGATCTAATGTTCAAATAAATGCAGATTTTGTACATCCCCTGACCATAACTTTATCATCACTTTTAAACATGAGTGACCAATTTTCACATTCACACTTAAGATATGACTGACTTTGTAAAAACCCTGAACATTTCATTCTCACAGCCCACAAACTTCACACACGTTAATCAACACTAAACCAGCTAAACTGGGTTATAGATATGAATAGGTGACATTTCTATTCACTGGCACACTCTGCTAGCTCTGTGTGTATACGTTCTTTTGTACATGAACTTTCCCTTCTTTCTCTATCAAAACTACATTTTCTGCCGAATATGTGAGCTACAATGTTACTGGGTGGTTGGTTGCCATGTGCCTCCTAAAGTGTTTGAGGCAGTTTTCCTGGAGTTGCTTTGTGGTTGCTGAGAGAGTTGCTGGGACATTGCTAGGTGGTTTCTTTAGGGTGGTTTCTTATGTTTCAGATCTAGACGATTTGATATTCTGATATTACTTGTCTCCTTTTTTTAAAAGAAAATCTGAGGGAGTTTTTCATCAGTTTCTTTCTTTTGAAATATACACAAATTTGACCACATAGAATAAGCTAACACACATTTCCTCAAACCACATGATTTCAGGTTTGTACCACAGGGTATTATCTAAATCCAAAAAAAAAAAAAGATTTACAAAGAAATGGCAAGTAACATTGAATAAAATGTAAAAAAAAAAATTTATATATAGTTTTGAGCTATATAGTTTTGAGTTACAAAAACATTTTTACAGCGTAGTAAGCAGTCTTAGATAACTCTTTCAGCAAGTTTTGTCAATTGAAGCATTTCTTTTATGTAACCATAAAATCTGCACAAAGCCACACTTATGTGACAGTTTATGTCTTGGTTTGAATATGATGGCAAGACTAGTTTCTGATTGAGTTTCTTCACAACTTTCGGAAACATTTGGCAGTTAACGGCAGGTTGTGTTTATTCGATACTGTCAGCTTGCTTGAAATAAAAGTGTTTGTCTCCTTTTATAATTACCTTTTATGGTGCATTATATCTGACACACACATATATATAAATACACACTAATTCCGATCAATAGCCCCTGATTAATGAGTTATACAGACAAATCTTTACTCATTCAATTCATCTCTATGACTACCCAGTCGCTTATCAGAGATTTCTGATGGAGGTAAAACAGTAAAATAGAGGAAGAACCTATTTAGATCATGCAAACAAGAGCGCAGAGCTCCTCTATCAAACACCGGAAACAAGTACGACTTTTAAAATAGTAATGGCCCCCAAACTGCAGCGTTCTCACTAAGTGTGTCCTTTCTGACATATCATCTATGAAGCAAAATTAATGAGCTCTACTGTACAGTGTTTAGAGGCCAAGTTAATGATTTGTAATCGAATCAGGCTGTAGGAAATCCCCCAGCCATGTTAGTTAAACCATCAAGCCATTTGCATTCTAAGACAGACAGTGATTCTTCGTTCAACTGAATAATGAAAATAAATATATAAAAAAAAGTGGTAGATGGATAGGGAATAACTGTCTTGCATATAGACAGTGGAAAAAGGGTGTTGACCGGCGGTGAGTCACATGACACGGTCCCTTCCCTTCACTGTCACGACTCATTTTCATACGCAGCTTATGTATAGAATCCTCTGGAGGTTTCTAGAGAATGAGAGGCACATCGCTGCGTGTTCAAAGGCTGGTGGGGATTTTGATGGAAAAACAGCTGAGCAAATTGTTATCCATTGCGAAACCAGCTATCAGACTTGTCATTGCTGATATTTGTGAATTGTACACGAAACGAGACACATTCTGATCTCTGTGGGAAAGTCAAACGTGCTCATCTGTGATCTAGGTATAGCATTACTAAAAGCAGCCATGAATGTTTTTCAGTAACACAAAGTTCAGCTGTTTTCAATATTGTGTAGCCTTTCCATATACAGTATAGGAGATATGTGTGTGTGTGTGTATGTGTGTGTGTGTGTGTGTGTGTGTGTGTGTGTGTGTATTTTTATATCACAACGTAATCTACACTTAAAGCAGAGGAAGTGATCGAACGCTCTTCTAGAATGTTCACACTCTCTCTATTGCGCAGCTAAAATTGTTTTGTTCTGACAGTTTATTTCAATGGAATGTTTCAAGCAGCAGATTGACTACTATTTTTACTATTTAGTTGAATTAGTATTTTTAGTGCAGTGTTCTTTAAATATTATTTATATACTATATAAATTGAGTATATATAAATTTAGTAATTTAGTTTTTTTAATATTTAGCTATTTTAATTTTTTTTTTCTTCTACTAAAATAAAAAGTGTTTTATTGGCAACTAATTGAAATAAGTTTGTTTTCATCTAATATTTATTATTATTAAAAAAAAACTTTATTTCAGGTTTATTTTAATTCTAAAATCTTTGTTTTTTGTTTGTTTGTTTTAGTTTATAACAACAACACTCTTTCTTATGTAGCTTCAATGTTTTTTATATTTAGCTTTAAGAAAAATTCAAGTACTTTTTAATATTAGTAATTTTAATATTTATTATTATTTTTAAAAAGAACTGAAGAGTTTATTTGCAAAAACAGTAATAAACTCAGCTGTTTTGTTTTGTTTTCAATTTAAAAAAGCATTTTTTTTTTATTATGTGTTTGTGTTTTATTGTTTTAGCATCACTTTTATTTAACAAAGTTAGACTAGAATTAGTCTATGCAAGCTTCACATCGGTCTGTAACCTACTATGATCTGTTCAGGTTCTCAGATTCAGAAATAATTTGTTCCTATGGCAATGACATAAATCGATAAGCTGGAAATGCATAACTGCGATATACATTCTGCAATGATGCACCAAAACTGTCAAGGCAGCTTCTTCAACACACAGTACCTTCATTAATGTTTTCTCTGGGTTTGAATGATTTCCTGCCAAAGCTCAAAGATTTTATAAATTAATTATAAATGTACATGAGCTAAATGCATGGTCATGCATACAGTTTTTACTTTTCGAGCAGTTCTTGTCCTTCACTTTCTTTTATTCTTCCCCCTAATTACTAACCATATTTACAAATGCTTAGTTGTTTCAAACACATACAATATAGGACATTTATTAAAAATGCCTTTGCATACACTGACCTCCATGGGGTTGCTATGGAGATGCTATGGAGATGTCCTTGTTCACACTAACTCAAATGACCCCCAGAGCTCCCGATCAGCCAATCAGAGGTGACTTGTTACATCACTCGGTTTCAGCCAATCACATAGAACTCCAGTTCTTGAGGCAAAGCCAGTATCCACTGATTCAGCTGATTACAGTGGAGCCACACAAATACAACCTTTTAAGTAAATCAAGTCAAAGTGACATCAATTTTGGCAAATCACAACAGAGCATTCAAATTGTAGTTAAAGCTTGCCTGAGGATATGTTCTGTCAGTCTGATGAAATATAGAACAGGGCCGGGTAACTTGTATTAGTCACCATGACTAAGGACTTTCAAAATGACATAGTTTTTACCTCATTGTTCAAAGTGATCTAGTAGAGAGGAAGTAGGAAATGTAAGCGTTTCTGACAGGAATGGTATCAGAATGATAATCAGAATTGTGTATGTGGGTAAGCATTTTATTGGCAGAGAATCCAAGCGAGTCACTGTGATAAGGAAAGAAGGTGTATTAACCAGAACGGTGCCAGGGCAGAGAGGTTCAGAATGATTATTGCAAACACATGAAACATTATTTCGTTTCCTACACACCCACTTGTTGATTAATAATGAAGACAATCAAATACTCTTTCTTGGATGAAAATCGTTCGGATAAATACAAAATGGGAGAAAACTGATTCTTGTTGATTGCTGATGACTAATAGACTTATGCTCATAATAAAATTGGTACAAATATGCTAATGCAAATGTATAGACCATCACTAAGCAATTGTCTGTCTCTGTTCCATGTCTAGTGTTGTGTTTTCCTCCCCCACGTGCTCCAGTTTGATGTTTATGCCCATATTTGGTTTTCTGTTCTGTTTTTAGTTCTATTGGTTCTAGCAGGGTTTAATTAGTTACTGTGTATTTTTATGTATACTCTGCCCATCGTTTCTGTTCCGCTGTTAAATGTAATTTCTTGTTCTGTGTTTCCCGTGTTCCTGTGTTCCCAGCTTTGTGTAATCAATAAAGTCTTTGGAATTCGCTTTATTCCTCGTCTCCTCGCTTCTTCGTTCAAGTGCTCCCTGTGTGAATCTTGACAGAACAGCGGACCAAAAACAGTAAGTGTTGGCCCTTCTCCCATGTTTTTGTTTTAGTTTTAAATAGACTTTTGTTTTTCTGTTGTTCTCAAGTAAAGCCCGCAGGCCCCGCTGTTGTAAATTTCCCCGGCTTCCCCAGAGCTCACTCCAGTCTTGGCTCCAGCACCAGAGCTCACTTTAGTGAGGGCTCCTGTCCCGGAGTTTATCCCACAGAGGGCTCCTATCCTAGAGTTTATCCCATGGAGGGCTCCTGTCCTAGAGTTTATCCCATGGAGGGCTCCTGTCCCAGAGTTTATCCCATGGAGGGCTCCTGTCCCAGAGTTTAGGCCAAGGAGGGCTCCTATTCCAGAATTAAGCCCATGGAGGGCTCCTGTCCCAGAGTTTAGCCCAAAGAGGGCTCCTATTCCAGAATTAAGCCCATGGAGGGCTCCTGTCCCAGAGTTTAGCCCAAAGAGGGCTCCTATTCCAGAATTAAGCCCATGGAGGGCTCCTGTCCAAGAGTTTAGCCCAAAGAGGGCTCCTATTCCAGAATTAAGCCCATGGAGGGCTCCTGTCCCAGAGTTTATCCCATGGAGGGCTCCTGTCCCAGAGTTTATCCCACGGAGGGCTCCTATTCCAGAGTTAAGCCTATGGAGGGCTCCTGTCCCAGAGTTTAGCCCAAGGAGGGCTCCAGTCCCTGAATCCAGTCCAAAGCGCATTCCTGTGCCCTCTCCAAGTATTCTGCCCCTCATTTCCCATCAGCTGTTACATTTTTTGTGTTTTCTGTTTCCCGTGTGCCTGTGTTCCCAGCTTTGTGTTATCATTTAAGTCTTTGGAATTTGTTTTATTCCTCGTCTCTTTGCTCCTTCGTTCCTGTGCTCCCTATGTAAATCGTGACAGTCTTCAAAGGATTTTCATCCTCCTTGTTCCTAATAATCACCACAAAGTTATCTTTCTTTCCAACAGCAAGGTCGCTGGTTTGATTTGCAGAGAAAATACATGCTAATCAAACACTGCTCTCTGAAACTCTTTCAAGACTGTATTATTTTAGCTTATGTATAGGTAAACATTTATAAATAGTATATTTATAGTCAAAATCTCAGTAGGTTAGTTGTGTATAGGTTTATACTGTTTTACTAAATTGTTTTATGTAAATGTGCAATTATGCAATTCTCACCATTAATAAACCATTAATTACTATTTTTGCTTCAAACGGCTAATTTGCTGCTAATTTACTAATTAGAGGTAGTTGAGTACTGGGTAGGATTAGGGACGTAGAATATGTGCTTTATAAGCCAATATGTTACCTAATAAAGCACATATTCAACACATTAATAAAAGGCAAGCTAATAAGCATGCTTATTATTATACATTTTATAAAGTTAGCTTATAAAGCAGATATTCAATATGTTTATAATAGGCATGCTAATAAGCAATTAGTTAATAGTGAAAATTGGTACCTATATATATACAGTACATATCACACACACACATATATTTGTCTGTAATTATGTGTTTAAGTGCATGTGGACTTTTGTCACTGCAATATTCACAGTGCAGTTGGATACTAGACATCCTTTCTGAAAGACCACAACCCGTTCGAGACATTGATAAGAGCACACTTACTCTTGATCGAAGAGAGCATATATGCTTTTCCACGCGTGTGGGAGGGTGTGTGGTGGGACTACGTGTGATGAAAATGACTAATAGGCCATTCAGTGTGAGGCTGTCAACGGTCATTGGAGCGTGGAGGAGGCACGGGCCTGGGAAAGTAGGGCATGAATTCATGTGTTGTGTTGTGTTCTGTTGTGTTTTATGCTGTGTGCCAGATTAGTGTGCTGTGCACCAAGGTGTCCGTGTACTTGTGAGCGAGACAGCTTTGTATATTACAGTGTCTGGACACATTGTCATCTTTTCAGCGGGCGAGCGAGTGATTGTGACAGTTATCGCGAGTGGTGTGTTGGTGCGTGTAAATCCATGAAAATACCCATAACACTACAATGAAGGCTGTGGGTTTGGCTCAAGTGTATATCAAAACAGTGATTGTATCTTAAAGTTGGCTTGTTTGTGTACGTGTTAAGCGATTTCAAGTTTTCCTTTCTCTTTGAAGTGTGACGAACTGTTTGTGAATAGAAAAGATCCTTAAAGTTGTAAAGACTAAAGTATTAAACCCAAAGAGATATTATTTATAAAGTTAAGACTTGTTCTTGCCCTCCTAAAATGCCTTGTGTAAACACGCCCCTTACATGTCTACGTCACAATGTGGGAAGATTTACATAATGCAGCCCAAATGTTCACACGAAGGTGTAACTTTGATTCTCGCTGTCGTATTGTTCCTGCTGCCATGTTGTTGAGATGCTGTGTTTCATTGTGAAAGTGAAGCTACTTTTTTTGGCCTTCTAAAAGGTGCACGATGCAAACCAACATGTAAAAAGACCATAATTATATCACCACTGGATGCAACAAATGGTTCATTTGTAATGGGTATTATTGGTTTTTGCTTGTCGCACCGTTGTTCTAATCAGGACACGTAATCCCAGTAGGTGAGCGTGATTTCAACAAGTACAACATGTTCCTGGATCAACATCCTTGTTGATCCTGGAACAACATTCCAATCAACCAATCAGAATTGAGATATAACTTTTCAGAAAAGATCTGTTTTAAGCAAGGGGCAAGGAACTCGACCGGAAGTTGAAGTCGGGTGGGGGCTGCCATCTTTTAGCAGAACTTCACTTGCGTTAGCATTCCCATTGACTCCCATTCATTTTGGCGTCACTTTGACAGCGAATAACTTTACATCTGAGGCGTTTAAAGACTCTGTTTGTCCATTATTTATTTCTAAAGATACACGACAATGTATAAAGGGCTCCATTACCTTCTATGTTACATTATGGCCCCGTATAAACAGTTTTTGTAAAAAATAGGCTAACGATTGCGTCATAACCACTCGGCTCTCTGTCGCATTACCGTACAGACAGGTGGAGAAGCTCGCAGGCAATTAACTTAATATGGCGTACTGGCGTTACATTTTAAAATACTATACAAAATAATTAATCAGAATACTTACTCCTGCTCACTCACGACAAAGAACTCCCCGCTCAAGCTCGCCGTCTCTGCAAGATTAACGATGGCAGTTTGCACGCACAGCCACTTAGAAGATTTACATCTGGCAGACAGGTTGCTGACGTCGTCAAGCTTCGTTTGAGTCTGCGCGTCAGAAACGGAAGTGCTAGAAAAAGCTAAAACTGGGCTTCATTTGTCTCAATTGAGTTCCAATGGGGTCGCTGTGTCCATTTCTTTTACTGTCTATGGTTTTAAGCTTACAATCAGAGTTGGGTGCTTCTACACCATTGCAAATCAGCTATCATTTCCAACTGATTTTGGGAATAAATTATGGGTAGGGTTAGGTTTAGGGTTAGGGATTGGATTAAGTCTTTATTTTTGGACAATAATGTTGATCCAGGATCATCAGAAGATGTTGATCCAGGAACATGTCTTACTTGGCAAAATCACGGTGACCAATTGCAGTAGGCTATAGTAAGGGGCGTGACATTTCAGAAACACGCTTGAGGTATTTGGTCAATCACAAAGCACTGGATAGCAGGCCAATCAGCGTAGACCCGTCACTTTTCAGAATGATGAGCTTTGTAAAAAATTACGCGTTTCAGAAAGGCGGGGCATATAGGAGAAATAATAATGTACAGTATTTGGAAAATAATGTGTTTATTGAAACTTAAACCACATAAACACATTTCATTACACCAAATATACAACATAATGTTCTTTTTAGCAACATCATATGACATCAAAATGTCCATAAAAGGAAAAAAATATATTTAAACTTATTGATTAATTTCTATCTATAAAATTCCAGAAAATATTGAGATCTTATTTTTTGTTAATATCGCACACCCCTAGTACTGACACAAAATGATTTGCAACAGTCACTTTGTCACATCCAGTGTAGACCGCTTCAAGGGGTTTGATTAATTTCAGAGGATTTCTTTTTTTTTTTTTTTTTGGGCTAGCAGAAGTTATGAATGGCCAGTAACTTAACAATTTGGTAGCCAAATTGGCTGCTGAGTGAAGAGGTTAATTTCAATCCCTGTGTTAGTTTGTACATGCGGTTTGTATGTGTTTGTGCTAATTTAAGTAAATTATGTAACAATGTCAGGTCACATGGGCAGACCACAATCCCAGCAGCCAATCAACAGCTGACACAGATAAACAACATTCTACACATTCTCTAGCAACTGTGACCCACACACAGGCACACACACCCACCTCCCCTCTAACAGCCATTGCATCAATGCACTATGGACCTCTAGTGGAAACAAAGTACACTACATAGAAAAAACCAAATGCTGAGGCATCATGTACACAATTTCAGGATTTGATTTACATTTTAGCCTTGAAAACTCACTTTAGCCGGAGAGTTCTGAGTCTCTGAACAGCACTGCCTTCAGAAAAACAACCTCCATAGTGTGTGATGCTAAAGCTATGAGACAGATGGTTACGTAACGCACATATACACCAGCATATCCAGCCGAACAGAGAGAGAGAGAAGCCTATAGGCTGAGACGTTTGCTCATTACTGACACTGTCCCATGACCTCTCTACTTACCAAACCGTCATTATTATCAAAACCAGACTCTCACAGTTCAACTGCTTATTCCCTTTTGTTTCTTTATCCATCTCTCCGTTGGTGTGTTTGCCTGAGGCGGCAGCTGCAAAGAGTGCGAAAGAGCCACCGGACCGTGACAATACCAGAACACACTCACAAATAACTTCCTTCATCTAATTAGTGAATGCACACTCATAAACCACAACATGAGGCTTTAATAACAATACATGTGGGAAACGGTATAACAAGAAACTAGACTGTTCTGAAGAAACACATCACCACAATGCCTTGTTATGCAGTTGTTCATGTTTTGAGCAAGTTATTAAGTTATTTCTATGATCTATTTAGGCTTACAAAAAAAAAATGCAGCCATGATTGATTTTTCACAAGTTGCTATTTCATTGCTAAGATGTTATGGGTACTTGCTTTTTTTTTTTTTTTTTTTTGCTTACTGGTCTAAGAAAGATCTTAAAGGGATAGTTCACCCAAAAAAGAAAATTCTGTCATTAGCCTAATTACTCATCCGAATGTTGTTCTAAACCTGTAAGACCTCCGTTCATCTTCGGGTCACAAATGAAGAAAATTTTGATGAAATCTGAGAGCTATCTGACCCTGCAAAGACAGCAACACAACTACTACATTCAAGTCCCAGAAAAGTAGTAAGGACATTGTTAAAATAGTCCATGTGGCATCAGTTTTTAAACCGTAATATTATGAAGCTTCATTACAGTTGAATCACTGATATCACATGGACTATTTCTACAATGTTCTTACTAACTTCCTGGACCCTGAACGTGGTTGTTCCATTGCTGTTCATGCAGGATCAGAAAACTCTCAGATTTCATTAAAAATATCTTCATTTGTGTCCCAATAATTAATGAAGGTCTTACAGATTTGGAATGACACAAGAGTGAGTAATTAATTAATGAAAGAGTTTTCATTTTTGGGTTACTATCCCTTTAAATATTACTCATGTGGATCTTCTGTTACACAGGTATCTAGTCAAACGTGTTCTCATTGGTTGTTTGCTATGTTGTTGCTAATGTATTGTAGGTTATATTTCACAAAAGCATAGTTGTAGTAGATCGTATAAGGACCAGTGATGTTAATGGTTTATACGATCTAGACTTTCTCTGTCTAAATTTATGATTTTCTGAAACACACCGTTGACTATGATAATACTAGTGGGACCTTTATATATTATTTGAATGCAGTATTATTCAGCCATTTAACATTTGATACACAAAATCATTAGTCTGACTACTTTGCAAGAAAAAGAAGGAAAAAATAACTCCTCACCACAGCTATAATGTTAATAAAACTGAGGAATGATATTGTTGGAATCACTTTCAGAAATTTTTTTTTCCCAACAGATGAATGATAAAAACATTAACAGCCAATAAAAATCCACTCAACTTTAAAGAGCTTGAGCATTTAAAGCGGGAGACGACACTGCTTATAATAAATCCATTAGTGTGGATGATAATAGTTATCATTATAGTTCCATAACTGAACAGAAGCAATAGTAACAGTGATGTTTGCCTTTGCACCACTAATGATTAAATAGAATATAAAGATGCAAAAGAGGAAAAGTTAGAGCACAGGATAGTGGCTTCTCTGTGTAGCCATATTTGTGAGAGTCTGCGTGTGGGCGTTTGTCCTCTTTAGCTTGGTCGGCACGTTGGCGCATGTGTGTATGCTCTCACTGTTTGTGGAGGGAAATGTTTGCATTTGTTATGTATTAGTGTGGGAGTATGTTTGACACACTGTTGCATGTATGTATTTGCATATGTACGTGCGCATGTATGTGCATGTGTAGTGACGTGGCACTGTCATAATGAGCACTTCCTGGTGTGTGTGCCAAGCATCTGCCTACGTGTCTGGTGAAGTGTCAGAGGCCTTCTGCCCACGCTAAAGAAAGATCTGGAAGCCAAGCAGCTTGACGGGAGGTCACGACCTCTTTGTTGGCCCTGATTCAGCTTCCTTCATGCTGATGAGAACTGATCCCAAGAACAGAATTCTTTCTGCTTATGCTTACCTGGTCCTGAGCATGTAACAGCCTGATCTAGGGTCAGTAATCAAAATTACGTGTTTCACAAAGCAGCCACTAGGTGGAGACATCTGTAATGTAGCAAATGAGCCAGTGCTAATACTGCTTGGTCATGATGAACTAAACTTTGGCCGATGATGCCCTGAGATTTCTTTCTTTTTGCTGATGTTACAGCACCAAATGGGTGGATACCATACAAACTGGACTGTGGTTTACAATTTCAGGCTGACAGTGGTAAAAAAAAAAAAAAAATCTAACTCTCGTACAGCTGATAAAAATGCAGCATAAGATTTGTTTGACAAAATCCAGCCAAATGCAATGCTAATGGAATAGAAAAATTGGTATAGTTAAAACAAAATAATAATAATAAAAAAGGGGCCATTTACCAATAACATCTCTTAAAGATCAGAGTTTATAGTGTGTCACTTTACTGATCTTACAATATTACAAGCTGTTATTTTCATGTAAGATTAGCTCTGACTATCTATACGTTTTCTGGCTATTAGTACAGCCGACCTCAGTTCTCCTTTCTGTTTTTCTACAGCAATTCATGAGAAATCGGTGATCTAGCTAAATATGGCAGCTTTGCTAAGTCCATTTTTATCGTATATAGCACAAGCACACAGGAGAAGAAAGAGGAACAGAATCGAACTCTAGGATTCAGAGGCCATAATTTCGATGGAATACAATAAATATCTAAAATATAAAACACTTTCTGAATGAAAAATAATAAACATTATGCAAAAGTAATGCATATACACGAGTTTTAGAACAAAATATTAATACTCCTAAAAAAAAACGAATTCATGCAAAACATAATTTAACATTTACTTTTGAGATGTGACCTGAAACATTCACTCCCAAAAACTTAAAGCACTCTACTTCTACCTTTCAACCACTCCTTAAAAAACAAGCACTCGACAGAACTGCCTTTAGGAAAATAATTCCATCATCCGCATGTGTAATATTTAATTACGCAAGCACTTAACACATCATAAAAAAATGTGACACTTAACCAGTTGTTGCATAAGCATTCACCAACAGATGTAGGCCTACTGACAAAGCTAAGTTGTCATTTGTTTCTTTTGTTTATGTAGAATTAAAAGGACATATCCAATGCAAATAATATATTGTGATAAATACATCAAAATTAAATATGTATTTATCTGCCAGCCCTGTATATAGAGATTACATAGGACTATTCTAATGCAGAAATTATGTGACTCCATCCAGTCATATCTGATAAATCTTAATATACACTCAGAAAGCCACAAAATAAATTGCCTTTAAAAACATATATATATAAATTAGCTGAGCCGCTCATTAGTACACTTCCTTTCCTAACAGCATTCAGCAAATCTGCTTGCTAATGCAACTGCCTGCATCTTCTGTTGTTAGCTTGTGCCATGAGTCAGCAGTTTATGCTATTTAGCCTGACTGAAAGCATTTTTACTGGTTATGGAAAGTCATCTGAATGATATGGTTAGAAAGAGCTAGAGGTAATGAGAAAGAAATACTCTTACTTTTTAAAAATGGAGCTGTGCTAAAGGGGAAAAAAACATTTTGAAGAACTGGCCATGGAGAATCATACTTCATTGATTTGTTTTTATGGTTTCACTCCTTTTGGCTTTTTTATTTTGCATCAGGGGCATGCAGATGACAAAGAGATGAAGGAGAAAGTGAGAGGGGACGGTTTTAAATATGGGACGAGGGCAGCTTTCCTCTGGCTGATAATGACCCAGTGGAATTGACCTGATTTTCACTCATCCCAAAAGGCTATGGATTCCAACCAGACAAACACCCTGCCTGGGTCCTTTCATTAGTTGGATAATAAGTCGATACTGTACCGCCAAGTAAGTTTCTACAACAACAATCTCCACTCACCACCAAAACAAAACAAACAAAAAAAAGTCTGTAAAGGGACTGTCTGTAGCAGAACAATTATTTTCAGAATTTACCGGAATCATTTCAGTTCTGTCCAAAAGAAAGAGTCCAGCAAAAATGACTCATTGTTATGCATTACAAATCTCAATAATAATGTTGGCTAAATGATTCAAGGAAGTAATTTGACTTGGAATTTCTTGCTCACATTGTTTCTTTCATTGACAAAATGGCTACAATAAAAAAAGCTGTGCTTGGTAAACTGTGGTGGATTTTTAAAACTGCATTAATATGGAAGTTTGGCCTTCTTGAATATAGCGTTTTACATTTTCTGTGAAAGTTTACTGCGTTACGCTGACCGAACCACATCCTCTGCATAAGGACCGCGTTGTGCTCTCCGGCACGGTGGAATCAAAGCGTTTTCGCTGACTGCTGCCAAGTTGAGCTTGTGTCATTACTCTGTGAAAATGTATCCTCTCTATGCTGGTCACTTTGAAAGCCAAGCCACAGTAGCTCTCCAGCTCTCTCACATACAAACACACTCAGACCTCACTCTTGATAGATGAGGTTTTGAGTAGGGTGGAACACAGTGCCCCTGGAGAGTTGCTCTTTGTCGAAAGCATCCCGAGTGAGATACGAGTTCACATTAGGCAGCGGAGGTCTCGGGTAGGGGCCTTGCCAGCTTTGCTTGCCCGGGCGCATTCCTCTCCCATTCAGCACTTTGGGAACCGGGAACTCGGGACACAAATATCGGCCATCGCCGTGCTCTCCCTGCCAACCTGAGAAGCCCTGGGAAGAGAGGAAGGATCTCTCACAAAGCCAAGGTTTGAATAAAGGCTTTTAAACCATAAGTACCAGAGTTTTTCTTGAACACAAAGGGGTATTTAGTGCTATAAATGGCTGTGGGTTACAAGTAAGGCTTAGCAAGTTTAAAGCCAGAGGGGAAAGATGAAAGAGAATGATTTGTTGGCTACTCGATGATCAAGTTTGAGAGCTAGGGATGAACTTCAAAGTCAACATAAAACGGGATTTCAAAGCACGTTTTATTTTCACAGTGTAACGTATTTCGAAGTAAAATAGTTTATTCCGTGAGGGTAAAATGTTTTGTCATCTATTGGAAATTGATTGGATTGTAAAAAGCGGACCACTTTCCAAGAGGATAAAAATCAAGTTCTCAGTGTATCCTTTTGTCCAGTACTACTCCATTCTCAATTAAGCAAACCTAAAGAAGCTTATCAAGAGATGTGTGTGATTCAAACAAAAGTGCCTGGAATAAAGCTAATCCGAAGAGAGTAAACATGTTCAGTTTGAAGGCATAGGGAATGAGTGTACGACACATCTTCACAGCAAGTGGAGAGGGAAATTTACCTAACTGTCTTTGCTCATCACCACACTACTTTAAGAAGCTTGACTAAAATGAGTAGCAAGGTATTCTGAATGAATGCATTTTGTCAAGTGACGTGCATTTCAAAAGGTATACTGTGCTCAGAGACTAGGGAACAGCTAATACTGCATAGAGACGCTGGAACTGCAGCTAAGGTCTCGAGGATAACTTGAAACTTCCAGGCAAATGTGTTGGAGCAGACTGGCGTAAGCCCTGCAGGAAACTGGACTTCCAGGAGCAGGATTGGACAGCTTTATTTTCAAATCTAGAGTCTATATAATTCAACTACTGTATCAAATTAGATTTCATGTTGACTTTAAATAGCTCTAAGTTAATCCGCACTCCAATATGTCGTAGCCTGTGCTTTAACTCTCCCTCTGTTTTTTTATGATGTCCTATATTTTTCAGATCACATTCCCCCCTCTACGGCTCTACTGCCATATGTCTTGTCTGAAGTCTTGTTAGTCTCTTTTTATTCCCTCACTCTGTCCTTTTTCCTGCTCAGGGTAATGGCGGCAGCCTCTGCTTCTGTACCGCTGCTCCTGCGTCATTGCTCACTTCCCCTCACGTCCAACGTCGGATGTAAACACACGCAGACACATGGGAGCGGTACATTACAACCACACAGCCCCCCCTCCCCCCACAGCCGGAAACGCAGGTTTCACAGCTGAGTGTGAATCAAATACACTCATACGCACCAAACAAACTCTTAATCACAAACACACACACCTTTGAACATTATCCCGACTTGCTAATTCAAACCTTAACAACCTGATGAACACAGACGCCCCAAATTAAATGCATGCAGAAAAATAGTGCCATTTTCAAACACACATGCTGTTGTTTTTGAGCTTTTCTCAAGAAGCGTACATTTAATCTTGGGTTTCCAGTAAAATCTTTGCATTAGCTGGCGTGCCACAGCTGAATCATCAAAAGAGGAAGCTGTTAAACATCAGGTCGCCAGGGCTTTAAAGTGAGTTGCAACTGCATGAGGGGTGGATGAGGGATGTATGGTGATAGACCAAAATGGACCACAATTATCTTCTAGAGAAAGTTCAAAATATCCTTTTTCATTTCTGGAGCTCTTGTGGTCTGCATTTCTATCAAAAGCCTCATACGTCATGGTTGATGACGCACTTCATGATGTGTATTTGTTTTTGGCGAGCGGGACCACACATTAACGTGCATGCACAAACATCCACAGCAGGTCTCTCCCATGCGTCAGCAGCTCCTGGTTCATTTTAAATGCAATGTTAATCTTATTGTTTTCCTTTATGCAGTGTTGTGTAAATGTGCCTGGTTAATTCACCCCAGAGTGGAAATAACTCCTTAAACCACACTGATCCACATAACACTCCTCAGAACAACATGACCTCGAGTTGGTTTTTCCCATTCACAAATGAAAGCCAGCCTCATAAATACCATCCTTTTTTGGGGACTGTTTACAAGGTATGTAACAGTCAGGAAAGCCCTAAAAATTCTGTCAAGTGACTTACAATTCAAAGGACGTCAAGTCAAGTGACTTGACACACAGCCAAAAGGTTTCCAAGCCAACACAAGTTGGAACGGAAACCAGCATTTGGCTTAATTTATTTAAGGGACACGCAAGGCACAGATGGAGTTTCGGTAGTTATGAGCTTTTTTATGAGTACATTGTGAACTTATCCCCTTGTCTTTACAACGTTAACAACCGTTTTTGTTGTTTGAGATCACTTAAATCTAGGGTGACCAGACAATGACCTATAAAAAAAAAAAACAGCAAATCAGGACTTTATGAAGGGAAATCTCTTAATTAATAACAAATAGGTGTTCCCTGTTCTAAAGTTTTATTTATGCATTTATTCTCATATCATTTTTTGCAATTTAATCTTTTTTTTTTTTTCGGTTAAACTAAACATCCACTGACATTCATTTTTAAATATTAATTTTATCCGTTTTTCCCCAGCTTTGTCATGACATCATATTTCTCCAAAGCCATTAGTCGCGTGGAATTTACAATTCAGGTGATCGGCTCAAAACAACCTGGCAGCAGAATGACTATCCATAAACAAAGATGGCAGATTTCAAATGGCATACTGCGCCAGCTGAGCAAGTGCCACTGAGATGAACAAGAATGCTAATGGATAGCTCTCTCCACTTATGAACCTCTTTAGTTCACACACACCTTAACCTTAACCTAAAACACATGTTTTACAAGATGTATCAACATGTGTCCTGGCTGGTGGCTTTATAAAATCTAGCCATCCAAAATCTCCAAAGTCTTACATAAATCTGGCATGCCCCAAAACAATTTTAAAGTGGCCTACTATTTACAGTAGCCTACAGTACCACTTTCTGAGTTAGAAGTTGACTGATCATCCTTGGCAGAGCGTTCAATGTCAACGTCAATCCTCTTAAATACGCCCTTTACCTGCGTGGTTGCTTAGCGACCTACTTTATGACAACCCGTTTGCGTCACTTACAATAAATCAAAACCATATTCCTGTCTGCCTGCACCGGTTTGCCGCGCTTCTCTGTCCGTCTAAACGCCACAGGCTCGACCTACATGTTGCGCGTGTTATCGTCTCGGCAGCACTCACGCACGCTCCGGTTGTTGTCAGGTGCTCGGGTTGTTTTTCTTTCCTCCACGACAACAAGGTAGTGGCGTCGCACGTTATTGCGGAAAAAAATAGCTTAACAGCCCCCAACGGACAGGAATATGATTATAATTCTTTAAAATATGTATCCACACAGCTGCCGCCTGTTTATACCTAAGAGTGTATTCCAGTGTCATGCTCGGAAATCGCTATAAGTATCTAGAAAATAAGCGCTTGGTTCTGTAGCTACTCGCGCACTCACGGAACGCTCTGAAATAGATTCTAGCACGCTAAACTAATTTAACACTCATTTAAACGCTATCTGCGTTAAGTACAACACAAATGCATGACTTTATAATTAATTTATATACAATGACGCGGCAAATCCACGATAAAAAAACGGTAAATTCCTATAGGCTTATATAACACATACGTAAACATATTAAATAATATTAAAGTGAAATAAAAATCCTTACAGTCTTACTTGTTTATGAGAGGTATCGAGCCGGCTCTTCATATCTGCGAAGTTTTGCTTCATGTCGCCGAAGAGCCTGTTCCGCTTTATCTTGTGTACTGATGATGATGATGATGGTGACGATTGAACTGAAATAACAGCGTAACTTCTAAAAGTGCGCGTCTGCGCGAGGCATTCCTGCTTTAGATCTCAAGTGACCCCTCTCTCGTTTCAGCACGCTTTAAACATCAGTATATTCAGTTGGTCGTCAATATTAAAGGGTTAGGTCAGTTGTATATACGCAGTTAACCCGCTTGCTGTGACATCCTTCGGCAACTGCGCACTTTACAGGGGGCGTGATGTTGTTCTTTAACAGAATTGCTCAGCTTAGAGGTTTTAAATAAGACATGGTCCACACGCAGCATTAAAACGCAAAGATAAAAATTAATATTTCCCCACGTTCACCCACAACACTGGATTTTAATCTGCGCAACAGAGCCCGGAATGCGGACGTTGGCAAGGGTTCGTTGAGTGAAATAACATTGCATGTGGCACATCATCAAAATATCTTCTCTTTGCAACAAGAGACCCGATCTTTTTCCCCCTGAAAATGCACACACATTTCTAATAGCCTAAGGTATCATTGTACACACTTACTTTGTTGCTGATAACAGTCCGCACATTTCTCAGTTTTCACATGTGCGCGAGGAGTTTGCGTTAACTGTGTCATTCATCAAATGAAGGAGCCGCGGATAGCTTCATGCGTCCTCTTGCTTTTCTGTGAAGTGCGTATTATGCGTGGCAGCAGGTGCAGTCCGGTCCGCACTACGAAATCATCACTGGGTGATGTTGGGAACACTGCAGCTGTAGCTCCAACTCTGAGAATGGGGCGTGTACTGTCCGACTGCGTTGCTTTACAGTCTTATTTTCTAGTCATGGACACACACACTTAGCTTTTCTGTTCGCTGTTTTATTATATAATGTCCATCATGTGACATATGCGGCCTCCCTAAATGGAAACTTAAAGGGACCTCCTACCGAACTGCTGCTGGATCTCATTCGCAACCGGTCCCGATTCCCGAATGGGACACTCTTTAAACTCAATTAGTTTTTTTGGCATGCTATTTGTTTAAACGTGCACTATGCTATAAACTAGCAGCAGTAAAACCTTAAAAGTATAAAGTATCTGAAGCACGTAGGCTATCAAATAGTTTGTTTAACAGCATCTGTCAAAAATATTGTGAAAATGCAACTTTTTTATTATTTATAAATATAATAAAATCAAGAATCCTATATAATTTATTCCCAACAATCTTTTATTTAAATATTACAAAATAAATATATCTTTCTAAAATAAATATTTAGCATTTTTGGAATAAAATACATTAAAGAATTGATCATGTATTTCTGTGCCTGCAGTCATCCACAGGTAATTTTATGATTAAGATTTAATGTCATGGTCTTTTTCATTATTATTTTACTCTGTAGTGATTTTACTCAAGGTGCACAGGTTTGTTGTCCTGTACCAGAAATTAGAAGAAATATTAATAATATGAAAAGCAAAAAATGCTCTCTTCATAGACTGAAGGAATGAATGGTGCTATATTCCACACCTTCATGACTGTAAAAATGGTAGGGGTGCAACAGCTTGCCACAGGGGACGACTTTGTATTTACCCCTAAAAGGTTGTACATTAAGATTCCATAATACTTATCTAAGGTATATGCACTTTGAAAAGGTATAATGTACAAAGTTTTTTAGACTACTAAAGGTAATATATTTGCTATTTTTTCTAACATAGATGTACATTAAGGTTACTTCTCTATGGTATAAACAATGCATATAATTGAAAAAGTTTTTTTGCCATTTTTTTAACAGTGGCAAAAACTTTTTTTTTTTTTTCATATTTACTCACAGGTTTAAAAGATTGCAACACACAAACGGTCCCCATCCATTTACGGAAAATTAAAAGGGCTCTTGCCAAGATCTGGCCATGCACTTAGCTGAAATGACATTATCTCTCACCTTACATCAGCTTGATTCTGGTAAAAGACAACACCAGCGTGCTATGATCAACTAAAGGCGGAATTCATTTATCTAGATCTAGAAGGTCACTGTGTTCTTCTGCATTCTCGAATAATTAGCTTCACTGATAAGGCATTTTGACAGGCACGTCCAGTGATACAATATAATCATATTTGTTACCTTTTAAAGAAATATTTCAACCAAAAATGAATATTTAATCAACTCACCCTCAGGTCATCCAAGATGTAAATAAATTTGTTTCTTCACTTTAAACAGATTTGGAAAAATTGACCATTACATATGGACCCTATGCAGTGAATGGGTGCCATCAGAATGAGAGTCCAAACAGGTGCTAAAAACATCACAATAATCCACAATAAAGCCATATAACTCCAGCCCATCAATTAAAGTACTGAGAAGTGAAAAGCTGCATTTGTAATAAACAAATACGTTTGTAACTATCTTCAAAGATGACTTCTCTACCATTGTATTTTCTTGTCATATATCATTTCATATTATCATCTCATATCATATCATATCATATCTTATCATGTCACATCAAAGAGCCCGTGAGATCGTGTGAAAACTAAAGCCCACTGCTAATTGGCTGATAAAGACCCTTGATTGCATGGAATTAAGAGAGGATTACAGTTCACTCAAACAATACCTCCGCCCCCTCATCCCTCGCTTGGCTCCTGGCTGCAGGGATGGGATCTCGCTCCTTGGGCTGGTAGCCTCTTGGAGTATACTGGTTCATTTGCTTGTGTCAAGAATAGCCTACTTTCAGGCTTAGCAGCAGGAAATTTGCTCTTAGCCTCATTGTAATGATTAATAATAGTTCAGACATTGCTGGATAATTCATTTAAAGTATAAGTGTAATTTAGATCCTATGAAAATATTTAGGTGATGAAGAAGAGGGAAAAGTTTTCCTAGTTTACAACAACCCACATAAAGAGTGTAAAGTTTTTAAGCCTGTTAAGACTTATTCATACTATACTAAAGGCACTATGTTAACAGAATGAATAAACTTGTTTATTATGTGTTCTATGAGCATTTAATTATTTACCCTATATTTTATTATTTTTCCAAGGACCACATAATGTTGTAGTCCTGTTCCACTTTAAGATTGCGTGCTTGCTCTCTCTCTCTCTCTCTCTCTCTCTCTCTCTCACACACACACACACACACACACACACACAGAGAGAGAGAGAGAGAGAGAGAGAGAATATGCGTGTGTGTTGTGTTTCGTTCGTGCATCAAGATGGCGGTGGCTCCTGACAGCAGAGTGCTCTCCTACAGTGTTTATAAATGGAGCTCGTACTCCTCTACATATTTACCCGAGTGAGTAACGCACATTAAACACTCACGTTGAGACTGCTCCTAAATATGGATACACAGTTTATATCTCTGAAATATTAATCAAATATATGGCTTTATCTAACCAGTGGGCCGGGGTACAGCAGACGGGTACATAAAAAGCAGCAGCAAATGTATTACTGCAAGCAACAAAGCAAACGAACATCTAATTTTACATATTAATGTGCATTTAGATGTGAAAGTCGGGAAACGGCTATACATGTGTGGAAATGTGCAGATGTGACAGTCATGTTAGCATGCTAGGTTAGGCTAGTATGAAGCAGCCCATGTTAATTTATACAAATAACACGCCTGAAGTAACTTACATCTAATGTTTTTATGTTTCATATCATTATACAGATCATGATGCTCTTTTAAGAACCTGGCAGGTGTCTCACTGCACTGCGTTTATTTATAGTTGAAGTATAAATCAGAACTGCAGTATGTAGCCGGTTAGCTAAATGGCTAACGTTAGAAGTAAACAAGAAGCTAAAAGTAAACAAACCGTAAATCGTCGAATGACATTTATCTATTTAAAAAATATTTGGTGGAAATACATCTAAATTATAATGTTACCAGTACTGTTTTGAAATACATCAATGTATAAATAAGCTATGGTGACTACAGCTAAACCGTTGGAATATGACACTGAGAGTCGCTATTTTTATCCCGTTTTAATCTTTGTCTGTTACTGTTAATCTACAATATTATATAAAAATACTTCATTGAGCAAATTTATTTAACAAGGGCATCTGTACCAAATATGCTGTTATTTCCAGCTATCTAGCAAGGCATGAAGTAGCAGAGTTTGGAAACAAGTGAGCTGCCAAGACAGCTTATGAAACGCGGTCTCTCACGTTTTGAAACACAGCCAATGAGCTGGTAGTTATTTGCGGTCTAACCCATGCAATTTGTGTCATGTAAAATGGATCATGTATAACTAATTTACATACCTTCTTTGTAATCCTTGTGTTGGATATGACAACTAGAGCGAATGTGCTGTAGTAGACTGATAAACAGTGCACACGTTCATGCATTAGTCAGTGGCATATACTGTTGTGTGACACCTGGGTACTCTTGCCAGGGTTTTTTTTTTTTGGTTTTCACACCAAGCTTACATGCTTTATGAACTTTATTTAGTAAGCAGAACTGTGTTGGACTTTGCATAACCAGCATAATACAATTGCAAGCATACTTGAGTAAACAAGGCATTTTGTGCATGTATTCATCTAAAAAGTTGTCAGTGCACTGGATGGTTATGCATTCATGGTGACAGCTTAATGCTGTGGAATTTCTGCACAACTTTTCTATTTTGCATGCAAGAAAAAGTGTGGAAAAAAAGTTTGAAAGAATGTTTGTGGTACATTAAACTTTTCTTTAACTCGTTCTTATTTTGTTTGATTGCAGGAATATTTTAGTGGACAAACCTAACGATCAGTCTTCCAGGTGGTCATCTGAGAGCAACTACCCTCCACAGGTAAATTCTGCTTACGCCTTTCAATTTTTAGGTGAGCTGGATAATAGTTTCTGTATCAGAGTTATTATTATTGTTTACAAAAGAAAAAAAATTAACTGAATTTAAAAAAGTAAAGTTATTGTATTTCAGCTAGTTGCTAGGGCATCAATTTCGTTTTCTTTTAGTTTAAGTTCTAAAATAACTAAAACTGCAATACAATTGTATAAGAACTATAAATATAAAAAAATAATAAAAATGACAAAAACACACAGCCAAATAAAAAAAAACATTAACTTAAATGAACATGAAAACACGAAACATAAAAAAACGAATTCAAAATTTCCATAAAACCCATAATAGTATATCAATGATACTACAATTACACTTTTATTCAGATTTTCATATTATTTGTCCTGCAAATGCTTTCCATTATTAAGGGCATCTCTCACACTCAAAGTGCTACAATGCTATGTGAAAGTAAAACATCTCAAAATAATTATTTCCAAAAAAGAGAGAAAATGATAAAAGGTCTTTGTTACTTAAAGGGTTAGTTCGCCCAAAAATGAAAATTATGTCATTAATAACTCACCCTTATGCTGTTCCAAACATGTAAGACCTCCTTTTATCTTCGGAACACAGTTTAAGATATTTTAGATTTAGTCAGAGAGCTCTCAGTCCCTCCATTGAAGCTGTGTGTACGGTATACTGTCCATGTCCAGAAAGGTAAGAAAAGCATCATCAAAGTAGTCCATGTGACATCAGAGGGTCCGTTGGAATTTTTTGAAGCATCGAAAATACATTTTGGTCCAAAAATAGCCAAAACGACGACTTTATTCAGCATTGTCTTCTCTTCCGTGTCTTTGTGAGAGAGAGTTCAAATCAAAACAGTCTGGATATCCGGTTCGCGAACGAATCATTCAGTTCACCAAATCGAACTGAATCGTTTTAAACGGTTCGCATCTCTAATACACATTAATCCACAAATGACTAAGGCTGCTAACTTTTTTAATGTGGCTGACACTCCCTTTAAGTTCAAACAAACCAATATCCCGGAGTAAGTCATGTACTCAAACAGTACATTGACTGAACTGCTGTGAAGAGAGAACTGAAGATGATCACAGAGCCGAGCCAGATAACGAACAAAACATTGACTCGTTTGACGATTCGTGAACTGAGGAGCTGATGATACTGCGCACACATGTGATTCAGCGTGCAGCAAACCGACACACAGAGCGTCTGAACCGAACTGATTCTTTTGGTGATGGATTCTGAACTGATTCTGTGCTAATGTTATGAGCGCGGGTAAACCGAAGGCTTGAATCAAGGGCAATCATCGCAAATGACGCCGTTGCGTCGAGCGCAAAAGAACCGGTGAACCGTTTTCTTCAACCGGTTTATTGAATCGAACTGTCTGAGAGAACTACTGGTGATCCGAACACCGATGCAACCGGTTCTTGACTCGTGAACGAGTCAGTCTATTGTTCATTATCTGGCTCGGCTCGGTGTTCATCTTCACAGCAGTTCAGTCAGTGTACTGTTTGAGTGCATGCATTACTCCGGGATATTGGTTTGTTTGAACTTGGAGGGAGTGTCAGCCACATTAAAAAAGTTAGCAGCTTGAGCTTAGGTAATTTGTGGATTAATGCGTATTAGAGATGCGAACCGTTTAAAACGATTCAGTTCGATTTGGTGAACTGAATGATTAGTTCGCGAACCGGATATCCAGACTGCTTTGATTTGAACTCTCTCTCACACAGACACGGAAGAGAAGACAATGCTGAATAAAGTCGTCGTTTTGGCTATTTTTGGACCAAAATGTATTTTCGATGCTTCAAAAAATTCCAACGGACCCTCTGATGTCACATGGACTACTTTGATGATGTTTTTCTTACCTTTCTGGACATGGACAGTATACCGTACACACAGCTTCAATGGAGGGACTGAGAGCTCTCGGACTAAATCTAAAATATCTTAAACTGTGTTCCGAAGATAAAAGGAGGTCTTACATGTTTGGAACAGCATAAGGGTGAGTTATTAATGACATAATTTTCATTTTTGGGTGAACTAACCCTTTAAGTATTGATGTTTGGCTGCAGAGATGTCTATTTCAGTTATGACATTGTTGATATTAACATGCCTGGTTGTGTTGAAATTTCCATTCATTAACAACGTGCCTTGCTTTCATCTTTGTTTTTTTTTTTGGAAAGAGGAAGCCTCTTTTATTTGCTGTCCTTGTGGCACAGACCATTGCAGCAAAGACAGACTTGTGGTTAGTCAATAAGGAAATCGAAAGTGCGTGTTGGCAGTACAGTAACACGCACCCTCAACTTTTAACCTCTAACCCAAACTCAAAGCCTTGTGTTTTCTCAATCATGTCCTTCCACTCTTCCTTTCACTTAAAGTACAGTTACACTCTGCAGAGATCAGAGTTTTCCGAAATCATAGTTCCTGTCATTATCCAGTATTTTCTTTTCCCAGAAATGACCTCTCTACATGTTTTAAATCATTATAGAAAGTTCAATCAATATTTCATCCGTGGGTTAAATGCTGAATGTTGGAAAACCTTTTTGTTTTTTTCCCCCAAGCTCTTAGTGCAGGCGGCCATCAGTGCTGGTGGATGGAATATTGCAGTCAGTCTGTGTGAAATATTTTCCTCACCCTTCCCGTCTTCAGTGACGTAGCCCATTCATTTTTAGGGTCTCTATGCAAGCTGCGTTTGTTCCGGACAATATTTTACAAGCTGTGATTATGGGCTGTTCTGTCATAGATGTCTACAGTTGATTAAATTGTTTTCATGAGGGCAGCATGAGTAATAAATCCCTCCTGCCCACCTGCACCTGAAGAGGCTCTTATCACTCACAGTATATGGCCATTTTGATTTAGTGTGCCTTTAAATGCACCAGAAACACAATAATATCTCTTCCTTGTGTTTTGTAATGTTCACAGAGGAACGTAAGATGTGTAAGTAATTGAGGAAAAATACCCGAAAAATGGCCCGCACATTTTTTTTTCCTGTTTTCCAGGTTTTGTGAAGACTGTTCAAAAATGATTGGGGCTGCCAAGATTTTTAGAAAGAAGTCTCTTTTGCTCATCAAGATGGCATTTATTTGATTAAAAATACAGTAAAATACATGTTTTGAAATGATTACATTTTAAAATAACTGTATTTCATTAATATATTTTAATGTCATTTATTCCTGTGATGCAAAGCTTAGTT